>NW_026000082.1:22412700-22452187 GCF_001458135.2 Marmota marmota marmota
GACGGCCAGGTGAAAGGAGGGCATCCCTGACCGGTGCGGGGACCCCCCCCGGTGGGCGTGGCGCTACTGGCACGGGTTGGGCGGACAGAGCGGGAGGGGCCCGGGCGGCGGCCCAATGAAGCGAAGAGGATGTCTGAGAGGATGAGCTTGCGGTGCGCAGTGGGTAGCAGATCCTCCCCAAAGGCGATCCTGAGCGCTTGGGCCGGGATACCGACGACTGTCTGCAGAGCCCCGGGCAGGGCCTCGGGGATTTCCCAAAGGCGATTCCGGGGCCTGGCGAAGGTCACACAGATAGGCCCCCCAGTTGGACCCTACCCTTAGAAGAGAGATTTCTCTTTCCAAATTCTGGCCTTTGGAAGCCAGTGGTGGGTGTGGGTGGGAGTTGAGTTTTAGCAACCTCCGGTTCAGATAATTTGAGGTGCATTTGTCAGGATCTCAGATTTCCTACACAGAACACTCCCTTCTAGTTTGCACCAGCTCTGGGCCTTCACAACCTCAATGTCAGAAAAATAGATCTAAGACACCTTTTATTTAGAAGGACAACTTGCTTGTCTATATTCCCTCTCTCATTCCCTGTCTCTTTTCTAGACAATTCAACTGAGTCATCTTTAAACATCGCCCTGGCCCTAGCCAGTTGCAAATCCTGCCTGCAAACAACAGTGTTTGAAGTGAGCTTTTCCTTTCTAAATAACTGTAGGACTGAAGTTAGCCATCTTTGAAATTTTCATTTTCTCTTCAGCTCATTAAAATGTCTTTTCTTTTTTCTTTGTTTTTTTTTGGGGGGGGGTGGGGAGCTTAGAGAAGTAAGAGTACAATTATAGTTTCATAGTTTCAAGGTAGGACTAGCAGTGACAAGGACAACTAGAAATGGGATGTCTCAGGGAAGGCATAGGCTTCACTGTAAATGTTATGTAGGTTTATGCATTTGCCCATGAAAATGTGCCTTTGCAAAAGTTCGGTATGATGGAGTTTTAAAAATTAATTCCTTTTTAACCAAACTAAGAAGTAAATCCTTTTGTGTTGCCAAATACACCACCTCCACTCCAGTCCCTGAATATATTTTCTGAAAGTGAGTAACAGTAATGGAATGCCAATATGGATTAATAACTTTCAAAACTGCCTTCCAATCACAGATCCACTTGGACACTAGTGGCTCTATCGTCTGCATTGGCCACTTGCTTGATGTTCCATAGTGTATATTTCCTATTCCCTGGTGGGGCGGGTGCGCTTCCTGCAGGACTTCTACAGATCACCCACAGGATTTTGTTGGGCCTCAGAAAATAATACCCCAAAGTATTGTGCTTTGTCATTTAAGTACTGAACTGAAGGAAAGCAGCCCTCAGAAGCAAGTCTTTTTCAGACTGTTTCCTTCCTTTCTCCTGTTCTTTCTCCCCCTAGTCAGGCCATAGAAACCAGAATTCAAAGTTGGGTCACAGAAACTAGAACTCTCCTTCCCCAAAGCCAGCTATAAAACCTAGAAATATTATTCTGATCTTCTTCCTCCATGGAGGAAAGGGCCATAAAGAAATTTTCTGATCTACCTTGTCTAATAGTAGGTCATATGAGCCTCATTCCAGAAAGGATCCTACCACATACCCAGAAGGAAGGAAGGCTACACAGAGGATCAAGAAGAATATGGCTAGGTCTTGCCGAGTTTCCCCAACTCAGTCTACTAGCATTAGATCATACCTGTTGATGTAAAATGACAGTTTTGCTCTAAAGGAAATAATTATTTGTTTTGAGCTAAATATGAATGGCTATGGCCCAGAACATGGTTTCAAGTTCCTGAATGGCCTATTCCACTGAGGATGTGTTGAATGAACTTTCATAGTCACAGAACAAAGAAAGTCATAATACTTTGAATATATACATTGGTGGGAGCACTAGGTAGGTGATTTACATCAGTATGGGAATCTTTTCTATAGGTTTCAGATGCTCTCTTATAGCTTTCCTAGAGGCTAGAGGTCTGCTAAGCTTAGTGATACATTCATTCCAAGAATATCCTAATAATCACAAGGATGTTAGGTCAGATATAGAGGTTGAAAGAAAATGGCTATAAAAGAGATGAAGATAGCCCAAGATAATTTTGGCTCTTCACCTTCAACATTCTATCTCTATTGTCTCTATTCCTTCTCTCATTCCCTGTCTCTTTTCTAGACAATTCAACTGAGTCATCTTTAAACATCACCCTGGTCCTAACTAGTTGCAATTCCTGCCTGCAAACAACAGTGTTTGAAGTGAGTTTGTAGATGTGTCTTCTTCAGAGTTCCTACACGCCTTTTATACAGTGATGACTATTTGATGATCAAAACCATAGTTTGCTGGAACAATAGTTTACTACTAAAAGATGTATAAGAGTCAGTAAATTGGAGGGTTGCTTATTACCTATTTTCAAATCTATTTACACTAGAGAAGAATGTTTAAGTCATGTGCAATAGCTACCAAGGTCCACAAAAACCAGGCTAGAGGAGAGCAGTATCTAAGGTATTGCAAACACTACCTCACTTACCTTTGTTCCTCATCAGGCAGTTGCTACCACCTCTGTGATTCCCCTTTCTAGGACTGGTCATATGTAAGGATGTAAACTGGTAGCATACCCAGTGAGGAAATGACTATTTTTGTATGGGTGTCATGTTTTGTTATATCACCAAAATTCCTCAAGCACAGAGGTAGCTTCTCCAGGCATAGGATTATTTTTTAAGATAGATCATGCTATGGTTTGGATAAGTGTCCCCCAAAAGCCCATGTGTTAAGGGCTTGGTCATGGCCAGTCATACTATCAGGAGATGGTGGAACCTCTAATAGGTGAGACCTCGTGGAAGGAAGTTAGGTGGGTTATTGAGACTCCAGCCATTTCCTCTTTTTCTTTGCTTCCTGGTTGCTATGAGTTGAGCAGCTTCCTCTGCCTCATGCTTCCACACTGATGTACTATATCACCATAGGCCCCCAAACATGAACTTACCAACCAGGGACTGAAACCTCTAAAATCATGAGCCCAAACAAACCTTTTCTCCTTATAAGTTGATTGCCTCCAGTATTTTGCTATGATAATGCAAAACAGACCAACACATGTTATTTTATGTAATATTGCTCCATTGATTACTTTCAAATTCAAATTTAAATTTATTTTGCTGAGCTTCAGCAAAATAAAAGGATACCAATAGCATTCTGTCTCACCTCAATGTCCGTAAAGTTAAATTTGTTATTTTCCCCTTTATTCCAGATTAAACTGTCTTAAGCAATAAGGAAAATATATTCTCTCAAGTAGAAGAAAACTTGGGATAGGTCAGTTCTAAGGTTAGTTCATTTAACAGTTCAATAGTATTATTGAAGACCCATATTTTTAAAGGTGCCCTGAATAATGTGTTCTGTCATAGGTTACATGAATTTTTATAGTTACAGAACAAAGAAGGTAATAAAACAATACATTTAATAAATACATTGGTGGAGGTATTAGGTAGGTGGACTACAGAAAAGTAGGGAAATCTTTTTGTATAGGTTTCAGCTGTTATAGAATTCTTAGCTTTAAGATTGATGGAGGTTAGAGGCTTGCTAATCTTAACAATACATTCCTACAGGTTTACCTAATAGTCATGGGATTTTAGGTCAGACACAAAGGTTAAAAGCAAATGGTGGGCTGGAGTTGTAGCTCAGTGGAGAGCACTTGCCTAGCATGTGTAAGACACTGGGTTCAATTCTCAGCACCACATATAAATAAATAAATAAATTTCTATCAACAATTAAAAAATATTTAAAAAAAACAGCAAATGACTATTTTTCTAAAGGGCCAAAGATAGCACATTGGCTCTTACCCTACATCATTCCATTTCTTTGCAGTCACAATGTTCTGCTCTACTAGGTCAAAGGGTCTAATCGACATGGCTTCTTTAAAGAACTTCAGCTTCACACTAGCTAAGAGTAAAAAACTATCATAAATGAATTAAGTTAATTAGGATTGGCCCCCTGTGGCTAGGAATTATATTTCCCTCCCCAAGCACATGGCCATGAAGAGGCGGATGATACCTGGGCAAAACTGGAGTTATCTTGGGAGAACAGACATTGTTGGGAAGACAAACAATGGTGTTTGATGCAGATGGCAATATGGTAAGTGTATCAGGATAAGCTAGGTTTAGCTATGGTAACAAGTGATCCCACAGTGGCTTATAATAACAAAAGTTTATTTCTCAAAATATCATATATGTCCACTGCAAGACAGATTAACTATCCTCTGGTTGTCTTCATGCTGGGACCCAGGCTGATAGAGCAATCTATAACAGTAACAATGTTAGTATCTCATGGAAGAAGGAAAACAAATCATGGTGAACTACATACTGACTCTTAATAATTTGACCTGGAACTTATACATGTTAAATATGCTTACATTTTCTTCACCATAATAGGTATACCTGGACAAACCTGATACCCATGGGGTAAGGAAATATTATCTTTCCCTGAAAAGGGCAGCAAAAATTTGCAAGAAATTGCAACCAACAATAGAATTAGCTGCAATCAAAGACCAGAAAAAGCCAAATCCTGTTCTTCTAATCATCTTTCCTTTCCTTAGGATTCCCAAGGGAACTATGCACAAAAAAGAAATCGGAATGGGAACCAAAAAAATCATTTTATTCAAGCTCAGTTAGCACCCAGTAAACTCTAAAGCAGACTCCTGCCAAAACTAATTCCCTGCTCCCCTTCTCCCCAGCAAATTTTGGGGCCTATACACTTAGGCATGCCTGCAGTGAGAAGAAGATGACTAGATGTACAAAGCAGACCACGTTTTGATTTGTTTTGGAGATAGGGGCCTCACTATTTTGCCCAGGCTGGCCTCAAGCTCCTGGGTTCAAAGTGATCCTTCCACCTCAGATACCTGCTTTGCTCATCTAAGTGTCTGTCAAATGGAGACTGGGCTGGATCTACACAGCAGGATATGGGAAATGACCTTTTAATACAAATCAACCACAACCACTAATAAAATGTGGGCTAGTTCATGTCCTGGTACAATATTGTGATATAAAAAGATATATATATTTTAGTCTTTGTTCACAGCTCTTAGCTATATCTCCAAAAACTTGTAATTTCCTAAGTGATAGAAGCATCTTTGGTTATATTTGGCTTTGTCTCCACTCCTGAACAGCTGAAGGGAACATATTTTGTTATTTATTATAAGCTTCTTTCAATCACACCTGTGTTTATGTTAATGAGATGACTTTTGGAAAGCCCCCATAGGGGGCTGATTATAAGAGGTACAAACCATGTGATTACAGAGTCAGAACTTTCAGCCTCACCATCACCTCTGGAGAAGGGAGAGGGCTGAAAGTTGAGTTGATTACCAATGGCCAATGATACAATCAATCATGTATATTGAATGAAGCCTTCATAAAAATTCTAGTGGGCAGCATTCAGAGAGCTTCTGGCTGAATACAAGGTACTGGGAGGGTGGTGCTCCTGGAGAGGGCATAGATGTTTTATGTCCCTTCACCCCATACCTTGCCCTGTGTATTTCTTACCATTTGCTTGTTTCTGAATTTGATCCCTTATTAAAATTAGAAAATGTAAGTCAAGTATTTCTCTGGTTTATTTTTTATTTTATTTTTAGATAGGGTCTCAGTAAGATGCCCAGGCTGACCTTGAACTTGTTATTCTCCTGCCTCAGCCTCCTGAGTTGCTTGGAATACAGGCATGTGCCACTGTGCCTGGCTATTTCCCTGAGTTTTGTGATCTATTCTTGCAAATTATTGAACCTCTAGAGGATGTCATGGGAATATCCAATTTATAGCCAGGGAATAGAAAGTATAGGAGGAGCACATTTGTGATTGGCACCTGAAATAGAGACAATCTCTATTTGGACTGAGCCCTTAACTTGTGGGATTTGATTCTAACTCCAAGTAAAAATAGTTTCAGGATTGGATTTCACTGTAGGATACCCTGATGATGTCCCCCCCACCGACACACACACACACACACACACACACACACACAAACATACATACAAAGGGATAATTGCATGTTGTAGAAGTGAGGTAAGATAGAATACATAGGAATAGGTAGAAAGGAGATGTGAGAGACATCATGAGAGTAGCCATGATTTAAAGTCCACTTTCATATGGATTAAAAGGCCAGTGAAAAGCTTGTGATCTTGATCACAAACAATACTATTAAATTAATTATTAGACCTTATCCACAGGTACACCAATGTGGTACTGTTTAAATTCACAAAGCATAATGCATCGAAAACAAGGAAGAAAAGACATGAACCCCACCACAAAAAATCCCTGATAATGGTCAACATGTCAGTAAATGACCCACATCTCGCAATCACGGTAATAGTCAACATGCCCGGTTACCAACACAAAGGAGAATAACAAATACTCACTTAGATCATGTCCCTGTACGACTGATCTGACTTGTATAAGTATGCCTAGCTACGATACAGCTAGCACATTCCTCTCCAGCAGCCTCACCCCGCGCCATCACTCAGAGTGTGTATTTCTTTCTTTCTCTCAATACATTCAATCTGTGTCTCTCTTTGACCTGTCCTTAAATTCCTTCATACAACAACATCAAGGACCCTCATGGTCTGAGTTGGGGTCCACCTTCCTTTCATGACCCTCCTCTTGGTGACGAAGAGATCCACACATTTGGTATTAGAAGTATTGTGTGAGTATAGAAAAAGAGATTTCCTCCCTTTTTACCTGGTCTCTGACCAATCAGGTTAATAACTCTGGGCTCAGGTTATAGCTCAGTGATAGAAGACTTACCTACCATGTGTGAGGCCCACAGTTAAATCTATAGCACTGTGTGTGTGCACATGCATGCACACAGACACACACACACACACACACAGAGTCACTCCCTCCTTCTCCCTACTGAAGGTAGCCAATAAGAGGACATGGCAGAGATGAGAATTCCTTCTCATTGAAATTGGCTAAGGTCTGGACACACCTGGACATAGGAAGAGCCTCCAGAATCTACTCAAGGGTGGTTTGAAGGTAGCTTTTCAACAATGGATATGGGCAGAAGAAGGGAACCCGTCCAGCTTTGATGGTGTGGACTCAAAATCTACCATGCATAACATGATAATTCCTCATGAAAAGAAACACGTGGCCTATGAAAAGGCGTGATGACCATCTATGCCTGAACAAAAGGACCCCAAGTGTTCCCCATTATCATTCAATCAACATGCAATTTCTTCCCTCTCTCCCTTCCTATGAATTACCCCCCCCAAAAAAAAATTGGACAGGGGGGCCCAAGGCTCCGGGGCCCAAAACCACAAATATACGGAGCACTGGAGGAACCCAGCAACCCCATCAGGGTAGTGCCCAGGACACATTGTCCATCAGATCCCTCATCAGACAAACCAGAGGGAGCGCAGGGTTGGACATCTGCGCCTCCGCCAGAGCAGTACTAACTCCAGAGATGGGAGTTCAAATCATTCCCACAGGGGTGAAAGGACCTCTTCCCAAAGGAACAGTAGGCTTATTATTGGGACGCAGCTCTTCTACTCTAAAAGGACTTATGATAAGTCCTGGGGTAATTGATCCCGATTATGAAGGTGAAATAAAAATTATAGCCAGTTCTCCAAAGGGTATATCAGTAATTTCACCAGGAGATAGAATAGCACAGTTACTAATAATACCCAGCCTACATGATAAATTTTCCAGTCGTACTGTAGAAAGAGGTTCCAAGGGATTAGGCTCCACAGGTGTAGATTGGGCTATGCTTTCTTTAAATTTAGATTCTCGCCCCATGCTAAAACTAAATATTCAAGGACATGAATTTAATGGGCTACTGGATACAGGTGCAGACCTTAGCATCATCTCTCGTCAAGAATGGCCAAAACATTGGCCATTACAACAAGCCACTCAAACGCTTCGAGGCCTAGGAGTGGCGACTAATCCCCATAGAAGTGCAATGGTATTAGATTGGAAGGATCCTGAAGGATGTGAAGGAACTATACAGCCATATGTATTGGATCATCTTCCCGTAAATTTATGGGGACGAGATGTCCTAGATCAATTAGGTTTGACATTAACAAATAACATCAACCAAAATGCACCCACTATTATGACTAGACAAGGTTTTAGGAAAGGAAAAAGATTAGAAAAACAAGAACAAGGTATAGCAGCACCAATACAAATAGATCAAGGAACAGACAGACATGGGTTGGATTTTCAGAAAGGGCCACTGAGACAATAAAAATTACTTGGAAATCAGAAAGACCAGTATGGGTTCCTCAGTGGCCCCTGACTAAAGAAAAGATACAAGCAGCCCATGACCTGGTCAAACAACAATTAGCAGAAGGACATATACAACCTTCTGTATCTCCCCATAATACTCCCATTTTTGTCATCAAAAAGAAATCTGGTAAATGGAGATTATTGCAAGATTTAAGAGCCATTAATAATGAGATGGTTATTATGGGACCTGCTCAATCAGGGATTCCTCAATTGTCTGCTTTGCCAAAAACCTGGTATGTTTTAGTTATAGATATTAAAGATTGTTTTTTTTCAATTCCAATTCATCCTGAGGATAGTCCACGTTTTGCATTTACTATCCCTGCACTGAATCATGAAGGTCCTGATCAGAGATATGAATGGAAAGTACTCCCTCAAGGGATGGCTAACAGCCCAACTATGTGTCAAATTTATGTTAACAAAGTAATCCAGCCACTTAGAAATCAAAATCCTGAACTACAAATATTTCACTATATGGATGATGTATTATTAGCACACAAAGATAAAAACACATTGCTAGAATGTTATGCCACACTTACAAACTTATTAAAAAATTATAATCTAGAGATAGCAATAGATAAAGTACAATTAAATTTTCCAATTAATTATTTAGGAGTTCTATTATCCTCAACCATGGTCCGTCCACCAAAAATTCAAATACGAGTAGATCAACTCAAATCACTTAATGACTTTCAAAAGTTATTAGGAGACATAAATTGGATAAGGCCTTATTTAGGTATACCAACAGGAGAGTTGGGACCTTTATTTGATATCCTAAAAGGTCCATCAGATCCAAATTCACCCCGAATGTTAACGCCTGAAGCAAGAAAGGCATTAAAAATCATTGAAACATATATGGAAAATATGCATTTGGATAGAATTGATATAAGTTTGCCTTTATTATTTATTGTACTACCAACAAAAAATATTCCTACAGGAGTATTTTGGCAAGAAGGTCCATTATTATGGATACATTTATCTTATTCTCCTAACACTATTCTTACTAGGTATCCTGAGGCTGTAGGACAATTAATACTCAAAGGAATAAAAGCAGCAAAGGGAGTGTTTGGAATTTCTCCCAATAAAATTATTACTCCATATACTATGAATCAAATTGATGAGTTAGCTAATGAGTTAAATACTTGGGCAATAATCATGTGCAAATCTAATGTTTCATTTGATAACCACTTACCATCTAATCCTTTATTGTCTTTTTGGTCATTGCATCCTGTAATTTTTCCAAAAATGACAAGAAAAACACCTATCATGAATGCTCCAAATATATTCACTGATGGGTCAAATAATGGTACAGCAGCAGTAGTTACCCCTGATCAAACTTTTACATTTTTAGTACCCAAACAATCAGCTCAAAAGGTAGAGCTTAATGCAGTTTTACAAGCTTTTGTGATGTTTAAAGATTCTGTATTTAATTTATTTTCTGATAGTCAGTATGTAGTTAATGCTATAGTATCTCTTGAAGATGCTGGTAGGATTTCCCCTTCTTCTACTGTTTTCTCTTTGCTTTCCACTATACAAAGTCTAATCTGGGACAGAAAAGATCCATTCTTTATAGGACATATCAGGGCACATACAGGATTGCCTGGAGCCCTTAGTTTGGGCAATGATTTAGCAGATAAAACTACACATGACATACATATTTTCTCTACACTAGAAGAAGCTATAAATTTTCATAAAAAGTTCCATGTCAATGCTAATACTTTACAAAAGCGTTTTAAAATAACTAAGGAACAAGCTAGACAAATAATAAAACAATGTCAAAATTGTGTGACCTTTTTACCACAAGTTAATCTTGGAGTCAATCCTAGAGGATTGATACCTAACCATATTTGGCAGATGGACGTCACACACTTGCCAGAATTTGGAAAATTAAAATATTTGCATGTTACAGTTGATACTTCTTCTGGATTTTTGATGGGCTCCCTTCATGCCGGAGAAAAAACTAAAGATATTATAGCTCATTGCTTACAAAATTTTGCCACTGTGGGCGTTCCAAAACAGTTAAAAACAGATAATGCCCCTGGTTATACTTCTACCTCTTTTAAACAATTTTGCTCATCATTTGGCATTACTCATATAACAGGAATCCCATACAATCCACAGGGACAAGGCATAGTTGAAAGAGCTCATCAAACTATTAAAATGTACTTATTAAAGCAAAAAGAAGGAATTGGGAAGGAGTATATATTCCCCAAAGATAAACTTAAAATAACCCTTTTTACTCTAAACTTTTAAAATTTGGATTCATCAGAGCTTGGTGCTGATAACGCCAAGGTCACGGGTTTGTTCCCCGTATGGGCCACCAAATGCCGCAGTCTGGCTGGGCACAATTCAGGAGCCACTTGTCAAAAGAAACGAACTTTATTTTTAGAACCACACACGCCAAACAAACAGCTCCCCAGGAAAAACCTTCAGAGCCCAACTGCCACCACCAGCTTCCCACAAGCCTCTCAACCTCCCCCACTCCTCCTGCTCTTGAGGCTGATTGGCTGGGTTGCATGGGCGGAGCCAAAAAAGTCCCCCAATGAGCAGCTCCATGGTCTGAAAGGGCAGGGAAACAGCCCAATGAGCATCACTGCAGAGGAGCCAATCAGCTAGAAGTTGCTGGGGCCGCTGCGAGCCAATCATCAGCTGGCAGTCTGAAAGTTTGCTGGGGCCCCTTCGGCTGTGGCTCTCAACAGTTGACTACTTAATAAACTGCACCATTGTATTTATTGGTTTTTAAGAGTGTTGGGCAGTGAGCCCTTGTTATGTTGCCACATTCTCACTTTTGTTCTTTCTTAATTATTTGGAAAAATGAGTGGAAAAGTCCCTGCCAAACAAATATGTACTCATTGTCTATGTGCCTCTGCATCAACACTAATGCTCAGGGACGGGGGCCAATCCTTCATGCATACTGTTTCTACATGTGGTATGTACTCAGGTACCTGTTGTTAACAATTCTGATTATCATTTAAGAGATGTCACTGTGATTTCATAGATCCCTTGGTATCCATGAGGAATTGGTTCACAACCCCCAAAAAGCCACAGATGCTAAAGTCCCTCATATACAATGGGCTAGTACATATAACCTATGAACATTTTCCTGTATACTTTAAATAATTTCTAGATTACTTATAATACCTAATACAATAAAAATGCTAACTGAATAGTTGTTATTCTATATTGTTTAGGGAATAATTACAGGAAAAAGTCTATAAGATGTTCAATCAAGACAAAAAGTTTCCCAAATATTTTAAATTCATAGTTGGTTGCCATGGATCCAGAGCCACAATATGGACAGCTGACTATATTAGGTTTTTGTAACTGGAGATTATAGGGCTGTTTTTTTCCCCTCTCACTTCTGACTATATATTGGCACTAAAGGGTAGTTAGATTTGGGTCTAGAGTAGAACAAAATTGAGTCTTCATAAATATTACAAATGACCCCAAGCAGGTGGATTTGCCATATACATAGAAGATCAAAGTTCAATTGACCTCAGTAAATTAGAGAAATGGTTATCAATAGTAGGTTCAAATATACTAGAATACATGGAAAGCATAATACAATTTTTAAAAAGGAAAGTTTATAAAATTGTAGAAAGAAGTTGTTGAGAGCCACAGCTGAAGGGGCCCCAGCAAACTTCCAGCTGCCAGCAAACTTCCAGCTGCCGGCTGATGATTGGCTCACAGCGGCCCCAGCAACATCTAGCTGATTGGCTCCTCTGCGGTGATGCTCATTGGGCTGTTTCCCTGCCCTTTCAGACAACGGAGCTGCTCATTGGGGGACTTTTTTGGCTCCGCCCACGTGACCCAGCCAATCGGCCTCAAGAGCAGGAGGATTGTGGGAGGTGGGGAGAAGCTTGTGTGGGAGAGAGAGGCTTGTGGAAAGCCGGTGGTGGCAGTTGAGGCTCTGAGGGTTTTTCCTGAGAGGCTGTTTTGTTTGGCGTGTGTGGTTCTAAAAATAAAGTTAGTTTCTTTTGACAAGTGGCTCCTGATTGTGCCCAGCCAGACTGTGGCAAGAAGTCTTTTTTTTTTTTTTTTTAATTTTGCCTGTACAGGAGATTACATGCAGTGGTGCTTTTACCACTAAGCTGTATCCCAAGCTCTTTTTAGTATGAGATGGGATCTCACTAAGATGCCCAGGCTGGCCTCAAACTTGCAATCCTCCTGCCTCAACCTCCTGAGTTGCTGGAATTACAGGCATGTATCAATGCACCCAGCTAGAAGAGAAGTCATTAACACTAGCAGTGACTTGGCTTTCCTTTTTGTCATTTCTTCTGTCTTCAAATGCTATATGTAATCCAGATGTCAGCTTTTCTCTGATCCTTTTATTAAGCTCACCTCCCTCTTATACCAGGGACTTAGTCAACAAAACAGAACTTATCGAAAGGAAGACACAATGCATATCATCTAACAACAGTTCACATGGAAATCTTCCTATAAACATTTTTCCAGAGTATTCTCTCCCTGATTTTGCTACTAGAGGTCTTTTTTCACTTCCATCCCCTCTAGTCCCCACCAAGTCTCTAGTCTTGCTGTGTTGACTTCCCAAACTAGAGTCCCCTGGAAATTCCTCATTATTCATCCTGACTCCTAATTCCAAAATTGCACCTTAGACAAATTACTGTATTCAACAAAATAGGTCTTCCAAGTCCATCCTTTTCAGGAATCAAAAAGGGTATTATAAATGAATTTTCCTTTTTGCAAACATGGTGAACACAAAATGACTACGTGGGCTTAGTCAATGAAGTCCTCCTAGGAAGGCTTGTTGGAATCAGCTTTTGAAGATGGCAATGCACATAGTTTTGCAGGGTGGAATGGAAGGAAGACATTCAGGAGTTGCTGGCTGGGATTCTGTTCTGGAAGAACTTGTCTCCTAGAACAAGGTCGAAGTTTACAGTTTTCAAGGGGCTTCTCTTGTCTCTTGAGACAAGGCTGCACAATTGCTTATTTTGGTATCTGCCAACATTAGCCTCACTCAACTCTAATTATTAAAGACAAGACAGCTGTTGTCCCAGCCTTTCCTAGTTCTGTAGCTCCATCTGACCAAGTCAGGAATGATATTGGAAGCTACAACACTATCTTTTCCTCCCTACCCATATTAGGATACAGGATAACAAAATTACAGAAATCTCACTCCCTGACAAAGACACTGACTTAACAAGAAGTCTATTTATCGCTCACCGAATAGTCCAGTAGGGTGCATGCCTGGAGTGTACAAGTGCCTTTGCTCCATTTGTTCACCCCAGAGACCCAGGTTCTTTTTATCTTATATGCCATCTACTCCAAGATACAGTTATTGTTTGCATGGTTAAGACTGGCTTATTTGGTCACACCTGTGTTCCAGATCCCTGGAAAGAGAAAGAAGGGAAAGAAAAAGTAGAGAGCAAATGATTTTCTTTTAATGATGTAACATGAAAGTTTCATTCCTAACTTCCATTCACATTCCACTGGCCAAAACTTGCAACACACAGTCACATCTACTGCAAGGAAGGCTGGAGAATGTATTCCTTAACTGGAAAGATAACTGTCAGAACTTTCTGTTAGAAGGTAACTGGTCCAGCTAAAAGATAGTGCAGGTTAGAAGGGCTTATGTTACAAAAAGGAAGAGAAGAAATGGTGATGGGATGATGAGTAGTTTCCACAATATCTACTATGGTCAGTGGAATGGACTTCTTAGCATGGGATAAGAGACCTTACTGGAACTTGGGTTTTCATTCTAGGAATATCCAATTACTTGAAATACCCCAAACATACTTTGTTGTGTTTCACCCCATGACCACTCATGCTAAATCTTTCTTACCTTTCTTTGCCTATTAGGAGCAGTTCAAGTAATATCTTCCCCAATAAATCTTCCCAAACCTCAGTATGTTTACCTTTGTATTTACATCACACTACCCATTCCTCTCTTTTGGCCTTTATCAAATTCTCCCACTACCTGTACAAGTTTGATAGCACTTGATGGCTCTGCTCTATCACTGTTGTAATCTCTTTGAAAGCAATTATGTAATGTCTTAGTCTCATTTGTATCCACAATTGTATCCACATTTGAATGAACCCAGGAGCATTCTACTACTGAGTTGTATCCCCAGCCCTTTAAAAATTTTGAGAGGGGGTCTCTTTCAGATTCCCAGTTAAGTACCTAATTTGAGCTAAATTCTTGTGCCCATCAGTGGGTGAAATAAGTCACACTATCTTCTGAGCATTTTCCTGCTGAGTTATAGTTTTCCTTAGCAATGGTCAAGCTCTGTTACTGGGCCTTCTTCTTCACATTTGGATGGAAGTACTAGCCCAACACCATTGCTTGTCTCGAATCCTGATCCACTTGCTAGTTCCTATGGATTTGCTCCACGGAGGTGAGTAAACCTTGTTTTTGTTGCATCCTAGGGGTCAACTACTCAACGGCATGCTGCCAAATACAGTCTTTGATCTTAGAAGCTCCTACTGCTGTGCTTCACCTACTACAGATCTCCCTGATAGTGAAATTTGCTGCAAACCAGTGCTGGCTTACACCTTGTTTCTAGACATTGACAAAGGACCCTTTAGCTGGGTTGCTTCCTCCCAGATCAGCTCCTAATAGGCTCTGGACATTTTGTACTCATCATTGCTAAGACTATCATGCCTGACCTGATGAATATGTCCATTTTAAGACTGATAAGCACTGTCAGTACTTCCTGTTAGAAGGTAACTGGTCCATGATGGCAATAGATTCTCAGCTTTGTAGTGTATCACTGGTCCAAAATGCAATTTGTATAGATTTCTTTGGATGGATAGGAATATATGAGTTAATATTATTCATATACATGTGCTTAAAATATGGATGTTCGGGTATGCAGATCTGTATGTTAAGAAAGTTATTTATACTGCAAATATTCTTTATTTTGCAAAAGGTTTTACTAGTAAAATCTTAGAAATGAATTTCTCTCTTCTTCTTCTTAATCTTTTGGTATTAAATTTATTCTATTTTCTGTATAATTTTAAGCACATAACGGTTTTTTTCCACAGGTCTCAGGAAACGAGTTAGAAGTCATGAGAAAATCTCTCCTCCCACAAAAAAAAAAAAAAAAAAAAAAAAAAAAAACTTGCATATTTTGGTAAGTGTGTCTCAGAAGGGGAACACTGAAATTTACATTAACAATGCTGTGCAAGATTCTTACATAAATCAAGACCCAAAACCAGCCTGCACTGGAGGTTTTAGTCCTCTGCTCAGGGATCTGGACAGGAGCCCTAAACTGTTGAGCATGACATGCGAAAGGAGGCAGCAAACCAAGGTGGATGACAGGCACCTAGCAGGGGAGGAGGAGGAGGGCCCCATTCCTTGGAATGACATGATGCTTTTCCTTTTCTTTCCTTATTTGTTTGTTTGTTTGTTTATTTTCTCCAGTGCTGCGGAATGAACCCAGGAACATTATACTACTGAGTTATATCCCAGCCCTTTAAAAATTTTGAGACAGGGTCTCTTTCAGATTCCCAGGCTAAACTCAAACTTCTGATCTTCCTGTCTCAGCTTCCAGAATTGCTGCAATTTTGGGTGTATGCCACCATGCCTGGCTTTGAAGGTGCTGGGCAGGGATCCCAGAGAAAGAAAGGGTATGAGACCCATTGTACTGCTGCTTTGGCTGGGACTGGAGAACCAATGTCTCATGATTGAGGCAGACCCTTGATGTAACTTTCATGTTACATCATTAAAAGAAAATCATTTGGATGGAATGCAGAATCAAAGAATGCTTACAGGAAACAAATTTTGCTTGGAATGCTAGGTGGCCAGGCCTCAGCTGTTGGTACAATGCAACCCATGCCTCACTTGTGTACAGTGAAAAATTAGTTTGGTTAATCACACCAGCTTCTGCTACCTTCGTGCTCATTGTTAGGAAAAGATCACAGTCTGATCTATCAATTCCTGGGAATTTTTAATTCTTCCCAAAGGACTGTGTGTTGGTAGAATAACCCCCCAAAATCTGAAAGCTAAAATGGACCAGTTCAGGTATGAAGTTTCTTAAGAATGGACTGGCAGTGTGATTGCGCTGATATGGAGAAGCTAAACCTTCCTGCAGAAGATCAACTGACCTACTATCCCACCCCAAATCTCAGCTTGAGGTATACTTCAGTGAAGGCAGGTGGCTGGGCTTTGGAGAGTAGAAAAGCAATTAAGAGCAGAAAGGTAGAGAAAATGTAGAAAAGAACCATTTTGATAACAGATTATTCCATGGTGTAAAGAGAGAGGGCAAAGAACCCACTGGCGCTTCATTTATCCAATGATTTGTCACTGTGGTGACCAATTTCTGCCCATTCCATAGGGTTTTGAACTGCACAGGGACTGGGAACCTGTCAGTTCATAAAGTCACCAACTTGTGTAGGAATGAGTACATTCCTTTCAGAAGATTTATCATTATCTCACAATCCAGGAATTCTTGTTTAGGTAAACATGGCGGTCATCTGTTTTATTATTTGAACTTTGATATCCTTACTACCATTTCTAAATGTCCACCACATGATTTAATACCAGACAGAATTTCTTAGTTATCTAGCATGATTGAGAAAATTTTGCCCTTAATTTGCACTGTCATGCTGACATGCGTATATATAAGCCACCTATTTCAGTTCTATGTTGTCAATCACCAGGTTGGAAATATTCTCCTAATTTTGCACTCTCTCCATTTTACCCTACAGTTCAACTGGAGCTGGCTTTTCTTTGTAGCTGGTTTCAAGATTGGATGCAGAAAATGGTTTGGGGCCTCTTCTTACTGGGTCACTCTGAACCTCAGGGCAGGGTTCTTGTGAGTCTTTTTATGATCAGATACACATTTCAGGGCATATGTGATATTCTACCCTTGATTAACCTGCACTAACAGTGCTGAGTGAGAAGTAGAGTCACTGGAGCTTGAACTGATGGGAATTAAACCTGGTGGCAGAGAGGGCAGGAAGGGACCTTAACCAAAAAAGCGTCTAGTGGGAAATCCATTCCACACTTTTGCCACAGGCCCCATTTTGCTCCAGGCCTGTCCAGTGATGTGAAAATCCTTGATGTAAGCCTGCTGTCCATATACTTAAATAAGCGTAGACCCAGTTCAAATACTTCTTATTCAGGTTTTTGAGTTTCTTGAGGACTTGGTTTAAACAGAACATGGCGCCATCATTCATTTCTTTCACATAGGAGCTAGGCTTGGAAGCCATAACTAATAAAACCAAGCCTTAGATGCTTCTGCTGACAGGCAATTGAAAAATCTGCTGCCTCAGTTCTTCTCTGAAAGGTTACTACTTCTTGGATCTGCTATGAGATGATTGCTGACTGATCAGAGAGCTTATTGGTTGTTGGCTGCTGGCACTGATGCTGTAACAAGAGAACAACTTTGTCCAACTTCAAACTCATATGGACATCTCTGCACGTTTTTGCACGTCTTCTCTAATCTCTACCTTCTTTAACGTGGAAGGGAAAATGACCCCATTCACTTGCTTTTTTTCCTTTTCCTTTTCTTCTTTTTGTTTTGTGGTGTTAGAGATCTTTTTACTGATCTCCAGGTACTCATCTTCAAGCACTCTGTCTCAGGACAAGCATGCAGAGTCAAATGCTTCCACACAGGAGTTGCTCCTTTTGAAAGATGACTGTCCTAATACCTATATCCTAAAGATGACTGTCCTAATACAGAATTTCTTAGTTATCTAGCATGATTGAGTAAATGTCAGAAGTATGGGATATTGCTTCCAGTTGGCCCACTATTTTCTCCAATCTTTCTACCAAATTTTGCATGTTAGCCATAAGGTACCATCTGCTTGGAGTTATGTCTCACCTTGGGACCCTAATTGCTATCTCTGTTTGCTGTAACTTTAGCAATTGTTCAGGAGGCTGAATTCCCAAGTCAGGTGATGATTTGGGAGCTGCATAATCTATCTCTTTGTATATCAAAGCTATGGGTCAGAAAGAAGAGATTTAACTTTTAAAAGTCTGAAATTTAGTCAGATCATTTAAAGACCTTAGCAATACCCCAAAAAGTAAGAGGCAGGTAACTTTTAGAGGTTGTGATGAATTGAGTATATACTGGCAGTTTGCAAGATTCTCAATTCCAAAAAGTTACATAACAGTTGCTGATAGGTCCCACCTGTGTAGCTCAAGTGTCCAGAATTCTTTCAGGTTTCCCTATCTATATTGGTTAAAAGTCATTCATTTATATGACAGAAATACAATTTAAATTGACATAAGCAAAAAAGTGAATGTACTGGCTTACAATTCTTGGAAGGATTGGGGGCACTTGTCAGTCATGAGTAGATGAGGACAAAAAGACATTTTCCAAATTGATCTTTCTTACTCTTTTAATTCCCTGCCCTGTTCTTCATTGATACCATTTTCCTCAAAAGAGCTACCTTTCTTCATGTGGCAGGAAAGATGGCCCCATTCATAAGTTTTTTTTCTAAAAAGAAAATTTTTTTTTCAGTGCTGGATATCAAAAGGCCTCATACATGCTAGATAAGCACACCACCACTAGGCTATATCTCCAGCCCCCAATAAGGACTTTTTGATTGGCCCACCTCAAGTCACATACCTACCCCTGGACCAGTCACTATGGCCAAGAGCACCTTGATTGGCTGGCATCTGGAACTGGGAAGTGAGGGTGGTATAATGTGTAGCCTGTGCATCTGGGCAGACAAAAGCAGGACATATGCATTATACTCTCCTTTCTAATGCCTGAGAGTCCTGGGTAAATAATTCATATATTACCACCAAACACTCTAGTCTTCACTCATGCTTCTGCAGAGTTCTTCTCTTGATGTTTTGCATTGACTGTTGCTTGCACTCTTTGTGGACCCCTGCTTTGTGATTCCTTTGGACGGCCGCCTGACCCTGATATCATTTAGCTGGACCACTATTGACCACTCTGAACTCAGGCTACTGCTTGTGCTAACTTTCTTTCCTGGACCTCCTCTCAGTTGTCTATTTGGAGAAAGGCCTATGAGCTTCTCAGATGCTCTGACAGGGACTAGTGCATATAGTTATGTAAGTATGAATAGTTACGAAAGCTGTTTGATCATTAGGGCTCCTCATGAAGGCACACACAGGGACTAAAGTCTAGTTTAGTCTTACTGAACTATGGTAGGAAATCCACTGCATGAACTATGTAACCTACATTTCTAAATTGCTTCCATGTTAAGCAATGGTATCAAAACGTGAGCCAAAGGTTACTGGCTATCTCCTGGTCTTGCTTGACCTATGGTGTTGTTTATGTTCTGAAGATATGATCTATACTTTGTCCATGGTACAGCTTAGATTCCTGATGCCATCTTAGTTGTCTATAAGGATAGGAGAAGCCTCAGGAGGTTGAGGCAGAAGGATTGCAAATTTGAGGCCAGCCTGGGCAACTTAGCAAGACCTTAATTCAAAATAAAATAAAAAGAGCTGGGGTTGTAGCTGGGCTGGGGTTGTAGCTCAGTGATAGAGTGCTTGCCTAGCACGTGTGAGGCACTGGGTTCAATCCTCAGCACCACATGAAAAATAAAATAAAGGTATTGTGTCCATCTACAACTAAAAATATTAAATAATAATAATAATAAAATAAAATAAAAAGGAAGGTAATTTAGTTCACTCATGGAGCATTTGCCTAGTGTGTGTAAGGTCCTGGGTCCAATCCCCAGTCCTACACATAAACTCATATGGAAAAAGAAGAAGGAGAAGGAGAAGGAGAAAGAGAAAGAGAAGAAAACAAAGAACACAGTAGGGGTCCTGGCTTAATGCTCAGTGTAAGTCATATCACCAGAGATTGTGGACAAGCCATCAGAAACTTATGAAATCTTTCTGAACATTACCATTTCCCAAGAGTCACTATCTACATATTCTTATGTCTCAATTCAAGAGTCTGAGAGTCAAAGCATATTGCTGCAATCTTTTGCTTTCGTTTGAGCTCAATATACCATCACTTTGACATTCCTAGAGAAAATTACCCCAAAACTTAAGCCTTCTAGGACAATTGACAAACTTCTTTTTTCCATCTAAGTTAGGAACCACTTGATAATCCAAGTAAGAGCTGTCAAAAGGGAGGCAAAAATAACATAGTTATTTCCATTACAGAAAGTGACTTAGATGTGAAAGTCAGTTTTTTTGTCTTAATGCTGAACCTCAGAGTTGGATGGACTTATTACCTGCTCAGAGGAAAACACTGAATTTCTGTAGAACTTCTCTATCCAGAAAGTATACTTATAAAGCACACAACATGGGGTATCAGAGCAGAGAGACTGTGCTGGGCAGACCCACTTCTACAAGGAAAGAGCTAGGAAGGGGTTCTGCTCTTCTTATGCTCTGCAACTCTCTCCAAACTCAATAATCAGATAAGGTTATTCTATTTTCCCAGTATTATGCAAAAACATGACTCTTCCCAATGGAAGGAGCATTTGAACAGGAGAGGAAGCATTGCCTCATGCAGCTACCCTACCTTATTAACATAGCCTAGACCTTTTTCTCTATGAACACGGGAAGACCTAAAATTTCCCCAGTGAAATAGCACATTCAATCCTTTCTAACCCACCCCTTGGAAGGAAACAAATTAAGCACCCCTAAAACTAGGCAAAGACTGTACATTGGAGATACAATAGACAAGGGGAAATAATGTGCTCATCTTGGTCTCACAGTCTTCCAACTGTGAGACCCAGGATAACTTCTTCCTTTGGGATGACTGTGGCTGGCAAGAGTGTGGTGATAGAATAATTATTTGGATGCTGCTATATTTGTATTCTTAGGGATTTTTTTCCTAAGAAAAACCAAAGAGTAGAATGAGATCTCAGGATGCCATCAAAGACTATGGAATTCAACATGCCAACTGATAGAAAATTAAGAACTTGCCTATTATTGGTCAAATTCCTGATGCATGTTACATCAGAAATCAGGATTCATTTTGTTTCAGCTTCATATTTTAGAACAGTTTTAGATTTCAGAAAAATTTATATTTTGCAATGATAGTATAGAGGTTCCTGTATACCTCTCATCCAATTCCCCCTGTCAACACCTTACTTTAGTGAAGATCAAGTGTTATAATTAAGGAATCAATATTATTATTAGTTCTTTGCTATTATTAAAGTCCATATTTTATTGAGATTTATTTGTTTATATTAAATGTATTTTTTGTGTGTTCCAGGATCCTTTCAGGATGCCACATATATACTTGCCATGTAGGATTTCTCAGGTGTGACACTTCTCACAAATCTACCTTGTTTTTGGTTATCTTGATAGTTTTAATTAATTTAACTGTTTTGCCTGATTAACCAAATAAGTTTTAAAACTTGTATCCATTTCTTTTCTTTATTTTATTTTATTTTATTTTTTTGTGGTGCTGGGGATCTAACCCAGGGCCTTGTGCATGGGAGGCGAGCACTCTTCCAATTGAGCTATATTCCCCTCATATCTATTTTCTGTTGTCGCTATAACATGTACTAAGTGCATTTGCTGCTGCAACAAATTACCACTGTACGGCTTGAAACAACACAAATCTATCTTACAGTTCTGGAGGTCAGTCATTTGGAAATGGGTCTTACAGGGCTACAGTGGAATGCTGGCAGGACTGCGCTCCTTCTGGAAGATGGGAGTGGGGGGATCCGGGGAGATCACATTCCTTGTCTTTTTCAACTTCTAAAGACCCTGAGTCGCATTCCTTGGATCAGGATCTTCTTCCAGCAATGCATCCTTCTGACTTCTGCTTTTGTAGTCACAGCTCCTTTCTCTCTTCCGCTGTCCTCTTCCATCATTCCAGGAGCCTAATTTTATGGTAAACCCACTCAGATTAGCCAGAATAATACCCCTATTTAAAAATATTTAATCTAATCACACTGCAATGACCCTTTTGCAAGTAAGGTAAATATGCATAGATTCTGGGGATTATTATGTGGACATCTTCTTTGGAAGGTGGGGTCATCATTCTATCTTCCTGAAAACACAAACCCTAAAAGCAAAGTGTCATCTGCTGATAAATCATGTCCTAATCTGTTCCCTTTATACCACATAGGACATTCTGAATCTAAACATTTTTGACAGTCTCACACATCATTTCTCCTTTACCCAAAATCAGATGATGATGAGATAATAATAACAACATTATTCAATAAGCCCTTCTAAAAAACTTATGTTGCTTTTGGATGTTTTGGGGGAAAAAAGAATCCACAATTTTCCTAATTTATTCTAGTGATATTTTCCCCAGTAGCAATTTAGAATATGTAGGTTACATAGTTCACGTGGTTAGTTTCCTACTATAACCAAATGATCTTTAAACTTGAAAGGTTAGAGACTTTTTCCAGGGGCATAGGTTCATGCTGGCTCTTAAAACCTGTTCTTTGTCCTAAGACTTTACCTTCTGGTTGGTAGCTCATTAGCCCAGTAAATAGATGGTCAGAAATACTCAAGCTAAGTGTGCCATAAGGAACACCTAATGGATTAGACTTAAAATTAAACAATTATGGACTTTTTCCCAATGGGAAAAAAGTTACATGAGTGAATGGAATGTTATAAATTTCAAAAGTGTTTCCCATTAATTGCATTTAACATTAGTATCCCCTTTTACATGTCTGTCAGCACATACTAGTGACAACAAAGGAAATAAACAGAAGCTTAGTGATATTAATAGAAAAAAATAGAAATGGGAAATATCAAATCATATCTAGTTCAATAGTTCACAATGCTTTTCTGTAACTTTATGCTGCATTAAGACCAGAGGTGGATACTTTCTTTGGAAAGAGAGCTGCCTTGAACCCTTTTAAATTTTGCCCAAGGAGACTTCCTGGAAAAGCCATGTGACTTCAAACAGAATGATCCAATGAAATTGGACCATCCAACAATAGAGGCTACTTGGAAACGCCTAATGAAAAGGAAATGGTATCACCTACACTATGTGAGAGACAATAGAATTGTTCCTGTGAGGGTTTCCGCAGAACTCAGAAACATGCCCCAAGTGAGAAACAGCCAGTTTCAAATATTTGCTAATCCCAGAGAACATGAACCTACTCAACAGGAGGGTTTCTCTCCCAAACCTGAGGGAGCCAGTATTATGATAAAATTGTGATTAAATTCAGGTACCTCTTTCTTCAATCTTAAGCATACCCTATCTTCCAACCTTATCTTTCCCTTCCTCCTACACCCTCCAGTAGAAGAAATCTGTGTTCTATTCCCTATCAATGTTTTGTTGAATTTGCTAATTTGCTATTTTTTCACTCTGCCCCGGATGCTTGCATTGCCACCTCTTTGGTTCATTCAGTCCTTCAGAGAACCATCTGCACCTAGTTCAGTGCATAGCATGGAAGACTTTAATATGCATTAAGAAATCTTGGAATGTCTACAGAAGAATCCTTCTTATCCAGTGTAATTGGGACCAGAAATGGAATAATTTTGTTAAAGCAGGAAACCATAAAATATGATTTAAAGTTATTTTAAATATTTCATTTTAACTTTAAACATGCTGCTATAACTTCATCAACCAATCTTCCCCCCTCCCCAGTACTAGGGATAAAACCTGGGAATGCTTTACCACTGAGCTATATCCCCAGCCCCTCCCCCTTTTTATTTTGAGATAAGGTCTCCTTAAATTGCCAAGACTAGTCTTGAAGTTGCAATCATCCTGCCTCAGGCTTCTCAGTAACTGGGATTACAGTACCACTGAATCCAGCCATCCAACCTTTTGATGAAAGGCAATGTCGTCTCTTTGAGAATGAGCCCACTATCGGAATCCTGAATTTTCTTTCCTGAACAAAACACACTCAGATTTTTATGGTTCCCAAACTGGCTTTCTCTAAAAGGGAGCAAAAACTTAAATACACCTCGGAAAATCTATGTGTAGGACACTATATTATTTACTCAATGTTTTGCAATTATGTTGCTCACACTTAATCAATCTCTCTCCCTTTCTCTCTCTCTCTCTCTCTCTTTTAGTAATCCAGTTTTCACTGAGCCTTCCCAAAACATTACTTTTAGTTAAAAAAAATAAGGAAATGTTATAAACATACAAAGAGAAAAAGAGAACAGACATCTGTTCCTATACTCACCTACATGATTGCTAATACTTTGCTTTCGACTTTTCAAAAAGAAGTAAACATTATAAATAGAAAGAAATCTGCACACTCCATGTTGATTTCATTTCTATTCCTAACAACAACTCTCTAGAATCTGGTGTTTAAATTTCCCATGTGTGTTTTATACTTATGTACATATGTGTGCCATAAATAAATATATAGCTTTGTTCTACACATTTGTAATCTCTGAGTCGTATCACAATATGTATTATTATGCAACATATTTTTTGACTCTCACCATTATGTGTTTGAGATTTATCCTTGTTGATATATGTGACACTAGTTAATTCATTTAAACTACTGTATCGTCTTCTATTTTGTAATGATGTTAATATTTTAGTTATTTCTTCTCTGGTTGGACATCTGAGATGTCTTCATTTTTAATTACAAATAATAGTTCAGTGACCATTCTTTTTTGTTTATTTTGTGATATACTGCAATTTGAACCCAGGGCTTCAAGCAAGCTAAGCATGCATTCTACCCTTGAGTTACATCTCCAGCCTGATGAATCATTCATATATATGACTCTCTACATGCCTATATGCAAGGGCTTCTCTAGCCCTGAAGATATAGCAAGAAGTGGAATTTCTGAGTCAAGAGCATGCACATTTCATCTTTACAAGTATACTGTCAACTTCTAATATATAACAATTTACACACTCACCAGCAGAATATGAGAGTTCATTGCTCCAGATTCAACACTTGTACTTCCATTCTTTTACTTTATTTTCTAGTTAGATGGGTGTGGAATAGCACCCCAGGTGCTTTTATTACCTTATCAATGATGAGGTTCATTTTCTTTTTATTTGTTTACTGGTTCTCCCAAAGCCTCTTCTAGGAATTTTTAAAATTTCTGTCCTTTGACTATTTATTTGTTGTTTGTCTTATATTCACAATATGTAGGAATTTTATTATGAATTCTGCATTCCTATCCTTGTCAATTAAATGACAATTACAAATATCCTCTCAGATTGCCGCTTATAATTTATCTTTATTCATTTCATCTTTGGTTGAATAAATGTTTCTATATTTAATTTTCCTCCTTTTTAATTAATGTAATAATTGTACATACTTGAGAGGTTCAATGTGATATTTAAATACACAGACACTGTGTACTAATCGAATCAGGGTAATTAGCATTTCCATCTTCTTATCATGTCTTTATGTTTGAAGGTTTTGAGTTTCTCTCTTCTGGCTCTTCTCAAACATGTAATGGGTCATTATAACTACAGTTATCCTACTGTGCTGCAGAACACAAGACCTTACCCATTTCTAACCCACTTTGGTATCTATTCTCTATTTTCCTTCCCTCCTATCCTTTATAGCCTCTAGTAATCACTATTCTATTTTCTTCTACTTTGAGATCAGCTTTTTTAGCTTCCACCCATGAGACAGAACATATAGTATCTATCTTTATGTGCCTGGTTTGTTTCACTTAATGTAACGTCCTCCAGTTTCATCCATCTTGCTTCAAATGTCAGGATTTCATTATCTTTCCAAAAAAATTTATTATTTTATTTTTCAAATAATATTCCATTGTGACTATATGCTACATTTTCCTTATCCATCCACCTTTTGGTGGACACCTAGGATGGATCCATATCCTAGCTATTGTGAATAGAAATGCAATAAACATGGGAGTATAGGTATCTTTTTGATATATTTTGAGACAGGATTTCACTAGGTTGCCCAGGCTGGCCTCAAACTTCTGATCCTCCTGCCTCAGGCTCCTGAGTAGCTGAGATTACAGGTGGACACCACCATCCCCAGTTTATCAATCTTTTCTTTTACAGTTTATGCTTTTTGTGTTTTAAGAAATACTTCCTAATTTTGAGAGAATATTTTTTTCTACAATGTCTTCAAGCTGTATTAAAACATTATTTTTCATATTTAAGCCTTTATTCCAGGTAGAAATAGTTTGGTGTAGGCTGGGGGATAGAGATCTACCTATCTTTTTTCTGTATATACAACTATCTTAACCAGGTTCTCAAAAACACAGAACCTGAGGCACTACTTACATGCTAAGGTATTATGTGATCTCGGGGCAGCAAGATCAAGGGAAAAAGGGAAGTGAGGCATGGAAAGGAAGAAAGCAAATACAGGGTACTGTGTTACCAAGCTGGCCACATCTTCCCAAGGAAATCCACCTGTTGTTGCTTGGTCACCCAGGATGTCTCCCAACAGGTTTTGTGGAAGCAACACACCTTGGAAGAGTCCATCAGAGAGAGGAAGAAAGACACAAAATTTATTGGCTGGCTCTATTTATTGTTGCTTGTTGTTGAAGTTTCCTCCACAGGGAGCTAATTTACTTCTGGATTGTATTACACAACTTCTCTGTATAGCCAGTTGTCAAATTGGTCTCCAGTGCTCTTATATGGTGCTTGATACTTTATGTGAGCCTGGTAGTCATGGGAAGAGCCAGCCATATCCTCCAGGAGTCTGGTAGGGTGTGCCCTGGACACCAGAGCCATTATGCCTCCTGCTATATTGAGAATAAAGGAGACCATGCCAAAGCCAGGTTTTCATTCCAGGGGGAGACTGAGACAGCTATGAATTTAAGGAGATAAAGAAATGTCTGTAGCAACTGAGGCTCCTCAAGGGCAGGTGGGCCCAGATGTGTCATGGAGATCCATTATAACAAATTTTCTCATTTATTGAATAGTTCGTTCTTTTCTACTACACTATTAATGACACCTTTCGATGACACCTCTGTATACATTCAGAGACCTCTTTCTGGGTCTCTTTTCTGTTCCATCCACCTATTTGTCTACCCCTAAGATAATATCATCTTAAATCCTATAAGTTTATACTGGCAAGAAAGTCTTTCTGGTTTGTTCTACATCTTCACAATTGTCTTGTACTTTCCTATTTCCAATTGCATTTTAAGATCAGACTGTTTCATTCCATGAAAAGTCACACTTGTATTTTATTTAGAATTATATTGAATTTATGAATAAATTTAAGAAGAATTTACATTTTTATGATATTGAATTTTCCCACTCATGAACTTAGTAGATCTCTTCATTTATTCAGGTCTCTCTGTGTTTATGTAGGTATGCGTTCTTTAATTTTATAATTTTCTTCACAGTGATCTTACATACTTTTTGTGAGATCAATTCCTAGTAATATTATTTTTGTCACTATTAGAAAAGAATATTCATTCCTAATACATGTTCTAATTATTTATGGATATTGACTCGCTACAGATTTCTTCATATTGTCTTGAATATGACAAATTTTCTAAATTCCTTGATAGCTTTAATGGATTTTATTCTAGAGCTTATCTTGGAGTTCTGTGTATAACTAACCATATTATCTCTATATAAAGACCTTCTAGTCCCAGTTTTAAAGATTTTTAAAAATCATGAATGAGTGTTAAATTTTATTCATTTTTTCTGTATTTGTTGAGGTCATCATAGTTTATCTCCTTTAATCAGTTAAAGTGATATGTGACACTTCTAGGTTTTAGGATGCTGCATTTCTTTACATTTGGAGGATAATTGACTCAGCACTTATAGAAACAGTTCTCATTTTGACTTCATGTCACATTGATTTAAATAAACTTACATTAATTATATCATTAAGATATCAATTATACATGGCATCAATAGGTCATGAAATAAAATACAACCTATTCTGGATGAGCATAAAACAAGTGCACAATAACCATTTCTGACAAGGATTCACAATGATTTTTCTTTTAAGACAGAATGGAGAGTCTCAAGTTAATGGAAGTCAATTAAGAAAGTTCACTGTTTAAGGAAATTAGTGGCTTCAGTGACAAGTACACCTTTTATAAGTCCACGAGTTGTTTCCATTCAACTAAATTCAAGAAATAGGTATTGAGAAACTACTATACATTAAGTACCATATTAGACATCATGGGTAAACAAAAAGGTAATGCAAACAGTTCCTATCCAAAAAGTATTTTACAACCTGGTGGAGATATTAAGATCAAGTATTACATAACTAATCATAACACAAAACAGATTAAAATAGATGTCCATGAAATACAAAAGCTATCATAGATTAAAGAATCAATTTATAACTCAGCATGAGGAGTGATTGAGGAAGGAGTCAATGAACCATGAAGAGTTGGACTGTGGATGTTCATCCCAGGTGGCCCTTTTAACCCCTCTCTAGATGTTATCAATTGCTTTTGAAGCAATGATCAGTTCTATTTATAATTTCTTTTCTTGTTTGCCTTGAACACATATATTCTCTGACTCTGCTCAAACCTTACAGATGAGGTGTTCACACCCTAATTTCTGGAATCCCTGTGAATATGTTATGTCACATGGCAATGACAAAGTAAGAGTGAAGGTTGAATTAAGATTGCTGATCTTGAGATGGGGAGATTATCCTGAATTATCTGGGAGGGTTCAATATTAGCACAATGGACCTCAGAAGTAAAGAGGGAGTCAGGAGATTCAGTGTCAGAATGATGCATCATGAGAAAGACGTGAATGTTGTTGGCTTGAACATGGGAGGGGGGCGCTGAACTAACGAATGCTGGTAGCCACTAGAAGTTGAAAAAGGCAAGGAACCAGATTCTGCCTTAGAACTTTCAGAGGTATGCTGCCCTGTGACACCTTGTTTTTAGCCCACTGGGATTCATTTCATACTTCTGACCTCCAGAATTGTAAGTAATTAAATTTGTGTTATTTTAAGCCACCAGCTGTGTGGCAATTTGTTGCAATGGCAATAACAATGAATACAAAGGTTAATAAAGCCCACCAGGAAAAAGAACAGGTTTTGAGAGAAAGCTCATAGCTTTGCTTATGTTGAGCTGAAGAGCTAGTGGGTTATCTGTGAAAGGGCCAGCAGACCATTCAGCAAATGGATTTGAATCTCAGAGGAGAGGTTGAAATTGGGATCTTGGAATCATAGAGGGAACACTTGACACCTAGAGTATCAGATAAGATAGCTTTAGTGAATAAGTTTGGAGAAATGCTGTATAATAGACATAAAACACAAACTGTGAACATAAACCACGTATAGAATTTGAATTTCTCAACAACCATGTTAAAAACATAAACAGGTGAAATTAAATTTTCATAATACAAATCATTATATTCAACATATACAAGTCATTTCCATTCAATATATAATCAATACATAAATTTCTAATGAGATATTTACATTATTTTTGTAAGTCTTTAAATTCAGGTGTGCATCTTATAGCACATCTCAGTCTGCACATTTATAATTAATTCCCAGGACTCAATAACTTTTACATGGCTAGAGCTACTATATTGGGTGGTACAGTTTAGAGAAAGAGCAGATGTGAGGGGTGGATTCTTAAGAGACACCTGTATTTAGGGGACAAGAGGAGGAAAAGGAGCCAAAGAAGGAATTGACAGAGAAGGAGCATAATCAGGATACTATGGTGTCTGAAAATCCAAAGGAGTCTCACTTAAGGAACTGTGGGGAGGGCTGCATCACATATTCTTTCTTCAGTGCTCAGGATTATTCAACTCCACATTCTAGAGGGTTTCCTCTGTCAATAGTGCAGCTCTACATTACAAAGTCACTTTCATTTGCTCTGGCTTTAACAGTCTCCTATAGCCATCCAAACATAAATTTAGGTGACTAGAGATAACAGGGTTACTAAGGGAAAGGAGAAAGGATGTTTAAGATGGTATAAAGTTGTTGGAGGATGTGATGATTTAGAACAGGTGCCTGGTGGGAGTGAGATGGAAATCATGTTTCCATGACAACTGATTATTTCATTGGTTCAATGACCAGTTGCCATGGTGACAAAATCTTTATGTCAGTGTGACATGGATCCCAAGGGAGGGGATGCTTGTGCAAAGGACCCTTTGCTCATTGGGAAAGCTTTTATATTTGTAATAATTTCTGCATTGCTTGATGGAGCTTTCCCCAGGAACTTCAATCAACATTGATGCCCGGACCCGTTTTCCTTAGTGTTCAATTATAAGCAGTCACGACTTGCAAAATGCACACATTTTCATTGTTCATGTTCTAGATAGTGTTTTCTTATCTGATATTGTTCAGTTATTTTAGTAACTTACCTCTTTCCCTTAAACAGATGTAATCCCATTGAAGGCAGGGATCATTTTTACTGTTCAGTTCTGTATTCAAATAACTGGGAACTAGTAGAAAGAGGCAAACCTTGGGAGACTGCTGGATCTGTGTTTCATATCACTTCTGTTTCTGTCTTTTGCCAATTGTGTGGACTTAGGAAAGTCATTCATCTTCTTGATATCTGGTTTTCCTCTATAAAATGGGGATAATAAGACTTGCATTGTTGGTTGGTGGTGTTATAATTTTAGAGATGACCTATATAGATTAGTTGGTCTACAGCAGTGACTCAATAGATGATTCCGATTATTATAACATGGTTTCTAGACCAGTCCTAGATGCCATGATTAGTAATGTAGTAATACCTGATGAATAAGATAATAATGACAAAATGATACAATGATAACAGTAAGACTGGATTTAATGTTAAGATTCCTTAAAGATCACTTGTCCTATGGAGGCCCAAGCAGACATCAGCTACAATTCTTAGTTTGCAATCCAAGTTATGTCGATTGTAGTTTGTTGGGAGGAAATGATCAATTAATTTAATTAGAAAAGGAAAAAGAATCAGGTATTTTGTGCCTCCTTGGTGGAAAAGCATACTACCAATTAAGTAGTTATGCAATAAATGAAAACCAAAACCACTTATGTATCTGATCCTATATCTGGATCCAACTACTGACTTATAGGAAATACAGAGGGCAGAGATACATGTTAAATACCACCACCGGGAAGTAACCAGCAAAATCCAGATTGTGGAAATACTAAAGGCAAAAAAGGCAAGGTTTCTTCAACAAACACATTGCAAGAGAAAAAAAGTAGAGAAGGAACTTACAATGTAAAAAAAGATTTAAAGGGCATATCAATTTCCATGTGGGAATCTTATGTAAGTTTTGATTCAAATGAAGTTTTAAAAAATTTATAAAGTGATTGGAAATTTAAACACTGATAAGATGGATGAAAGATATATCTTAGGGTGCTGAGGTTGTGGCTCAGTGGTAAAGCACTTGCCTAGCATGGATGAGGTACTAGATTTGATCCCAGGAACTACATAAAAATAAATGAAATAAAGATATTGTGTCCATCTACAACTAAAAATATATATAAAAAGAAAAGATATATCTTAATACCAATGAATTTGGAAATTTGCATTAATTTTTAGATGAAATAGTTGTTCTATGGTTGTATTTTCTTAAAATAAGAGTTCACATCTTTTGGAGACATATTTTAAAAATATGTGTGTATTAATATAGCATGATTTTTGGAGTTTGCTTCAAAATAACACAAAAGGGCCAATGTAAGGGTAGGGATATACATGAAACAAGATTGGCTACTACTTGATAATTGTTGCAGCTAGGTGATGGGCATAGGAGAATTCAATTATATTCCTTGTCATTTATGTATCTCAAGTTTTTCAAAATGAAAATTTTGAAGATTAAGGAATCATATTTTTAAAACATTAAGTGTATCTATCCAAGATTGTATGTACAATATAATCTTGTATGTACAATAAAGACTTAGATATATTCCTTAGTATAGTGTTGGACAAATACATTGTGATGGTTTAATGAATAAATTAATATATATTCCCTAGCTAGTCCTCCACAGTAAGGTTTCTACTTTGTACACATACATGATATATTTCTATTTCAAATTATGCCTAGCATCATTCATGATTTTATAGGTTAAATACCTTGAAAAACAGATTCTGATAGGAACTTTTATAAGCAAAAATTGTTTTCTTGAGGGGGAGGGGAAGGGGAGAGGGAGGGAGAGACAGTACTTTTGCAATCAACCCTAGTGGAAGAGTAAAGGAAACAGGAATTGACAGAAGAAGGAGATGCCATACAGATCTCATCTGATCTCTCCCCTTGACCCTTAGGGAGTTGGGGAAATGGAAGGGCCCTTCAGATATGTCCTGCCTAAAAGAATGGAGCCAAGCCTTTATACTTAGAATCACCCTCTTATCTTGCCTCAATAAATTTGATCTCATTTTTCAAGGCTGAGCTCAAATGTTTCCATATCTGTGAACTCTTCCTTAAAATACTTGTCCCCATCAGATCAAATTTCCTCCCTGATCAGATCAAATTCCTTCCTACTATCTTTTTTGTTTGAATCACACAGGGAAATACGAAGAGTTAATATTTATAACCCTTCTTATGTGCTGAGCACTGTGCTCAGCACTCTTCCTGTTTGTGGTAAGTTAACTCACAGCACACCTATTCGGTAGCTACTACTATTATCCTCATTTTCAGATGAGGAAACTGAGGTTTAGAGAGATTAAGCAATTTGCCCAACCAAACTCATTGAGTTAGTGAGTGACAGGACTGGGTTTTAACTGTAGGCAAGGGAGCCCATACTCTTGATCACTATTATGCTATACTGCCCCCTGGCTACTGCTTTTATCATTGTATTCCCAGCCCTTATTTAGCACAGTATAGTTAGCATTTAATAAATATTAACAGGATAAATTGATTTTCATTTCACCAGCATTTCTTGAAAATTTCGTTTTAGAAACATATAAAATCCACATGCAAATTGTAGACACAAAGGTGGCATATTTCATGGTAGCACGGAACAAGAAATCTCACTACAAGAGTAAAGCAGGAAAAAAAAGTAAATGGGAAGAAAGGGCATAGTAGGCCACATACTGACAGCTTAATGATTAAAAGGGAAATATCATACTTAGATACTTGAACAGAAGGATTACATTTGTGCATGTGGACATGCCTTTTAGAATCTTAATGCTCTGAGAACACATGCAAAAAGAAACACTCCACATTTATTTTACCACACTGAATAGTGGAAGCAAACCATAGGTGGATCATGAATTTAGATTAAATAAAATGAAAACAATTTCATGCGTCAGGAAGGATTCAAAATAGTTGCCAGAAGATGGAAATGAGAACCTTTAAGGAAAGGTGAAAAACAAAGGAATTACAAATATGTTTCCATTATTTAGAAAAAAATCAATTCTCAATTTCTGCTAAAATACCAGAATGTAAGAAAACACATTTAGCATTTTGTATGAGAAATTAGTAAAAGGAAGGACCCCTAGTCACAGAGCTGAGGTTCAAATCTTTACATTACCATTCACTAGAACCAGACCTGAGTTTGCTTTGCCTATAAAACGGGGAAGATAATTTCTGACTTTGAGAATCATTGTGGGAATTTGTAAAGATAAAATATTAATTCCCCTTCCCACTTCCTTTCTTGATAGAAGCAATCATTCCCTCCTCCAAAATTCCATAGACATCAACATTTCATCAGTCTTGGCTCATCTATCTCTCATGCATTTCCCCCTTCCCCTGGGATATTTCAAAGTAAATCCAAAATGTTGGTTCATCTTAAATACTTTAATTGCAAAGATTTCTCCCTTCCCTTACTGTCTTTTTCCTTTTTAAAAAGACGGGGTCTTTAAAAAACTCCCAGGCTCAAAAGTGATCCTCCTGTCCCAGACTGCTGAGTAGCTAGGACTTTAAGTTTACAGTACCACGCCCAACTGGATTTCAGTTATGTTTATCAAAAGAAGTTCAATGTAATATCCTGACCAATAAACAAATAATGTTTCCGCACATGTTATTAAGTTCAAATTTTAGAGTCAAACTTAATGCACTGGACAACTCAATTTCTCTGCTTTGCCTCAGCTCTTCAAATATTCTAATTATGCCCAACATAATTGGGGAAGTTACAGGTTAAGATACGGTATTTTAAAATTAGATGCATATTATATTTGTAGTATCTAACTTTAAGTGAAGAGTATAACTGGTTGAATATCTTCCTGATTTGGAAAGATTGATCCATAAATTTGGCTGGTCCTAATTAGTTTGCAGGACTCTCTTCAATACTTTTATTAATGATATTCCATAGAAGGCTCCCCTCCTTGCTTCCATGCTGGGAATTGAAATCAGTGCTTTGCCCCTTCTAGGCAAGCTCTTAACCACCGGACTACACCCCCAGCCCACCATGGAAGGTCTTTCAATTACTGTCTGGTACTCTGGAAATGCCTGGAAAATATTATGCCTTAGGGCCCTGAAATATGTTTGCCTGAGTCTAATCTTCACTTATGTGTTCTCTTAATCTGGTCCCATGAAAAACTTGATCCACAGTGAACTTCAAGCTAGAGTTCTCATTGCTAAGACCTCTGGTCTCTTCAATGTCTTCACACTTTGTGATTCCCTCAGGGAGGTTTGTGTGCCTTTGTTGAATGCTTGCTATGCTCCAGGCCCTGCAGATCTTAATTTATGTGTATTTCAACCAAATGAGGTATGCAGAAATTATAAAGTATTACATAAAAATTTACTAATAATAATCCCCTAACCTAAGTAGGCAATGCACCATGACATAGGAAGAAACTTGTGAGGAGTTAGGAGATTTGAAATACAGTTCTAGATCATTCTATTGCATTAATTTGACAAAATATTAAAACTATTGAGTGTCTAGTGAGTGCCAGTTACAGTCATGGGTGCTAGGTTTAGAAATGAATAAGCATGGACCTTGCCTCAAGAAGAGAAACGGTATCTTTACCTGTAACTTCCCCAAGTCCTGGATATGACATGGCCCATGGCACCTAGCTTATAAGGCTTGTCTAATCCTATAGATCAAGACTGAAGTTTAAATCTTGTATTTAAAGGCTTTTGGGGAAAAAAAGGGCTTTTGCTGCATTACACCCATCATGCCATTCCCTACATCCTCCATACTCCCCAAGCAATCTCTTTACCTGTGGATGACACAGAAATTTGGATCATAAAAAGAGATTCAGAAGGTGTCTCCATTAATCTAGAGGCTCTGTTATTCTATAGTAACAATCCCCAGATCTTGGTGGCCCAATGGGCCTAAGTTGTTGTTGTTGTTTTCTTTTTCATTTCTCACAGCCTAGGTCAGCTGTGGCTTTGCTGAAACATTGTCTTCACTCTGGGACTGAGATTCATGGATTAGTCTCTATCCTGAGTATTGCTGGTCATCAGGACAGCAGGAAAGGAAAACATGGAGCAGCACACTGCCTCAAAGTTTGGCTTCTACTGCCACTCACATTTCATTAGATATTGAAAATCACACAGCCAAGCCTGCTCTCAATGGGGAAATTTAACCCAACCCTGAGAGGTACAGTAAATGTTTGGGAACAATAATATAGTCTACTAGAGGACCTTTTTACATTCTATTTGTGGTATTTGGATGTAAATACACCTTGCAATGGCTAGTAGCCCCAAGCCTGCAATTTTCATATAATTGTAAACAATCCTGCTGGTTTAGATAGTCTTTAAAAGTAGGAGAACAGAGGGCTTAGAATCAGATAATTCTGGATTCAAATCCTGATTTTGCCACTCAAACTACTGAGCCTCTGTTTCTTCTTTAAAATGGAGTTTTGCCATAAGGATTAAATGAAAACATATGCAAAGGACCTTCCCTGGTTGCCAGTCACGTGAGGAACATTCAATAAATGTTAGCTATTCCCTCATCAGCCTCTCATTAGGATCTAGGTTTATTAATGATTCTTATTTAGCTCATTAGGTATGAAGTAGGCCAATAACATTACAACTTGAAATTAGTGGTTTCTTAACTACCAGATTTGTACCCAGAGTTTTAGGCTCCTTTGGATTGCAAGCTTTGGCTATCTTTTTCTTGCTAAGCTGGTTCCTTTCATTCTGTCATTCCAAAAGATACTGCTAAGTAACTGGTCCAGAGATCTTCCCTGAACCCACTCTATTTGAACATCCTCTGACTCACTCTTCCTAGCGCCACCCAAGTTTCATCTGCACCATCGCTTACACATACTGTAAATATTTTATTTAATCTACGTATTCATTAATGTTTGCTCAGCTGTCTTAGTGCCTTTGGGTCTTGCATTATATTTTTAATTAGCTCAGTTGATTCTGAGAGGAGAGCTATGCCAAGGTTTCAGCCAGGTGGTAACAAGGAACGGGGATGGAATGGCTGGGGGATGTTATGAGTGCATGAGTACAAATTCATCGCTAGATTAGAGAAGAAAAAATATAGACAGACATATATTAGCTGTTTACTGGAGGGAAATGTTCTAAGGTATTCCTTTCTACAGAGAATGATTAAGTAGTAAAGTCTTTGTTTGGGAAGGATCACATTTTGTGTACTAATAATAATCTGAAGTTAATGCCAAACTTCTGGAGAGCAGGAACTCAATTTAAGAATAATTTCAATATAGCGATGTGGTCTAGCTCCATGAGTTAGTTATTTCTATCAACCACTAGTATTTAAAGAGCACTTATAAAACTATAACTTCTGTGGCCTTTATTTTTCTTGTATCCACACAACCCCTTGGGTGGATACAAGCCATTCTCCTTTGGCCCTGTTTTTCTCTGCTTCCCAATTTTTCCTCTGTCTCTGCACGACAAATGCCTACTCATTTACTAAGATGCGCCTTACCCTTACCTTTTAAAGGTGAAGTTTTTTGTACCTCCTGCCAGCCTACCCACCAGCCAACAGAACAGAGATAAGCCTTGCTTCTCTGTTTCCATAGCACAAGTATAAATCTCTACAAATTTGCATTGAAATTGTTTACATGTTTCCTTCTCTTTACTCTTTTGACTTCTTGGTATTTAGCACAATGCCTGGTATAGAGTATGTGCTTGATAAATGATTATTGAATGTTATTTAAGTAAGTATGCCTAGTGACTAACATCCAAATGTTGTCATTAATAGCAGTAAGAGGGGGGCTGGGGTTGTAGCTCAGTGGTAGAGTGCTTGCCTCACATGTGTGAGGCCCTGGTTCTATCCTCAGCACCACATAAAAATAAATAAATAAATAAAAATAAAGATATTTAAAAAAACAGCAGTAACAGGTATTGAAAGCTTCTCAGTAGCCTATGTACGTTTTTTTTTTTTTTTGCATCTAGTATGAAATATAAAGTAATATATAAAGATACCAAGGGAATCTGGAAGGCTTTTATAGGACTGAGGATGATAGAAGGGGATGCCTTTTGTTGTGCTATCTCCCTCTTGCAGGTCTTGGATCATTTTAAATTCATTTCTCATTTTCTGCTTTCCTCTTACAATAAATACAAAAGGAGAAGAAGATCAGAAAAAAGCTCATTTGTCTAAGTGGTTGTGGGTCATGTAAAGCGTTGACATCCTGCGGCTGAAGTACAGCCAGTGCTGAATCAAAGTTTTTGTAGCACTCTTGCAGCCCAGCTCTGGGCTGTGTTCCTTTTGGGAAATTTATAATCCAGATGAAGCTGGGAGAAGATTGTAAACAACACAAAACAATAAAACCTCTATTCTCCTCCCTTTGAGCAATCTGTGTCACTTCAAGAATTTGTTCCCTGAGTTAAATACCATCTCCTTTTGGAGGGCTCTCCTGATCTCCGAACCCATTCCCATCTTCCAACAATGAGCTAATTACTCTTGTCTTTGCTGACACTCAGCCTTGTACATAATAATCACAGCTATCTTTGGGGGATTTTATTTAATGATAGCCTGTGCATGATCTCTTTGGCTAGGTAGCTATGATTATTGTTTCCATTTTATAGGCATGGAAACATAAACTAAGAGAAACTAACCTGATATTGGCATGCAGGAAATAAATCATGGAATATTAGATTTGAACTCAGGTCTGCCCTTCTAATCTGGTTTTAAACTTTTCCTCCTCAGAAGTTTAGAGGATCCTAGAATCCTTCCTGGCTGCTTATGACCACTACATTTTTTGAGTTGGGGGATGGGTATGCTCCTCTACCTTTTTTTTTTTTGGTGTTACTGGGGATTGAACTCAGAGGCACACTACCACTGAACACTACACCCAGCCCTGTTTTTAATTATTTTTTTGTACTGAGATTGAACCCAGGGTCTCACACATTTTAGACAAGGGCACTTCCACTGAGCTACACCCTTAGCCCTTTATTTTTGGGGCAGAGTCTTGCTAAGTTGTCCAGGCTGGCTTTGAACTTATGATCCTTCTGCTTCAGCCTCAGTCCCAAGTAGCTGGGATTACAGATATGTGCCATCATACTTGACACCTTTTTTTTCTTTCTTTAAAAAACTTTTCAAATAAGTTTTGTATATTTAAGGTGAACAACATGATGTTGTAAGATGCATGTAGATAGTAAACATGTTATTAGAGCAACATCCACCATCTCACAGTTACCCACTCTTTGTTCTTGTGGCAAGAACAGCTAAATTCTACTCATTAAGCATGAACCCCATATACATCTGATTGCTTCTTCATCTTCTGATACTCTGTGACTCATGATTCTTTTCTTCCCAAAGGTGGCTGATCCCTACCTCCCTACCCCATTCTAGCAGCTAGCCATCCAGCTCTGTTGTGTTCTTGCCCTATCACCCACAAGCCCAGACTAAGCACTTGAGGGAAGAACCTCTGAATCTCAGACAAGTGAGAAGTGAGGAACTGCCCAAAACTTTATTATAAGAGGAGGTGGTGATTAGAAGCCCAAACCTTCAGACTTGGAGCTAAGTTCAAATACTAGTCTTTTTTTCTCTTCTATTCCATTGCCTGGCTGACTCCAAGTGGCCTTGACTCTAGTTTCATAACTACTGGTAACTACTGTCCTCAGTTTCTTCCTCTAACAAATAGGAGTAATATCAGCATTGTCCATCTCCTTAAATATATGATCCAGACTGTTCTTTAGTAGTCTTCTGCCTATAACTCCCTTCAGAAAAAGGTGGGCTTTGAGAGGTGGAAGGCTGGGAAAATGGCCAGTATCAGGTGTTATCAAGGATCCACCTAATGGATCAACAAAGAACCAGGACCTTCCAATTCCTTTGGCAATTTGGAGCAGATTTCTTTTTGGGTTTTATTTTCTTTGTCATAATATATTGTAATTATTTCATCTACTTGCTTCCCACTTGACTACGAGTTCTTCAAGTATAGAGTCCATATTTTATTTGTCCTACACACTACTGTCATCCTGGTCCAAGCCACCGTCTGCACTCTGATAATGGAGCCTCTGGCTTCCACTATTGCCCTCCTACCATCTACTGTTAACAAAATAAGTAAGAGTGATTTCCCTCTGTTCAAAGCCCTGTAGAGGATCTGTTTTAGCCAAGATCCTTACAATGGCCTACAAGATTCCACTGTCTTTATTTTCCAAATCTCTTGGCCTTCTCATTATTTATAACACTTCCTGGGGCCAGGAAGTGTTATACATGGCTCATTCCCTCTTTTTTTTGGGGGGGGGGCGGGGAAG
>NW_026000082.1:22452209-22453996 GCF_001458135.2 Marmota marmota marmota
CGGGGAAGTGCTAGGGATTGAACCCAGGGTCTTGTGCATGCTAGGCAAGCTCTCTACCTCTGAATTATATCCCCAGCTCTCCCTCACTTCTTTAAAGTTTGATTAGAGTATGATGAATGGGTTCCCCCCACAGTTCTATTTAAAATCACAACACCTATTCTTCCAGGATTCTTTATAGCCCCTTACTCTGTTTTTTCCGATAGTACTCAATGCCTTCTAACATACTTAATAATTCTCTTATTGTGTTTTTCATCTTTCTCCTCAGACTATAAAATGAAAGCTCCAAGAGGGAAAGATAAATGTTTTTTCCTTCTTTCTTTTCTGTTTATGGATACATCTTGAGCACTGGTATCTGGCAAACTTAGCAGTGACTGACAAGTATTTGTTGGATGAATGAGTAAATGAAACTTCAGAATATTGCTAGAGCGCTACTTAGAGAAGAAATATATGAGTACTTTGAATCCCCAGTTCCCAGAGATTCTTGCTAAAAGGCAGGTGTTCAATGTTTGTTGAGGGAATAGAGCAGCTCAGATCTTTAACTACTTGAGGTCTTTATCTGATCCCCTTGAGGTTAAAAAAAAAAAAAAAGTTCCCAGGGTCAATCATTCTGGTCTCTGTCCTTTCATCCAAACAACCCAGTATTCAACTAACAAATACCTGATTATCCATGTATTGATTATCTACTGAGTTCAAAAGTGTTCTTGGAAAAAAAAAGTGTTCTTGGTGCTGTAGGGAGAATACATGACTAACGCAAATGAAGCAACAGCAAGTAATACCTCAAAAGTAATCAAGTGTGAAACTATTGGGCAGATTATCAGTGCTAATAGTTTGGAGAAAGAATCAGCGAAGATTGACGTAGAAGTAAATTCCAAAGTCCACCATGCGCCCAACTACCCTTCTAAATGCTCCACCTGTTGACAGCAGGACCATAACCTGGACAATGAACCCGTGAATCAGAAGGGCCTTTAGAGTTCCAAGTCCTTTGTTTTAAGTAGAAGGAAAGTATGACTAGGCAGGGGAATGGCCTCCACAGAGGTAGGCCTAGAACCCTGGCCTCCTGTAGTTCTGAAAAGGAGTCCTGAAGGAAGGTACAAGGCGCCTTTGTTGAGGCCTGCAGAATCCAAGCTGCGCCAGGTCGAAAAAGGGGTCCGGTTTCTTGGACAGGCTAAGGTACCGGTCCCTACGGTGAGGTGGCAGGGTTGGGGGGCTGGGGGAGGTCACGAGGCATGATTCCTCTGGAACACGGGACCTGTGGAATCCTTGGAAAGGGTCCAAAGCCGCTGATCCTTGCCATCCTTCATTATGGGGTCCCCGATCTCACCCACGGACGCCACTGTGGGGCGCAGGGACCCGCGTCGATGGCAACTGCCAGCCTCTTGTAGACAACGACTGTGCGCCCAGAGAGCCGCTCAAGTCCCCGGGCACTACTTGCTCCCGCGGAGGGATCCGCGCAGGGCGTAGAGACCGCTTCCGCGGAGAGCCGTGACGCCGCCGACGCTGGGCTGGTGGCGCAGCGACGTCGCGGGCGGCGGGGGCGGCAGGGGGAGCGGGTCGGGAAGTAGTTCCGGGTGCGCGGCCCCGGATGTTGGCTGCTCCCGCTGCTGGCCGCCGCTCTCGGCGCTGCTCGGGGCCTTGGCCGCTCGCACCAGGCGCCGTTGGGACCTTTCCCGGGGGGCGGAGACGCACGTAGCGGCCGGGGGCTCGGCCGGGCCGTCCCGGCCTGCTCAGCCTGAGGTGAGTGCCCGCCACCGGGGCGGCGGGCGAGGAGGCGGGGCCGGGGCATCTCC
>NW_026000082.1:22455987-22510415 GCF_001458135.2 Marmota marmota marmota
GCCTCCCGCCCCTCCCCCAGGTGGGGCCCGGGGGAGCTGGACGTGAATCCCGGGGGCGCGGAGTCCGCAGACAGCGACAGTCTCCTTCCCTCCGTGACCTGCGTTCTAGCCTGGGGTAGTCCCCGATCCCGGCGCTATGTGGCTGCTTCCCTTCAAGCTCAGGGGCACTTTTCGGCCAGAAAGGCGGGCAATATCTTGCGCCCGGCGGGTGCCCTTCGGGGTGTGGAGGCCGGTGCGAGGGGCCTTGGTTCCCGCCCATCCTGTTGCTGTGTCCTTTGCTGGCATTAGGGCAAAGGCAACCGTTCCATGCGGACGTGTTGCTGTCCTGTGTGTGTTGCATCGTGCCCACGTGGTAGGGTGTCCCGTGCCCCCCACCTCCCTCCATTTTTGCAGCTGGTGAAGAGGGAGATTAACGGGATGATTTTTCCCTGTGTGATTTTCTCCGGCTGGCATGGAAGGTGTTAAGGTCAGTTTGCTTTGCTGGGGCCCACTGTTTAGATGGAAGAATCAAGAGTTGTACTCGCTGAAATTGAGACCTATAGGGGATACCAGGGTTAGTTTCATTGACATCATTGCTTTTTACTGCTTAGTCCCCAAAAGAGAATAAGCGCTTGGTATTGATGCATTGAGGTGTATAGTTTTCATTTCTCTGTTCTACTTTTTGTGCATATTGTTGTCAAAGGTTTTTCTATTCTGTGTTGCTGCAGTGCATGTCTGTGTTGTTCCTAGCTGAATTCCTGAATGAATAGAGCCAACGAATTATAGATTGGTGGGCATCTTTTACGTCTTTTTCTGATGTTACTTTATTTTTTATTTTGCTTACTATTGAAAAGGTGTGCATGTCATATGGGAATGCATATATATGTACACACATATGTATGCATGTATGTGCATATATATGTTGTAAGGCAGCACTAGATAGTTCCACCTAGTTACCTCCTTCGTGGATGCTCTTTTATTTCACTTTCCTTCTCTATTGAGTACTATTAGACTTGTCTCTTGACACAGGTTTTGAAACCTTTTTCTTTCTTCTTTTTTTTTTTTTTTTCTTAATGTCTTTCCCAGGTTAAGGTTTCCATCTTAACCGTGTTTTGCTCTTTGAGACCATAGATTGCTCTCTCCACAGGGAAGAGACTACTGTAGCAGTGAGAGAAACCTTTTATTCCTTCAAGACCTTAGCGTATAGTTATAGAAAATCAGTAACTTTTCTCAATTTTTTTTTTTCTGATCAGGTGGATTGATTGAACTTTTTGATTTCTGATGTGAATCCGAAGGTTTCTCTTTTTTTGGTTTTGTGTCAGAGTTAAGGTGAATCTTGTTCTTGCGTTTGTGCTGCTGGAGATCCTGGGGAGTTACTCATGCCTTTATTAGGTGTTTTTTGGATGAGGCCAGGGCATGTTTATTTTGGCTCTTTTTAGTTCATAAGTTTGGGTGAAATTAAATATCTTACTGTTTTGAAGTCACTCTTTTATATACTAAAATGGCCAGGATTCTCTTATTTGTTTTTCACATGGTGCAATCATTTTGAGTGCATTTTGATGTTGCTCTTTCCCCTTTAATCTGGTGCAATTGTTAGTATATTCTCCTATATAGACTAAAAATATTTAAGTACATATTCTATCTGCTTTCATTATGCTAAGTATGGGTGGGGCATGGAAAATAGAGAATGTCATTTGGATATACTCTGAGGCTCATATATGTGTGTGTGTGTGTGTGTGTGTGTGTGTATTAAATAAGTCAGCATTTGTTTACTTCTGCATAGTACTATGTTGTCTTTGTGTGAAGTAGTTGATATGAAAAGATACACAGAATAAAATATGGGTCTCTTCAAAAGCTTCAACCTCTGTACTAAGAGGAACAGATTTGTCCTTTTGTTGGAGAAATGGCATATACATCATTTATAATCACCAAACAACATCCAACTCCTGTTTGGAATAACAGTACAACCAAGGTCAAAGGTATATGTAACATGAGAAAGAGGAATTTCCAAAGGGGAAGAGGTGTCTCCCAGAAGATTGAAGGCATATGTGCAAAGGTAGAGAAGTGGAAATTTACAAAAGATATCAAGAGACTCAATTGGTGAATAATAATAATAAGTGAGTTTAGGATTTGTGAGGGTATATTGGGAAAGGACCTTTCAAGGATAAAGGGTTCTAAGGAATGAGGGTAAGATGATATACACTGTTCCTGAGGAAGGCTTTTGTGTCTGCTGAGTGTTCTGGGAGTGGGGAAACTGACTAGAATTTTAAGAATAAGATGATGAAGGCCTGGCATGAGGTAGCAGTTGTGAGAATAAAATAATAGCCAACATTTAGTGAATACTTTTTGTATGGCAACCATCATTCTGTGTGCTTTACATCTCTTTAGTAAATGTTCATCGTAAGGTTTTATAATCATGAAAGGACTTTGGGAAAGTTACTTAACCCTGTGCATTTAATCATTAGCAAATATGAATAGTCAGATGAAGTATAGGTTTTTTCAGTGACAGGGTTATATATTAATGGTAAAAACACATGTGAGTAAATGTGTGTTGAGAGGGAACTAGTAGAGTAGGAAAAGAGCTTTGAGATTTGGAATTTTGGATAACATAATAGACTAATAGGTAAATAAAGCATTCTGAGAAGAATCAGGAAGTATATGAGTTCCACAGAAGCCAAGGAAAGGAAGATTTTCTACAAGATAGGGTTATAGAAGTGTGGCATGCAGTCTTGAAGTTCAGAAACAGTAACCGTGACCATAGTGAAAAGACTATCAAACTAGACCAGAATGAGGTAATTTGTAACCTTAGGATTTTGAAGGGAAGAAATAGCAAGATGCCAGATTTGTTTTTCACAGAATCTGTAGAGATATTACATTCTTGTGTAGTAATTTTATTTATTTTTTCCTAGTGTTTCCTCCAGTCTCATTCTTGCTCACAAAACAGAGCTATTCAAATATTGGAAAATTCACTATTTATTCATCAAAAAAGAAACCAGTGTTCTAAAGACAGCTGTTTTAGCAGTTCTTAAGGTTTTTGTCATTCTTTTAAAAAACACCGTGTAATTCACCCATTTAAAGTATACAGTTTAGTGTTTTTTAGTGTATTCATAGAGTAGTGCAAGTATAACTGCAATAATTTTTAGAATATAATTTCAAAAATAAACTGTGTACCCACTATCAGCCACTATACATTTCCCGGTCCCAGGCAACCACTGTATGTGCCGTGTGTGTGGATTTGCCAGTTTTGAACATTTCCTAAAAAAGAAATCATGCTATCTCATAAGATCTTTTGTGTCTGGCTTCTTTCACTTAGCCTTTGGTTCAAGAGTCATTCATGTTGTAATTGGTATCAGTATTTCATTCTTTTTTATTGCCAAATAATATTCCCCGATGTGGATATACTACATTTTTATCCACTTATCAGTTTATAGACATTTGGGTTGCTATTTGTTTTAACGCTTCTCTGTCGTCATCTGATATTCACCTTACGAGTCCCTTCCATGGCTTTCCTTTTAGATTATAACCTCTGCTATGAATTTTGTTAAGCATTAGGGATATAAAGATGAGACCAGGACATGACCCTTGAACATTCATATAGAGCTTTAATAGTTTGTGTATATTTTCTTGTGTATTATCTCATTTGATCTCACAACACCCTGCAATGTAGGAAAAAGCAATTTGAAGTTTAGGATGACACATTTAAATCATTGGTGGAGCAAATAGGTTTTCTTAGTTTGTGTCTGTGCTCTTTCCACTATTCTATGCTGCTGTGTTACTGAAAGATTCCCATGTAAATTTCTGAAGACAGACTGGGAAATCTACTTACTTGGGGAATCACTGAATTTTAATGATTAATATTTGGGACTTTAAATCACAATTTATCACATTTTGTTGCTTGTTTGTGCTGTGTGATAGACAAGTCATTTTGTATTTCTATCCCCTTTTTGGTACTGAGAATTGAACCCAGGACCTCACTTAGCATCACAACCAGCCTCCTTTTTAAAATTTTATTTTGAGATAGGATCTCCCTAAATTGTCCAGACTAGTTTCAACCATTGCTGGGATTACAGGGGAATGCACTGTGCCTGGCTATTTCTGTCTTTTAGAACTTTAATGAGGGTTAGTGATGATGACAATAGTGGTAGTGATAATAATAATAGCTACAGTTTTTGAGGCCTTATTGGCATAACGGTGTTCTAAGTACTTTGCATTTATTATATAATCCTCACAACTCCTCAAGGGTAGATTTTATTATCAGAGTTTTACAGATGAGGATATGGGAACAGAGAGGTCAAGTAATTTACCTAAGGGTACTTTGCTAGAAATGGAAAGAGCTGGGATTTGAACCCCTGCAGTCTATTTTCAAACTAAATAGCTCTTAATCACTTCACTGTTCTGTTTACTCGTTATGAATTAATAGAGGGTAATATTTCAAGTAAGGACATGAGTATAGTTGGAGAAGCAGTTAAACAGGAGATGCAATGACATTGCATCCACATATTTTAAAAATATGTATCTAACGCTAACACTGTAGTGTTATGGAGATACATGTTGTTAGGCGTTTTGTTTGACCCTGCTAATAGCGTCTCAACTCAGAAATTACATTTTTTTCACTGCTCTTCACTGTTGACTTTTGTTAGTTGTTTAGTTTTCCACATTGCCACTATTCAGAAATGTTGGCTTTTTTCAGCCTTCCTTTAACTGTGATTTTTTGTTTTCCATTTTGAACTCTTAGCTTTTCAGTTCTAGAGAGATACTCTACCTCTTTCACCTCCAAACTTGAAAAATACCACACTAGTATGTTATAACAACTGCCCAAAATTTTGACCATCTTACTAGGCATAACTGGATTTTAGCGCACAAATAAGAACCAAAGCACAGTGTTTTGGTTAAAGAGATTGACTAATACTGAAATTGGAAAAGGCATCTGCTATACAGGATTTTTGATTTAATAGAATTTGTTATAACCAGATTAGCAAAGCATTATTACTGTGGGCCATCTGTTGGGATGTGGAAATAGCTTTGTTACATGGAACCAGATGTTGTACTTATATTTATAACAATGGCATTCTATTTATTTTAAGCAACCTTTTGCAATTAGGTACCTTTGACTGCTGTTCTACTTGACATGTGTGTCAGCTGATGACCTGAGAATGTAATGTCTTTCAAAGTGATTGTTCTTCTGGAGGATCAGAACAAAACAAATGAAACACAAAGCAAATGACTCATGGTGTCAAACTTTAGTTCTTTAACAAGATAAAATGTAGGATAAATGTGGATATGTGACAGGATAATTAGGACCCTGTTTGATTACTTTGACACTATTAATAGGATTAGTTTTTAATAAATACCTAGTTTTGGTTGCTTTAAGATTATTACTTTAAATCTGAAGTGATTTCATTTTGGTATAATTGGACCTATATTAACACTGCACTGTCTGACTTATTTCTCATCATCCCTGGATGAAATAGTCTGTAATGGACTCAAACTTATGAAATGCATTAAGAGGAATTCTTATTAATATATAGTCTTAGGGAATTTTTAGATTCTCCTCGAATGCACCATGTTGTCTATTTTTCATTATCTTCAAATCATGTAGAGAGGGTCATGGATACCATTGAAGAGTTGATCAACTTTTGCATGGTGACCCTGTATCTGAAGGAGACCATACAGTCACCTGACTTTCAGCACAGTTTTTCACCTGGGGTACAAAGCTAAAAGTTGTAACTAAATTTTGCCTAGATAGAGTCCTGCTCAGTGACGTAAATAATATCAAGAAAATTAAGTTGATTTTCTGGTTGTTGAAAGAGTTTGGTACCAGTGTAATCTTACTATAAACCTCAAACATAAGTTGGAATTAGCATTTCCCTGAGACTGAGACGTGATCTTACGTTGACACCGTTAATAGGACTGGTTTCTGATAATTTGAAATTTGTGAGAGAATTGGTTGAGGGGGAAAGACTGCTAGAACTCAATAACAGTTTCAGATTCTCTTTGCTTATAGAGATGGGATTGGGGTGACAGTGTAATATGGTGGAACTAGGTTATTGTTAAGCTACTAGCATTTGGCTGATGGGTACATGGGAACTTATTAAATTATCAAAAGTAATTTAAAAAAGTTTCTGTGGCTTTGCTGTTAAATTTGGGGAATTAATTATAGCCACAGCAATCAAATATGTAGCTGTAAAGAGAGGGTTGCCCATTTCGAATGAAGATGGAGTAGATTGTTATGACAGGAGGTGAATGATACATGGCATCAGTTTCTGATGATACGGTTATGTCTGTAAATCTGTGATACTCTGTATATACAGTAGGTAGGTAAAATGTGTCATAGATTGATGGTTTTGTCCCAACACATGGATAGCAATCAGTATTAGAAATGCGATCTTTGCATATCTCAAGAAATCATGTTTTACATCACTCATTATATAGTATGTGTATTTTTGAAACATTTCCACTTCACATTTGGATGACGTATTTTCAAATCATTTTTTTTCCTCTGATCTGTTGGATTTTGGAAACTTACAGTAGCCCTGCAATATAGGTCAGGAAAATAATATTCTGTTGACAAATGGAGAAAATGAAGCATAGCTAACTAAGACTTATTTAGTATCACTCAATTATTTAGTAGTTGAACAGACACTAGAATTTACACCCTGCATTCTTCTCTAGTCTTGTATTCTTCTTAGTTGAAAATATGACAAAGTTTTAAAGAGGAATAGACTTTAGGTTTTTGAGGTAAAGATGAAAGTTTATGGAGACCCCAAAGGACCAAGACTACTTGGAGCAGAACATATGGTAGTAACAAACCCAGGGGACATAAAACTAATGAGGATAACTTCCTCTTATTAAATTTAGGTCCATATATTGGTATTAGAAACATATTTATTGTTTTTAAAATTCTTGAGAGGATGGGAGGGAATCAGAATAGAATCTTTAAAGGATTGCTAAACAGTGGATTCAGTCTTATTTTACAGAAGTACATGTCTATAAAATTTAGATCTTGAGAAATTATACTTGGAACATGCTTCTACTGAGGGAGCCTGGGTTATGCCACAGTGTGACATCTATTATTGCTTTGCCTGGTAGATAGAAGACTGACAGTATATGAAGAAGTTATAACTGAATAGAAAAAAGGACTGGGAGGAAAACACATGGGTAATTTAAATTTTCTCCTTTGATCTTGTCTGTAGTGAGCCTATTTAATTTTTTATAATAAGAAAAGGGATTTTTATAGTTCAAATGACAATTTGGAAAAATGTGAATCTTTGGACTTGAAGAGCAGTTTAAACACTTTGTACTGTCAGAGCATTTTGCTTTCTTTTGGTACTGAGGATTGAACCCAGGGGTGCTTAACCACTAAGCCACATCCCCAGATCCCTTTATTAAAGTATGTGTGTGTGTATTTATTTTAATATGTATTTTTTTAGTTGTATGTGGACACAGCACCTTTATTTTTATGTGTTGCTGAGGATCGAACCTAATGTTCCATGTGTGCGCTCTACCACTGAGTCCCAGCCCCTTATATTTTATTTAGAGACAGTGCCTAACTGAGTTGCTTAGGGCCTTGCTAAGTTGCTGAGGCTTACTTTGGATCCGTGATCCTCCTGCCTCAGCCTCCCGAGCCACTGGGATTACAGATATGTACAACCATGTCCCACTCCCAGTTCTTTTATATTTTATTTAGAGAGTGGGTCTTGCTAAGTTGCTTAGGGCCTTGCTAAATTGCTAAGTCTGGCTTTGAACTTTGTGATCGTCCTGCCTCAGCTTCCAAGGTCACTGGGAATAGTACTGCACCTAGTGAGTGTTTTGCTTTCTAAGTAGTTAATCAAATGGGTCAAGTTGTAAGTATGTTAAGTATATAAGTTTTTCTTTGCATTAGAATTTGGTAATTTTAGGAAATTAATTATAGTCCCTCAGGAGCACCCAAGACTTTAGGTTTACTTACAGTAATTATTTGTCAATAACTAACCTAAAAATTAACACTCTAGTTTGTAATGAAAACTAGACGTTTTCATCAGGATCTATTTATCTGCTTCCATTCCCTGACAGGTTTCTTCTTTTTTTGGTACCAGGGATTGAACCCAGGAGTTCTTAACCTGAGCTACATCCCCAGCCCTTTTTATATTTTATTTAGAGACACAGTCTCATTAAGTGGCTTAGGGCCTTGGTAAGTTGCTGAGGCTGTCTTTGAACTCATGATCCTCCTGCCTCAGCTTCCCTAGCCTCTGAGATTATAGGCATGCACCACCGTGCCTGGCCTTTCCTGGAAGGTGTCTAATTAAAGAAAAAACAAGTTGTTAGTTTTTTTAAAATTTTTTTTTATTTTTTATTTTAAGGTACTGTTTTTAATCCAGGGACATTGTACTCACTCATTTCTGTCATTTGCTGGATCATTTTACTTGCTGCTGTGTCTTTCCTGAGCATTGTACTAAGTACTAGGGACACAAATGAGAAGCAAGATCCCAGCAAGCAAAGACCACAGCTTTTAATTTGGGAGAGACGTCATAGAGATAGTCTTGAAATATGGAGGTGTCCTGCATTTTCTTCTGTTTACTAGTTTTTAACTTGAAAGGCATTCTGAATGACTGGTTTGCTTTTTTGAAGAACTTAATGCACGTGGGTTGTGGATAGGTAGCTTTAAGAGGCGCTGATGGCTTCTTTGTAAAATATTGAAGATCATTGACCTAAAACATTTCTTCATCTAAGGAGCAGATCTTATTGAGGTATATGACTTGGGCACTCTGATTTACATTACCTTTGCTTTGGGAAATCTTGTATCCACTGTTCTAGGATGGAGGCAGTGTCCTTTTTGCTTTTTATGTTCTCTATAGTCATATTACTTGATGATGGGGACATGTTCTAAGAAATGTGTTGTTAGGTGATTTCATCATTGTGGGAACATCAGAGTGTTGAATAAAGATAGCTGTGATGTCACTAGATGATATGAGGCCCATCTACCATCATATATATGAAATATTATGTTGTGTGTGGCTGAATTACCAACACTGCATGACACATAGTAGGCATCATTATGTATTCATTATACTAATAAAGGACATTTCATGTGTAATCGTAATTTTAAGAAATTTAATATTGCTACAGATAGCTTGTATCAAAAGTTACCCTTAATATAAAGAGATACAGTGGTTCCTAGAATCTTTAATTAATTCTTCATTCAATCTAGTCAGGTAGCCCACTAAAACACTGACAGACATCGGGCTACTCTTAGAACACTAGTAGTCACTGATAGATGAAATGTAGTTTGTTTGTTGTTATCTCTAATTGAGACAGCATTTGCTTCTAACTTCATCTCTTTTTTTTTTTTTTTTTTTTTTTTTTTTGTGGAACAATAGTAGACCTAGCCTTCCGTCTTTCACAAGATAACCTTTCAAATATTTAAAGATGATTATTCTTTCAGCAAATATTTTGGGTACGTGGGCGTGCAAGAATGCCTTGAGCATTGTGAAAAATCCAACAGTAATTAAGAGGCCTAGTTTGTTTGCAAGGAATGAGTACAGATAAAGAGACATGGATTTGCTGAGAAAAGTGTTTTGCTTATGACGATAAAGAAAGCTTCACGGAGGAGATTGTGTTTGAATTAAGATTAGAGATGGTTCATCGTAAGCTGAGCATAATCAAAGACTTTTAAGAGAAAAGTTAGAGGAGTACAAAGAGATCCAGTTTGGTTGTTTCTCAAACTATACAGTATTAAAAATGTTTGTTGTTGTATCTTCAGCATGTGGAGAAATGTATGCCAAATAATTAGGGCTGTGTAAATATTTTTTAAATGAATAAATTGTCATGTTTGGGAAATACTGAACATCCTTTTCTTGGACATTCATAAAGCAATTTTAGGATATTGAACACTTTGATAAGACTTTTAGAGAAAAAAATGTTTTATCTCATTTATTTGAATGCCCACTAACAACTCTTGAAATTCTCTGGAAAATATTATAATGGGTCTCTATGGTAGAAGTGAAATGGAAGGTTGGAAAGTATTTTTTTTCTCTAAGCTAAGCACACCCAGTTTATTCATTCTACTTGCTAATCTGTATCCCTGTGAGCATTGTAGCTTGTAAGTGTTCTTAACATGTGTTGCTCAAAACAGAGTGTAGTACTCCCTTGTGAACTAACCAGTGTGGAGTGCGTGGGACTATTACCCTCCTTGATCTGGATACTATTCTTCTGGTGAAGCCTAAGACTGTATTTTGTTTCTTTTTTAGCAGCTGAGTCACTACCTTGGCTCATATTCAGTTCTCATATTAATTTACAAGAAGTTCTTTGAGTAGATTCAGAGAGATTTCCTATTAGTAGAGCTAACAAATGAATGCCCATTTTTTTTTTTTTTTTCTGATTGAGTCTAGGCTGTTTTCTCAGAAGTACTAGTCATTCTTAGCTTCCTGAAATCTGAGAAAGAATTAATTGTACAATGTAGAGTTTAGCAAGTAACATCCAAATACTTAAGTCCAGCTGTCCTGTTGGGTATAGTCAGAGTATATGAAATCCCCATTTATGCATCAATGAAATCCAACATTTTCCACATGTGCCTTAAATATCTTTTTCCCCTTTTTTGTTATTTTAAAGAAAATTGTGGACACATTTTTTAACCTTAGTATGTGTCTCTAAAAATATATTTTCTTATGTAACCACATGCCATCATTAGATGTAACAAAATTTACAGTATTTCTTAGATATCATCTAATATCCAGTTCATAATCAAATTCCTGATTGTTTAAAAATGCCTTTTTAAGTTTGCTTTTTTAATTGAATCAAGATTCAGGAAGGTTCATATATTATATTTGATTATATTTCTCAAATATCTTTTATCCTAACCATAGCTGTCCTTTTCTCTTACTTTTTGGCATATTTGATTTTTTCTACTCTTCTAGTCTTTTTTCTCTTTATTTGCACTAAATTCTGTTACAATTCCTTTTGAAATATGTATTGGATTATTTTCTTCCTTTACATCAACTCAGCAAGCATTTTGGAATATTTTTATGTACAGAACATATGCTGGGTATTGTGGGAGATATGACAATTTTGACATGTATTGGCTCACTAGGAGCGAGCATTCCAGATGCATATTGAAACAATACGAAGTGGATTGTTTGCCCTCCAGTGGGTCATGTCTTGATGGCTTCCCATTTTTTCCCCCTGGAAAATGCTGCTGGTGGAATCTTTTTAATGTGTCATTTTAATCACATACTGATCAGTAGTCCATGATTGATTCTCCAAATTATGCTGGTTTTGGCCTCTCAGTTTTCCCATTGGCTCCTATTACCTTCCTCAAGTGCAACTAATTGCAAGTTTGTATTATCATGTAGCATTTCATTTCAGCAACAAGATTGTAAACATCTTGAGAGCAGAAATCATGTTGTTTTCTTTTTCTGTGTAGTACTGGAAACAAGAACATTTGGAGAATCCTGGTTCATATACCAGGCCTGTTCTTACTACCTTCCTTAAGTTATCTGGAGTTTCTTTCAGTTAAAAGGAAATAATGTAGATCTGGCTCGCATTCCAAAAATCTCCTTAAAAAGAGTCCATTCAGTGGTCTGAATCAGGAATGACAGATAACATGGTTTGCACATTACCACTTCTTCATTACCTTGGCTGTGACAACTATTAATTTCTGGTTGTATTTAGACATGACCTTCTCAAGTACTCTAGGCAGCCATTATTGGTTGAGCATGATTGGTAAATGATATGAAACCTTTCTGCCTGAACTGATATTTTTAGTATTAACTGGTATGCCAGAATCACCTGAGATAACTGTTTGTTTGTTTGTTTCGGTTTTTTTTGGTGGTCCTGGAACTTGAACCAGGGATGCTCTACCACTGAGCTACCTCTCTTATTCCTTTTTATTTTGAGATGGGACTCGCTAAGAACTTGTGCCTTCGGCCTCAGCCATTTGAATCACTGGAATTAATAGGTGTGTCACTGAGCCAAGCTGGGCAGCTTTTAATTAATAAATTTCCTGGGTTTTGTCCCATATGCCTAAATCAGAATTTCTGGGAATAGGATAGAAATGATTCTTGTGAAATCAGCATTGATTTTTATACTGACTTCGGGAGCAGGCAAGTATTTTTATTTTGTTAAAACAATTCTACTAGTAGAGACTATAACAAACTATCTTTTCATTTGCAGTACAGCATTTTCTTCTGACAACCAGTAAGTTCTAATAGGTTCAGTTTTCTTTTTAGGGGTATGGTAGGATTTCTTGCTTTGAATTACACCAGGCAAAGCACATGAATCAAATGCCCAAGATAAAGATACAGGATCCAGAGAAGTGGCATCTTGGTTTTCTAAATATAACTGAGCTCAGATTTAAAGCCTCAAAACACTTTAGCCGTCTGAAAGCTTGTTTTGTTTTTGTTTAGTGAGTACTTTAAAAGTTGTTTAAAATGGAAGAGTTTAACATTTTTGGAGTGGATCTCTTTTGGACTTTTAATATTTCATATATTCAATAAAGGTGATATAAACATACAGTGTGATTTAATTTCATATACATTTGTCAGGTTTTCCATAAAAACAAATTTATAAATTGGGGGGGAGAGTTCTTTATTAGACCACATGATTTGATTTTGCGTCTGGATATTGTGGTTAAGTTATTGAGCAAAGTATGGAGACTGAAGCTTCAGGATTATCCAGTGAGTTAATGACAGACCCAGAAATAGAATCCTGTGTTATTTGCTTGGGTTATGATTTGGTTTGAAGAGGGTGGCCTGTGATCTGTTTACATAAATTGCAGGAAGTAAGGTTTGGGGTTTGGAAGAAGGCTCAGCACTGTGATGGTTGGTCAGGAATCTCCCCTCCCCCTACATTTGCCACCTGTTTTCTTGATACTAGTTTTAAACTATGGAAGGAAAAGAGGCAAGTTAGTTCAGTTTTAACACTTATTACTCTTACACATAAGTCTAAAAAGTGGAAGCTGATTGTTGAGTAGCATCCTTTTTCACATCTTCCATTTGTCTCTTCCTGGCCCTGGTCTAGTTTTAGAAGAAGGATATAGCCAATGAGTTGATTTTTAGATAGAAATAAAGTGGTTTTATTTAGGAATTTTTCAGGTGTATGATTCTTTTTATGGACTGTGCATATATCTTTGTTAAACATATTTAGTGAGTAAATAGTATGGTTTGGAAATAGTGGAGGCTACCAGAAAACAGACTCCACTGAATGGTTCAAGGGGTTATCAGTTTGAAAATAATTGCTAATTGTAGAGTAATTTCTGGTGAAATCTTTACTTTTCCCCTCCCCTTCCTGTTCCAGCTTTGGGACTTGGGAATGGATCTTGTGGCACTAACCTGATAAATAAGAACATTTGTGTTTGGTGGATCTGAACTTATTTTTTCTAACAGCTTTGTTGTGATGTACTTCACATACCATACAATTCACCTATGTAAATTGTAAAATTCAGTATTTTTTAAGTATGTTCACAGGATTGTGCAATCATCACTACAGTCTAATTTTAGAATATGTTCCTCCCCCTCTAATGGAAACCCCATACTCTCTAGCAGTGAATCCCTATTCACTTTTTATCTCTCTTCCTTCCCTGCTAGCCCTAAGAAACTACTTAATTTAATCCAGCTTCTCATCTGTAGTCTAGTTACTAATATAAATTAGTATATTGTGGATATTTGATGTAAATGGAATCACACAATATGTAGTCTTTCTTTCACTTAGCATAATGTTTTCAAGGGTTGTATGTGTTGTAGCACAGATAATTTTTTTTTAATTGTCAGAGTATTCCTTTGCATGAATATAACACATTTGTCCATCCATCAGTTGATAGGCATTTAGATTCTTTCCACTTTTTTGCTTTTATGATTTAATGCTGCTGTGAACATTCTAGTTTGGCTTTGCTGTGGATATATGTTTTCATTTGGGGTATATTTATATCCTAGGAGTGGAATTGCTGGTTCATATGGTAAATCTGTGTGTGCTTTTTGATGAACTGACAAACTTTTTCAAGGGGTTGCAGCAGTTTACATTCACTGACAATATATGAGGATTGCAATTTCTCCACGTTTGCAACACTTGTTCTTACCTTTTTGATAATAGTTATCCTAGTAAGTGTGAAGTAGTATCTCATTGTGGTTTTGATTTACAGTAAACTAGGCAGAAATCATTTTACACAAAGAGGGAAGCCCCCAAATGCCCCTTTTGTACAGATACCCACAGATTAGTTTTATTCAGAATAAGGGATAAATTTTTGCTCATACTAGAGGAAATTTAGCCGTAGTTTGGAATCTGTACTCAAAATATGCATGCAGTCAGGACAGCTAATTCAACTAACTGATTTGCTGCTGAATTTGTTTACTTTTGACTAATATTAACAGTTGTAAATAGAGCAGTACCACTGGTATTTGGAACAGTCCTTACAAAGTCATGGTTGTTAGCCACAATATTTTACTTCTTTTTATATCACCAGTTCTCTTTGTATACCTGGGCTTTCTCCTCTTTAGTGAAATTTTTGATATTGAAGATTTTTTTAAAAATATTTTTCTCAGGATTCCCTCCCTCCCTTTCTCCCTCCCTCCCTTCCTTCCTTCCTTTCTCTTTCTCTTTCTTTCTTTCTCTCTCTCTTTCTTTCTGTCTTTCTGTCTCTCTCTCTCTCTTTCTGCTGGAAGTTGAACCCAGGGCCTTGTGCATTCGAGGCAAGTACTCTACCATCTGAGCTACATTCCCACCCAGTCCCTTAATATTGAAGATTTTGAGAACCTTCTCAGTAGTTTTCCTCTTGATCATATTGACAACAGTCTTACATGTAAAATCCAGCAAGCCTTTGATGTCTTTAAGTAGTTTGCACCCAGAATAAATTTCAAAAGTGTCCTTTGGTCAACTTTCAGGAATTCTTGGTCCAAAATGGAGATATTCTTTTTTAATTTTTCTTTATTCTCGTCATCCCCAGGAAGAGGAGGGTCAACCTTGTCACTGAATGACATTTTTAAATATTGTTGTATTAACATTTGGTAGAGTAACTGGGTCATCATCTCCTTCATCATCCATTCCCAAATCTTCCTACGTGGTCTTGATAGTTATAGATTGGCAGTTTTTATATCAGCTTCAAATATCTCTCCATCAAAACTCTGCAGCTTAATTGAAGGCATGGTGTTTGGTCTGAAGAAGAAAGCTGACCAGAGGCTGAGGGGAGTAGGATGGTGTCTGCTCAGAAGAGAAAGATAGAGTACAAGGCCATACTGCCTTTCCTGAATTCTTAATGTAAATTTTTTTTAAAAAAATATCTTTATTTTACTTATTTCTTTTTATGTGGTGCTGAGGATCAAACCCAGGGCCTTGCACATGCTAAGCGAGCGCTCTACCACTGAACCACAACCCCAGCCCTGTAAATGTTTTTGATTGACTGGCTTTATTGCACTTTCCATTTACTTTCACATTATATAGTTTGTGGGTAAACTTTTATTTTCTCATACTCTTGATTCTTAAGCCTCTTGCAGTTTAAGTTTTACCCTGACTCTTCCACAAAACCCACTCTTTGTGGTAGTCTCTTTTCAGTTTATATCCATTGTGGTTTGTATTTTACACTAATGCTTTTTTCTTCCTTAGATCACTTGCTGCTGTCAGAAGTACAATTTTTTCCAGGCGTATTAGTTTTTAAAATAAGTTCCTCTGTTTGGCCTCTCTTCTGATATTCCCAAGGTGAAATGAGGATTCCTACAATTTTTTAAAAAATATCTTTATTTTGTTTATTTTTATATGGTGCTGAGGATCAAACCCAGTGCCTCACATGTGCGAGGTAAGCACTCTGCCGCTGAGCCACAACCCCAGACCCACCCTCACAAATTTAATCTGTCTGAAAGCAGATGTCTTCTTAGCTCAAGCTGCACCATTGCTTTCAGGTTTAGCTAGTGCAGCTGAGATGGACAACACATTGCTACTCATGCAGCAGAATTCTTTTCTGTGTACTACTTTTTCTGGTAGATTTCTTTTATACTGGCTGATTAAAGCACAGGTTACTTTCATGGCTGATTTAATGATTATATGTGACTAACGATGTAAAAAATAATAATGTTAAAATAATCTTCATCAAAGAGTTGTTTTTTCATGGATCTTAGTGAGTTATATACTTTTCAAATCTTTTGAAAGATGGGGCTGAATTCAGAAGGTTCAAAAAGAAGAAATAGCCTCTTGATCTCTAGGGCAATGTTTATTTTCAAGAAACTTTTCTTACCTTTGGTATTATATTGATGCTTTCTCAGTTACTAACATAGTAAACAGAGGTATGAAGTTTTCTTTTTTTTATGGCAGAGGAAAATGAGCCTCAGAGAAATTAACAATATATCCAAAGTCACACAGAAACTGTTGAAATTTCAGGGTAGATCTTTAGATCAAAAGTCATCATTGTTTTAATTTTGTTGTAAATTACAAAGAATTATATCTCTGGATGGGAAAGAGGAGATCCCTTGTAAGAATTAACTTGGGAACTTTTTGAAAATAGTCCAATTTCACCTCCTGCCCCCCCAAATAATGCATATTATACAACTGTTAGTTTGTTATAACAGCAGCTTCCTAAATCTGAACACTTTGTAACGTTTTTTTTTAATATTTATTTTTTAGTTTTCAGTGGACACATCTTTATTTATTTATTTTTTTAAAGAGAGAGAGAATTTTTAATATTTATTTATTTATTTTTTTAGTTTTTTTTCGGCGGACACAGCATCTTTGTTTGTATGTGGTGCTGAGGATCGAACCCAGGCCGCACGCATGCCAGGCGAGTGCGCTACCGCTTGAGCCACATCCCCAGCCCCAACATCTTTATTTCTATGTGGTGCTGAGGATCGAACCCAGCGCCCCGCGCATGCCAGGCAAACGCGTTAACCACTTGAGCCACATCCCCAGCCCATGTAACTTATTAATATACTCTCGATGTGAAGGAATTCCACATTCTTCTGTTGGTAATGAAATGTGATGCAGTAAATAAGCATGTTTTGGAGCATACTTGTTACTGGATGACTGACTTTAAAATTTTTTTTTATTTGTTGTTTTTACATATACATAACAGTAGGGGGTGTATTTTGACATATTTTACATACATGGGGTACAACCCATTACAATTTTGATCCCGTTCTTGTGGTTGACATGATGTGGAGTTACACTAATCATGTATTCTTATATGAGCATAGGAAAGTTATGTCCGATTCATTCTACTGTCCTTCCTATTCCTGTCCCCCCTCCCTTCCCTTATTCACCTTTGTCTAATCCAGTGAACTTCTATACTTCCCCTTCCTACCCTTCCTTATGGGTTAGCATCCACATATCAGAGAGAACATTTACCTTTGATTTTTTTGGGACTGGCTTGTTACACTTAGCATGATATTGGATGACTGACTTTTACTATCCTTATTTTGTGTTATTCTATACAAACTCTTATGATACATAGTGGTTTTTGAGGGATTTGGAGAAAATACTACTAAACTACATAAATTATGAATGTAATTGAATAAGATAATATGATCAGCTGAAGTTGGTGCCACAGAGACATAAGTTTTAGCTTGGAGGATACCAATGAAAGATCCTGACTTTTGGTGTGAACCTTAACCTTTTATGAGATTTTCATGTTGCTGGTTAGCTGCCTATTAAGGAGAAGATTGACATATGTTTGTTTTTCTTCAGTCAGCAAGTTTGAGACTGGGGATACTTTTTAGGGACAATAAATTTAGGTGAAAAATGGAGAAATCTGAGACTAAAGCATTTAGGAAATTAGAAAGATAACCAGGATCTAGAATTAGTAGTAACTGGTAACTGATTCTAAGGGTTATGATGTTTGGGGGGCTCAGTGTGTAAGATCATTGTTACTTGCCTGAGTTCTGAACTGAGAAATAAAACAAGAATAAGCAGATGAAGAAACAATTTGTAATACATTTTTTAAATTAATTTTTTTATTCAGGTAAAATTCATATGCCATAAAGTTCTTCATTTTAGAGTATACAATTTAGTGATTTTTAAAAAATATCTTTTTTTGGTTGTTGATGGTCCTTTATTTTATTTATATGTGGTGCTGAGAATTGAACCCAGGGCCTTACACATGCTAGTCAAGTGCTTCACCACTGAGTCACAACCTCAGCCCCAATTTAGTGGTTTTTATTATAGTCACCAGATTTTGTGCAGCCATTATCACTATGAGACAGAATATTTTCATTTTCCCTGAAAGAACTTAGTAGCAGCCACTCTCTATCTGCCACCCCACCCCAAATCTCCTGGAAAGATCCAACCTATTTCTATCTCTATGGATTTGTTTATTCTGGATATTTTGTGTAAATGGACTGATATAGTATGTGGCCTTTTGTGACTTTGTGTCTGACTTTTTCATTTAGCAAAAGGCTTTTTTTAAAAACAATTTTCTTTAGGTATACATACAGTAGATTATATTTTGACATATTTATACATGCTTAGAGTATAATTTATTCTAATTAGGATCCCATTTTTGCAGTTGTACATGATGTTGAGTTTAACTGGTCATGTATTCATATATGAACATAGGAAAGTTATGTCTTGATTCATTCTATTGTCTTTCCTATTCCCATCCCTCCCCCACCCCTTATTGTTTATTAGCATCTACCTATCAAGAGAGAATATTAGGCCCTTGGTTTTTTGGGTTGGCTTATTTCACTTAGCATGGTAATCTCCAGTTCCATTCATTTTCCAGCAAATGCCATAATTTCATCCTTCTTTAAAACCGAGTAATATTCCATTATTTATATATACCCTATTTTCTTTATCCATTTGTCTGTTGAAGGGCACCTAGGTTGGTTCTATAGCTTAGCTTTTGTTGCTTGAGCTTTTCAATACATTGATGTGGCTGCATCACTGTATTATGCTGATTTGAAGTCCTTTGGGTATATGCCAAGGAGTAGGAGAACTCAGTCAAATGGTGGTTTCATTCCAAGTTTTCTGAGGAATCTCCATTTGCAGTCCCACCAGCAAAGTATGAGTGAATCTTTTTCTCCCACATCCTCGCCAACATTTATTGTTAGTATTCTTGATCATTGAGCCCAGGGGTGCTTAAACACTGAACTACATTTCCAGCTCTTTTTTTATTTTTTTATTTTGAGATAGTGTCTTGCTCAGTTGCTTAGGACCTCACTAAGTTGCTGAGGCTGTCTTTGAGTTTGTGATTCCCCCTCCTCAGCCACCAAGTCACTGAGAAACTATATGCACCATCACACCTGGCCCCTTTTGGTTTTGATAAAACCAATATTGTAGAATGTGACTTAGATTTGATAGCCAAATGAATTGGCTAACTCCATAGCCTCTTATACTCACCTGCTCATGGGATAGCCTACCTTAGAGGATGTTTTGTGTCAGCAGAGCAGATATATTAAAATCACAGCCTTATAGAATCCTGAATGGAGAGAGAAAAGAAAGACTTAACTCCTGGGTGTAGTCTGCCCACCTACCATGATACCTCTTTGGAGAAGAGTAGGCTAAGAGGCCAGGAGTGTTTAGAGAAATTTGTTCTATAGAAACCAAAAGTTGAAAATGGGTGTACTGCTCTAGTAAAGGGGAAAAAAAAGTTAAGCAAGAAACCTGAAAGGGAAAAAAAAAAAGAAAAAGAAACCTGAAAGCCATTTTTAGATGAAAAGGTTGTCCTGTTTTGTCAGGATAGGAAGTATATCAAGGAAAATGATGAGTTCCATTTTAGATATGGTAAATTTGGTATTTTCAAGAGAGAACATTTATGTTTGGATATCAGGAGATTTCTCCCTGATTTAAAAATATGAGATTAATCTGCATATAGGCAATTAAAATACAGGACTAGGTAAATCACCTATAAAGTAAAACAGTAGAGAAAGGTGTCCAGTAATTTCTATATCCGAAATCTTTGTGGTTTTGAGTATACTAACTTATGTTTCTTTGTATCTTGCTATCAGTGACTCATTTCTGATTTTTGTGAGTTTTGATTGTGAGTTCATTTACTCACATTCATTTATTTTGGAATTCTACTTGTGGGACTTATTCTAGGCCTACAGCAAGGATGAGTTTCCCTAGAATCTGCATTTGCTTCTGTCAGGATCAGGTGGGGGATACTACTATCCTTCAGCTGCCCTAAACAAAATTCTAGGTATGAAGCTTTTAAAACTAAAAATCTAGGAGAGGTTTAACTTGTGGTTGTTAACTATCAGGGAGACACCACTGCATTGCTGTAATAGCACCATCATCTTGCCAACACTTAGTGCCAAGGGTACAAAAGCAACATTCCTTAAAGTTCTCTTTGGTAAGACTTGCACCCCAAGAGGTCTTAAAATTGCAAGTTGGAATTTGTAAGATATGCCAAAAATGCCCTAAAGGTGAAAGAAAATTGCTTTTTTTTTCTTTTCTGCATACCTTCCAAGTTTCCCTCTTTCTTTTAATTTTTGGCTTCAGCTCATACCTTATTCTCTGTCAGGCTTTAGATTTCTTTTTAAAGGTTTAAAAATACGTTATCCAGCTATTTGGTTATTTTCAGACCAATCCATCCATCTTATCATTATAGCAGAAATAGAAGTGTCTGTCATCTGTCTCTCTTAAGTGTATACAGGGACAATTAGTTGCTGCGAATCATTCAGTCTCTGAATCAAAGGTTATAAATTTAGAACAAAATCCAGTGTTTTGTTTGACAGGTTAGTATGTAGACAACAAAATTTAAGATATTTCAAATAATATTTTGAATTTCTTCTTTTGAAAAATTGGAAGTTCTTAAAATACTGGGTCTAAAATATTCTTGCCTAGCAACATTTGGCTAGATAGAACTGGGAGTAGCAGCTGATCCCTTCCTATTAAACATGCTCTTTTTAGTTGCTCACAGTCTTTACCTCTTGTCTAGTATACATGTATGTATACAGTTAAACCAATTCGAACAAACCCACATGATAAATAAGATGTGTAGGTGGTATTATCTCCAAGTTTCAGCTGAAAGAACTGGAGTTCAGTGAGGTTGTATAAATTCTTCAAGGTCTCAATAAGTCACAGTTAGAATTTGAACCTAGAACTTATTTTAAAGCTCCTTCTGTTCTAGTGCTCTTAACTTTTTTTTTTTTTTTAAGCAATGGAACTGTTACTTCAGATGAAGTCTTAGTGCAGTTCAGTATATATAAAACCAATAATGGTAGCACTGCTTTTATTGAGGAGTAGTTGTGTATATTGTGGGGAGATAAATTAATGTGGTGTAGTAGAGACTTGCATGCTTAACTCTATAATAGCTTTTAGGTATCCCTCTGGAATGCTTAGGATTCTCCTAAACAGTTTGGATACACTCTCTCTATTCTATAAATATAACTATTTGTTAAATTTTATGAGCAGGCTTCTCATGTCACAGTTTGGTGTGTGTGTATGTGTACCAGGGATTGAACTCAGGGGCACTCAACTACTGAGTCACATCCCCAGCTCTGTTTTGTATTTTATTTAGAGACAAGGTCTCACTGAGCTGTTTAGCCGTTGCTGAGGCTGGCTTAGAACTTGCAATCCTCCTGTCATAGCCTCCCGAGCTGCTGGGATTACAGGTGTGTGCCACCGTGCCCAGCCACGTCACACAGTTTTAATGTGTTTATTTCTGTCATATTTCCGGTATGTGTGTCTTCCTCAGTGTAATCCTTTTTATCAATCTGTAGTATTTTTTGTTCATGTGATTTTTGTGTTCTGATAATGGTGATTCGTCTTCTGTTTCTTTTTTCAGATGTTTTAATTAGAATTGTCGTGTAATTTATAGTTCTAACATGCTTAGGAACATGTAATAATTAACTCTTATTTATTTTTTAGATTCTCTTTGTGGCCAGATGGGTTTGTATGGACAGGCTTGTCCATCTGTAACTTCATTAAGGTGAGTGCTCTTTTTCTTTTTTTTTCGGTGGGTGGATACCAGGGATTGAATTCAGGGGTACTCGACCACTAAGCCACATCCCCAGCCCTGTTTTGTATTTTATTTAGAGACAGGGTCTCACTGAGCTGCTTAGGGCTTTGCTTTCGCTGTGGCTGGCTTGGAACTTGCAAACCTTCTGCTTTAGCCTTCGGAGCAGTTAGGGTACAGGCATAAGCCACTGTGCCTGGCAAGTGCTCTTTTTCTTTGTTGAGATATTCAATTCTTGAAAAAAATTTTACCAGTCAAGGCATATTACAATGAATTTAAAGGTATATCTCAGAATAAAATATTACTGTTTTGTCAAGTAGTACAATTTGAGTATAGAGATATTTTTGCTTTCAGAGATTTTTTTGTTAATGAGATTTGGATCTGCTTTTAATATCTGTTTAGTGAACTAAGTAAATTTAGTGTATAATCTTATACATGAAATGACGTGTTTTGTACTTTTTAGTTGTTTCTTTTCTTTTAAAAACTACCCTTTCTCCCTGTTTAAATTAGCAGATAGTAAATTTTGGACTAACTTCTTTACAGATTAAATATTACTGAGGATACTAGTTTTAACTTGTTTTTGAGGAATGGTGTAAATATCTGAATTGCCATCATTTACAATAGTAAAATGTAAAAATGCAGGAATTTTTAAGTTGTTGCTCAGTAGTTTTTGGAATTAGCAATTCCTTCTATAAATTAAAGCTTATGTGAAATTCATGGATAAAGCAGGTACATATGGGACTTTTTTGTTTGTGTAGACATCCATGGTCTACTCTCATAGTAGCCTCTGAAAACTGAGACTCTTACAAAAATAACCTTAACCTAATCTGTTCATTGAAATCATCTTACAGATTAGAATGTAAGTGTTGATGACAGCATGTACTAGTTACATGTGATATTGCCAAAGTTAGCTGTATCATTTATACATTTAGCATATTGAGCACCTAATATCTAATCAGCCACTATCCTAATATAATAGGTAAAAATCATATATTCATGGAATATGCATTCTGGTTAGGGGATAATTAATAAAATAAGTAGAAGAATCTGTTAGATAGTAAAAGTAATAAGGGCTAAGAAGAAAATTGAAATGGAGAACAGGAATAAGATATAGAGTATATGTTATTTAAACAGGTTAGCCAGAGAATGCTTCATTGAAAGGTGACATTTGAATGAAGAGCTGAGTGATGGAATGAGCCGTATACTGGGTATGTGGATGATGAACATTCTGGGCAGAGAAATTCCAGGAAATGCCAAGGCAGAAGTCTGCTCTGTGTATTTGAGGAACATTGAAGAGGCCAGTGTGGTTTGAATAAATGATCAAGAGAGTTGGAATTGTCCTATTATGGAGGGCAGGAGGAAAGAGAAGGGATATAAAGTTGCTAGAAACATGAATGTGAAGTCAAGGAATTCTTAGATTTGAAAGAGATTCTGGTTGTCTAGACTCCCACAAACGAAAATGAACAGTGAAATTGCCCTTTAATTTTTGGGTACTTGAATTTTCAGCAGGTAAAGACTGTTATTCTCTTCCTCAGAAGGTAAACGTTATGCCATTATGGCATTTCTTTCCATGAGAATGCATTTTTTTTTTATCTTATAATAGTGGTTCTTTTTCTACTTAACTCATGCCTGCCACCTATATAGCTCTGAAAAGAATTAAAAAAATAATTTCATTAGTTTCTAAAGCTGTTCTAGAATTAATTTGACTTAATGTTGATTTCTCCTTAGTATGATGAGAGGAGTCATTTTTGAATATTTAAAACTTTGGATAAATTTACATCAGGATATTTTGTAGACTTTAGTCTTCCACTAACTAGATTTCCTTAAAGATATTTTAGTAGTGGAATATGCTGAAACAATACTGTATTAAGGCCATTGACTGAAAATTTAAATCCTTTAACTTGAATATTTAATTTAGGTTAAGCTGATATAGGCATTGGTTTAGGAATAATATATGTCTGGATGTTTTGCTTGATAAAATTGTAGAACTGGAAAGTATGATAAAAGAGAAGAGATACTATAAATTATTTATAATTTATCCTTTGTGCTATAATTCCTGTGCACCATATTGTAGAATCAGAATTATTAAACCAAGACGCCTAATACCATCTGAGTCACAGTATTTTGTATCTTTATGTATGTCTTTCATTTCTGTAATATTCTATATGGCTCATCTCTGAAGCAAAGAATTCCATTCTTAGATGTATAGATAGAAGACTATTATCATTTGCATTTCTAAGCGGAAGCCAATATTGGTTTGAGATAAGAGGATAAAAAGACTGATTTTTTTGGGGGGGGGGCAGCAGAAGAGGATAAAACAGGATAACTTAAAACTACAATAAATGCTGATCTACTTTTTCCACAATTACCAGAAATGCTTCCCCTCTACCAGCTACATTACCCAAATAAGAAGAGAACCAGAACTCTTAAAGTAACTTAGACACCCACTGAAAAATACTGCTTGTTTGCCTTACCTCTCTTGTATATACTACTGTGTATATGATTATGCATACTACGTGTTTATTTATGAAGTAGCTAGCCTCAAGACCGGGAGCACATGAGTTGGTGGGGAAGAAATGGATATATGGCTGGACATGAGAACATGGGTAGGCATGTACGGTTTTATAAGCACAGGTATGAGTGGGAGTGCACAGTGTATATGTAAGTGAAGGTAAGGAGTGGGATGAAAATAGTGAAGTATTTTTAAAAAATTTTGGGTTAGGATAGTTAGTAAATAGATTAAAACTCTCCCTTGGGGATGTGGCTTAAGTGGTAGCGCGCTCGCCTGGCATGCGCGGGGCACTGAGTTCGATCCTCACCACCACATAAAAATAAAATAAAAGATGTTGTGTCCACTGAAAACTAAAAAATAAATATTAAAAAATTCTTTCTCTCTCTCTCTCTCTCTCAAAAAAAAAAAAAAAAAAAAAAAAACTAAAACCTCTGTCCCCTTAAATATTTAGGGTAAACAAATATTGTCTTTTATAGATTATATTGGATCTTTATCTTATCTGAATGTGTTGATTATTTTGAAAATCACTATATTTTATGATTAAAAAGTAATACTCTAGGGCTGGGGCTGTAGCTCAGTGGTAGAGTTCTTGCCTTATACATGTAAAGCACTGGGTTCAATCCTCAGTACCACATAAAAATAAATATATAAAAAGATATGGTGTCCATTTACAACTAAAAAAAATGTAACACTTTAGTGTAGAAAATTTGGAAAGAAAGCCTTTTAAAATATCTTCATATCATATAATTGTATACTATATCAGATTATATGTAAATTTATTTAAGATTATTTATAGAAAATTTGTAGCAATAGCTAGATATACTCTTTAATTTTAATCAGACTGCTCTTATCAACACTTTGTTCTTCTTGCTGATATAGGTAAAATTACATTATAATTAAAGTTGCAGTAACAATATCATATTCTGTATACGTAATGAGACTATTTTCTTCTGTCAGTGCTCTTTTGGGAGGTAGAAATCATACCACTTATTTGAACAGGGATTCTTTAATAGAATTCTTTTTTTTTTTTTTAATAGAATTCTTAACTAGATATAAAGTTGTTAACTAGGTAATAGAATAAAATAAAACTTTTAGGTATCAAGAAGATAGACACAGGGTTGGAGTTGTGGCTCAGTGGTGGAGCGCTCGCCTAGCACATGCGAGGCCCTGGGTTCGATCCTCAGCACCACATTAAAACAAATAAATAAAGGTATTGTGTCCAACTACAACTAAAAAATAAATATTAAAAAAAAAGAAAGACACAGTAGGCTGGGTGCATTGGTGTCTGCCTATAATTCCAGCTACCGGGGAGGCTGAGGCAGGAAGATCGCAGATTCAAAGCTAGCCTCAACAACTTAATGATATGAAGAAAAAATAAAAAGGGCTGGGATGTAGCTCAGTGGTAGAGTGCCCCTGTGTTCAGTCCTTGGTTCCGGGGTAGGAGCAGGGTGACAGGTGACACACAGTGTGCCAACTACTACTTGTAGAACTCGGGGAGTTCTAAGGCTGGGGATGGGGGACTTAGAAATAAAGTCCCTGTTGAACTGAGACTTAGACCTGTAAGAATAAGCTGCTGCATAGCTAGAGTTGGTGTTTGATCTTGGAAGAGGGGACCTATGAGATTGAGACCTAGGCCTCTGAGAAGGGGATGCTGGCTAGTGTTGGTGTTTCTGCATGTATTGGAAACACTGTAAGCTAGATTTATCTGCTGCTATGAGAAAGACTGCTGCTTCAGGGATGAAGAAGGCTTTGCTAGGGAATTGCTCTTATGGTTCTCATAGAATAGGCAGGAAGGTACAAGTCTCTTCCTCCTCTTCTAGGCTTGAATCTGTTTTCAGTACCTCTTGGTAGAGCTTTGTAGGAAGCCATTTAGCAAAGCTGAAGTGTCTTTTGCAGAGAATCCCAGCTCTAGCATCACAAAGCAGAATGAGGTGAGGGGTGTTTCAGTTTGGAGCTGAGGTGTAGTAACTTTATAACTGTCAACACTTGTTCTAGCAGACTGCTGAGAATGATAATATAAAAAGATGTTTTCTGTTTTACAGCCAGTGTTTATGTGACTTTTGGTAGAAATTACCTTTATGTTCTTGAAAAGCACCAAGTTTTCTTGTGTGAAGAATCAAAAGATAAGTATTCCTTGCACTCTGAGTCTATTGTGTTTATATCTTATAAATGGTGAGAGTTTGTATAATGAAGGATACCAGGTTGTTCATTCATATCTGTTCATTTCTGGAGTCTTGGATAGTAAGGGTAAGGGTTCAGGTAGTGATGGGATCAGTTTCTGTCAAACAGTAGAATCTTAAAAATTTAGCACTTTCTTTTTGGATAAGATAGATTGGAATCCTGACGTGTGCCTGCATTTTATTTCCAAGTACAGACTCAATAAGAGTAAATACTGTGCTTGAGCATTTGCTTTATCTTCTGTGGACAAGTAAACGTGTTTATCACACGATTTACTATTTTTTTTTTTACATAATGTAGCAATACACTATTTTTTTTTAAAGAGAGAGAGAGAAAATTTTTAAATATTTATTTATTTTTTTTTTAGTTTTTGGTGGACACAACATCTTTATTTTATGTGGTGCTGAGGATCGAACCCAGCGCCCCGCATGCCAGGCGAGCACACTACCGCTTGAGCCACATCCCCAGCCCCGCAGTACACTATTTTTACAATTTGATTTTTGTCAAAGCAAAATAAATTTTGATGTTTCTTTGGGTTTGTTAAGATGGGCCCTTCATTTCTGAACTATTGATTTTTTATGGTCCATCAATGTATTTAGCTTGGGACATAGGGTTGCAGTAGCACTTAAAGTAATTTTTGGTGATATTTATCACCTTCTATCTGATTACTTTCTTCTATCTTTTTCTATGTGTATTCATTTTTCTTGCTTATTTTCCTTTTTGTTATGCTTCTCCCTTAAGTAAGCCCTTTATTATTGATTTAATTTGTATGTTTGGTGTATGCTAAGGAACACGAAGATATTTTAGCATGAGCTTTCCCAGAGAAGTTTATGTGTTAGTGCCCCAGATGAATTCCTGTCCATCTGGTTCCTCTTTTCCTCCTTTTGATATTGATGACCCTGATGTTTAGAATGATGAGAAGAGGTTAGATTTATTTTAAGGCTTTTTGCTGCTTTATTTTCAGTAGCTGATACTGACAAAGCAGTTCTGGTTTGTAGTCTTTTTTTTTAATTTTTTTTTTTTAGTTGTAGTTTGATATCACAATGTCTTTATTTTATTTATTTATTTTTATGTGGTGCTGAGGATTGAACCCAGCGCCTTGCATATGGTAGGTGAGTACTCTACTGCTGAGCCACAACCCCTAGCCCCCTGGTTTGTAGTCTTAAAACCAATAGATACACATTCAGTTCTCTGTCTGATAAAAATTAGCCATGTAATCTTGGGCAAATTACTTTTTCTAATTTTGTTCTAATAGGGTTGTTAACTTTACTGAAATGTTAGGATTCATGGGATTAAATATATACATAAGATATCTGGCATTTTTTTCTGCACTTTTTCATTTTCCAATAGTAGAAAGAAAAAGGACTCATCATTTTTAGAATAAGATGGGACAGATTTGTATCCTTTGCTATCAGCTCAAGAACATGGAGAAGAAGAGGATTTCTTTATCTCCTATTTCTTCTTCATCCTAAATTCTTACATTCTAGAATCCTGCCAGATGTTCAGATTTGCCACTGACGCTGAGGCTAAGGATGTTGCTGACATATAATATTATCTGTTTATTGTATTTGTAGTTAATATAGTTAAAATTTTATGCTTTTAGGTCTGTTCCACACACTGGCAGAAAAAGCCCTTTATCATCATGTGATATTTGTTATTATTTATTTATTTTATACACACACACACACACACACACACACATGCAAATCAAAACCATTCTAAGATTTCGTCTCACTCCAGTCAGAATGGCAGCTATTATGCATAAAACAACAATAAGTGTTGACGAAGATATGGGGAAAAAGGTACACTCATATATATACTGCTGGTGGGACTGCAAATTGGTATAATCACTCTGGAAAGCAGTATGGAGATTTCTTGGAAAATTGGGAATGGAACCACAATTTGACCCAGCTGTTACTCTCCTTGGTCTATACTAAGAGGACTTAAAAACAGCATTCTACAGGGACATAGCCACATCCATGTTTATAGCAGCACAATTCACAATAGCTTAACTGTGGAACCAACCTAGATGCCCTTTTAGTAGATGAATGGATAAAAAAAAAATGTGGCATATATACACAAAGGAATATTATCAGCAATAAAAGAGAGTAAAATCATGGCATTTGCAGGTAAATGGATGTAGTTGGAGAAGATAATGCTAAGTGAAGTTAGCCAATCCCCCCCTCCCCCCCAAAAAGGCGAATGTTTTCCCTGATATAAGGTGACTGACTCATAGTGGGGTAGAGAGAGGAAGCATGTGAGAAATAGACAAACTCTAGATAGGGCATAGGGGTGGGAGGGAAAGGGAAGGGGCAGGGGGTTAGCAATGATGGTTAGGAATGTGATGGACATCGTTATCCAAAGTACATGTATGAAGACATGAATTGGTGTGAACATACTTTAAATACAAACAAAGATATGAAAAATTGTATGTGTAGTAAGAATTCTATATGTGTAATAAGAATTATGATGCATTCTGCTGTCATGTATTTAAAAAATAAAAGCAATTAAAAAGAAAATAAAATCTAGATTAGCTACTTTGTATACATTAATGATAGACTTGTAGTAAACTTGGTAGTACTTAAAAAAAGAAAGATAATAAGAAAGCCTGCTAATTTGATCATTACAAAAATCATTTTTAAATACACTTTGAGGCCAGATAGGGTGGTACATGCCTTTAATTCCAGCTACTCAGAAGAGTGAGGCAGGAGAATTGCAAGTTTGAGGCCTGCCTAGGCAATTTAGTGAGACCGTGTTTCAAAATAAAAAATAAAAAGGACTGGGATGTAGCTTAGTTGTAGAATGTCCCTGGGTTCAGTTCCTGGGACCATACACACACAAAGTGCTTAGAACTTTTCTTGAGTTATCTTTTAAAGTTTCTCTGATATGATGGCCACTTGCCTTATTAAAAATTCAGTTTCTCGTTCAACACCATTCACATTTTACTAGCCACCCATGACTAGTGGCTTATTATATCGGAGAATACCACAATCCTTTCCATTGTCATAGGAAGTTCTATTGGACAGAGCTTGTCTAGATTATTCTAAATATAATCTTTGATCTAAGTAGCTAATGTCCTTGGAGCCTTGATTTCTGAAAAGATACTAAGGAGTGCTATTAACTGTTTATTAACTTAAGGACCCTTTATAAAGTTTTCTTTTGTAACTGAATAGTGACTTTGGTAGCTAACATTTATGGTATTCATACTACTTTTATTAGGCTAGACATTATTTAAGCACGTTTTTTCAGCCCCGATGGTTCTTAGTAGCCAACCCAGGACCTGGTGCATATTAGGGAAGCTCTCTACCACTGAGTCCAGCCCTATTGAAGTACTTCATATGTGTTAAAATAAAATCCCCCCAATATCTTTGAGGTCAGTACCATTATTTCCTTCGTTTAACAAATGAGAAACAGAGGTAAATTTAAGCAACTCAAGGACATTCAGCTAATTGGGGATAGATCTAGGATTTATATATAGATCTTGTTTAAGTACTCATGTTTTTAACCATTAAACTCTTCTGCCTGTCAGCTGTCAGTATTATTGTAGTTTGAGGATTAACAAAATAAAAAAAGAAATGTTGCCAAACAAACATCCAGTTTAATTGGGGCCACCCCCACTCCAAACTAAACAAAACAAAACAAAACCCATGCAGGAAACTGAGGGAAAAAAAGTGATAGAAAACCACTTATTTAATTTTAAAATACATTGTATAAAAATTGAAAAAAAATATTACTAAAGGGGAGATGGTAGGGAAATTCAAGTTGTTTATACATGTGGGGAAAGTGATACCAGAAGTGATAGGGAATAAAAAGCATCACTGAATATACTGGTGGAGTAAATAACCTCTGCCTGCTAACAGTGCACATAGAATAAAATAATACTGAATACTAGAAAAACTTATTTGATTTAGTAAGTTTATTTTAGTCAGGCTTTGTGTTATTGAAAATAAAAGAAATCAGCATTGCATATTTTAAGCAAAAAAGAAAAAGGAATTTTTATTAATTCTGCCTATTCAAGAAGAGAGAGTCTTTCCATCTTCTAAAGTCCTCTTCAGATTCTTTCTCCAGTGTTTTATACGATTCATAGGCGAGATCTTTCATCTTTTTGGTTAGGTTAATTATCAGGTACTTTATTTTTTGGAGGCCATTGTGAAGGGGATGATTTTCCTGATTCTTTCTCCACTGAATCACTGTTGGAATATAGAAAAACTGTTGATTTATGAGTGTTGATATTTATCCTGCTACTTTGCTAAATATATTTATTAGCTCTAGAAGTCTCCTGGTGGAATTTTTTAGTTCTTGTTAGATACAGGGTCATGTCATCAGCAAATAGTAATATGATAGATTGACTTCTTTTCCTATTCATATCCCTTTAATTTCCTTCTCATGCCTGATTGTCCCGGCTAAAATTTCAAGAACTAGATTGAATAGAAGTAATGAGAGTGGACATATTCTTATCTTCTTCCTGATTGTAGAGGAAGAGCTTTCAGTTTTTCTCCATTCAGTATGATGTTGGCTATGGGTTTGTCAAATATAGCCTTTCTAATGTTGAGGTAAGTTCCCTCTATCTCAGTTTCTCCAGTGTTTTTAACATGAATGGTTGCTGTATTTTTATCAGAAGTCTTTTCTGCATCCTTTGAAACAATCATATGATTCTTGTTCTTATTTAGGTGGTGAATTACATTTATTGATTTGCATATGTTGAACCAGCCTTGCATCCCTGGGATGAAGTCCAGTCGATCATGATGTATTATCTTCGTAAAATGTTTTTGAATGCGGTTTGCTAATATTTTATTAAGGATTTTAGTATCTATGTTCATTAAGGAGATATTGATCTGTAGTTTTCTTTCCTAGGTGGGTCTTTGTCTGGTTTTGGTATCAGGGTAATACTGACTTCATTAAATATATTTGGGAGTGTTTCTTCCCTTTTAATTTCCTGGAATAATTTGATGAACATTGGGGTTAGTTCTTTAAAGGTCTGGTAGAACTCTGCTTAGAATTCAACTGGCGAGCCAGAATTTTTTAATGAAGACTCTGCCCTTTGTGCTGTTTTTACTTCAGGAATTCCTTATTTGGGGCAAGGGAACCTCTTCAATAGTTTGTAAAGCTTATGGATCTTTCTTAGAATGATGTTCACAGTTTATTTAAAATTAAAAAAGGTTAAGATTACAAAGGAAACCAGTTTTGTATATTATATTGATATACAAAATAATCAAATATTAACTTTGATTAATAATCAAAATATTAACTTTATGTCATAGTAATATATGTTCTTTTAAATTATCACATTAAACAAAAGATCCAGTGTCAAGTCTTAAGAAAGTGGCATAATTTTGAAATAGTTGCTGAATTGAAATAAAACTTTTGAGATTTCTGCAACATTTGTTATAAATATATTCATGATTTTTATTGGTGGCAAAGTCACAAGTACTGTTGATGCTACTGTGATACATTATTTCGTAATTAAAGGAAGTGCTAAATTTCAGTTATAAGTTAGTAAAAATAAAGACTGTGTTTTCCTCCATTAAATTCTTTTTTTTTTTTAAAGAGAGGGGGAGAGAGAGAGAGAGAGAGAATTTTAATATTTATTTTTTAGTTTTTCGGCAAACACAACATCTTTGGTTATATGTGGTGCTGAGGATCGAACCCGGGCCGCACGCATGCCAGGCAAGCGCGCTACCGCTTGAGCCACATCTCCAGCCCCATTAAATTCTTAATGGACCTCTTTAGCTCTGGAGGGAAGGGTGGCTATGGTGAGGACATTTGGATCAATAATCTTGGGGTGGAAAGACAACTCATACAGCATTGCCTTTGTATGGCAAGGCATTATTCTTTTTTCCTAAAGCTGCAGTTGTGTATGTACAGTTAACTACTTCATTTTGGACTTAAGGAGCAGTTTGTGTTTATTCAGCCTTGTAAGGCTTCAAATTATAGGACTCTTGGCTTAAATTGCAGGCTATGGGCAGGGAGTACCTTCTTTAGTAAGCAAACCTGTATTTTCTCTATCTTTGCTTGAACTAATGAAAGTTTATTTCTCTTTTAGAAGTTTGCTTTAAGTGACAAGAAGGAGGCAACACATTCTAAATTTTTCCTACATATCTCTTTGCTATAACCTTAGTTGGCCTGTGGTTTTGCCTTTCTAATTCCACAGGTGACAGTCAGCTTAATCCTTTGCCACTTGTTTTCCAACCTGCAGTATCAGAATTCATTAACTTGTTAACTCCTCTTTAGGATAGTGCCTTATTTTAGGTTTTGTTACTTGTATTGCTCCACTGCCCTATCCCCAAATCATGCACCTGCTGGTAGATACACAAAAAGTCTGAAAGGTAAGCTTTCCAGAGCTGGGATGGCAGTTTCACACACAGAAAAATCAGGGACCCAGATTCTTTCTCTCTACTTCTATATCCTAAGTGTGTGGCTTCAATTCTCAAGATTACCTAATGATTCAAAATGGCTGGTGGAGCAGTAGTTATTATATTTACATTCCATCAAGCAAGAAGGGCAAAAGGGTGCAATGCCATCCTGAATAAAATGGGTTGTACTCCTAAGGATGAAAGTAAAATTGATATATTAGATGGCAGTTAGTGGTCCTTGCCACAGCCTCTGATTCTAGTTGCTTTTGGTGCTGAAATTCTGTAAATAGAGTGATAGCACATAGTGACCCCCAGAAATGCATATGATCGGAAGTATATAATAATCACTGCTATTGTAATTGCAGGATTTCTTCAGAGTTCTTAGTTGCTTAATTTTCCATATGCTGCCAAGTCTTAAGATGAAATGCTGAATGCCAGGAATGGAGTGGGAAGATTTAGTAATATTTGGGCCACAACATCATTACCCTCATTATTATTATTCCTTTTATTGTCTCTGATATTTTCCTCTTACTCTGTGAAGGGCTACAATATCTCTGTCTTTCTCCTCCCTTTTGATACTGTTGGAACTTGAAAACTTTTCTGAGTAAGCCTTTACTACTTCTTGGGAATTAGGAAGATTGCAGGGTTGATACCAGAACATTGCGATAAAAGTAATAAAAAGTTTTGTGTGGGGGATTTTATCAGTGGTAGTGTTTAATAAAGTGGGATTACAGCCCCTTTATTTACTCTCATTTCATGAGTTAGGTTTGAGTTGTTATATCTTGATGATTCTTACCCTTTAATTTTATGTAAAGGAAATTCCTTATGGAAGTTCTTTTAGTGACAGATATCATCATAGATTTAAGAACTTTCACCATAGACTCTCCATACTTGATTTCTCCCACAAGTAACTCTGCTCTTATTTTCTCTGCTGTTCCAACATAACTTTCTGGTCCTGTGTAATGTTGCCTGTCATTATGTGTTCTGCATTATGCTTTTTTTTTTTTTTTTGAGCTTTTAAAGGATTTTGATCCTGTGAATATCCTTCCCTTATGCTATTAAGTCCTCTTGTTCACCTTTTCTTTTTTGATTTTAACAGATGTTTTAGCCCCTAACAAGTAGTTTGGCTCATACAGCTGTTATGGTCTTTGGGTAGTGCACCATTGGATGGTCATTATTTTAATCATGAAAGTTCTTACTTTCAGGAGCTGACAGTCTCATTGATGATAATTATAATTCTTTATAGTGCAACTTTGAAAGGCTTCAAATTATAGGACTTTATAACTTCTGTGCTAGAGATATTTATATGCTACTATAGGACCAAGATTTCATTAATTTTAGGAGATAGAGATTGGGAAGAGGGGATTAACCACACTTTCTGTATTGGGAGAGGGAGATGTTTGGTCTGATTCTTGAAGGAAAAGTAGAAGCTACTCATATAAAGTGAGATGGGAAAGGCATTTCAGAAAAGAAGTCTCCTGGGTTCAATCCCTGGTATTAAAAAATAAAACAAAACAACAGGAAAAGATGGCTCTTACTCCTTATCTAATCACTGTTGTTTTTTAGATAATTTGTACTTGGCATGTTACAAGTAGCATCAGAAGCACTAGTGTTTGGTCACCATCTTCAGTAGGAGGTGGTGAGATGGGTGAGGCTAGAAAGTTTAGAAATATGATACAACTGTGCATATGAAGCAGCATGTTCAATGCCCAATTAAGTTATAATTGCTCTAGCAATTTAGAGAAAGACCAAAATGGCTAATGTAGTTGAAAATCAGTTTAGGTTTAGTTGGGAGAGAGAGAGACATTGAAAGTCAGGATAGGTTTTTCTTGGAGTGTGTGTGTGGACTTGAGGTGATTAACAGGGAGGGGATTGTGAATCTAGGAGGCCAGTAGGAAGCTTTTGGAATGAGGTGAGGTAATGAGGACCTGACATTTCTTAACCAGATTTCCATAACCAGATTCCTCAGCGCTTCCTATGCTGTTTTTAAATTTACCACCATCTGTTCTCTTATACAAGTGGACTTCTGTCATCACCATTCCACTAATAGGTTTCTTGCTAAAGTGACCTGGCTAGGTCTAATGATTATCTTTTGTGTTCTTGCTTCACCCTCAGTACTAACAACACAGGCACTTTTGGTCTCATTACTAACAATATGTAAAATTCAGTAAATCACAAACAAAACAGAAGATCCACTTTTTCAATTTAAACTTGAGACATATTTTATAGTATATTTAAAATTTGTTCTAGCAGAACTGATAAATATAAACACAACAGATTAATTCTTAGTATGGGACATCTTTGAAGACTAGGGACTTTTTCTTTCCAGGCTATTTAGACCTTAACTTTTCTTCACAACTTATCTGAAATTCTTTCTTTACTCTTTCAAGGCTATTGTCTGCATTGTTCTCTCCCTTTTGTAAACCTTTACAGCATCCAGAGGTTAGCCTTGCTCTTTCATTGAGTTCTTTCTTGTGTCTGACCTTCCTAATTGGACTATAAGTTCCTGGAGGACAGGAATTTTATCATGTTTCCTCTTTGTGTATGTGTTTGTTTTTACATTATTAAGAGCCATCAAGTCTCATTACTGGTACTGGTGGAAGGGAACAGAAGGTAAAGATGATTTTCAGTAGGGGCTATCTGCACTAATTATATCTCAATTTAGAACATGCTTTTATATTAACTTTGAAAATGCACAAAGCTGACTGCTTTATGAATTTCAAAAAAATAAAGCTCTATGCAGTGGAGACTTGATTGAGGCAAATAGGATGACATCATTATATAGTAATAGCCAATGTTTATTGAATGAAATATGAATAATGACAGCAACTACTATTATCACCACCACCAACAGGAACTAATGTTTATTAAATGCTTACTGTTTGCCTGGCATTATTCTAAATACTTTATATCAGTTAGGTACTGTCTTAATTATCATTCTTATTTTACAGAAGAGATATGGTAGGAAAAACTCTGATTTGGGGTGGACATGTAACTTAGTGTCAGAGCACTTGGCACATGCCTAGCACCTACAAGGCCCTGGTTCAATCCCCAGCACTTAAAATGAAAACAAAACAAAATCCCCAATCTTTGGGGCTAGAGATGTAGCTCAGTGGTAGAGTGCTTGCCTAGCATGCGCGAGGCCCTGGGTTCAATCTGCAGTACCCCTCAAAAACAAAATGAACTCTGAATTGAACATCAGGAGATCTGGACTTTGGTTTTAATTCTCCTGTTAATTACCTAAGTGAAATTAAATGAGCCTTTAGCTTCATTGGACATTAGTTTTTCATCTTATAATTGAAGGGATTAGAAACATTCTTTTGACATAGTGTGATTTCTAAGTTATCCTGTCTCCTTATTCTTAGTCCTTATAACTTGCCTCATGCTGGGAACAAGCATTTCTGGTTGATGTTATACAGTAAGATGATAAGTCTTTTTTTTAAGATACTTGAAGTACTATTTAGGGAAATTTAAAATTCAGGTTTCAAAGAAGTCCATACAGTAGAGAAGAGAGAATTTGAGAAAGGGCAAAACTGGACCAAAATATCAGAAAAACAAGAGTACAGTAGGACTCTTGACTGGCAATGCAGGTAGACTCCTCATAACTGTTTCTTGATTTATAATTGCTATTGCTTAATCTGGTTTACTTAATAGTATATTACTACCCTCCTAAGGTAGTCTTAGACTAATATTACTAATAACACTTACTGAATATTTTCTCTGTAAATGTGTTATCATATTTAATTTTCAAAGTAATATTTAAACTGTAGGTACTATTATTGATGAGGAAGCTGAGGTTTAGAGATGATTAACATTTTTATGGTCCCACAGCTAGTCACTGTTGAAACCAGTACTTGAATTCTAGTTTTAGTGTCTCCAAAACTGTGGTCTTTATCTATTCTGTGTTGCTTCCTAGAAGTTCAGATTCTATGTACAGTACCCCAGTTTGCTTTTGCTAGGAGCCATTTGGGATGACAGGTGTATATGGGATTAAACCCAGACTGGCCTTATCCATGCTAGGCAGTCTCTATACCATTGAGCCCCCAATTTTTTTTTTTTTTTTTTTTTTGACTGAGGTACTTTAATTTTCTTTTCTTTCTTTTTTTCTTTTCTTTTCCCTCCCTCCCTCCCTCCCTTCCTTCCTTCCTTCTTTCTTTTAAATTTTGTTGTCACTAGAAGTCTTTCTTTTTCACTTCTTTTTTTTATTGTCAGGGTCATTGTTCCTGAATTTGATAATAGAATAGAAGGACTTGTGTATGTTCTGTTGAAAGTTAACAATTTCAGTGTGAGGTGTCAAAGCTTCCTTTCTGTATTTTCATCTTTAGCTCTTAGAAGAGCTACTCTAAGAAAAGAATTTTGTAGAATATGTGTCAACCTGGCAGACTGTGTTTTGTTTCTTTGAGGGGTAGTGGTGTGAATATATTAGTCTTGGAATGAATGTATTAGAATCCAAATCACTGGACATTTGTCCAAGGCTGGCTTTGAGCTTGGAATGCCTTTTTTTTTTTTTTTTTAAATGTGATTTAGTCTCTTATATCCTATACTCCCTAACTAACTTCAGTTAGTTTTTACAAACTGGTTCCTTGACTTGTTCTTTTTTTTTAATAACTGCCTGGTACTGCTTATCTTCCTTTTCTCCTACTCATCAGTGTCCTTGACTTTGCATTCCTCTTTTTAGTACACTCCCCCAGCTAGCTTGTCTCCTTGCTGTTCTTGCCTGCCCAGCTTTACTTTTCCTGCTTCCCACCTGCTCAACTCTGCCCTCTTTCCTCCATTCAAATTCCTGTGTGTATTTCTCAGTTACTTCTTTGATCTCTTCACTCTATTTTTGGCATTCCTTTGTCTGTATAACTCTCCTAAAATTTGTATAAAAGAAATTGTACAGATTTACCATTTCAAATTTTTAAGGGCATGCAGTGTTTTGGTGTGTAGAAAGCTGGGCTGTAGATGGAAGTTTTTCATATCAAGATTCTGTTGCCCTGTTAAAGTAGCAGACACTATTTTTTTAAAGAAAGATCAGCATCAACATCACTTGGTCTGTATATATCGTTTTGTATTTTAAACACTTTAAAACAAGTGTATTATATGTTTTGGAGAGGAAAAAAGTAAGAAAAAAGATTGGAAATGTTGATCCCTTAATATTTGGTTTGGTCATTAACATACTCAATCTTTTTCCTCCAGATTTAACTCAGGCTTTCCCTCACTTTGGAACTCCTAGATTTGTGAATATTGGATTATTTTGAGAAGCAGGGGTTCTTTCCTTGATATTGACTAAGGAGTCTATTTACCTTCAGGATGACATCTGAACTGGAGAGCAGCCTAACATCTATGGACTGGTTACCACAGCTCACCATGAGAGCAGCCATCCAAAAATCTGATGCTACACAAAATGCACATGGAACAGGAATTTCTAAGAAGAATGCACTCCTTGACCCAAATACAACTCTGGACCAGGAAGAAGTCCAACAGCACAAAGATGGAAAACCTCCATACAGTTATGCCAGCCTCATTACATTTGCAATCAATAGCTCTCCCAAAAAGAAAATGACTTTAAGTGAGATTTACCAGTGGATTTGTGATAACTTTCCATATTATAGAGAGGCTGGCAGTGGTTGGAAGGTAAGTATTTTACATAAATGTACTTTTATGCAATAAGCAATGATAATAGTGTTGACAGCTGTTGAAAATGAAGCTTTGTGGAAGCTCATATAATTGAAGCTGAAGATGATTGCTAGTCATTTTTAGGATGTTAGAAAATTTAAATTTAGGTGGATAAATTTATTTTTGACAAATTGTTACAGCTTTATTATGTTACTGTGTTTATGTAGCATAAAGAGTGATGAGACTGTAGCATTCAGTGGGAAAAAATACTTACAGTTTAGGTAAATTGATGTAAAAACTAATGTAAAAACAACATAGTACTGTAAATAATAGTATATTCATTATCCACAGTTTTTTAAAAAAAGTCTTTAGTTTGATAGAATTTTAGATTTATGTATGAGTTACAGAAGTACAGAAGGTTCCCCTATATACTTCATTAACTTCCTGTAATGTTAACATTTTACATAATTATAGTATAGTTATCAAAATTAAGAAATTAATGTTGCTACAGTACTCTTGACCAGATAGTACTGCTGAGTACTGAGTAAATTATAGGCCCTATTAGGATTTCATCAGTTTTCCCACTAATGCCCTTTTATATTTCAGGATCCTGTCTAGAATCCTACATTGTATTTATTCATCATGTCTTCTCAGTGTCTTCCAATTTGTAAAGGTTTCTCAATCTTTTTTGTCTTTTATGACATGAATATTTTTGAAGAGCTCTTGTCAAATATTTTGTAGAATTTCTCTCAATGTAGATTTGTCTGATATTTTCTCATAATTAGATGGTTGTATTGCATTTGGGGGAAGAATAATGAAGAGGTAATGTGTCCTCTGCATATGAGAGTATTGGATGATGTCAGTCTGTCGTACTATTGTTAATGTTAACAACATTAATGATTCTCTGGTTCAAGTGATATCTGCCAGGTTTCTTCATTATAAAACTACTATTTACCACTTTGTAAATACTTTGAGGGTATGCAGATACTCTTTCTTTATAAACCTTTTCCCATTCATTTAAGCATTCATTGGTAGGTAGTAACTGCTGCAATTTTTACTGTTTCTTGGTGGGGATTTCCTCTTTTCCTCATTTCCTTCTACATTTGTTAATTGATATTTTCAGTAAGAAAGAATTATTCTTTTTCCTCCTTCTATTTACTTGTTAACTCATTTATTTGTAATACTGTGCACTTATAGCTATTTATTTATTTATTTATTTATGTGTGTGTGTGTGTGTGTGTGTGTGTTACTGTTATTCAAATTGTTGCAGCTTTGGCCATTGGGAATTCTTAAAGGTTGGCCCCATTCTTTTTGTTTGTTTAGCACTTTCTTCCTTTTTAGCATCACCACCAAATAGATGCTTCAGGATCTTCATGCATCTTTCTTCCCCAGCCCTAGAATTAACCACTTCTTTAAGGAGCATTTTGGTGTATCATCACATTAGTTTCTTAGCTAATTTGTGTTATACAGCAAATAATTTAATTTACTTCCTTTGTCTCTGCACGTTTTATTCATTTTCTTACACAGAAATTATCCAGTTGTCTGCTGTGTGGTAGTGTGGCAGCGGTTTATGGGTTTTATGTCTCCACTGAATGATAGCTGTTTTAGAGTTTCTCATAAGCGTTTCTGCTTCAAAACCTTTGTCTTTTCACTTTACTGTTGTTCAAATTTTGAATATAAGAAAATTTTTAAAAAAGACTTTGAGAAATTAAGTAACTTTGCAGAGTTCTTGGCTAGAGAATGATAGAGACAAGATTTGGTACCAGACTATGTAGATTTGACAATTTCATTGCATATGTTTTTAATTAGTACACAGGACCTATGATTTTGCAAAAGCTACACAAATATTTATTGAATTTAATTTGCCACTGGTTCTCAGTATGAAAAGTGATTTGTTAGTAGTCGTTTGAATAGAGTTCACTCTAATAGAATATTTTAGTGGAGGAAATACATGATAAAATTTGACCTAAGAATCAAGGTATCAATCTAAGCAAGCCATCAATTTAAGTAAGGCATCAATCTAAACTCTGTTTTGTTTTTATCACAGGGATGCTGTAGATTCTTTTTTTTTTTTTTTAAAGATTTGGGATAAGGAAAAGAGGAGATTTTGATAAACCCATTTGATGATAGAAAAACATCATTGCCAGGGAGTAGAAATGGTCAAAATTTGAATAAGACATCCACTAGGGATTCACGGGTTTTTTTCAGTGGTTGTTGACCTAAATGCCAGCAGATAACAGTCAAGTGGCATAAATGAACAAAGTAAAAATCTATCACCTGAAGAGTGCATATCTAATGTAAAAGGAACAGCTGTTTTCTAGTTACTTGTGGTCTTTAGGACACAAAGTAGATGTTTCAGTTCTCTTCTCCCCAAGAAAAGCAATAAATCTGTATTTTTGTGTGTGGTTTTCCCATTTTTAAATGTTCCCAATCAGTTCCTTCTTTGTTAAGTATTCTGCAGTAATCAAATATAAGTCCCTTGTCTGTATTGAGCCTATGGACCACTGATTTGGAATCTCTAATCTAGATAATACCCTAATTTATAATCCTAGCTAATTTATAATCCTTCACTCATTAATTTGGAAAGGATTTATTTGCTATGTACTCTTGTGAAGTAGTATTCTAAGGCTTTGGCAAAATTAAGAAGCCTAGCACAGGGCCGCTAAGGGAGTTTATAAACTTTATTGGATGAAGAAGATACACACATGTGTGCACACACACACACGTAATTATGATGCTGTATAAAAAGCTCTTTAATAGAGAAATGTGGAGTACAGTGCTATAAATAGTTGACTAATTGGGCACACCTATGTGTAAGCCATAAACATATCCGTTTTACATGTGACTGAAGGTTACAACTAAAAGAGTTTACGGGGAGTAGGATGAGGCTCTAAAGTGAATGTACAAAGAACAAATGCTGTGAGAGTAAAAGGAAGGGGCAGTTATTAGAAAGCTATTGGGGGAAGTGAAAATTGAGCTGTGTTTGAAGAAGGATATTTTTAAGAATTCTTAGGAGGGCTGGGATTGTGGGTCGGTGGTAGAGTGCTTGCCTAGCATGTGTGGGGCACTGGGTTCGATTCTCAGCACACATTAAATAAATAAATAAACAAATAAATAAATATTGTATCCACCTGCAGCTAAAAATGTTTAAAGAAAAAAAAAAGATACTCTTTTTTTCGTAGGAAACACTTGGCTATAGGGGTGCCCTTTTCAGGATGAGCTAGAATATTGAGAGCTTATGCATATATAAATGCCACCTGAATAACTTGGTCTAAATTTTAGGGAATTAAGCATACAAAGTTTGATTATATTTCTCATTAATGTGTCTGACCTCAGTTTCATACTCTTATAATCTGCCTACTACTTCCTCTTTAGGTGTGGAGGAGATAGATTAGGGGAAATGGAAGATAGTTTATACTGATTGAAGATAGGGTAAGAGACAGATTAAAGTGACTGTCACCACCTTTCAAAAAATGTAGAGTCAGTTCACCTAGAGGAGAAAATGCTTCCATGTTCACTAGAAAGGACTCAAGACGTTTCATTTTTTTAGGGCAGATTACATTATTAAAAATAACTCTTTGAATATTTCATAATGAATGATTCTGTAATCTGAACTGGAGGAAAGGAGTTAAAATTGTCTCACCTTACTGGGAAAAGTTAACCTATTAAGTTTTTGAAGTTTGGAGTAATTAAAAGAAAAAATACAAAAGCAGTGTGTGGGGGTGTAACTTTTCTTTGGAGGAGAGAAGAAACAATACATTATACATTTGCTCATTGTTATGTAAAAGAAATTTAGGAATATAAATCAGAACTGTGATAAATATTATATATAGGGAATGGATTCAACTGAAGTGGAAGGAATAGAGAAAGGAATAAGATTTTGAATATAATAACAATTTTGACTTTTGAACTATTTAAATGTTTTATATGTTAATAAAAAGAGATGGAAAAAGAGACTCTAAAACTGAACGAATTAGTAGCATAATCAGATAACATAATCAGATAAAAAAATTGAAGAAACTTTTGACTAGAGCATTCTTTTTCTCTTTTTTCAGTACTAGGATTGAACCAGATGTGTTCTACCTCTGAACTACATTGCCCCCCCCCCCTTTTTTTTAATTTCATTCTGAGACAGGACCTCACTAAGTTGCTGAGGCTGGTCTTGATTTGCAATCTTCCTGCCTTAGCCTCCTGAGTCTCTTGAGCTTTTAGGTATGCGCCTCTGTGGCTGGCTGACCAGAATATTCTGATTATATGCCTTCATGGGACATTCTAAGGTCAGAAGGAATTATCGAGAAATGAAGTTAGCAGATTTGTGTTTGATAGTAGTACTTCACTAGAGGCATTGTTTACCTCCAATAACCCAAAGAAAAGAAGTTAGGAAGGAAGAAGTTAGAAAGTTGGAAGCAATACTGGAACTATTTTATATGCATAGTAGGGTAGAACAGAGGAGTATATTTGTTAATTTTGGGGGGATGAACTAGGACACTCACAGTGGGAGTAGAGATAGGTAGACATATAATGGTTGATTGGATTGGAGGTACCAGCTTAAGCCCAAATTTAAAATATATTTCAGTTAGAATGCTTTTAAAATTCAGATTCATGGGCCACAACTCCAGGGATTTTTAGTCAGTTGCTTTGAAGCCTAGGAATTTTCATTAAAATGCATCTCCAGTTTTTTACGAAGCTACTTTTGGAGATGAAATTTTCAAAGCCAAGCAGTGTGTCTTTAAAAAAATATATGTGTATATATTATTTAACCTCAGCAAATTTTCTCCAGTCTAACCTTGATCATTCTAATCTCTACTCTCCTGACTTCTTTTCTTGGGGCTATTAGAGATAGAGACTACCGAAGTTGTGAGGTTTGAAGTAATCTTTAATGGGTGGGGGTGTGTGTGTGTGTACACAGATATTCTGGCTTTTGCATCTCTGGGTGTTTTCATTTTCTAAATATGCTTTTGTGGGACTAGAGGTGTGGCTTAGTGGTACAGTGCTATACAAGGTCCCAATTTCATGTAACCTATTTACATTTGGCAGAGAATACAACATAGAGGATGAACCTCATTAAACAAACTATTGCAAGTGTGATGAAAAATTCAGGATGATTAAAAAAAGTTTATTGCAAGCTGGGCGTTGTAACACATGCCTATAATCCCAGCTATTTGGGAGACTTGAGGCAGGAGAATCACAAGTTTGAGGCCAACCTGGGCAATTTAGTGAGATACTGTCTCAGCATAGAGTAGGATGGCAAGGTATGGCGTGGCATAACATAGCGTAGCTGGGGGTAGAGCACTTTTCTAGCATGTTTATGGCACTATTACCACCTTCCTTAAGAAGAAGAAATCACAGTGAGATTTTTCCTAGCCTCTCAATGTCAGAATGGATTCCCCAGAAGAAACTGATGTTTAGACCAAGAGCTGGTTGAAAATTGAGTGGATTCATTTAGCTAAAGAGGAGAAATAAGGCGAAGAGCAGTAATCTTTGCAGATGTAACAATTTAAGGAAGGCCTAAAATGAGAGCAAACATTGAAATGGATGGTGAAGACAACAACGTAAGGTCTTTGGAGGCTTAAGAATTTGGAATTTTATCCCAGTGCAGTGGGAAATCACTGAAAGGTTCTAAGTGAGGAAATAGTATTAAAATTGTATTGTGAAGAAAATACAATACCTTGCAAAGCCTGCAAGGTGGATAGTGCCAGAAGAGGGGAAGAGAGGGGAAGTGGGACAGCAATTAGGAAGTAAAATAAGTAGATCTAAGAGATTAATGAGATTTTGGATGGATCTATTTTAGATGGTAAGGAAGAAGGAAGATATATGCCTTACAGGTTTCTGATGGGAGCATTTATGTGAATAATAATGTATTCAAACTGAGAAGAGGTAACTGTGAAGAAGATCACATTGGTCATTAAGATTAAGTTTAGTTTTAAACATGTTGAATTTGAGGGGTTTCTGGAGATGTCTACTTGAAAATTGGAAAAATATGTTAGGAACTGAGGAGAAAAATCTGAGTTGGAGATTAAGAGTTTTATGTCACAGATGTTCAATTGAAGCCATGGCTATAGATGATTGAGTGTAGAAATGAAAAAGGACCTAGGGCAGAAACCTGAAATTTTCCAGTATTTAAGCTTTTGGTAGAGTGGAAAGGTCAAAGGGAAGTTCATTCTTCCCCTAATGTTCACACTGAACCATTTACAAAATAATGGTTCTTATTTTCTGATGATATTGATTTGATTTGTTTTTACTTCCATCTTGAACTTTTAAGATGAATAGAAGAACTCCATTTTGTCTGACGGTTTGTTCTTTTCACCTGTCTTCTTTAAGATTTGGATTCAGTATTTATGATTCCATTTTATTTTCACATTTATTTTAATTATTGTATCTCTTTTTAAATTCTTTTTGGATATTTCTCTAGAGTTTACTATATACATCTGCTTGTCTTAGTTTGTTCAGGCTGTTAAAACAAAAAAGCATAGATTGGTGGATTACAAACAACAGTTTATTTCTAAAAGTCCTGGTGACTGGGGAGTCAAAGATTTAGGCACCGCCAGATTTGGTGACTGAAGTTATTGAACTAGTCATAGTGAGGGCCTACCTTTTGATTCATAAATGGCAATCTTCTCATTGTAATCTCACAGAGTGCAAGCAGCAAACAAACTCTGTGGGGACTCTTTTTTTTTTTTTTTAAATAATAACTGATTCTTTTGATGAAGAAAACATTGACCTAATCATTGCCTACCCCCACCCAGCCCTATCTATAAATACTACCACATTGGGAATTAGATTTCAATATTTAGGGTTTTGAGGGGGGCAGAATCCTTTGCAATATCTTTAACTTACTATGTTCTACCATCAAATAGGATTAAACTTTATGAACTATATTTTTTCAATCTCTTTGATCCATCCTTTGTCATTGATGTACATTTTACTTTTACATACATTTTGTGTGCTATAATAAATTATTATATTTGTCTTAAAGACATTACAAGTAATAAAAATGTACTTTAAATTTACCATCATTTTTACCATTTCTGGAACTCTTTATTTCATTTTATAGACCTAAGTTTCAATTTGATTTCTTTTGGCTCAAGAATTTCCTTATAACATTTTCAGCAAGCTGGTACTTTAAGCTTTTGTTTGCCTGAAAGTCTTTAATTTGCCTTCATTCTTGAGAGATATTTTTACTGTGTATATAATTGATACCTTTTTTCCTTTGAGTACTTTTTAAGATATCACTCCATTGTTCTGGAGAATTCTGCTGTAATTCTTGTCTTTATTCCTCTATGACATAATCTTATTTCCTGTGACTGCCTTTAAGATGTTTTCTTCATTTTGGTTTTTAGCATTTTAACTACAATGAAGATAAGGGTATGGATTATTTTCTGTCCTTTTTGTGTGTGTTGCTGGTGTTCTAACCTAGGGCTGCGTGCTTGCTAGGTAAACAGTCTACCACAGAGCTACAACTCTAGTTTTGTTGGTGATCTTTAATATATGGCACACTTTACATTCTTTCAGTAGTAGATTCCTGTTACCTTGTGCTTGGAGTGTGGGCATTGGATGCAGTATGATTTTTTCATTTTTCCATTCTTTGGACTTTGGTATCTCTCCCTACCTTGTTATACATGTGTGGATTTTTAGTGTATTTTGCTTGGTATTTTCTGAAATTCTTGCATGTGTGAGTTGTTGTCTTGCATTATTTTTGGAAGGTTATTCACTGATACTTTTTCAGATATTCCTCTGCCTCACTCTTTTTCCTTTCTCCTTCTGGGATTTGAATTACACGTATTGTTTTACAGTTCTTGAAGGATTCTTTCTCTTTTAAGTCTTTGCATGCATATACGCATGTATGGGCTGGTTTCAGTTTGGATAACGTCTATTGATCTATCTTCAAGTTCTCCAAACCTTTCTCTAGTTGTGTCCAGCTTACTGATGAACCCATTTTAAGAATTCTTTTCCATTGGCTGGTGCAGTGGCACACACCTGTAATCCCAGTGGCTCAGGAGGTTGAGGTAGGAGGATTGCAAGTTCAAAGCCAGTTTCAGCAACAGTGAGGCATTGAGCAACTCAGTGAGACTCTGTCTCTAAATAAAATACAAAATAGGGCTGGGGATGTGGCTCAGTTATTGAGTGCCTTGAGTTCAATCTCCGGTAGCCCCCCCCCAAAAAAAATTCTTTACTATTATTTTGAAGGGGCAGTATTGTGGATTAAACCTAGGATTGCTGAGCAAGCACTGTAACTCCGAGCTACAGTCCCAGCCTGGAATTCTTTATCTTTGATTGGATTTTTTATTTCTGTCATTTATCTTTGTCTCTTTCATATAATTTCACATCTCCTTTGAAATTCCCCATCTCTTTATGCAAGTTGTCCAGTTTTTTCTGCTGGCCCTTTAACATTAATCCTGATTATTTTAAAGTTTTTGTCTGATAGTTGTAATACCTGAATTATTTCTCAGTTGGGTTTTGTTGGTTGCTTTATCTCTTGATAGTGGGGTTTCCCCTTGCTTTTCTATGCCTTGTACTTTTTGACTCTGTACCAGATACATGATGTTTAGAAGAATAGTGGACATTTGAAGTAAATAGTATTTGTACTTGTAAATGGACAAGTATCTTTTTTTCTCTGGCCTTTAAATAAAAAAAAATATTTATTTATTTATTTTTAATGTGTGCTGAGGATGAAACCCAGGGCCTCGCACATGCTGGATGAGCACTCTACTGCTGAGCCACAACCCCAGCCCTTCTCAGGGGTTTTATATGTTGCAGTGGGGGTCAAGTCAATCTATCCACAGTTGAACTGAATTTGAGTTTTGTTGGTGGTCTTTAATATATGGCACACTTTACATTCTTTCAGTAGTAGGTTCCTGTTACCTTGTGCTTTTAGAGTGTGGGCATTGAATGCAATATGATTTTTTCATTTTTCCATCTCTTTGGACTTTGGCATCTCTCCCTACCTTGTTGTACATGGGGTTCTATCAGTAGAGTGCTGTTTATATTCAGTGCAAAGTTGTGGGGTTTTTTTTGGTAAGAGGCGAGGGTTTTTCTCTGTTTTGTTGGTCCAGCCTCAGTCATACGTAGGCTCTTGAACTTGGGGGTAGGACTTTTTCAGTGCTTCTTTCCCTCAACCAAACTAACCTTGTATTTGTAGTTGCTTTTGAATGGGAGTGTCTCCCACTTCCCCACTTGCAGCAGACCTTTTGCATGGTGTCAATATAGAATGCTGAGCCCAAGGTAGTTTCTATATCACCTCCACAGAAAGGCTTTCCTCCAGTACCAGTAGATCTTTGCTTGTATCTTGGGTTTCCTATTCCTCTCTAGAGACAAAAGTGTTTTGATTCTATTTTCCCCTGAGAAGTAATGAATTTTTGCCAGAGTCCTGTGGTTGAGAGATTTTGCTGCTTCTACTTCAAACTTAGATTTTAGATTTTTTTTTTCCTCTGTAAAAATATATGCAAGGTTGGTAGGTTTTGTAGCTCCCCTACCCCTCACTATTTTGCTATCTTCGGTCACCTCCTTGCTAGTTGTGCCACTAAGGAAGATGTTTTCCAGTCTCTTATCCTACCCTAATGTTTCTAAGGAGCACATGGTAAAGGCTTAAGGAGAAAAGTTTAAGAGTGGGTGGAAATTCTTTGTCTTGAGCCCTTGTTCTAAACTAACTCAGTAGCCTGTGGTTGGCCTTTAGAATTTTAACTAATTTCTTGTTACCTACTTAATGGTGGCCAGATCTTTTTCCCACACCTTGCCAAAGTTGAGGCAGTTTGCACGTCCAGTTATTCCTTGAATAGCCTTGTCTCTTTTAGGAATGTTTGCTTAGTTGCCTTACAACCTGTGTGATTTTTCAATTTACCCAGTGTTTCTCATTTTTTTGTGAGGGAGCATCATTTGTAGCTGCTTATATACCAAGCAGAGGTAGAATTCCCATTCATAAATTTTAAATTTCTATTTTGGCAATACTGTAGGCTTGAATTTATATTCTCTGTACCTCTTTTAAAACTTTTAACTCATCCCTGTGAGATTATGCCAGAAAATGACCCCAGAAGGTACCATTCTAAGCAGTGGTTAAATACAGTTGGGGCCTCTCTTCACCAAATATGTGGTCATTTGGTAACAACATTATTGGGGAATGGATTTTGGTGCATTTAATTGAGAAGAAAAGAACTTTGGGGTATTTTCTGTGAGAATTATGGTATAGTCCCACTTACTCATGAATAAATTTCGTGTTTCACAGACTCACTAAGTCTCCAAAGGCATCTTCCTACCACCCAGGTTTATTCTTCCCTGCTATATAGAGGATCCTAGATGTTCTTCCTAGTCCTTTGTAGCCATATCTTTCCATGTGTTTTTTCCCATTACAGATATAGTGAGAATCAAATTGACTTTTTTTGCGGGGGAGTACTGGGGATTGAACTCAGGGTCACTCAGCCACTGAGTCACATCCTAGCCCTATTTTATATTTTATTTGGAAACAGGGTCTCACTGAGTTGCTTAGCACCTTGCTTTTGCCTGGCTGGCTTTGAACTCGTGATCCTCAGCCTCTTCAGCTGCTGGGATTACAGGTGTGCACCACTGCATCTGGCTCCGAATTGACTTCTGTATGCTTTTGTAATAGAGCAGTGGAATTTTAAAAACTTTTTTCCCCCCTGGGATTGAATCCAGGGCCTTGTGCGAGCTAGGCAAGCACCCTCCTACACTCCTAGTTCTTACATTCTAAAAAATAGATTAATTAAATTAATTAATTCAATTTTAAATTAACTAAATACATTAATTAAACCCATTAATTACATTTAAAAAAATTAATTTAAAAATGCTAATATCTGTGCCTTATAGACCATTTGGACCTTATAGGAAAGTAAAAAATAAGAAAATAATTATCACCTAAAATTCATTGTAGAATAATTTATATCATTTGCATTCTGATTTGTTTCCAAGAATAAATACATAAATTGAAAAATATGATTAAAGCTGTGACATGTAGTTTTATATTTGGCACCTAACATTACATCACAGGCTTATTCTTGCATTATTAAAAGATCTTAAACATTTACAGTACTACATATGTTACATTGTTATGGAATCCATTAGAAAATGTCTTTTCTAATAACTATTTCCCTTTGTATTATTTGTATTGGAAAGTTAGGTTTAATTTGAAGCCCATTATAAAAGTTTTATACCATTTGTAATTGTATTACAATGCATAGGGATATTTAGGTTTCTGATTGTTTTTACAGATAGGTTTTATGTTTTGGATTCCATAACCCAATGACTTTTCTTCTTTAATTTCAGAATTCCATACGACATAATCTGTCACTGAACAAGTGTTTCCTTAAAGTGCCTCGTTCAAAGGATGACCCCGGAAAGGTAGGATTTATTTTCTTGAAATGAAGCATATAAAGGGTGGATCTATGTATAATTGACAAGTGGAGCAGACAAAACTCTAAAAATGTAATTTTTTAAAAAAATGTTTTTTGTTGTAGGTGGACACAGTACCTTTATTTATTTATCTTTTATGTGGTGCTTAGGATTGAATCTAGTGCCTCAAACGAGATACTAGGTGGTGCTCTACCTCTGAGCCACAACCCTAGCTCATAAAAATAGAATGTTAAAAATTGGAGGTAGGCAGAGTTAAGAAGATAATGTAGAGCAACTAAGAAAATGTGGTACTAACAGAGAAACAACTTTATTTTAAAGTTAGAAGACTTATTATAAAATTACATTTTGAGAGTTTATCTACAGAGACTTCTCTTTTTGTTGTCTTAATAGCCATGTCATACTATGTGGACTAAATTTGTTTGGTTTCTTAAGCTCAGAGTACTTGTTTGGATCATATTTGTTGTCAAGATAAATTACTAGGTTAGAATTTTGAGACGGCATACCTACTGGCAAGATGTATCATGTGTATCTTGTTCATTGATTAGCTCTAGTTGCTTGCGCAGTGACTGGTGGCACAAGGCTAGGCTGCTTGTATTTTTTTTGAGGCTAATTGTCCCTGAAAGAATTATTTCTAAAATGTAAGGCTGGTTACATAAGCACACTGCTTACTCATCCATATCCTAGAGGTGGTATACTTCCTTTGTTATAATATAGCCTTTACTGTCTTTTTCTTAATCTATCATTGCAGCTGTGATTCACCTCATTCAAGATTCACTGTGAGGAACATCTTGAAGTTTCCTAGACATGTTTGTTATTTGGTTTCACTGCATCTTTGCCTTTATTTGTTCTACTCCTTGTCTTTCAGGATTGAGCTGTAACATTACTTCTGTGAAATATTTTTTTTGTTTCCTTATACTTCAACTGAGTTTGTTGCTCCCTCTTTTATGTTCCTGTTAAGGTCATCATCATTGCCATTATCATTGTCCTAACTTATCTAATTTGGAGCTTACTGTCTCCAGTTTATAGTAACTTTCACATAGTAGCCAACAGTCTTTCAAAAATGTTAACTAATCATATAGTCTCTTTCCTCACCCCCACCTTTCTTTTTCCAAAGTGTTCATTAGTTATTAAATACTTATAGGTTAAATACTAAATTTATGAGGGTGTAGGATCATGTGTATCTGGTTCATTGTTTAGCCCTAGTTGCTTGCACAGTGACTGGCGGCACTGAGGAGACACCCTTGTTGAATATATAAATTGTATTCGCTGCTAGACTATTAGCTTCTTAACAGTTAGAGATGGAGAGGTATTCATTTCTGTCTTAATACTGTCACTTCTATGTAATAAACATTTTACAGCACTTTCAGTGATCTGTTCTATCAAATAGTTTTCATTAAGATTGAATAGATTATTACTGTAATAGTCTCAAGTTTTGTCCCTACTCATAACTCTCTTAAGATTGTGAATATGAATTGGTGGTGAAATTTTTCTTTACTTTAAATAGACATTATTAAAAAAACCATTAATTTCTTATATATCTTACATTATAATTTTCTGTAGACAGTGTATATGAATTAGATTAAAAAATATTTTTAAAAAAATCAAAGATTTATTTTATTAGAAATCTATGAAAGCACTAAGTAGATTCATAAACATTTGATTTTAGTTTAATTTTTAAATTAATTAAAAACCAACACATGAATGTTAACTATATTATTTACTAAATTTTAACCAGTTCAAGAGTTTTTAGAAAATTTGTGCCATCAGGCTGATTTTCTTTTGTTCAAAAGTTAAAGTTTTTCCTCCATTTTTAATTAAATAGTGTCACAGGATAAGGCAGATGTGGAAATATGTTGTTCTTTGAAACTATTCTTCTGGAATTAGGATTATCTCAATAATGTACAGCTAAAACAAATATAAAAATAAATTGTATCATGAGTTTTTGCCATTAGTCTTTGATTTTAAAAGTTTTGATAACAAAACAGCCTTGTTCTCATTGATTCTGGTCTTAATGAGTGAATATCATTTTTGGTCTACAATGTACATTTATAGTAATAGAGTCACTTATTTTTGGTCTCAAAGTGAGGAGTATTTAGTCATTGTTCTCATTGATTTTGGTCAGAAATAGATGTGAAATTGCTATTTAAAAATGCACAAAATACATTCATATGACTGTAGTCATTTTTCTGTTACCAGGGATTGAACCCAGGGGTACTAAATCACTTAGCTACATCCTTAGCCCTTTTTTATTTTGAGACCGGGACTCACTAAATTGCTTAGGGCTTCACTGAGTTGCTGAGGCTGGCTTTGAACTTCCAATCCTCTTGCTTCAATCTCCCAAGTAGCTGGGATTGTAGATGTGCTCCACCACACCTGACTTATTTTTTATATCTCAATGAGATTTCATTTAAAAAGAAAAAAAAGTTTTAGTGCTTTTCAAATGCATTGAAAGCTTTATGAAAGTGGAAACAAAGGCCAGAAGATGGGTTCTTGCTGAGGTTCACTGTAGAATTAGGACTCGGGTGTACTGACCAGACTTACTTGCCAGTCACAGAAACCCAATATAGACTACCTTAGATGGAAAAATACTTCGGGAAGAACTGGGACCGGGTTCTGAAGTTATTTTATCAGAAATGTCTCTTTGTATCCTTTAGTTCTGCTAACTTCTTTGATGACTTCCTTTTCCTACTCAGTTAGTGACAGAGATGCATCAACAGTTTCTGGCTTATATTACCAGTTTAGTAACATCAAAAACAATGTGTATCCTGGATCCTTTACCCTGACCCCCAAATCACCTGGAATTACAGCCAGAGCTTGATTTCTTTGTAGACTAGTACTTTTTCCATTATACCAATCTTCCCTGTGAGGGAGACCAAAATGTTAGTTAAGTTTTGGTACTTATGAATTGTTTTTTCTTTTTGTATTTACAGTGTTTCCTGGCATTTGAGGAGCTTTTCCAAAACCATCCTCACCACAGTGGGAGAAAACCATTGAGCCAAGGTGGGGTGGGAGTAGAGTTTGGTCTTGGGTATGGGGTGGACTTTAACCTCTTAGGATTTTTCCTGATGCAGCCATGATCCCAATAGGTCCAAGAGGTAGAAGTAACTCATAGCATATTCTTCCCTTTATTTTTATAGTGTAGCTTCCTGTTTGTTGTTTATGAGAGAGGTATAAAAACCAACGTAAACTTGTAGTGTTGAATTATAGAAGCTTTTATATGGCTACTTTTTCCTTGCTCAATTTTTCATGAAAGAAGGTTTTATTATAAAATTTTGCTTTATATTTGGTACCCTTTCATGTACATCGATGATCTTAAATCTATTTTTCTCTATTCCTTGTAACTCATTTCAAGTAGCCACATTATTGCTTTTTTTTTTTAAAACAAGAAACCAAAATTAAATTATATTTTGCGTCCATGACTTCTGAGTTTGAGGGACAGATTTATTTATTTCTTCTCCCATTGATTGCAACTCTTTTCTCCCTAAGTAAATATCCTACATTCTGTCTCTGTTTTAAATGTCTTATCTTTGATTTCCTCTTCTCATTAGTTCTATTTTCTCTGAATTTTTGGGGGGGAAGGGGTATTATTCTTTAATTCAGAATAATGCTTCTTAATTATCTTAAAGGTAAATATTTTGCCCACATTATGAAAAAACAAATCATTAGCGAAATTTAGTTTAAAAGAAGAGTTCTTTCTCTCCTTCCCAGCTTAATTTTTCATAACCTTGTTCCCTTTTCTTCAGTTGAGAAAAATGATATATATATTTTTGAACTAAAGGAAGTAGTTTCAACAATTGTATTAAGTAATTGTCAACAGTGAGAAGATAGTAAGACCTTTTTTTTAAAGACTGCCTGCTGAGGGCTGGGGGTGTGGTAAGCACTTGCTTAGCACATATGAGGCACTGAGTTCTATCCTTAATATGAAAATAAAAAATGTTCTGTCTACCCCCCCCAAAAAAAAAACTTCCCAATCTTGGGGAGATAACTACAATTAATTCATAGTAACAAAAGTCCCTCTGCCTTTGTTGCGGGGGTTGGTGCTGAGGGGGGGAGTTCTTTCTTGTCTGGGAATGGGAGATTATAAAGGTGAAGTAATTGAAGATTGGTGTTTTTTGGTTTGTGAGGACACAAACATAGTGGCAGAGAAATAACTCGAAAGTTTCGAGATTTTGAGATCATGGTTTTTTTGTTTGTTTGATTGATTCTCTATCCTCCAACCTTGTAGTTGATTCATTAATTTCTTTGCAAAAGAGATTCTTTTTAGGGAGCCATGTTAGTATTGTACTATACTTATTTACAAATTATCTATTATTCACTGATATCATATTTGGGTCACTTTATTTTAAAAAGGTGAAGGGGACGTTATGGTTCATGCTTGTAGTCCCAGCTACTTGGGAGCTGGGGCAGGAGGAGCACTTGAGCTAATGAGTTCAAGGCCAGTCTGGGAAACTTAGTGAGACCACATTTAAAAAAAAAAAAGACTGGGCATGGTAATGCATGCCTGTCTATAATCCCAGTGAGATGGGAAGATCACAAGTTCAAAGCCGGCTTCAGCAACTTAGTAAGACCCTGTCTCCAAAAAAAAAAAAAAAAAAAAAAA
>NW_026000082.1:22510439-22584065 GCF_001458135.2 Marmota marmota marmota
CCCCCCCCCCCCTTCTAGATCTAATCTACTTCTTTATGTTTAACCCTAAAATTAATTTTAAAATATGGTAAAATTCACTCTTAGGTGTGTAATTCCAGTTGTTTTTAACATACTTACATAACCATCACTATGATCAAGATACGTAAAAGTGCTCTATATTGTCCTTTGGTGGTCAGCCCCTGAGTTTTGCCTTTTCCAGAATTCATGTAAATGGGATTAGGTACCCTTTTCTGAGTCTGACTTCTTTGATTTAGCAAAATGCATTTTGAGATAAATGAGTGTTATGGAGATAAGCAGTTTGTCCCCTTTTATTGCATATATTCCATCATTTGTATTTACCACAGTTTAATCACCATTTGAGGGACATGTGGATTGTTGCTGGTCATAAGTTCATTTGCCCATCAAGTTCTTAGACTTAGATTCAGTAACTAATTTTACAAATATTGAGATACAACTTAAGATAATAATTCATATTGAATTGCTTTGTGAGTGGATCGTGATAGGTGATTAATGATAGATGTATTATCTCTTAAAAATCCATTATAATTTAAAACCTTATGTTCAACCACAAAAAATTTTCTAAAAGGATTATGTTAAATAAGGTAGTGATGATTTAAATAAAATTATGACTGATTATTGATCACTTAATAGGACACACTTTTTAAAATATCCTTAACATTTAGAGAAACCGTTTATTATTGATTAAATGTTTTATAGTCAATATGCTAATTACAGTTAAAAATCCATTGATTAGGAGTAAATTCCTTAACTGTCTCTCATAGGCAACACTTAGCTTAACTTGATAATCAATGTATTTTATAGTAATGAAAACCCAGATTTGTTCAAAAAGAGTGTCCCAGGGACCTGAGCTGGCATTGGAATAGTCGTTCATGTATTAATTCAGCCAACTAGTTCAGCCAAGCAGCCTGCTTTGACAAAGTACCTGCTGTGTTTGATCATTAACCATCTGTTTTTGTGGTCTGAATAAAGTGGCTATTTAACTTGCTGCCTAGAGTAGAAGCTTCTAAGATTGAAAGATAATGTTATCCTTAATTATGCTTAGGTAACGAATTATGCTTAGGCAACATGTGTAAGCCAGAACTGAAACTGGAATGTGGTTGCCTTATATAAGGGGCATACAAATTCAGAAGAGCATCCTAAGATGTTGAGGGTAAGCAAAGCAAACAAACCTTTGAATTTGGATTGCCAAATATAAACTGGGAGAGAGAGAGAAAACAATATAAAGCAACAGGATCTGATACTGTTTTTGAAGATCTCGAAATAGATGTGCATTGAGAACTAAGGAAGAATAGAAAACAGGATGATTAATCTTTATCAATGGGCATTATGAATGCCCACTTTCTTTCAGTGGGTTTAGTTAGCCCTTTAAGTCCATGTTTTCAGTTTTGCAAATATTTCAGTGAAATTCAATGATATTTAGGTGTGAGGAATAGTAGGGAAATCATAATCTAGAGCTTATGTATCCTTTATTATCATTAAGAATGAAAATAGATCTTTAAATAGGATATTGGACAAATATGGTATCTGGAACACTGGGAGAAATAGGTTAAAACATAAAATTCATAGAAATAGCCATTTAGAATGGCTAGCTGCTTTTATAGGGAGTACTCTCCAAGAAGTTAATATTGGCTTGGGTTTATTTATATTTAAGCAAATAAAAGCATTTTTATTAGGCTATAATCAGACCAAGGCTTGTTAAAGAAAGGTCAATTAGTATGTGAGAAACCAGGGTACCTTGAGTTGACATAAAATTTCAACCATATATAAAGTATTAGAATAATAAAAATGGACTTTATTTGAAGTAATAAATATTTTGTAAAGAGTATAAAAGCATTTAAGTCTGTTGTTGGTCTTTGTCATGTCTTCATTTCCAGTACATTTTCTGTATCTCATTACCTTAATTTTCTTCAAGTTTATGGATCATATGTATTATTTGTTTGATTTTTTTTTTTCCTATTAAAATTGCTACTTTGTTTTCAGTTCAGGTTCACTCTCTCTCTAGAGATAACCTTTTTATTAGGGCATCTTGAAGTTTGCAGTGTTTTTTTTGTTGTTGTTGTTTTTAATATGTAGACAAAGATGTAGAATTTCAATTAGCGATTTTAGGGATTTTATAGACTAAGCCATTGCATTTCACCCTTTTAGGAGGACATTTACTTTCTGTACCAAAATTTTTGGCATGAATTAAATAATGCCTACATTCTAATATTGCCTTATAGAATTTAGAGCTCTTTCACATGCATTATCTTGATCCTCAAATCTGTGGTCAGATTCCAGTTTTAGATCATGATCTTTGAATCTGTAATAGATCTTTTTTTTATGTAAGTTCTCATAAACTTTATATAGTAAAATTTCTATAAATAGAATGATTCAGTATATACATGCCCTTTTCACTCAGCACAATGTCTATGGTGTTGTTTCATGTACCATTTTTTATTATTAAGTATTGTATTTATGTACCCCAATTTGTGTATCCATTTATGTATTGGTGGATATTTGGGGTGTTTTCAATTAGGGGCTGTTTTGAAAAAACTTTTAGTGGCTGGAGTTGTAGCTTTTAGGGGCTGGTAGAGTGCTTGCCTCACATGTGTGAGGCATGGGGTTCAATTCAAAGCACCAGGAGTAAATAAATGAAATAAATGTCCATTGACAACTAAAAAAATAATTAAAAACACTATTAGGAAATTCTATGTTTTTTTATGGGCATATGCTTTTAGTTCTCTTGAATAATAGAATTGCTGGGTCAGAGGATGGGTGGAGGATTAAGTTTATAAGAAACTAAACATCCATTTTAACATTCTCAGTAGCAATACAAGAGAGTTCAATTTTGCTACATCCTGGCCAGTAGTTTAACTATTGTTTTAACTTTAGCCATTCTACTGGTTACCAAGTAGAATGATTTTCCTAATGAAATGACTATTGATTTTGAGCATCTCTTCATGTGCTTACTAGCCATTTGTGTGAAAGTTTTCTTTTCTGAAGGTTATTTTAAAAAGTCTTTTGCTTTAAAAATTTTTTTGGTGGGCTGAGGATATAACTCAGTTGGTAGAGTGCTTGTCTCACATGCACTAGGCCTTCAGTTCAATCCCCAGCACCACCACCATCGCCACTACAACAATAACAACAAAATTTGGTGTCATTACTAAGTTGTACGATATTCTAAGTCTTTCTTAGATTTATGTTGTGTAAACATTTTCTCAGACTTGTTTGCCTTTCTTCTTTTTCTAGTAGTGTCTTAAAGAGTACAAAATTTTGAGAAAATCTAATATATCAGTTTTAATTTACTGGTTACTGACTTTGGTGTGTTGTTCAGGAAATCAAAGTCATGAAATTTTTTATATTTTATATATTTATATTTAAGTCTGCAGTCCACTTCAGATTAATATTTGTATATGATTTATTTAATCTCTGTTGAATTGTTTTTTTCTCTTTATGAAATGTTTCCTTAACTTTTTTCTTTTTGGGGTGGTGCTGGTGCTCCAACTCATTGCCTTGAACATGCTCAGCAAACACTCTTCACTGAGCTGTACACCTTCAGCCCCTTTCCTTATTTTCTAAAACTGCTTTTCTTAGAGCTTAATTTGTCTGCTACTAATTTATCCATTCTAGTTTTCTATACTACTACATTTTTTTTAGTCTTTTTTCAGTCTTTAAATAGTCACTGGTTCTTGCTTTTTAAATTATCCAACAATTTGCCTTTTAACTAGGATGCTTAGACTCTATATGTGATATGATGCTTAGTGTGATGAGTATTTGTTTTATTTCATTTCTGTGTTGCTTCATTCCTGCAATCTTTGGGGTTAATCAAAGAATATAGTATTTTATTTCCTCTATTGACTTCTTTTTTAGGGGGTTATTGGGGATTTAACCTAGGGCCACTTTATCACTGAGCTACATCCTCAGACGTTTTTATTTTTATTTTGAGACAGAGTCTCACTAAGTTGCTGAGGGTCTTGCTAAGTTGCTGAGGCTGGTCTCAAACTTGTGATTCTCCTGCCTCAGCTTCCTGAGTTGCTGGGATTACAGGTATGTGCCACTGTGCACCCGATTTCTCTATTAAGGTTTTAGCCCTGCTGTTTTTTTGTTTTTTTGGTATTTTTTTGTTGTGTTTTTTTTTTTTAATTCTAGTTTATTATGTGTATCAGCAGAAACACATAATATTATTATACATATAGAGCACAATTTTTCATATCCCTGGTTGTATACAAAATAGAGTCACACCATTCATGTCTTCATACATGTACTTACAGGGTAATGATGTTCATCTCATTCCACTGTCTTTCCTACCCACATGTCCACCCTTGTTCCCCTTTGTTCTATCTAGAGTTCATCTAATCCACCTATGCTCCCCACCCCAACCACATTATGAATCAGCATCCTTATCAAAGAAGACATTTGGCATTTGATCTTTTGGGATTGGATAACTTCTCTTAGCATTATATTTTCCAACTCCATCCATTTACCTGCAAATACCATGATTTTATTCTCTTTTAATGCTGACTAGTATTCCATTGTGTATATATACCACATTTTCGTTATCCATTCATCAACTGAAGGCTATCTAGGTTGGTTCCACAGTTTATTGTAATTGTGCTGCTATAAACATGGATGTGGCTGTGTCCCTGTAGTATCGTGTTTTTAAGTTCTTTGGGTATAGACTAAGGAGTGGGATAGCTGGGTCAAATGGTGGTTCCATTTCCAGTTTTCCAAGGAATCTCCATACTCCTTTCCATATTGGCTGCATCAATTTGCAGTCCCACGTAGCTGTGCTGTTTTTTTTATGACATTTTGTTAGTAGTCATTATGACACTTGACAATCTATGTAAAGATAATATACCACCTTCCATTTCACATCATTTAGTGTTTATCTCTTGCTATCCATTTTATAAGTTAATAATCTTACAACAATTTAATTCCATTTTAATACCATTTATTTATTTGTCCCCCCTCCCTTTTTCAGTTATGGTATTTTATGCTTCTACTTACCTCATAAATCCCACCTTAGGATTTGTTTTATTTGCTTGTCTTTTAAGGAAATTACTTTGAAGAAAATCTTTGTTATTTACCTTTTCTGATGTTCTTTCCTATAATCCAAGTTTCCATCTGATATCTTTTTCCTTTAACCTATTATCTTTTGACATTTCTTTCAGTGTAGGTATTTAGGTAACAAGTTTTGTGGGCTTTTGTTTATCTGAAGAAGCCTGGATTCTACCCTCAGGGTACTTTTTCTGAATATGAAATTCTGGGTTTGCAGGGTGTTCTACCTTGGGGACTTTGAAGATGTTCCATTGTCCTTGGCCTCCAGTATTTTAGCTATCATTTATATTTTGTACCCTACATAATGTGTCTCTCCTACATTCTACCCCCTTCTTTCATTGGCTTTCAGGTTTTTTTCTTTATCTTTAGATCTTTGCAGTTTTGACTATTTTGTGCTTCATGTAGTTTTTTTCACATTTATTTTTGCTTGAGGTTTGCCAAGCTTCTAGAATCCATAAGAAAAGGTTTTCATCAAATTTGGAGTATTTCAGTTATTATTTCTTTAAAAATTTATTTCGGCACATTTTTTCCTCCTTTCCTTTTAACGTTCAGTTTGATAAACTTTGATACTGTTTCACAATTTCCTGAAGCTTTATTCATTTTTCTCCTCTTATTCTTCAGATTGGTTAATTTCTACTCATCTATAATATCTCTGACCCTTTGACTCTGTCCAGTGTATTGTTAAGCAAATCTAGTGGAGTTTTTATTTAAATTATTAGATGTTTTAATTCTGGAATTTCCATTTGGGACTTTTGTATTTGTTCATAGATAGTTGGTGAAACGTATTCAGCCAGTTACTTTGATGCTCTAGTGTTAGTGCTTCTGGATGGTCCCTGACCAGTTTGGATGTGAGATAACCCAAAAGACTGTTTTCCTATGGGTTTTTATAATAAGAAAGTATTAAAATCTGACCTGTGCTAGGTTTGTGGCTCAATGTTAGAGTACCTGCCTAGCATATGTGAGGCACTGGGTTCGATCCTCAGCACCACATCAGTATATAAATAAATAAAATGAAGCTATTATCTGCAACTAAAAATGTTTAAAAAAAGAACTGCACTGTTCTATATGGAGTGTTTTGAGCACCTCATGAACCTAATTCAGTCTTCCATCTGATTCTTTACATCATCATTGATCTTTTGAGATTCTGGATTTTTATATGAAAACAAAGTAATTACAGGAATGAAATTTTTAAAAAAACATTTTAATGATATATAATTTGGGTTACTCTGTCACTTCCAGCTGGTCTCCTTCCTATAATCTTTGCTTACTTCCACCTTCTTAGATTCCACCTTCTGCAGTGCTGTCTTAAGATATGGCACACAAGTAAAAACACAAATCTGTGTCTGCTGCCCCATTTTTAACTCCAACCCTCAGCTCCATGTCTAAACTTTATATTTAAACTACAGTCCACCATGTTTTCTGCTTTTATGATGCAGGTTTATGTCTCCATGTTTTGCCCATACTCTTTTCTATGTCTAAAAAGCCTTCCTTTCTGTCCTCTCATTTAAAAAAAAAAAATTTATAGTTGTAGATGGACAGAATGCCTTTATTTTATTTGTTACTGTGGTGCTGAGAATTGAACCTAGTGCCTCACATGTGCTAGGCAAGTGATGTGCCACTGAGCCACAACCTCAGCCCCATTGTCTCATTTTTTAATGCCTAGCTCAAATGTCACTTTGCTTCTTTTTATTCTGATCTTTTCTTTGATCAGTAGGGTGAGAGGTAAGGACAGTTGATTCTAAAGTGCTTCTTAGCAGTACTCCCTTATAGTGTTATCTATTTGTAATAAGAGTTAAAAATAAATTTTAATTTTCTTTATTCATCTCTTATTATGTCTTTCTTTAACCTAGTCACTAGTTTTCATAGTGTCTTCTTTTCTTTCATACGTCTTAAGACTTTAGTACCAGAGAGTTCTTTAACATTTGTTTATACCATGGCTCTGATGACAGTTGTGGTCAAGCATGTGGACCCCTTTTCAAAATAATATTTTTAAGGACATATTCCAAAACATATAAGATTAAAAAGATGAACAGTTATAAAAATATTGAAACAAATTTATGATACAGTAATTTATATGTTTCCTTGGTAAAATAAAAATTTGAAGTAATAGTGTAATTGCCATTTTGAGATATTTGCAAAAATTATTAACACAGTATGAAATAAACTGATTTTCAGGCATTACAAATGCTACATTGGTTTATTCCTTACATTCATAATGGAAGGAAATTCTGAATTTTAGCATGTTTTCCTTATCTGAGTTAATGTAGCCCCCTAAATCCTATCTACAGACCCCTCTGGGGAATTCATGAACCTTAGGTTAATAATGCTTGTTGAATGTGAACTCTTTTATCTGCCTAAAGTTATTTTTGTCCTTTTCTTCTTCCCACCATATCTGAGCACAATGATCCTTATGGATTGAATGTTTTGGCTTTAGCATTCTATGGGTGTTATTTACTTGTCTTTTATGTGCTGGGCATTAGGTAAACCAGCAAACAAAAACAGACAAAAATTAATTCCCTTGAGGATCTTACAGTCTAATGGGAGAAGAATGACAAAAAAAGCAAATACTTAAAATACATAAAATGGTATACAGTGTAAATACTGGAGGAAAAAATAGAGAGCGGAGTAAGGTAAACATCCATGTAGATTGCACTTTTCAAAAGTGTGCTAGGTAAGTTCATTGAGGGAGTGACATTTGAGCTATGACAATTGGGTGGTGAGAAAGTTAACCATGTGGATATCTTTTCTGTCTCCCTCTCCATGCTAGGGACGAGACTTCTTTAATTTGTACTCCTAATGCCAGCATTGTGCCTAGTACAGGGCCAAGCCTTGATGAATTCATTAAGATGACTTATTCACCTTTCTGGTATCTGCTTAAGATTTATGTTTAGTCAGTTTGATTTAATATGTAACTTTCTCATTTGTTGGGTTATATCATATTCAGGATTATGTTCATATATAGCTAGTTGCCCTTTCATCTTCCTTTTTTTTTTCTTTCATAACCTGACTCTCATTGTGTTGCCCAGGCTGGCCTTCAACTCCTGACTGGGCTGAGGAGCTCCTCTTACCTCAGCCTCCCAAGTAGCTGGGACTTAGGGCACACACTATTGCACCTAGCTCATTTTCATTTTGATAATAAGCCTTACTAAAAATATTTTGGCTATTATTACTTGTCTTTTTTTAAAATTGATTCATACTTTTTATACAGAGCAGTGAGTTTCATTGTGGCATATTCACACATAATACATACATACATAACAAACATACAAAATACATAATATAATTGGTCAGTATTACTTTCCAATGCCTTTCCCTCCTTCATCCTCCCTTCCTCTGCTTGCCTTCCTTCACTCTACTTTCATGACCTTTTATCGGGGTGGGTGGGGTGGGAGGTGTCCCTTTAGCATCTACATACGAGAAAAAACATGATACTTACTTTTCTCTGTCTGGCTTGTTTTGCTTAATATGATTCTCTTCAGTTTCATCCATTTTCCTACAGATGACATAATTTCATTCTTTATTGACTGAATAAAACTGCATTGTATATATGTATTCATTTTCTTTATCCATTCATCTTTTGATGGAAGTCTAGGCTGATTCCATAAGTTATTGTGAATTGTGCTGCAGTAAACATGGTATGCATGCATCCCTAAACTATGCTGACTTTAATTCTTATGGATACATATTGAAGAGTGGTATAGCTGGATCATGTGGTGGTGCCATTTCTAGTTCTTGAGGAACTTCCATACTGATTTCCCAAGTGGCTATACTAATTTACATTCCTACCAACAATATATATGAGGTCCATTCCCCCCTGCATCTTCCAGCATTTCTTGTTGTTTTTATCCTTGATGATTGTTGCCATGACTGGAGTGAGGTGGAATCTCAGTATAGTTTTGATTTACATTTACCTGGTGGCTAAGATGTTAAACATTTTTTCATATAGCTGTTGGCCATTTATATTTCTTTGGAGAAGTGTTTGTTCAGTTCATTTGTCCATTTGTTGAATGGGTGGGCTGGCTATTTATTTATTTATATTTTTACTTACTTATTTTTGTGATACTGGGGATTGTACCCAGGGTTATTTTATCAGTAAGCTACATTCCAGTCCTTTTTTTCTTTTTCTTTTTCTATTTTTAGACAGGGTCTCACTAAGTTAGTTGTCTAGGCTGGCCTCAAATTTAGCCTCCTCTAAATTGCTGGAATTATAGATGTACATTTCTATACCTAGCTTAAGTTATCTGTTTATTGATCGATATTGAGTTTTTTGAGTTATTTATGTATTCTGGATATTAATCCTCTGTCATAAGAGTAGCTGGCAAGTTTTCTCCAATTCTGTAGACTCTGTCCTCACACTGTAGTTATCTTTGCTCTGCAGAGGCTTTTTAATTTGATGCCATCTCATTTATTGATCCTTTCTCTTATTTCCTGACCTGTAAGAGTTTATTCAAGAAGTTGATGCCTGTCCTTATATGTTGAAGTGTTTCCCCTATGTTCTCTTCTAACAGTTGTAAAGTTTCTGGTCTTATACATAGATCTTTGGTGTTTGTCTTTTATTTGCCTTTTCTTTGGCAAAGTAGTCATGTGGCAGATGCTAAATGAAAGGATACATCTTTACAAGCAGCCAAATTATTTACCTTTTCTAGTTGTAATTCCCTTAGGTAATTACATAAAAGCTCTATACTAAATGGACAGCTTTTAAAATTTAGGATTTGCCAAATATTTGTGTGCTTTCTCTTTGATTCTAGAAAGTGCTAAAGAGTATTTTAAGATTAATAAAAGGCATTATGAGGTCAAATAGTGGAGGAGGGAATATTTTCATATGTGTTTCATTTAATCCTCAGTATACTCTCAGGGTTCATTGGCCTCAAGCTGGATTTTTAAGTACCTATTTTGAACACTTCTGACTACTTGATTAGTATTTTATGACTTAAAATCCTTTCTTAGAAGTCTTCCAAAGAACAAGTAGGAAAAAAATATTATTAAACTGCATTCTATCTTGCTATTATTGTATGGGTTTTATTGCAAATCTTAGATACATTTTGGGATCTTAGTGATCTTATTTTTCCTGTATCTTGACTTCATCATCCTAAGAGTGTTCTCATTGTTACTCATAAATTGTTTCCACTGTGCCCAAACACTAAAATAATAAGAATGCAGAAGTATCAATGAATAACCTAGGATGTTTTAATAATGAAATCATCTCTGTTATCCTTGAGTTTTCTTATTGTTCCACAAAATATTATGTCATCTTTCTAGCGTCTATAAATAAAGGCATGTATATATATATATACACACACACACACACACACACACACACACCATTTTAAGTTTTTTTGGCTTTTACTGAACATAAATGAGAATTTAATTTCTTCTCATCATGCCAAAGAGATTTGGCAGAGAAAGGTGGTTTACCGTTATCCATTAATCAGGAGATAACAAAGAGGTTATTATGATGATGAAATTGAGTTGATGATATACTAGATAATTTTTCTCAAAGTATTAAATTAGTGATATCTAAGAACAAAAAGATAAAGTATTAGTCTCATCTATTTAATCATTCAACAAGGTCTTCATAACACAGTATTTTGTAACTAGAAGTTGAATTAACCTGTTTTACTGGAAGGACATGGGACAGTATTTTTTAATCTTATGAGTATTGCTTTTGGGAATATGAGTACAAGAAGAACCAGAAATAATAATACTCTAGAATATGTTAGAAATGTATTTGAAAACTGGATTGAAAGATTGTCTTTCAATAGTAAGATTTAAGAAAAAAAAAAAACAGAATAGTAAAGTAGAATGTTTTAGAGATATGAGATATGAACTCGATATTTATAAAGATAAGTTTAAGTTTCATACATGGCAGTTAATAAGCATTTAGTTGCATTCAAAAGATGTTGACCATTTCAGTATATAAACCTTCAAAACTAGGAGTATTGAAAGATATAAAGTGTGTGTGTATATGAAATTTGTGTTTGCTATGTTTTAAATTTCTGCTAAATGTCTCAAGGTTGTTTTCCACTATCCCTTACTATATAAAATATTTGTACAATGATTTTAACTCTAAACAAAGTGTCTGTTGGACTGGGACAGTAAATAGTGATATCTTAAGATTAATTCTCATGACAGTTCTATGAAATCGATGGGTAAAGTGGATCAAAGTTTTGGTAATTCATGCATAGTTATACAGGCAGATCTGGGATTTGAATCTAGATTGGATTAATAGATGGAATCTTTATTATGCCACGTGACCATCTAATATCAAAGTCGGTTTATTGGCATTCAGTAGTGCATTACTCAGGGAAAACTTCACAGGCACCTTGCCTGGAAGAGTAAGAAGCGATGTCAGAATGGCTCCGGTAAAAATTGAAGTTATCTGCAGGAAGCATGTGATTTTATGTTGAAGGACGTGTGAATTTACCTCCTAAAATTGTGATTCTAACTATCATTTTCCTGACTTTGGGAAATGCCAGTCCACATTGCCTCACAGGAAGGACAGCTTTGCTAAGTACAAAGGAAACACTTACTACACAAGGTCGGAGAGCCTTATCAAGAGGGTGATGTAATTATCACCACTATATCACAGATAAGGACACTGATACCAAGTTGGGTTAAGGAACAAGCCTAAGGATGGTACAGCCAAACAGTGGCAGAGCTCCTGAATCAGGTGCAACAGGTGTCCTAACTTTAGGAGACATATATTTCAAAACAGCCATTATTTGTATTTTTAGTGATGATAGATCCCAGGGACTCTCATGAGCACTATCTCCAGCAACTCCTCAAAAACAATCTCAGTGAGTTAAATAAAATATATTCAAATAATTAATGAACAGATAGAGAATTTCAGCTGAGATGGAAAAAAAAAAGAAAATTATAGAGCTAAAAAGCACACTAACTAAATGAAAAACTCACTGAATGCTATATTGGAGATAGCAGAAGAAAAGATCAATTTATTAGGCATATTTAAGAATTAGAAATGTATGTGTGTCAAAAAAAAAAAAAGCTTTAAAAAGAAGCAAAAACTCTCAGAACTGAAGAAAGACGTAGATAAACCCACAGTCATTGCTGGAGATTTTAGGAAATAGAATAGCTAGACAAAAAAGTACTTAAGGATCTGAACACAATATCTATCAATTGCAGGATATATATATTTTTTTAAATGCACAGGACATACTTACCAAACAGACCGTATATCAAAACAAGTTTCAGTAGATTTATTAAAGGGTGAAATCACAAAGAGTAATTTCTATATCTGAAGTACCTCTGGATCAAAGGAGAAATCAGAAAGCATATTGGAAAATATTTTGGAATGAATGATAATGAGAGCAGAACATAATTTGTAAGATAGAGCTAAAGCAGTATTTTACAAAGATGCTTATAGCTGGGTGTAGTAGTACACGCCTATAACTTGGAAGGCTGAGGTATCATGATCACAAGTTCTAGGTCAGCTTCAGCAATAAGTGAAACCCTGTCTCAAAATAAAAAATAAAAAAAATTAGTTACCTAAGCATGTTCATAAGAAGTTAGAAAAGGGAAAATTTACAGGAAATAGAAGGAAGGAATAATAAAGGCAATAGTGATGATAAGTGAAACAGAAAACAAACAAAGAAAAAGTAGTGAAACCAGAAGCTGAAACATTTAAGGAAAAAATAATACCAATCCCCCCCACACACACACACAAATATTTTTTAAAAAATAGTGGAAGAAGGAATAGTTTTCATCTCAATTTCACGAGACCAGTATTACCATGATAATAAAGTCAGGCAAAGAAGTGACAACAAAACTACAGACCAGTATTCTTCATGAACATAGACCCTATATAAAAAGGAGAAAATAGCCAGGCAAGGTGGCACATGCCTATAGTCCCCGTGACTCAGGAGTCTAAAGCAGGAGAATTGCAAGTTTGAGGCCAGCCTGGGCAACTTATACCCTGTATCAAAATAAAAAGGGCTGGGGATGAAGCTCAGTAGTAGAGCACCCCTGGGTGCAATCCTTGGTGCAATCCTTGGTATCATAAAAAAAGGAGAAAATTATGACCAAGTGGGAGTTGTCCCAGGAATGCATTGCAGCTTAAAATTAGAAAACTGGTGTTAACTCACCATGTGAGTAAAAGAGGGCTGAAAAGTCATATATTAAACTCAACATTTAGCATACTAGGTATAAAAAGGAATTTCCTTGATTAAAGTATCTGAAAAATGTACAGGTCATATCATTAAAAAATGTTTTTTTAGTTGTAGATGGACACAATACCTTTATTTTATTTTTATGTCGTGCTGAGAATTGAACCCAGCACTGCGTGTATGAGAGGCAAGCACTCTATCATTGAGCTACAGCCCCAGCCCTTATATTATTTTTAATAATGTGATATTAAATTCCTTCTCTCTGAGTTTGAGAACAAAACAAGCATATTTTCATTCCCTCATTTTTATTTAACATTCTATTAAGAAGTCCTATCCAATGGAATAAGGCAAGAAAAAGAAATAAAAGACAGCCATGTTTTAAAAAGAATAAATAAAATCTTCATTTGTAGACAACATTATTGCATATGTAGAAAATTCCAAAGAAGAATCTATGGAATTAATACTAGAACTAATAATTTGAGTTTAGCAGGGTCACAAGATAAAGGGTCATTATAATTTTTTCTATACTAACAAGGAAAAATTGGAAAATGAAATTAACAGAAGCAATTCCAGTTACCATAGCATTCAAAATAATGACATTTTAGGGTTGCACTTTAACAAAACGAACGTACACCTGTTTGTAGAAAATATTATGAAGAGAAATATTAAAAAACCTAAGTAAATGAAGAGAAATGGCATGTTTGTGGACTAAGAGGACTCTTTGTTGCTAGATGTCAGTTTTCCCAAGGTTGATTTATACAGTTAATGTAATTCCATTTAAAAAAATTACATCAGGCTTCTTTCTTTGAAACTAACACCAGTTCTCATATTTTTATGGACATGCAAAGGACTTAGAATAGGCAAAGCAATTTAGTTGGGGGAAGACCAGAGTTGTAGCATATATATTGCTTGATTTCAAATTTGTATGTAGTTAGAAAAATCAAGACAAAAATGACCTTTGCATAAGGATAAATAGGTAGTGTCAGTTCAATGGAGTAGAGTTCAGAAATTGACCCATGTTTATATTCAGCTTACTTTTGACAGATATATTATTGTATTCAATAGAAAGGTCTTTTCAAGAGAGATGCTATGTATCTGGGTGTAAGAAAAATTAATATTGATCCCTACCTTACACTTATATAGAAAAGTAACTCTTAAGTGATCAGAGTCCTAATGTTGAAAGTTGAGACTACAAAACTTACAGAAGACAACAGACAACATTGTGGAAAATATGTGCCATCTTGTACCAATATGCCAATATGGTACCATAGGGCTGAGGATGTACATATGCCAATATATACCATAGGGCTGAGGATGTAGTGGTATAGTGCTTGCCCAGCATGTGCAAAGCCTGGATTCAGTATTTCCAAAAAACAAAATGAACAAGCAAGCAAGCAAATAAACGAACAACCACAACAATAAAAACAAACCATAAAAGGAAACTCAATAAATTAGACTTTATTGAATTAAAAGCTTATTGATCCTTAAAAAAGGTATCATGCATATAAACAAATAGATAACTACAGACTGGGAGAGAATATTCACAATATCATCTGCCAGAGGACTTGTTATTCAGAATATATATGTAATATAAATTCTCACAGTACAAATAGCCAAATTCTTATAATCCAAATAAAACGTTGGCAAAAAATAATTTCACAAAAAATATATGAGTGGCAAATAAATACACGCCCAGCATTGTTATTTGTTACAGAAATATGCATGAAAACCCCTGAGACATGACTACATAGCACTAGGATGGCTGTGATTAAAAAGACTTAAAATAGCAAGTGTCAGCAAGGGTGAACAGCTGGACTCTCATACATTGCTGATGAGAGTAGAAAATAGTTTTGATGGTTGAGTCCATTTATATGAAATTATACAAAAGGCAAAACTATAATGTTAAGAAGCAGATCAGTGGATGTTTGGGACGAAAATTGGAGGCAAAGGAAAGGGAATTGCTTGTTGAGACACACAAAGAAGCTTTTTAGTTGAAGGGAATGCTTAATGTCTTTGATTTTGGTGTTAGTTACACATATGTGTAACAATTGTCAAGACTTCTTGAATTATACACTTAAAGTGCATGCATCTTATTTTAGACATACTTTAATAAATTGATTTTAAAAATAAAACCAAACAAAAACCTCCTGTTTCCTATTTGCTCCACAGAAACCTAGAGGAAAGAACTACTCTGAGAGGGAAACTGTCTTCTGAAAGTAGCTTAAAGGGACTTTTTGTGAGTGTGTGTGTGTGGGGGGGGGGTAAAATATACACAACCTAAAATTTGCCATTGGAACCATCCTAAGTGCATAGTTCAGTAGCAATAAGTACTTTTACATTGTTGTGTATCTATCACCATCATCCATTTCCAGAACCTTTTTCATCTTTCCAAATGTACTTTGTATCCATTCAACAATAATTGCCTATTTTCCCTCCCCTTGTCTCTGGCAACCACCACTCAACTTTTAATCTCTGAATTTGACTACTATAAGTATATATAATCATAATTATAGAATGTTTGTCCTTCTATGTCTGGTTTATTTCACTTAGCATAATATCTTCGACATTCAACTGCTTTGTAGCATGTGTCAGAATCCTTCCTTTTTTAAAAAAAAATTTTAGTTGCAGATGGACCTTTTTAAAATTTTTTTTATTTTTTAATTTGTATCCAGTGCTGAGGATTGAACCCAGCACCTCACACATGCTAGGCAAGCCCTCTGTCATTGAGCCACAACCCCAGCCCCAGAATTCCTTTACCTTTTAAGGAAAGAATAATATTCCATTGAACATATAAACCTTAGTTTGTTTGTTTGTTAGTGCACAGTTGGGATGGTTCTACCTTTGGGCTATTGTGAATAATGTTGTTATGAACATGGGAATACCAAGCTTCTGCTTTCAGGTTTTTGTTGTTGTTGTTGTTATATATTCAGAGTGGAATTGCTGAATCATTTGGTAATTCTAATATTTTGAGAAGCTGCCATAACATTTTTCACAGCAGCTGTACCATTCTACATTCTTTCAGCAATGCACAAAAGTTCCATTTTTTCTGTATCTTTACCAATTCTTGTTATTTTCTGTTGTTTTGATAATAGGTAGCCCAGTGCATATGAGAAATATCTCATTGTGATTTTTATTTGTGAAAGGGAATTTAAAGTTTCTTAGTCCAAACCTGTCATTTCATAGATGAAACTTAGATACTAGTTTACCGAGACACTAGATAGAAGATTTCATTATTTTGTGAAACATTTTAATCATTAATGTTTATATTTGGATGTTCAGGATTGTGTGTTTTTCCCCCTGTGGTTGATCTCTTTGTGAGAAGCTGTAACTAGTCATATTTTGTGTAGAACAGAAGCATTTTTTAAAGTTTTATTAAAATGTTCAATAATAAATCGGAGTAAAGTTTGGATGTTGAATGTTTCTCCAGATTCATACACATATGTACACTAATCCAAAATAAACACTGGAATTTATCATTTCCATAAACAGTGTTTTAAAAACTATTGTTGAATGAGTTTTGGTATTTTCCCTCCAGCTTTATTTTCATAACAAATCAGTCTGAGTTTTTTTTCTACTTTATTTTGCTAGTTACCATTTAGATTTATGAGGTCCCAGGGTGCTGAAACTACAGTAAATTTAATGTATAATATTCTTTTTAGAGTTGAATATCATGATGTAATTGTCATGTGTTCAAGTAAGAAGTAATACATATTAAAATGTTTGGTTTTCATTTTTAGTGCTTACTTTTCTGTAAAATCGAAATTTTATGTGTTTGCTGGCAAGTTTATACCAGGACTGGTAGATTCATTGACTGAAATGCAGTGACCACTTAAAAAGGTAGCATAGTGGAGTATACCAGTAGGGGCTGGGAGATGAAATTAGTGCTAAACTCTGGTACTTATATATAAACTAGTATTTGAGAGGGTCTGGCATCACACCTCATATACTGACATTATCAGCACACTTGATTAGGAATGTTTTTCCCTTCCCATTTCAACATCTTTTTTTTAAGTTGTCAATGGACCTTTTTATTTTAATTTATTTGTATGGTGCTGAGAATCAAACCCAGTGCCTCACACATGATAGGCAAGCGCTCTACCACTGAGCCACAACCCCAGCCCTTGAGTACTTCCTTTGTGTCTTACATTGTGCCTGACACTGGATACAGAAATGAATAAAGTGGCTCCTACCTTTCAGGAGCTTACAGCCTAGAAGAAGATACAGACCCATAAACAAAATTGTTAAGTACAGTGAATAGTCTTAGTAAAAAGTATAGAAATGTGATAGAGGTGGAGAATAGTGAGTTCTTGGATGTGGCAGGACCATCAGAGAAAGATTCCTTTAGATAATATCTGAGGTAAATTTTGAAGGTGGATTATGAATTTGTCCATTGAAGGATAGATTACAGATAGATTAGCTTCTTGGGCAGATGCAATGAAGCATAATGGTATGTTCAAAAAACTCTAAACCCATAGTTTGTGTCAGGCTAAAATGTGAGCCTTGATAGATGAAAGCTGTATTTCCCTTTATTATAAAGTATTATATGAAAAATCAGCCTAATAAGATTAATGGAATAATAGAGGCAAAGATTAAATTTGAATATTATGTCATAAATCTAGGATATACATTATATTCCTGTTTCTGAAAAGGTCTTCTTTCCCTTACTCCCTTCATTGTTGCCGCCTTCCCCAAATGTGTGTGTGTGTGTACATATCTGTTCATGTTTGTATATAGCAGCAGAATAATTGAAGGAGAAAGGAGTTAAGAATTAAGATCCTGTTTCTGGTGTTGGTTGTTGGTTGTCATATTCTTGCTTGGGTAAAACACTTTATCTTCCTGAGCTTTGGTCTCCTCATTTGTATAATATGTACAAACTATTATCGTCTATGCTTTTCAAAGTATTTTGGGGAATAAGAATTCCTGAATGCCTGGATCACAATGGACACTCAATACGTATTTTTTTAATGAGATGAGAACTTGTACCAAAGAGAATAATTAAAATAAGTCATGATAGTAGAAGTAAGTAATGAAAGATTTATGTACAGACCATTGCTTCTCAGGATACTCATTTTATATTATATAAAATATGCTCAAGCAATTTGTCTTTATAAATTGTTTTACCTACCATGTAGATTTGTGAGGTCACAGGGTCTAGAAATGTAGTATCTTTATATGTAAAATATTAGGAGATTTGAACGTCATATGGTGTCATCATATGAATTAAGAATTAGTGTATATTTAAAATGTATGGGGGGAGCTGGGGTTGTGGCTCAGCTGTAGGGCGCTCACTTAGCACTCGCGAGGCCCTAGGTTCAATCTTCATCACCTCATTAAAATAAAGGTATTGTGTCCAACTACAACTAAAAAGTAATATTTTTTAAAAATGTATCTGGTTTATCATTTCCTCTTTTAATTTGGCCATGGCATAAGTTTTTGGACTTATTCTTCGGCTTACGATTTTTTTTCTTAATAATTCATTATAAATGGACTTTCTTCTCATAACCTTTACTTTTCTCAATCTGAAACTAGTATTTCTTATGCTGCTTTTTCATTGTTGTATTTGCATAATGTTTACCTTTGGAGCAGAGGATTATAAAAAATCCCTTTTAATGTCACAGGGTTACTGTAATATACTGTTAATATAATTTATTTCTTTACCTTTAGGGATCCTATTGGGCAATAGACACCAGTCCGAAGGAAGATGCGCTGCCTACTCGGCCAAAGAAGAGGGCACGATCTGTAGAACGGGTAAAAACTCTTTATCATAAATTTAGTATGACAGACTGAATGTGTCAGATGTAGATTTTCAAAAGTTCATTTCCAGTATAGCAAGTATAACTGTAACTAAGGTAAGATTTTATTTGTATAGTATTTTGTATTTTTCCAAGTACCTTTCACACCCATTATTTTATTTGATCTTTACTATGAGTGAGGTGAGCAGTTAAGGAATTAATTAAAATGAGGACATAGCTGTTGTTTGAGATTTGCCTACAGGCCTCTGGAGTTTCAATTTAGTATTCTGTTTCTCTGCACCTACAACATTGAAGACAATTTTTCCATTCCATTGCAAATAACCCTTCTAGTTACATAGAATTTTCCTTATTGTTCTCACAGTGCTTTTTCCTGCTAGCATCCATGTAATAGTCACTTTGTACACAAAATCTCTGCCTGTGTGTTTGTTGTTTGTAAGATAATTCTTACTTGTGAATTCAAGTTAAAATTAATTTGCAGGAAGAAAAGAGAAAAGAAACTATCGTTGATATTCTTGGTTATATTTTAGTCAACCTTTTAGCTGCCATCATACATTTACTTTACCCTTTAACTTTTCCCACACCCCGCTTTTAAATAATATATATATAATATATTAGTTGTAAATGGACACAATACCTTTATGTTTTTTATTTTTATGTGGTGCTGAGGATCGAACCCAGTGCCTCCCATGTGGTAGGCAAGTGATCTATTGCTGAGCCACAATCCCAGCCAACATCTCAATAAAAACATCCCCGTACTTTATATTACTCTTTAGATCCATTCCAAGTGTTTACCACTTTGTGAAGCTTTTTCTTAATTTTTTGTGTTCTTATGAATTTTTATAAAGTTTTCTTCTAGTATTTCTCATACTTTATGGAAATTTTTTGTTTCTATGTCTTTTTTATTGGACTAATGCCCTTTTAAGGGCTTTAGTAAAATTATATGTATATGTATATATTTATATTTGTGTCACTAGTTTTTGTGTTTTTCTCAGTTTATATTGGGTATCAAAGTGTTTGCAGAGAGAATTGTAAGATGAAGGAAACTGAGTAAATGTTTGATCAAATAAATCTGTGCCTTTTCTTCATAAAGGAATGGCTTCTGAGTCTCAAAGGCAAGGGCCTTAGACAGAGTTAATATTGTAATCATAAGAGCCCCTGAGGTACTGCAGAAATGGGGCTTAGTTGGGGTAGCATTTTTGAAGCCAGCAGAGGAAATTCATCAGTAAGTCAATTAATTATCAATCTATATGGAATTAAAGGTGAGAGTTCTTAGGTCATAATTTTTGGCTTTACACAACCAAAGATTAAGAGGTTGAAGTTTAAAATTGGTGGTATAGTCTTCTGGTAACAGATCTGAACAGTTTCAAGACTGAGATATTGATGTGAGCTGCTCAGTGTGTTGTGGTTTGAGAGGGAACAAAGCTCAGTTCCTACCTTCATGCCTCTGCCTTTTGAAACAGACTTACCACTTGGACTTGTTATAGAACTGTGAAGTACAAAACATTTAGCTTCTGTTGCCAGAACTTGAAGGAAAGAGAGAAAAAATCCTCATTTTTATTTTATTTTATTTTTTAATTTAACCCACAGCATTACAAAACAACTTGGATGTATAAGTTGAAGGGCTAAGGATTTGTGGTCTTTACTACTATTTATCTCTTCTTCTGAAGATTTCTGAAACTTAAATTTTTTGGAAGTGGGAATTGGTGGTTGAGTTGACAACTGTGCATTTTCTCTTTGGATATGAAGCCTGCCTTTTATTCTGTTACACTTGTTTCACAATTTTTAGAGAAATCCTTGTTTATTTCTGAGAGTTCTTTCCTCCCCTTTTTTGAAGACTCTTTATTTAAAATTTTTTTTATTCTAATTTGTTATATATGACAGCAGAATGCAGTTCAATTCATATCACACAAATTGAGCACAGGGGTTTTTTTGCATTACAATTCTTAATACACCTTTATACCACAATTTATCATATCTCTGATTGTATATAAAGTATGTTGACACCAAATTCACATCTTCATACATGTATTTGTATAATGATGAGGGTCTCCTTCTACCATCCATGCTATTCCCCTTCTCCCTCCCTTTCCTTCCCACCCCTATTCCCTATCTAGAGGTAATCTTCCTCCCTTGCTCTCCCTCCTAACCCATTTTGAGTTGTAATATCTTATATTATATATATATCTTCTTTGATATAACCCCCCCCCCTTACATCAGAGAAGACATTTGGCATTTGTTTTTGTTTTTGTTTTTGTTTTTGTTTTTGTTTTTGTTTTCGGGGGGGGGGGATTGGCTAACTTCATTTAGCATAATCTTCTCTAATGCCATCCATTTCCCTGCAAATGCCATGATCTTATTCTTTTTTATTGTGGAGTAATATTCCATTGTATATAAATGCCACATTTTTTTTATCCATTCATCCACTGAAGGACATCTAGGTTGGCTCCACAGTTTAGCTATTGAGAGCACAGTTTTTCATGTCTCTGGTTGTACACAAAGTAGAGTCCACACCATTCATGTTCTCATACATGTATTAGGGTAATGATGTCTGTCTCATTCTACCGTCTTTCCTATCCCCATTCCTGCTCCCTTCCCCTCCTTCCCCTTTGCTCTATCTGAAGTTCATCTCTTCCTCCCACACTGCCCCCCCCCCATTATGAATCAGCATCCTTTTATCAGAGAAGACATTTGGCATTTGGTTTTTTAGGATTGGCTGACTTCACTTAGCATTATATTCTCCAGTTCCATGCATTTACCTGCAAATGCCATGATTTTCTTTTCTTTTAATGCTGAGTAATATTTCTTTGTGTGTGTATGTATGTATGTATATATATATACCCCATTTTCTTTATCCATTCATCTACTGAAGGGTATCTAGGTTGGTTCCACAATTAAACTATATTTTTCTTTTAGCTTTAAAAGTTGCTATTTCTTATGACCTTTGGCAATTGTGAATTCTGCTGCTGTAAACATTAATGTGGCTACATCATTGTAGTATGTGTATATATACATATATATCTCTCACCAAAACTATCCAAAGAGGTTAGCTGTAAGTGAAGTACATAAAATCAGTAAGACAGATACTGTTTAACACTTATTCTGGAAGATAGTTATTTTACAAAAACATAATTTCCTGCCTCAATAAACAGATGTGTCTATATTTTCTTTTCCACTTAGAAATTTGGGGGTAGGGGTGGTAAGAAGGTTATATAATATGTAATATTTTTGTTAGGACAGTTTACATTTTTTAAAGTTTTACTAAGGAAATGTTTATTCTAGTCAAATAAGAATGATTCTTAACATGATCTTTAGAGATGTAAAGTTTTCCCCCAAACTGACCATGACCCATATGTTGAAAACTTTTAGAGGATAAAAGGACTTTTGAATGTAGGTGGTAAAGAAATTAACAACCCTAAAAGTTCTTCGCTAAATTTCTGTGAATGCGATTCCTTTGTCCATGTGTAAATATCAAAATTCTATGTAAATAAATTAAATGTCTCATACACTTTTTATTTTGAAGATAAATAAGCTTTTTAAAAAATTTTTTTAGTAGTCAATTACCTTTATTTTATTTACGTTTATATGGAGCTAAGGATTAAACCCAGTGTCTCACACCTGCTAGGCAAGCACTCTACCACTGAGCTATAACCCCAGCCCCAGAAATAAGTTTTTGTATTTATTTATATGTGGTGCTGAGAATCGAACCCAGTGCCTCACACATGCTAGGCAAGTTCTTCCACTGAGCTATAACCCCAGCCTCTAGTCTGATATTCTTAACATCCTTCTCCAGAGCACTTCTCTGATTTCCCTTCATTTTCATGGTTTTCAGACCATTTACTCTCTTTTATTGTAATATTTCTTCCTTCTTTTCTTAAGTATTTAAATGTTTCTCTTCCTTTCTCCCTTTTCTTTCATCTTCTTAATTTTTTTTTAAAAATCACACAATGGTCCTGAAGATCTTAAAATAATGGATAAAGTTGAAGTATTTTTTAAAATATTGAGAAAACATTGAATAAAGTGGTAACACAAGGGATTTTTCAACTAGAAGTTCTGTATTTTTCTTTTAGCTTTAAAAGTTGCTATTTCTTATGACTTTTGGCAATTTTAGTTAATGATTGGAAGCTTCAGTACCCTCACATAAAATAAGAGGGTAGAATTCATAACATTGAGTTTCTGTGTCAGATACTTATTAATATATAGTAGTTAATTTTAAAAATGATGACACTGATGAACCATGAATGTTAACTTATCCTCCTGTACTAATAATTAGTACCAAAGCCAGAATTTTAACTCAGGTAGTTTGCCTTCACAGTCTATGCTGTTTACAGTTACCACTAGCATTTGTTAGGCTGAAACCCGTAACACTGAATCACATTTCATTTTATATGTGCATATAAATTTCCCACATTTAATATGAACATATGATCAAGTAACATAAATGTGATTATAAATGATAAAAAAAATACTAAATAATTTGTTAGGCCAACTACTGATAACTAAAGTGACTCAAAATAGAAATGCTGCCTATGAGGGCCTCTGGGAAGAGAAATGAGGCTTTAGTATTGATGTAGAAGTGAACTTTTTTCATAGACAATAATAAAGGCATTCCACTTGGAAAAAACAAAATGCATGATTGACTTGTAAGTAAGAAATACAGATGGGCATATTGGAAGTCATTTTATAATGAAAAACTTTAGATAGTGTGTATATATTTAAGAGTAGAAAGATTCCAGTAGAAAGCCTGAAGGTACAGAATCTCAGTTGTTCAGGAAGCTGAGGCAGAATTTAAGATCAGTATAGCACAACACAGCAGAGTATTGCCTAGTGTGTATGAGACCCTAGGTTCAGTCCCCAGTACAGGGAGTGGGGAGGAAGAAAGCCTAAAATGAATAGGATCAAGAATGTTGCTTTGATTTCACAATCTGTGGTGTTAAAAAATGAATCAAAACAGTTTTTAAAAGACACTTCCTCTTCACAAAATACTCATTGCAAGGGGAAGATGCTGAGTAGAAGGAGTTGCAGTGATAGTGGCATGGGCTAAGGGTATAAGCTATATGAATAAGAGAGTTCTTTAGAAAATTAGTGGGTACTATATATATATATATATATCCATCATTGTAATATGTTATCAGTTTAATTTTACAGACTTTGTAGATATTACAGGCCAGCCATTATACTAAGATACATACCAAGAAGAACAAGACAAAACAGATAATTTTAGCAGAAGGGTAAAGTATAGAAGGTATTATAAGAAAGGTCTGAAATATTATCCTGTGTAGAAGAAGAGAGATTTTTTTTTTTCTTCCTGGGACTAAGAAGGCTTCATGGATTATGTGGCTTGACTTTCAGGTGGAGATAGGCAGAGCAACTAGAGAGGGCAGCATTCATTTAGAGCACATGTATTAAGAGTCAAGTGCCTACCATACATGGGTACCCTTCTAGATCCCGAGGAAACAGCAGTGAACAAAATGGACCTTTTCTGCTCAATTTATCTTCTGATTGAAGAGTATGAACTGGGGCAGGGGTGATTAGGGGAGGGTAAGTCATGGGTAATAAATAAATCATGACAGGGGTATATGGGGTATAGAACAGTATTAGGATTTGGGAGGGAGTACAGTTGATTTTTTTTCCAGATAGTTTTTTTTTTTCAAGTTAATTTGCACTATAAAAATTCATGTCATTCATAGAACTGAGAATATATCTTTTGCATTAAACTAAATCTCAGAGAACAGACAGACCAGTATGCTTTATTCTTAAAGGTCCCACTCAAGCAGAGAGGATAAATTGATATGGTAAGATGGCAGTATATTCCATAATGTAGCTTGTTTTCTAAGCATAATTGTTAGTTCTTCATTCATTTTCTTTTCTTTGGTTCTGAGGATTGAACCTAGGGGTGCTTTACCACTGAGCCACATCCCCAGCCCTCCTCATTCATTTTCAAAATAACATTTGAATGGTAAGTTATTTGGTTATCCTAAAGATAATGTTCTTGAGAACCTTGGGACCACATAGCAAAGAGGTGTGACTTAGATCTAAAAGTCAGGAAAAGTTTCCTTGAAGTGATGTTTCAGTAGAGGCCTGATGGATAAACAGAAATAGATGAATATTATTGGGAATGTTTGAAAGGGACAGAGTATAAGGAACTGATAGGTCATTATGGCTGGCCATGGAGTAAAAAAAAAGGCAGTAATTAAAAAAAATTTTTTTTTGGTTGTCAATGAACTTCATTTTGTTTATTTATCTGCAGTGCTAAGAATCCAACCCAGTGCCTCATTCGTGCTAGGCAAGCACTCTACCACTGAGCCACAATCCTAGCCCAAGGCAATAATTTTTAATTTTCATTTTTTCTTTCTTTATTAATTTGTTTTATATTAACAAATATCTTCTTTGGCCTATTTTGCTTTTTAATTTGGTCTTGTTCAGTTCAACCAAAGGTTATGTTATATATGCATTAATAAAAGGGGCTTTCTCCACTGGAAGCTGCTTAGGGCAGGAGAAAACGTTGGATATTACCTTTTGGGTATTTTTCAAGACTGGCAAGTAATCAAACTATTCACACTCTTTAAAGAGTAGAAAAAGAAACCTGGGTCCTGGGTTTTTTTTGTTTTTGTTTTTTTTTTGTTAAAGAAATGACTTGAGGAGCTGGGATTGTAGCTCAGTGGTAGAGCTCTTGCCTCCCATGTGTGAGGCACTGGGTTCCATCCTCAGCACAACATAAGTAAATAAAATAAAGGTATTGTGTTCATCTACAACTTAAAAAAAAAAAAAAAAAAAGACTTGAAAGAATGAGTGCTTGAAAGTTACCTGTGCATTTTCTCTTTTATCATGTTGGTAATCAAAGAATCATGTTCTTTTCTGTTGATTCTTTAACTTGCCCCCCCCCCCTTCTTCTTCTTTTTTTTAAACTTAAATTATATCTTGGCTATTTTCTAATGTTATTATTTGCTTATAGAAATATATTATGCTGCTGGGGATGTGGCTCAAGTGGTAGCGCGCTCGCCTGGCATGCGTGCGGCCCGGGTTCGATCCTCAGCACCACATACAAAGATGTTGTGTCCGCCGAGAACTAAAAAAAAAAAGAAATATATTATGCTAAAGCAGTGGTTCTCAGTATGTGATGCTATTTCAGGGAGTACATGAGGTCAAACTATATTCATAATAATATTAAAACGTTCTTTGTCTTTTTCACTCATTATCTTAGATGGGTTCTATAGACTGTGTGACCTGTGATTTTGCTGTAGTTTAAATGCAGAAGCAGATATATAATCCAGCCATCTTCTATAAAACCTAATGGGTGTGGGTGTGGGTGTGTGAACACGCGCGCGTGCATGCTGGGGATTAAATACAGAGCCTTACATACACTCACTAGGCTACGCCTCCAGCCCAGGAGATCCCTCCCCCTTTTTTTAAGAGAGAGAGAAAGAGAATTTTTTTTTTTTTTTTTTAAATATTTATTTTTTAGTTTTCGGCGGACACAACATCTCTGTTTGTATGTGGTGCTGAGGATCGAACCTGGGCCGCACGCATGCGAGGCGAACACGCTACCGCTTGAGCCACATCCCCAGCCCGAAAGAGAATTTTTTAATATTTATTTTTTAGTTTTTGGTGGACACAACATCTTTATTTTTTTATTTTTATGTGGTGCTGAGGATCGAAACCAGTGCCCCGCACATGCCAGGCAAGCACGCTACTGCTTGAGCCACATCTCCAGCCCAACCCATTTTTTAAGTTGTATGTTATAATTTAGAATAAGATATTTAGCTTTTGAGGGCATCGCTTTCTGTATTAGTGAACCATCAGTTACATAGGTCTGGGAGAGAATCCTTCTTCAGTCTTAAAAGTGCAGAAGTTCTGAGATGGTGAGAAACTACAAAGAGCCCCCTATGACTGTGCAATGTATGTGAGGGGGAAGAATAAAAGTCCACATAGTTATATATGAACTTACTATCCCAAACATGGCCTTTGAAAAAACATTTAATCTGCTATTATCTTTATCTTTCCTTGACACAGAGATGAAGGAAATGCACATTAATTTTTCCTGAAGTTAAGAGCTAAATTGTGGGTCTGGAGATGTAGCTTAGAGATAGAGTGCTTGCCCAGCCCTGGGTTTGATCACCAGAAGCAATAAAAAATAAAACCCTGTGCTGTTATTCAAAGCTGATTATAAGTTTAATCAGGGTGATAGCTGGAAGACTGATGGGTAAATAGAGAAGAGTTGGCAGGATCATCTGCATCTGGCTATATATCTGAGATTGTTGCCATGTTATTTTTTATGACTCAGTTTCTCAGTTGAGCCTGAGAAAGTGAAGATTCAAGTTAAAGGAAATGATGTGAGCAAGTAGAGAAAGGAAGGCAGTCTGCATTTCTACTCTTAGCTATAGAACTGAATAAATATTTCAGTTGAATAAACATATGTAACATTACATGGGAGACACTGCATGTGGCCTCCAAGATAATATGTATAGATAGAATTAACTGAGGATTTTTAAGATGGAGAAATTCTATCCAGTTAAAGATGTAGATCAAGAAGTTTCATGAGGGCTCATTTTAATGAATGGGAAGAACTTTTTTTACAACACTATTGAGGGGGATAGTTCATGTACAATTAACTGCATGTTTAAAGTTTACAATTTGAGGAGTTTTGACATCTATACAATTTTGAAACTAACACCAATGTCAAATGAACATTTTTATCACCCCCCGCCTCCAAAGTTTCCTCTACTCTAGTCCTTAGTCCTTGATCTAGGGAAAATTTCACTTAATATTTTTTCTAATCCATGAATATGTTATATCACTCCATTAATTAGTTCTTATTTATTTTAATTAATTTCAATTAATTTTCTCAGAATTTTTTAAAGTTTTTTTTTTTTTTATCGTGGAGACTTACCTATTTCCAGTTAGATTTAACCCTGAATATTTTGTTTTCTGTTGAGTTATTATGAATTGATTTTAAAGTACATTTTCTAATTGCTTGTGCCAGTGTCTAAATCAATTTTTATCTATTAACTATATATTTGATCTTATTAGTTCTAATAGTTGCTTGAAAATGCCCTGGAATTATTCTATATGAATAATTATATCAACTGGAATAGAGACAGTTTTTCTTTCCCTTTTCTTTCCTTCCCATGGCTGCTTCTCCTCTGTATCTGAGGGTATGACACACACAGGCCACATTTAACCGAGCCTACCTTTTTTTTTCTTTTTTTAAAGCTCTTTCTGACAATCTCTGCTTTTTCATTAGCATAGTTTTGTTAAACATTTAACATGTAACTGATAGGGTTGACATAGATCGACCTTATGTTTTCTGATGACCTCTATGTTTTAGTTTATCTCTTTCTCTCTTTTCTGTCTTTTAAATTATTTGGTTCTATTTTAATTTATGTTTTGGCTAAGGATTTCAACATATATCCCTATGCTTTGCAGTCTACTCAGTTATTATTTTATCACTTCATAAAATATGTAGAAATCTTCCAGTCATTCCCCCACCATTCCCCATAATAGTAATATGTATTAAATCTGCACACATCATAAATCTCAAAGGATAACATTTATAACTTTTGCCTTAAATAATCAAACATGAGTTTTTTAAATGTGAGAGGAAAACATTGTTTCTTTTGGTTTTTTTGGTACTGGAGATTGGGCCCAGGGGCACTTTACCACTGAGCTCTATCCCCAATCCTTTTAAATTTTATTTTGAGCCAAAATTTTATTTTGTTAAGCTCAATTCAGACTGTAAGTTCTCACTCTCACCTTCTATAGGTAGGGATTCCAATTTGAATTCGATTCTTTAGGCTTCTGATTTGATCCTAATCTGTATATGCATGATTCAGGGGTCAGCTTGAGAATTTTGTAGTGTTTCACACCCAGGATTGTGGGATCTCTTTTGACTTTATTTCTTATGGGATTTCCTTCTTTGTTTGGTGGCTGGCAGTTGACCTGGTCTCTTTTCTCTGGTTCCCCTTGCCAGCATTATCTGTCCATGCTTCTAGTACCCAACATTGGGACCAAACTGTATCAAAATAGGAAATTCATACACATGTTGATCTCCCCAAATTCTGGCTTCTCTCCACAGTCTGCCTACTTTATTTCCTCAGAATCCTTAGATAACTGTTTTTTTCCTCCCCACTATAGTTTGTATTTGTTAATTACAGAAGTTTGGTCTGTATGGGTATCATATTGCTTTATTGGAAGTGGAACTTGACACGACGGCAAAAGATACCTTTTACAAACTGGACTGGTGCCACCCAGATTAGATTCATTGATACTGAATTTGGTTTTATGGTTTTAGTACATTTTGGGATGCCTAGACCCACTGGCTTTATTCATCAAACTACTTGTTGCCTGTTCATAACAGAATCAATGCACCTACGAGTAAAAATAAATGCCAAAAAAAAAATTTTTTTTTTTAATTGGGGATTTAACCCAGGGGTACGTTACAACTCAGCTGCATCCCCAGCCCTTTTTATTTTTTATTTGGAGGTTTCGCTAACTTGCGGAAGCTGGCCTTGAACTTGGAATCCTTCTACTTCAGTCTCCCAAGTTGCTGTGAATACAAGTGAAAGAATATTAATTAAAGGATTTTTTAAAATTTACTATCTAATTTCTAATAGCTGAAGCCACAAATCTGTTTGGGAATACTGTACCTCATACTAAAGTTGTCTCCTTTTTCATTAATCACCATTGAGTATTCCTTTGCACATTCTGGCATCTTTAATCCTAGTGGTTATCATAGTAACTAGCATTTATTGTGTATTTCAGGTAATCTGCTGGGCTGGGGATGTGGCTCAAGCGGCAGTGTGCTCGCCTGGCATGCGTGCGGCCCAGGTTCGATACTCAGCACCACATACAAACAAAGATGTTGTGTCTGCCAAAAACTAAAAAATAAATATTAAATTCTCTCTCTCTCTCTCTCTCTCTCTCTCTCTCTCTCTCTCAAAAAAAAAAATAAATAAATAAAGTAATCTGCTGTGTTAATTTAGATATAACTAAGTTGGTGGGCACTAAAATTGAAGCAAAGACCTAGTTATTTTTGTGGTTCTTCCATTTATATTTTTTAATCCCTTTCCATTTTCACTTGATTCTTAAATGAGTACCCAGCACCTTCATGCTGGACTCTTGCATCTTTTTCCTTCTTTTTCATTTCAATCATGTTCCCTGCTCATTATCAAGTTTGTTGATATCTGATGAAAGAAATTCATGCTGAGGAATTTAGTGATTAATAGATCAATCTTTGAAATGTGTCTCTGTAAAATTGTTCTCTTGCTCTTTCATTATAATCTTTCTTCTTTTGGTCTAGTGCTGGGGATGGAATCCAGGGCTCATGCATACTAGGAAGCACTCTACTACTGAGCTACACTCCCAGCCCATTTCATCTTTTTAAAATGCATATCCAGTTGGTATCATGTGTAAGATAAGTACATTTTGCCAGAGAGATAATAAATATGAGATTGGCATCATAGCCACATGTTATTTATCTTTGCTATTCTTTAACTTTCACCATTGAAATTGAACTTTTGAGGACTCACTAAGGTAATCAAAGTGTCTTGCAGATAAGAGATGAATTGTCATAATGTTTATAAATTCAAAATTCTAGATGTAGAAAACCTTCTGTATTACTTTTGACAGGATGTGATCTTTATAAATAACGTACGTGAACTTTTATATTTAGAATATTGTTCAGTTACTCTTAACCACAAAGTAAGAACAATAAAATAATACCCGAGATTTCTCTCACGGGCCAAATTCTAAGCTGATAGGTCGGGTCGGGTTGGAAGGATGTACAACTCTTGTTCCACAAGGTTATTCAGATGTCCAGATTCTTTCTAATCGTGCTTTTCTAGTGTTTCTCAGGGAATTTTCAGCTTTATGGTTAAGCAAGACTATCATCACCATCTCTACTCTAGTTTGCAATGAAAGGGAATAAGACACCGCAGGACAAACAAGTCCCTTGCAAAGATGTGTTGCAGAAGTTGCACACGTCACTCTTGCTCACATCCCATTGGTTACACCTTAGTTACATGGCCCACAGCTAGCTACAAATGAATCTGGAGAAGGTAGTCTCCAACTGGGTAGCCATGAGAAGATAACTAGAATTTTATCACTAAAAGGGAGAAGGAAAGAATGAAAAGAGAACCATTAGCAGTCTCCATTACAGAAGTTTATTTATAGTTTTTGGCAACCTATCCTGTAGCCCATTAGAAGAGTTGTTAGAGAATAGCTGTAATAATGGACTTTGTGTTATCAGATCAGTAGCATACTAAAATATAATAGAAGACATTTCAGTAGCTTATTATTTTCAGAAACAAAGCACAAAACCGGATGTTGGAGAATTGATGAAATCCCTTCAAATTGTGTTAAAATTGCTGGATATATGAGATAATAATTATTTATTTTGTTCTTATATTTTAGGCCTCAACTCCATATAGCATAGATTCAGATTCTTTGGGAATGGAGTGTATTATTTCGGGAAGTGCCTCTCCAACTCTGGCAATCAACACTGTGACTAACAAAGTAATTTCATTTTTTAAACATTTTTTAAATGTCCTTGAATAATACATTTAATTTGCTTTTATAATGACAATAGAGTTTTAAGGTGGTGTAGATTTGTTTACCCTGTACATGCAGCTTTAAAACCGAATCCAGAATGTTTTACGGTATGCACAAATTAAAAGAAAATATTTCTCTGGAGAAACTGGAATATGCTTATTGGGAAGTTATATACTAATTTAAGTTCTTGACTCTGCTAGTTTCTGTTGTTAGAATATTTGAGCAGGCATTTTATTGGATCAATTTGTTTCAAAACCTTAGTTACATCTCCTCATATGTGGTTAAAAAAAGAGTCAAATTCTAGGGAGTTAGCAGACTCTAGTATAATAAATAGTTGGGCAACCTTATAGGGCTCATTGGAACAGTGGTCAATCTGTATTTATGGTATTGAGGTCTAGGAACATACCCAGAAACAGTATATGGTAGTCTGCTGCATTTTTTGTGATGCAAGGGTTAAAACTTTGTGCCATGTCATTAGATAGGTAGTGGGATACTAATGTCTCTTCTTTCAAATAGTATTTAAATCTTTACAAGGTAATATTTTAATCTCATATCTTAAAACTTTAAAAAGGTCTGGGAGGTTCATGAAATAATTTAGTTTATGCATGTATTTCCTCTCCTACCAGAAATGAATTTCTTAAAGCCATATCTCATACTCACGCTCACACATTCTCAGTCTTACTCTCACTTTCCTCCACTGGCTTTCACACACACTTTCTTCTGTCTTGGCTTTCGCTGGCACTTGCATTATTTTTCTTTTTCTTTCACTTGCTCAACAAACACATAAATACAAATACCATACATATTTACACCATTGTAGTAATATAGTATTCATAGAATCTTTTTGTTGGTAAAATGAATAAACAGAAGACAGGTTTACAGATAATCAGAGTGACATAATCAGATTTCCAATTTAGGAAAGAAACTGGCAGATGATGTATAGAGTAATGGTTTTTCCCACATGACAGTCTATGTAATGATCACATCACAATCACTTAGGAAGGGCTTTTTTTTTTCCCCTGCTGCTGGTGGTAATACCAGAATTTCAATGCTGTCTTACCAAGTTTTACTCTATTCTTATGAAAAAGGCCTAGAAATTTGTCCTTTTAAACATCATATCTATTCTGGCCAACTAGCCTGGAGAAATTCTGGTGAAGTGGTCTGATTGAAATCAGAAATTTCTAATAGGTGGTTATTAGGAAGCAGTTAGAAAGTAGTAATGCTGAGATTTTTTGAGGCAATAAAGTAGTGTCAAAGGGGATGGATTTTTGGACATCTCCTTTTAGATACAGAGTAGCTAGTATCAGAAAAACCTTTCTGCCTATCTATAAAATACACCCCCCCCGACACACACACACACACACACACACACACACACACACACATATCATGTACATGATAAAAAAGAGGAAGGAGACAGTGGGACCAAGACAACTTTATAGTTATTTCAGGGACCAGGATCTTTGAAAAGGTGAACACATTGAGATAAGCCCTGCAAATTTCCTTGTAATTCTTGGTCTTGCTAGAAGGACAGTACCATGGTAAATACTCTAGGTTTTCAAGATGTTACCTGACAAAGGTTTTGTTCTGTAGCAGCATACAAAAATAGAGTAGTTTCAACTGTTTTAGAATGATAGTTGAATATTCTTGCAAGAAAAAAACTAAATTTTGTTTGGCGGAAGATAACACCATCCAGAACTTCTGTGATGTCATAAATTGTTGATTATAATTTCACACCTTACAAACCATTGCTCTGGATTACTTAAAAAAAAAAAAAACAACTAAAAGAATATACAACTACTAATAAAAAAAAAAAATAAATCCTTAGCTAATCCAAAAGTAGGAAGAGAAGGAAACAATGGGAGCAAAGAAAGACAAATAATATTTAAATCTAATTACATTGGGAATTATATTAAATGTAAATACATTAAATACTCAATTTAAAAGATTATCAGGCCAAATTAAAAGACTCCTAACTATGTGATGTTTATGAGATAGATTTTAAATGAAAAAAAGACATGTTACTAAAAGTAAAGAGTTATTTTATTATGAAAACTATGTTAATATTAAACTTATATATATCATGGAGTTTTATTTAGCCATAAAGAAGACTGAAATTATGTCCATTTGCAGAAAAATGGATGGAATTTGAGAGCATTATGTGAAGTTAAATAAGCAAAACTCAAACTTCTTCAGGAAGTTAAGAGTCATGTTTTTCTCTCATATGTGGAAGCTAAAGGGAAAAGGAATGGGGTGTCAAGGTGTGTGTAGTGGGGAACATTTCATGAAAATAGAAGGGAGACCAGTGGAGTAGATGAGAAGGAACAGGGAGAAGAAAGGGAGGTAGTGTGGAATGAAATTGACTAGTTTTTTTTTTTGTTGTTGTTATGTGCAGGTACAAATCTGTAACAGTGAATCCAACTATAATGTATAATTACAATGCATTGATAAAAATAATTTTTAAAAAGATATCTACAGATAGAGCCTTAGAGCCTTAATAAATAAATTTAGCAAGGATTCTTATTAGAAGATCACTGTTTGATTTTAGGAATCAGTCGTACTAACCACAGACAGAAAATAAAATTTAGAAGGTAACATTTATGTTAGCAATTCAAAAACATTAAATACTGAGGATGAACTTTATAGAAAACCAAAAATTACTGAGGTAAAACAAAGGAGGTATAACTAAATAGATGTATAATTTTCATGCAGAAAACTATTGTAAGTGTGGTATTGGCATAAGAAGAGACCCAGAGCAGAATTAAGTGGTGCTAGATCAATGGGGAAAAATAAAACAACAAGCACATATTGTGTATAAAATCAATTTCAGGTGGATTTTAGACCTAAATATAAACAATAAAATAATGAAGTTCTCAATTAGACCCTACTCCCCATAAAACAGAATAATTTTTAAGGAAAGATGGATGGGACTGAGGGTGTAGCTTCTATCCTTGGAACAAAGACATAGAAATAATCACCCTTACAACAAAGTAGAGAAAAAATGAAGTCTTTAAGTGACATTAAAATATGAGGAAAGAAAGATAAATAAGAAATTCTAAGTATCTCAGTCAAAAAAGTGGGGAGGGGCTGGGAATGTGGCTCAAGCGGTAAAGCGCTTGCCTGGCATGCGCGGCACGCTGGGTTTGATCCTCAGCACCACATAAAGATAAAATAAAGATATTGTGTCCACCGAAAACTGAAAAATAAATATTAAAAAATTCTGTCTTTAAAAAAAAAGTGGGGAGGACTGAGGATGTATCTCAGTGGTAGAGCATTTTTGTAGTGTATAAACTGCAAATAAAGTTGCACATGATTTCAGGGTGTCTAGAGACATAACTAGCTCCACCCCTAAGTTCATTTAAAACAATAGAAATTGTAAAGATTAAGAACAGATATTAATGCAATGAAAAACAAGACTTGGTGAAAAGAAAATCACACAATATATGATTCCACTTATAGTTAGCCCAAAACAGGAAATCATAACAGTAATGATAGAAGTCCACATAGCAGTTATCTAGAACAGGAAATGTGGAAGGATTATCAATTAACTTTGAAGAATGATTGTGAGAGTGCACAAGTAGGGCTCTGGACTGCTGGTACTGTAGTGTGTCAGCAATTCTCAGACTTTGATTGGTCTGTGGATGTATGGATAACCAAGACTTTTATAGGGATTCCATGAGATCAAAATTGTTTTCTTAGTAAAAGATATTTTATTTGTCTTTTTCTTTGTATTTGCATTTTTATTGCTGTGGCAAAAGAGATGGTGTGTACGCCTGATGGCATTTTAGGCATCCATCAAGGCAATAACATGTAACTATACAGTCATTGTATTCTTTACTGCCGTACACTGAGTTTTTAAAAAATACGCTCACTTTACTTTGGAAAAGTAGTTTGTTTTTTTTAATATTTAATTTTTAGTTATAGCTGGACACAATACTTTTATTTATTCTTATGTGGTGCTGAGGATTGAACCCAGGGTGCACACATACTAGGTGAGTGCTCTACCGCTGAGCCACAACCCCAGCCCTGTAAAAGTAGTTTTATTAAGTTGTAGCCTTTGAGTTCACATCTTTTTAGTATACCATGGGGTGACATGGGAGGATGCAAGAAGCATTTCTACTACATACTGGCATGCATTGGTTGCTTTTCTTAAAAAGCATTTTGAGATTTGAGTTGGAAACTCAACTGCCTACTGTGTTCATAGATCACTATTTTTACTTGAAAGAACAATTGACAATGATTACTTAATTTGAATACTTTGTTTGTCAGATGCTTTCTTGAAAATGAACAAAGTGAGTCTGGTCATTTCAAGGAAAACAGTTGATCATGTCTGTTTCCTGTGGTAAAATTTGAGCTTTTGGGGAGTGGGGGGAGAGAATTTGGGGAGACATATTCACTACAGTGAGTTTGATTCCCAGTTTTTGGGTTTTTTTTTTTTTTTTTTTTTTTTAACATTTTTTAGTTGTAGGTAGACACACCTTTATTTTATTTTTATGCGGTGCTGAGGGTCAAACACAGTGCCTCACGCATGCTAGGCAAGTGCTCTACCTCTGAGCCACAACCCCAGCCCCTGATTCCTAATTTTTAAAAAGATTTTTCTAATGAGATTGGGATGATGTTAAGAAGTCTAATTTTTGATGTTGTAAGATGAAATACATCAACATATGGAAGTCTACATAATTTGGCAAATCATTATTTTTAAAATGACCAATATATGATGTTATAAAATTATGCATGGATAACATGTATGAAGACATGAATGGTGTGCATATACTGTGTATACAACCAGAGATATGAAAAATTGTGCTCTATATGTGTAATATGAATTGTAATGCATTCTGCTGTCATATATAACAAATTAGAATAAAAAATATGCATGGATAAATGGTCCATTCAGAGAACAAGCAGAACAGTATATTTTAATGGAGCAGAGCATAAAAAATTTATCGCCATGGTTTCACATTGCACATTGCAGTTTATCTTTTAAAAATTGCCACTTGAGCCAGGTAGTAGCCATACTTGTAATCCCAGTGACTCAGGAGGCTGAAGCAGGAGGATTGCAAGTTTGAGGCCAGCTTGGCAACTTAGTGAGACCCTGTCTCAAATGAAAATTAAAAAGGACTGGAGATGTAGCTCAATGTGAAGCCCCAGTACTGCCAAAACAAACATTTGTTGTGTGTTGGGAGTATCAAGGGAGGGTATCCACAGTTATATGTAAAGTTGATTAAAACATTCCTCTCTTTACCAAGTTTTCTTTCTGTACTTCCACTTAAACAGTACTCTGGAACAGATTAAATGTGGAAGCAGCTACGAGAATCTCACTGTTTTCTATTAAGCCAGACAGTTAGATTTATAAAGATGTAAAACAGTTCTACTCTTTGCATTTTACTTATTTATTGGGGAACATATTTTCATATTAACATGTAAATTGGTCTTGTAATTTTTTTTACATGAATTAATTTAGAATTTTTAAAGTTATACTTTCAGATACTCCAGTTTCTGATAGATGTATTAATATGAACAAAACCCCCTTGGCTCCTTAATTTTTAAGACTGAAGAAAGAGGTAGGAGATCAAAGTTTGAGGAGTACTAGTCTTTACTTTGATCTGGGTAGTGATTGTGTGAGATATACATCTTGCAAAAAATAAAATAATTTGTGCAATTTACTCTTTTTATATTGAAAAAATGTTTATGCTCTATCCAAGTAAAACAAAAGGAGTTGTCCAAAATGATGAAAAGTATTTCTGGCTTGAGTGGTAGCTACTGAGCATGAATAGGAGAGAATGAGCATCTGAGAAAATGACCATGGGATGTTTGAAATTTGTTGTTAATGTTTTATAGCTTTTAAATTATTCATAGGGTTCTATAGGGTTTGTTTTGTGAAATTTATACTGTAGTTATTCTCCAGAAAAATCTTGGCCCGAATTTTCTTTATTATTTTTTTCTTTTTTTCCCTAGACATTTATTTCCAGCACATGTGAATGTGGGACAGTTTGGTTTTTGCCTTCAGTATAGAGATATATGTACCTAGTTTTTCATGTGTTCAGCTTTTCTTTTTCTTTTTTTGGCAAATTTTAATGAGCATTAAGCATAACCCTGTTTTCAGCACAGAGAGGATGATCAATTAAATTAGTTAGTTGCTAAATTTGAGAATCTCACTGTTTTCTATTAAGCCAGACAGTTAGATTTATTAAAATTTACTAGTAAATAACTACGTATAGAGCAGAAAGCTGTATGTTGTTTTCAGTTATTTATGGGGATTTCAAGAAGGTAATAGTCTAGTGGCAGATAAAAATTTGCTACAAATTAGTTAGAACATAGAGGCAAATTTATCAATTGTTCTTGTGGAAGAGTAAGTATTAGAAGGAAAAGTGGAGATTAGCATCTGAACAGAACCTTGAAGGACATGTATGGCTAGTTTTCTGTTAGCTTTCTTTCTAATTAAAAACTACAATGATTATTATAGATAAACTGAAGCACTGTATTAATATGCCTTATCAATGACAAAAGTCTACAGCAGTTCCCAGCCCCTGCCAGTTAACCATTGTTAAGAATTTAATATCCAGTTGTTCACATCTAATGTGTACATTAGCATATTATTTTTTAAAATTAGATCACATATCTATGGTTTTATGTGTATATTGGACATTGTTTCTAATTTGTAATACCATCAACACTGGTGTGTATGATTTTTTTTTTTTTTTAATCCTAGAGGTTTTTTTGTTTGTTTGCTTGGTGTTTTTCATGCCTAAGATTTTGATAGAACAGTGAGTTTGTTTAAAGTTTAAACAAAAATAAATGTGTACATTATAGAAATGTTTAACAGTAAAAACCTATAATCTTATTGCAGGCATAATTTTTGTTAATTATTAATTAGGTTTTTTTGTTGTTAATAAATTTTGCCTGGTAAATTGAATTTATGTACTTCTAGACAGACATGACCTTTAGTTGAAGAGTATTGAGCAAATTATTTCATGAAGAATATGGAGTTAAAAATGAGAAGCATGGAATTTGATTAATAGGGAAGACCACTGATGTTTTATCTTCTTGCCACATGCCTGCTCAATTGTGTTTTTGGTAGAATTGCTGTAAAAGTACTTTTTATTGTAGGAACTATTTATTCAGTTGATGCTCTTCTTTTCATTCCAGGTAACATTGTACAATACTGATCAGGATGGTAGTGATAGCCCACGCAGTAGCCTTAACAACAGTCTCTCAGACCAGAGTTTGGCATCTGTTAATTTGAACAGTGTTGGGAGTGTGCATAGTTATACACCGGTAAGTCTCAGTGAGGTTGGCTTCTTTTTGGATAATCATTTAGTGCTTGAACGAAACCAAATTTAATTAAAATGAAAAAAAAACAAAAAAAAACCAACAAAACAAAAACAAAGAAACATCTTTTTCACTAATCAGTTTATTAATTTAATAAGTAGAGCAGATCTCTACCTTGGTAATTTTTAATTTGGTACTTGTATTTTACTGAGTTAGAAAGAAATATGTGGATGGTTGTGCTGTATTAAACACTTTATCTGTTCTGTGCCTAAACAAAAAGCAATTAGAATGGGGAAAAAATATACTGTAGTGAATCATAGTTGATGATATTCTCATTTTTCTTTGGGGGGAAAAACAATGCTGTAAAGGAACCTGTGTATAAGTAATGCCAGTGTGCTAATTTGTTACCTATTACATGATCATTGGATTATCTGATATTTCTTTGCAAATATCTACTACTATCCTTACAGTTGGGCAGAGAATAAAGCCTAAGAATTGCACACTACATTGTTCATCAGTATAACTTCCATCTCACCAAATAATTCCCTGTTCCAAAATGAGTAAATAGGAAATATGTAAAAGGAGGGACTTGAGATAGGAAAATAATGCCAGGGAAACAAAAACTCAGCAGAATTAAAGTTCACATTAAATGTAAGAAAAAAATAAATTTTACTCTTCAAAATTATCTTCAGTGTTTTGGAAAAATATTATTCTCAGAATGCAGAAGAAACAGAAAAGGGAATAAAAATATGTAAAAGAAGACAATAAATATGGAAAACTAGAATCTTAAGTGCCCGTGCTGAAGAAACCAAAAAAGGTCGTATAGAGTCAGTTTTCAGTAAGAGATCTTGAGTTCTAAGAAAAATTAGTAGGAAAAAATTTGTATTTATATACATTGTGGCAAATTTAAAAATTTGAAAAGTAATCATCCCTATAAATACCCTGACAGAAGAAATAAGTTACATATAAAGAAACACAAATCAGGCTTATCTTCAGTTCTCCTATGTGTTAGCAGATAGTGGAGTACTGTACAGTTTTGAGGGTGTAGATTGGGAATAACAAATTGTACCCACCCAAAATGAATTAATTTAAAGACTTAGTCCTGATGGCGTCATGATAGAAAAAAAGAACATTTGGAGCATTGATGCAAACTAAGCAAAAATTTAATAATTTTAAATTGTTAAGTACAAAAAAACTTGAGATGAATAGAAATCCAAGTATACAGAGTCCAATATCACAAAATACAATAAAAGGAAAACATTACAGAACATTTATAGAACTAGGTGACAAAAGTGAAAACTAACAAGTCTGTTATACCTATCAGTTTAAATGGGTTAAGCTTCCCTATTGAAAGGTAGACATTGTCGACTGTATTTTCATTTAATAACAAGATGTCAAGCGGTTAGGTAATTCTTAAGAAAGAGTGGTAGTGGCTGCTGCTCCTTGGGTTTGTCACAGGTCTACAAATTAAACCTGTAAAGATAGTGAATCCTCATGGAATGAGGCAGTTTTATTACTTATACAGACTGTTTGAAGTCTATGCAAGACTTACTCTAAGTATATAATGAATCTGTGAAAGTAATATACAATATATAATATGTAGTCATCATCATGTAAGCCAGATCATCATAGTATCAGTTCCCTGCATCCCACACAACCACACAAAACCAGTAAATAGAAATGACAGACTACAGAAAGTACTGAGTCACTCTATAGTGGAAGAACAGATAGCTGTACCTTTCCTGGGAGACAGATGAGAAAGATGCAAAGCTGCCCCATAGTCACCTCACACAAGACAGGAGAGCAAATGAGAACTGTAAGACCGCTTGTTATCTCATGTTCCAAGGTAATTAAGCTGTTCCCCTAAGGTTTAAGTCGTCCTCCCATTGTACAGTGCCCATATGGTGTGCGTGGTGTCTGATAAGGTCACCAGGGTGCCAATGGTGGAGCCATTGTCCTAAATAAGATTCACATTCACAGCCTGCTTTACCACTGAGCCAGTTCCCAGTACCTCCTTTGTTTTTTATTTCTTCATTTCTTATTTACCTTCAATTTCATTAAAAATAAAAATTCTTTTAGAAATGAAGAGTTAGGCATATTAAAGCTCCATGCTTTTTTGGGCAATGCCACACATCTGCTCACAGTACTCATGGTATTTGAGTTTATTTTCTCAAAGAATAGTTGTATAAATGAAGGAAATGTTAGTAGCTTCATAGTGTAATAGAATTTGACACCAAATTGTTTCTGTAGAAATCAAGATAATTCTACAGAAATGGAAGGTTTCAGCTCTTAACTCATTATGTTTGTATCATCTTTGGCATCATTTTCCCCCCCCTTTTCTGTGAATGTGGAAGTTGTATTAGATTTCTATGGTTCTTTAAGTTCCACATTAATGATTTTGCTCTACCCATAAGGGTACAGCCAGCTAGAGAGTGTCCAAAAGACATTTGATTTCTTTTGGATTTCAGTGTTGTATGTTGACACTCATGTTTTCTGTTAAATGTGTCATGTAACAAACCAATTGCAATATAAAGCCACCAAGTTAGTTTTATTATATATATGTGTGTGTGTGTGTGTGTGTGTATACATATAAATTGTTTTTTTTTTTTTTTTTTGGTTAGGTGACAAACCATCCAGAACCAGTCTCTCAATCATTAACTCCTCAGCAGCAGCCACAATACAACCTTCCAGAACGAGACAAGCAACTACTTTTCTCAGAATATAATTTTGAAGATCTTAGTGCCTCATTTCGGAGCCTTTATAAGTCAGTTTTTGAGCAGTCACTTAGTCAACAAGGTGAGTTTTTTCAAATATCTTTTTTGTAACAAGAATTTTATGGAGAAATGGTCTTTTAATTATTTTCACACAACAGTGGTTGTAGTTTCTTAATTTTAGATATTATTATTACATTCAGGATCAGATAATTTCCTTTTGCCTTTTGTGCCATCACTATGCTCTGTATGTATTTAGTCTGCGTATATTTAGTCAGGCACAGGAATGACAGATAAATTTCATCTTGTATGCCAACTTTAGTTGGTTACTAAAGTGTCCTGGAGCACTAAGTTGACAAATTCTGACTGTATCTATACCATGTGGGAAAGACTGTCATGATTAATTAGTGATATTTGGAATGTGAAGTGTTTGGTGAATGAGGCACCACAAGAATGGATGGGCCTTGCTTCTGTTCTGACTGACATTAACAAAGGGGTAGCTATTGGACTGTAGTAGCACGAAGTTTGTGGTTTTGTGAATGCTACTTACAAGTGAACATACTAGCTAGTGATAGATCTGAATCATTTTAGACAACATACTAAAATCAGATTTTAATCCTGAAAGGTAGTATATAGTATTGCATTCCCACCAGATGTTAGATTATTGCTATAGTGTGTTCTTGTCACATTAATAACTGGTTTAATTTTAGTCAGAGTCATTTGTTAGGGTCAAAATGTTGTATTTTTTCCCATATAGAACATTAGTCAGAAATTGTTGGGAACTGTACTACTAAAGCATTTCCCAGTTAATTGTCAGGTTAACTATTTATACCCTATGTTTTATTCCTTTCCTGTTGCTATAACAAAATAACCCAAGAGAGAGAAATTTATAAATAGAAATTTATTTTTCACAAGTTTCTGAAGGCTGAAAAATCCAAGATGAAGGTAGATTGGTATCTGGAGAGGGATTGTACTTCATAGATGGCACCTTCTAGCTGTGTTCACACATGTTGCTGAATACTGCATTCTCACATGGCAGAAGAGAGAGAAGGGCAAAAAGGAATTAGCTAGTTTCCTTGAGCTCTTTTAAGGTACTAATTCCTAACCACCTCCTAAAGGCCCTAACTCCTAATATTGTATATCACCTTGGGGGTTGAGTTCCAACATGAATTTTGAATGAAGTATACATTTAAACCATAGCACCCCAAGTTTACCTGAAGATAACAATGAACAAAATAGACAAAAGTCCTTGTCCTTATAGTTTACTTTTTAATGCTTATTGTCAGATACAAAAGTTAATGTTATATACTAATGTTATACATTAATTGATGAATATGATAGCTTGTATACAAATTGTATTTTTGTTCAGTAGTTTTGAAGTAAGAGTCATGTTTTCTCAAATTTTGTCTTAAATGTTTTATCTATGAGAGTATAAAAAGAACTAAATGTAAGACTTTTCTAAACATATCCAGCCTTCATAATACAATAGAAAAATACTGATTTTGAAATAACAATGGTGGTAAATTCTGAAGTCCATAGTTCCATTTTATCACACTATTTTTAGAAAGGAGCATTGTTAGGAATTCTGGGTTCTAGTGCAGGTTATACCATAATTCTACCTCTCCATACCTCAGGATCCCCATTTATAAAATGGGGATTGGACTAGTCAGAGGTTTTTATATTGTTCCCCTCAGAGCCCTTGGCTTTTATAAAGGTTTTAGAAGGTGAAGGAGGAGAAATGTGCAGATGGAGAGGGAAATCTAAGCAGCTTCCTTCCCTGACTTCAGAAAAAGCAACTTTGGGTTTCTGGGGAGATATTTTGCTTTGTTTTACTTTATTTAAAAATAGTTTGAGATTAAAAATATGATGTAGGTCACCTATCAGTTCTATCACAATTTTAGAATGTTAGAATTTTATTAGAAATAAATTTTTTATTTCATCTTCCTGTGTAATAACACTTTGGTTCCTCATAAATGACAATTTTCCAAGGCCAAAATAGAAATTTTTTTTTTTTCTTCCTGGTCCTGGGAACCAAAGCTAGAACCTCATGCCTGCTGGGAGAGCACTCTGCCATTGATCTACACCCCCAGCCCCAAGAATTTTTTAACTCTTCTACCATCAAAACCTTAACTTGTCAGGTTTTGTTTTGTTTTGCTTTCACTGGGCCCAAGTACAGTTTTATTATTAACTAGAAATATGAGAACAATTTTTATCATTGTTAAAAATCTTTTGATTCTTTTTATTCACTGATAAATATCTTGTGAAAAATTTTTTTCCTCCAATAGAGAATGCTTTATATTTGGTGCAGTAAAACATTGTATGGACTGTCCTTTGGGATATGAAAATAGCCTAGTTATGTAGAACCAAATGTTGCAGTAAGATTTACTAACTACTTCAAACCAGACATGCATTATTTAACATTAGGCACTTCTTACCTAATCATTTTCATAGCAACTAACATTTACTGAGCTCTTCTTGCATTTGCACCAAGACATGTAATCCTTACAACTCTTTCAAGTGGGTACTATTACTGTGCCCATTTAGAGGTGAGATAATTGTGGTTCATAGAAGTTAGTAAACAACAGTGGAGAGGTTTTGATCCTTTACTTTCTGGTAATATAAAGTATGCAGTTTTAGCCCCTTTACTCCATGTACTTCAAGAATATTCCATAGAATAATGAAGAAGAGTGGAGGTGGCTCTTTTGCTTAGTCTTAGGGACGTTAGCCACTTAGGGTATAATGTTTTTGGAGTAGTCAGAGATAAAAAATATGAAATAGCCAGGCTTTATTTCTCACCTTATCTTCAAAGTCTTGATCTTCATACCCATAGAGAAACATCCTGAATGTGACTCAACACCTTTCCATGTTTTCCCCAGTATTTACTCAGCTTTGAAGACTTAACTCAGACACTGTGTTTCTAAGGAAGACTTCTCTGTGTATCTCTAGCCCATTCTTAGCTAAATAGACAAGGAGCTAAGCTATTGTAATCCTCTGTATACTTTTGCTTAAGTACTTAAATTGTGGGTCATAATCTTGTTAAATGTCTTTCTTTCTCTAAACCATGCACTACTCAGGGCAGGAAATGCTGTTTTTTACTCTTTTTTTTTTTTTTTTTTTTTTAAAGAGAGAATTTTTATTTGTTTATTTTTTTAAGCTTTCGGCGGACACAACATCTTTGTTTGTATGTGGTGCTGAGGATCGAACCCAGGCCGCACGCATGCCAGGCGAGCACGCTACCGCTTGAGCCACATCCCCAGCCCTGTTTTTTACTCTTATCAGTAATCCCAGAGCTTGGTGTATGAGATGTTCTATAAACACTTGTTAAACAGAACCACTGTTGCTTCCTAAGACAGGAATGCTTTGCTTTCTAAAAATTTTGCAGATGTTTGACGTACAGTATAATTGAAATCTGACCGTGAATGCTGTTGCTCTCTTTGACTGTTTGTAGGTTTGATGAACATCCCTTCTGAATCTTCCCAGCAGTCCCACACTTCGTGTTCCTATCAGCACTCTCCTAGCAGTACAGTGAGCTCTCACCCACACAGCAACCAAAGCAACCTGACCAACAGTCATGGCAGTGGCCTCAACACCACGGGCAGTAATTCTGTTGCACAAGTCTCACTGTCCCACCCCCAGATGCACACACAGCCATCTCCACATACACCCCATCGACCGCATGGTTTACCACAGCATCCACAGCGTCCCCAGCACACGGCACCACACCCACAGCAACACAGCCAGCTCCAGTCCACTCACCCTCAGCACCCCTCTCCACATCAACACATACAGCACCATCCGAATCATCAGCATCAGACGTTAACACATCAGGCACCCCCACCCCCACAACAGGTATCCTGTAATTCTGGTAAGTTTTCATCTACTGGCATGTATATGGCTAACTGTGAATTAAGATCTGTTCTTTGTTATTTGGGCCTCATGTAGCATTTATTTCAAACCCCTTTCACTTGTCTCCTTTTGTGTTTACTTATTGTAATCCTATAGTTGCAACTCATTTAACCTATAAGTTGACCTGGAGATTTTCCCAGTTTGAATTTACTATGGAGCTAGGCATGATGGGTACGCCTATAATCCCAGCAGCTCGGGAGGCTGAGATAGGAGAACCGTGTGTTCAAAGCCAGCCTCAACAACTGCGGGGCGCTAAATAACTCAGTGAGACCCTGTCTCTAAATAAAATACAAAATAGGGCTGGGGCTAGGGCTAAGTGGTTGATTGAGTTCAATCCCTGGTACCAAAAAAAAAAAAAAAAAAAAAGAATTATACTATGGTATCATAGCCAAACTCAGTAATCCTCATAGGCTTATTCTTTTGTCCACTGCTTCCAATGAGACTTTGAGAAGAAAATGGAAGCTGGGTGTAGTGGCACATGCCTGCAATTCTAGTGATTCAGGAGGCTGAGAGAGGAGGATCACAAATTTGATCAGCAACTTAGCCAGACCACAACGGTGGGGGTCTGGAGATATAGCTCAGTGGTACAGTGCCTCTAGGTTCAACCCTCAGTACCCCCAAAAAAGGAGTGTGTGGGATGAATAGTCTTTCTAATCTCTTGTGATGCAGTGTGATTCTAAAAGAACAGGTTTGTGTCAGAAAGACCTATATTTTAATCCTCAGTATGGCTGTACCCTTGGGCAAATTACTTAATTTCTTTTGTCTTGTTATTAGCTTGCCTATAAAAATGAAGCTAAAATTCTGTGGTGTACAATGTCATGAGAATCATTTGAGAATACAGATGCAAAATGCCTAGACTAACACTTTTCATATAATTATTCATGCCTATACCTCCTCTTCTTATTGTTGCCAAGTATTTGATCTCATAGGATGAAAGATTGTAAAGGAAAAAAACATTATTTATATCCTGCCCCCACTTCCTGTCCCCCCAAATCTGTTGCTCTTAAAATAAATCTTCATGAACTGAGTGTGGCAGCGTATACCTGTAATCCCAACTGTTCAGGAGGCTAAGACAGGAGGATCACAAGTTAAAGGCTAGTATGGGCAATACAGCAAGACACTTGCTTAAAAGAGAAATTTTAAAAAGGGCTGGAAATTCAGCTCATGATAGAGGAACACTCCTCTATTCAATCCCCAGTACTGAAGGGAAAAAAAGAAAGGTATGTGTTGATGGTTTCTGGCAAGGTACCTCACTGACATTGTTCAGAAGCCAGACAATCTTTGCGCTATGGAACTCCAAGGGAGTGCCATGGAATGGACTACAAGGTGAATGCAAAGTACAGGTCCTTTCAGGCAGTGGTGGCGCATGTCCATAATCCTGGCTGTTTGGGGGCTTTGAGGCAAAAGGATTACAAGTTTGAGGCCATCCTGGGCAACATAAGAAATATAAAAGGCCTAAGGATAGCTCAGTGTCAAGATTGCTTGCCTAGCAGACACACAGGCCCTGGGTTTGCTGTCTAGCAAATACATGTGTCAGGTCCTTCCCTCAGCTTGTCTAGCTGATCTCTTACCAACTACTGAGATTTTTTTAAAATTATTTTATTGGTTCTTCTTAGATATACATGACAGTAGAATCCATTTTTATCAAATTATACAAGCATGGGATATATTTTCTGATGAGATCTTTGTCTTAGAAGGAAAATTTCTAAATACTAGACAGCGCTGGTTCTTATCCACCAGTTAAAAATTGATCATCGTTTTAGGCACTTGGACTGTTGTAAAGAAAATGAGCTTAGATATAGTCTCTTATAAGTTTGGGGGGAAGAATTATGAGATAAGGTAAAGAAATTCAAACAGATGTTTAAGTATTTTGTTTGACTTTCTTTTTCTGGTTAGTAATTCTAAGTATGTTCTAAAGGTAAAATAAAAATAGTGAACTGGGGCAGTGGCACCTGCCTGTAATCTCAATGACCCAGGAGTCTGAAGCAGAAGAATCACAAGTTTGAAACCAGTCTCAGCAACTCAGAGAGACCCTGTCTCAAAATAAAAAGTATTGAGGGTATAGCTCAGTGGTAGAGCACCCCTGGGTTCAGTCCTCTCCCAAAATGCAAATAGTTCTTGCTTTAGTGGAATATTTCCTAAACATCTTGAAATTATTTTTAGATATACACCTAGAGAAAAAAATTATATAAAAATCAGCATTTAAACTTCTTTAGGGTCAAGTCAGTTACTATTGCCTGCCTTTAAATACCAGTATGTTTTTCAGAAATTTAAGCCTTTCCTTAATATGATTATGGGGATTGACTAATGAGTAGAGATTGGGCATCAGCAGAAGTCTGTGGTACTCAGTCATACCTGCCTTTTCATTTAGTCTAATGATTGCCAGGAAATAAAAAGGTACTGTTAGAGCTGAGAACAATCTATGATGTGCCTTTGGTAGTCTACTAGCCAGTGGTAGCTTGCCCAGGAAGAAATAGACTTCACTGTGGGAAGGAATAATTACTACAGTTGTGACAATAATTCATCCCTGTGAATGACTCATTTTTGTTTGAAAGAATGGACTAAGCAGGTTGTCTTAAATAGGGAGGAAACAAGAAAGGAATAGAAGTGGTTTGAGTGCTCATTATGTACTAGGCAATATCTCATTATCCTCCCAAATCATCACATTTTATAGATAGGAAAAGTACAAGAAAAGAAGTAGTTTCCTCAATATCACATTACCATTAAGTGGTATAAGTGGTTTTTATATCCTGACCTGCCTGACTTTGAAGCCTGAGAGTGGTTATTTTAAAAGGATTAAAATCAGTGGACATATACTAAGTTGAATGGGTAGGGTATGCTCCCCTACTATCTCTGCATAGGTTATATTATTAGTATGGCTTATCAAATAAGCATTTATCAAAGGAGCCCTCCTCTTGCTACCCCCATTGTATGTGAGGGTGGAATCAGTCATGGCAAGAATGCCCTAGTTCCTAGCATACTATTGTTTCAGTGGGCCTTTGTGCTACTCTGATCTTCTGATTAAGAGATCTGGATTCTAGTACTGCTTTGGCTATCTATATTACCTAGGTGACTTTAATCATAAAATTCCTTTGAATCTTGGTTTTCTTATCTGAAAAGTTCTTCTTAGACTAGAGGATCTGAGTATGATAGATTTGAATGTTTGTGGCTTGTTTGGGGCATTAATTAAATTCTCTTCCTCCAACAAATTTCTCCCTAAATTTATGGGTTCTTGGGTCATGTTGTCTCTGGTTCATTGTTTATTTTTAAAAATCCATATTGGAAGAATTTTTTAAGTAACCAAAAGTTGATATAACTAAGAGTTTCCATGAGATTTTTTTCTTAAAACAATCTTTTTTATTAGCTCTCACCTTCATCCTTTCAGAAGTAATCCTAAAAACAGTAACTTAGCAGCTATCCCTAAATGGATGATTTTTTTTCCCTCTATTTAACACCTTCTCATTGAGGGCAATTCTTTCCTCATGGTCCCTGCCCAGTGCCCACTTTGTTGTAGAGTATGAAGTCTTAAATTCTCCTGATGATGTCACATTCTGCAGAGGACACCATTTCTAACTAGAAATGTCCTGACCTGGATTCATTAGCATTTCTTACAGAAGTCTCAGCCTTTTCATTCACTACCTTGGCAGAGGACTATGTTAAAGCACTTCTTTCTCTCCTAAGTTTGCCTTTTAAGAAGCATCCACTATTATTATATGAGGTGGCCCATCTCTCTTAAGACAACAGTGCATTAAATTATACTATATATTGCTTCTGAACGTGTGCCTTTCTCAGTGGGTGAGGAAGAGCATGTCTTTTAAGATTATAACAAGACAGGAAAATGAAACAACTAGAAGGAAGTACTGGTTTGCATAACTTTTTGTGCTTGGTCCTATAAAAAAAATGAAAAGAACAGCATCAAGTTTGATGTTACAAGGTGTTATGACAGTTTGTAGGCTGCCTAACTATAAGTTAGAAGACTTGTGTTCAAGTGTTAGATTCATCATAGGGACCTTGTAAAGTTCAACCACCTCTCTGGGTTCAGTTTCTTTCACTTGTAAAATGGAGAGAAATTATACCCTTTCTACCTATCTCACAGAGCAGATTGTCTTAACACCTGGTAAACTGGGTACATTTCCCTTTCTTTTAAAAGACTGGACAGGGATCAGAACAGTGTCAGAAATAAGGTCAGCTCATTGCCTTCTCTTAACATACTCTTAAAACTCTCATTATTTGAGAATTACAATATTGTCAATATTACTTTATAGGTGTTTCTAATGATTGGTATGCAACACTTGATATGCTAAAAGAAAGCTGTCGAATTGCCAGCAGTGTTAATTGGTCAGATGTAGACCTTTCCCAGTTCCAAGGTGAGTACTGGTTCTTTCTTATATATACATGGTTGTTTTGTCTGGAAGCTTATGTTTCCTTGTAGAAACATCTCATGTAAAGGCACTTCTTTTGCAGATAGTAGTATGCTTAAAAAGAACACTTTGTAAAATTCATAATAAAATATTTGGCCAATTGATGTGGCAGAGGGTCATGGATGGGTTCTGAAAGAAGTTTGACTATATTTAAAAGAATTGTGCTTTGAGTAATCTCTTATTCCTCATTGCATGGGTAAATTTAAAATGAGTCATTGGAAATTTAAGGGCTAAGAAAAATAGTACCTTGCTGTTTTCATCCCAGCATTTGCAGAACTCTGCTAACTGTCTTTCAAATGCTTTCCTCGTAGGTCTGATGGAGAGTATGAGACAGGCAGATCTGAAGAACTGGTCTTTAGATCAGGTTCAGTTTGCTGATCTCTGTTCTTCTCTTAATCAGTTCTTTACACAAACTGGCCTTATCCACTCACAGAGTAATGTTCAGCAAAATGTTTGTCATGGTGCCATGCATCCAGCAAAACCTTCCCAACACATTGGAACAGGTATGGGCTTAGGAATCTTCTTGATTTTATCTCTCATTTGTATGAAATTCACTCTTAGGCAACTTGTTATGTTGCTAACAAATTCCAAGTTTACTTGGAGAGTAGACATAATGTCAGGTTTTCATTGTTCAGGCTCTAAAATGGGACCATAGAAAAAATGAGAAATGATAAAAATTTCTCTGTGAAAATAAAAGTAATAAAAATATGACAGAACTTCAAAAATAGTTTAGAATGTTTAATGTAGATTTCTATTTATTCCTATAACCCTCTGTTAATTCCCATCCCCTCTGCCTTTAAAGTCAGAATTTCAAAGCCATTAAAAGATATTAATCTCCAATAAAAAATCAGTTTTGTCTTTGGGTTGTGGCTTAGACTCTGAGGATGTGTAAAAAGAGAGCTAAGATTTTGTAGGACAGAGTCTGGAAAATGTTAATGTATGATTGACCATATTACTCTTAGTAGCGTGGCTTCCCCAACCTGGTGCATGCTTTAGAAAGTGTATTAGCCATGCATGTGTTGTCTGATGAGCACTTAGGGACAGGATTTTTTTCCCCCCCTCCAAGAATACTAGAGTTGTAACTTAAAAAAAAATTTCTCCTGTCTTTTTTTCCTAAATCATCAGTATGTTCAGTTAAAGAGCTCAGTTCCAACTGTGAGCTTTAGTCTAAAAGGAATGTTATCTTGGAATGCATGATTAGGACTTAGATGTCTTGGACTCTATTCCTGGTTCTGGCTTTCTTTTTCTCTGGCTCTGTTTCCCCTATCTGTATGGTCAAAGGTTGGGTTGGATTGGGTTAGGTCTTTGACGTCATCTTAAGCCAAGCCTGGGCCTGATCAGGTCTGACCTTCTTGTGGCAGGTGAAAACTTGTGAGCAGCCAGTCAGTGTGCTTTTCCTTAATTTGGGGGTGCGTGATTGGGGATCGTCTTCCCTTTTTAATTTCTTCTGGAAAATTTGTTGTCTTTTCTAGCAATGCTATAATGAAACTAGTTCTAGTGTTATTTGTATGAAACTTTAGAAACCTTGATGAAAGCAGCCTTTCTAAAATTCCAGGTGTTCCTCACAATGTGAACCAATTTTTATTTTCCTTCTTCCCTAGGAGTTAGAGTGGGGTGGGGGGAAACATGATTTTTTCTCCCCCTCCTGGTTTATTTTGCATCAAAATACAATGTAATTAACATTTTGGAGCCATTACACTCCATGGCTTCTGTCCATGAAAATACATTAAGAACTTTCTTGAATATCATTTGAATAAGATCTGTTATGCACATTTCCACACTTCAGAGTGATACATTTTTAGTCACCTTTGCTTGGTGTAGCATTTTTATCTTGTGCAGATCTTTACTATTACTTTGTGTGTCTCAGTGACTTTGTTAATCTTAAACACACATGATTAGGCTGCTTTGGGGTGAGAAAATCAGAGAAATAGAGAACTAGGCAATAGTTGAAAGAATTCATGAGTTAGGAGATCTGGATTCTTTTAGCTCCTGTCAACCTCATGTCTTTGAGCCAGTCAGGTTAGCCTTTCTGAGCTTCAGAAAGGCTCATCTGTAGAAAAGGAATAGTAGCTTTTTATCGTTTTCTCCTTGCGGGCTTAGTGGAAGATTAGATAAAGTAATGAGTATAAAAACACTTGTGAATTGATGAGGTGTGTGACACCAGCAATAGATAAAACTTGCTTCTGAGCTTACAGAGAATTAGTGGCAGCGCCAGAATTAGTGCCAGTGTACACCACCCAGCCTAGAAGGCTGTTCAAAAAGCCAGTACCATCTTCTACAGAGCTTTAGCATCAGAAAAGAGTGATTTTTCTTCCTTCTCCCTTCTCACCCTACCTGTTAAGTTTTAGGTCATAATTTTGTTAAGATCTTAATGCTTTATTTGTTTGATTTATGGTAAATGTCTTTTTTTTTCTACTATTTAATCTGATTAGGAAACTTGTACATAGACTCTAGGCAAAATCTCCCTCCTTCAGTGATGCCACCCCCTGGTTATCCTCATATCCCACAGGCACTCAGCACTCCAGGAACAACGATGGCAGGTAAGTGTATGTATGTGTTTGTTGCAGTTGGTGCTCAGTGTTTACTCTTGAAAAGCTCAGCAGAAAGTCAAGTGTTTGTTTTCTCTCATATGTTGACATTTACAGAGGAAAAAAAAAAAAGGTATGTGGTCTCATATAAATAGAAAGGAGACCTATAGAACCAAAGGACCAGAGAAAGGGAGAAGGAGAGGTCTAGGGTATGAAACTGTATTGTTACATTGTGTGCATGTATGAATTTGCAACAATAAATCCTATTATGTACAATATATTGCACCAATAAAAATAAATGTAAAATTCTTTAAAAAGCTTAAGCTGTCCCAACAATCAATGATGCTGCTTCAGAAAGGAGTAAATTCTTTGTTGGGGGCGTGGGGACAGAGTAGCTGTGAGAGGATAGGACACTGGCAGGTTATTGGGCTTTAGGGAACCTACTTTGATTAGCTCCTGTAGATTCTGCTCCATTCATTCCAGTGGAGTTCCCTCAGCTAGGGATACTTCTTACAGAGGAGGTAAGTTGAGGACTTCCTAGTTGATAAGCTTTTTTCCTCCTCCTAGGTTCCTAAATATAGGGAAAGTTATATTTAGCTAGGGGACTGAAGCACATTGTTAGAGCTGGAAGGATCCTTAAGGATCACCTAGATGAGGAAATAGGGGCTCAGAAGAAAAGAGAACTTCCCCAGGCCACCCAGTTTGATAGATGGCCAAACCAAGACTCAAGGCCTTATTTCTGATTCAGAGTCCATTGTTATTCTCATATACCACACCACCCTTTACTTAAACTATATGCGGGAAAGAAAAGGTAATGTGGAGGATGGAGATTGGCTTAAAACTGTGTGCCAGACAGTAGTGAAGAAGGAGTGAGACCAAGTGACACGTGCTTTGATGAAGGGGAAAGATGTTATATTTTGTTAGCACTCACCTAGTAATTTGTAGGTGGCGTGATAACGTTAGTTCACACTATGGAGCCAGACTGCCAGGGTTTGAATCCTGGTCCTTTACCACTTAATAGCTATGAGATGTTGATCAAGCTTCTGAACCCTCCTACTTTAGCTTCCCTGTCAGTAAAAGGGTACTAATAACACTACCTAGCTCTGTGGGTCATTACGAGGTGTAAAGTAGGGTAATTTGGAAATCACATAAATTAGTCCCTGAGGTATGGTAAAGACTTTTTTAAGTTTTTGTTAAATAAAAAGCATGCAGGCATTTATTTTTGCTATACCATGATCTACTGAAAGCTTCAGCATTTTATATAATTTTACATTAAAAGTTCTAGGAGACTAGTAAAAATTTTGTCATCTCAGTACTAACAAAGATCCAGTAAAAAAATTCCAAACAAAAAAGATATGCTTAATCACTAATAAAAGAATGAATTCTATGAGTAAATTTCAATCTCTACTTTAAAAAACAATGAAACTGATTTAGAAGGGGTCTGTCAAGATACAGAGACACGGGCAGAATGCATTGAAATTGGGAAGATCAGACAGAGGCTAGAGTGATCCAAGAAGAATGCAGGTAGAGCAGTAATTGTGGAGTTAATTCTTTCTCCATGGTTTATTGTAGTTCACTGTTTTCTGTGTTCACTTCAAAAATGAACTTGCTGTAGAAAATTCAGTATGACCCAATCTGACGTCAGCAGTACACTGACATCATTCTCCTCTTTACTATTCTTAAGTGAGCCAGTTTGTTGCCCAGATGTATTGGAGCAGAGCCGACTGTTAAAAAAAAAAAAAAAAAAAAAAAACCAAACCTGTTGTGTCTGCACTTTTCTCATGTCTACTTGCTGCAGTCTGGTATAATGAAAAGAGCATGGGTCAGATGAACTGAGTTCAAATCTTATCTTGGCCCCTTATTGTCAGTGTGACTTTGGTTAACTTGCTCATCCTCTTAAACCTTGTCCTGTTTACCTATAAAATGAAGATCATCATATGAGCTAATTGGATGAAGGTTTATTGTATGTGCTGTTTATCTGGTACATAGAAAATGCTCAGGAATGGGTTTTGTATTTCATTCTTCTCTCTCAAGTCACTACTGATACTACTTTCTTCCTTCCAGGCCATCACGGAGCCATGAACCAGCAGCACATGATGCCTTCCCAAGCCTTCCAGATGCGGCGCTCCCTGCCTCCAGATGACATCCAGGATGACTTTGACTGGGATTCAATTGTGTAGGGCTTGTTTCTGCAAGGCATCAGACCCCAGCGTCACCTTTCTGTGCAGTTAAGGGAAAGGTTTTAAGAGAATCCAGTTGAGAAAACAAAGTTGCTAATCACTTCACCAATGTTATCAAAATTTCTTTTGAAGACAATCAAAAAGATTTTAGCTGGATAACTTACTGCTTTTATCTGACCCAAACAAGTACTACATGTTTGTCTCCCTGCCAACTGCCCTATGTAGCTCCTAACTGTTGTGTGATTTGGACAGCTTTTTGCATATTTGTGTCAGTTTGATGTTAACCACAAGTGCCAGACTGATTTTTCAGACAGAGCCTATTTTGCTGCAAGCAGTTTATAGATACATATGTGTAAATATATGTACAAAAATTACTGAAAGACTTCAATTTTTTCTAATTGGATTATTATGTCTTGAAAAGAAAGTTACTGTCAGTTTTTATTCTTGTTAGGCTATTTTCTGCAGGATGCTTTTAATTGATGTAGGGAACTGAAAGGAGATAGATTTTTCCAAAGCTGTTTCCCTTATTTAATCTTTTTCAGAAATGTGGGTAATAATGAATTCTGTCCAATAAGTCAAGGAACCCAGAATTTGATACTCTTCAAACAATCCAGAGGGGCATGTCGTTCCTGAGCAGCATAAAGAACTGACCAAATTTGTTTTGATGCTTGGGAGGTTATAGAGTATATGTTGTACCTTGTCAATGTCTGTTTCCTAAATCTGCATTATGACAGCTCTGAAATTTGTTTCAATGGCTAGAAGCTGGGCATTGCTTGGCTCTAAACAAATTAATGCCTCCACATTCACTTATGTACTTATTATTCAGAAGTGTTATTTTAATATTTATTACTACCTTCTGTGAATGCTCAGCTTCTATTGGGATTCACTAAGGAGAAATGTGGTGTTTGAAAAGCACAGAATTATTTTTCGTGATAAAAGAGTTTACAGACAAGACAATCAGAGGGATATTGTGTCATTCTCTTTATCATCAATCCTTTTACCAGGTGAGTGTATTTCTCTGTCTTAGCATTCCTGCTGATTGAGACTTAATAGCTAAATAGGATTTTTCTAGAAGTTGAATCAAAGAACATTTGGGCAACAGAACAATAGGACAGGATTCATGAAGCAGGTTTTCCTACTTCCTTCTTTCTGTTTAGGTAGCACTGGAAGGAGGATGGAGCTACACACATAGACTATTCGCCTCAGTGCAGTTACTAAGTGGACTTTTGTTTTCATTGTCCTGTGTGTGCATGACATTGGGTGGCTTTCTTTGAAATGAAGCCTACCTTGTATAGGAGTCTTTATTAGTTTTTTTGTATTGTTTCATGTCATCTCACAGTTACTTTGCATGGATTGGTTGTCTTAGTTTTATAATGAAATAGAAGAAATGAGATTTTTTTTCCCTAATGAATAGGTTTTGAATTGATTCTTTAGAGAAAAAAAAAAAAGTTTTTTCATTTTAATGGGAATATAGGTTCCATCAAATCAAGGAGGAATGACTGCTCACTGGTTGCTTTTTTAGCACCTCTGATCTCTATCAGCCATATGCTAAATCACTTTAATTAGCCTTAGTGATTCTTTGGTTGAGTGATCTCTACTTGAACTAAACATACTTTTTTTGTTGTTGTTTCTGTGTGTGTATGTATGTGTGCGTGTGTGTGTGTGTGTGCGTGGTTTTTGTTGTTGTTGTTGTTTTTAATGGAGTGTGGCCTTGAATGAGTCACTGGGAAGCCAGCTGTGGTAAGGGCTGGTGACATTGGGGAGGAAGAAAGAGCTTTATGTTTCTTTGTCATTTGGACTTTGCTTGGCATGAAAAAGGAAGCTCAGTTCCAGCCCCTTGGATTAGTGAAAATCAGAGGATGCTGGAAAGGCAGCCAGCAGGCCCCTCTTAGAAGGATCAAGGCAAGATGAGTTGGCAGCCTGCAGAGTAAAAGCTTCAAAACAGGGGGAGTGATTTTCAGAAGTCTGCTCAAGTCATTGTTTCCTAGTCACCAAAATAGCTGTTCTGAAACTGTCTGAATTGCTTGGGTAGAAATGTGCACTTTAAACAGTTTGGGCATTGGAATGCAGTCTCTTAAACTGAATGATTTGGATAGAAACACCAACAATGATTTTACAAATTTTGTGACACTAATTTCTCATTTGGTAATCATTTACTGATTTGCAGTGGTCAATATTTTTGTGAGTATTTAAATTTACCAACAATGGCCTTGGAGGCAAAGTCTTCATCCATACCTATCCCACTCTCTTGTGGTCCAGGTGGCCCAGAAACCCAGGACTGGCATCTGGGCCATGACCAGACAGGGCTATCTGGTGAGTCAAAGAGAATCTCTCTACTGGTCATTTCTGTTGGTAGTTGCTAATGCAAAAAAGCAAGTTCTGTCTTGGGCTTAGACTGACTAAAGACTTTGGGGAAAAAGAATAATAAATGCATGTAATCAAACGGGGCATTCTGTCCAGGAAAATAATCCGACTGGCATTTGTGGCAGTTTTTGAAATGTAAATGTATTCATGTGTGTTCTTGTAAATATGTGTCTCTCAAATGTCCTTTGAAGTGGGAGGGAAACAATCTGGGGATAATTTCAAATGGAATAGAGTATTTTGATATTGTTCATTCAGAGGGTGATGTGTACATATCTATATTGTATATATGTGATGAAAATGCATTGGCTTTTTGTGCAAACACAAACCTGCTCTCTGTACTGCTGTTGGACAGTCAGTGTTTTAATGTTTCTACAGTTTTGCTATTGCACGATTTCATATTCTGCCTCTATGATGAACGGCACCCATTCTTTGTAACTGTTTAGTGCTGTAAAGAAATATTCCAAGTGTCATTAGGATTGTTGCTGCCAGACTGATATGCATGAATGGCACTTAAAATAAATATATTACGTTAACTCTTAAAACACTGATTGGTCCATGTCATTTGCTGCAGCTGAGGGAGTAAAATTGGAGCTAGTTCAGATGTAGACAGGACCCAGAGCCGTTGGGGTATTTGAGATTGTGTCCCAGTGCACTACTGTGTCCACAGTGCTTGCTGCCATTTATTGAGCATCTCACTAGTTCTGTGAATTTGAGGAAGTATTTAATCTCTCTGAACCTCACTTTCTTTATTTATAGTGCCTGTAAAATGAGGATAATATCACCTGCTGGCATTGGAGTGGAATTACATTGAACAACACATCTAAACATGTAGAATAGCACCCAGAGCATAAAACTTGATGGTGCTCAGTATGTGCCAGGTGCCATGATCTTCAGATAGAGGTAGAGTGACTTATCTTGATTCTTTAATTGGCAAGTGACAGAACTGATATTTGACTCCAAACATGTTTTTTTATAGGATCCTCTCATTCCAAGAGAATTGCCCTATCCCTATTCCACTTGGCTGCCAGTCTTTCCCCAGCACTGCTTTCTCAGAGAGCTACTCCTAAAAGGCAAAAGTGGAGATTATAATTTGCCAAGCAAATATTCTGTGACAGCACTTCCCACAGGCAGCCCAGAGATGAGAAAGTCGCAGTTCTGGTTTTAGGAGGTATAGACTTGCCCAAGACAGGTAGCAAATGCCAGTCCTGGGAAACTGGTCAAGGAGGCTTCTCTGAAAGTTTTCCTTGGCAAAAACAAGAGTCTGGTGGTGAGGGATTAGGTCATGGTGAAGAGGGTGGGTGGGATAGGGTCTAGGAAAGCCTTTTGTGAGTATGGACTATTCCTATTGAATCTTCAAATTTTCCAAGTTCAGAGAAAGTAATTTTCATTGGCACTATTGCTGTGAACTCCAGTTGGGAGCTAGATTAGTGTGGGGATTGTGGGCTGAGGTGGGAGGGGTGTCAGGCTGCTAGTAAAGCACCAAACATAGTCTTCTATGAAAATGGTAGGGTTCTGACTTCACTGACGTGGAAGTCTCAGAGAGGCCAAGCAACAGGCAGGACAGTTCTGGGGAAGTTGGAATGGAGCCAGGAATATCTCACATGGGGCGGGGGGCGCGTTCCAACCAATCCCATGATCTACCTATGGCCCCTGGCTTCTTCTAATTTAACTTATACAACACTGCCAGAAACATCAATTTATTGCAGTGTTACAGAAGAGAAAACAGGCTCAGAAAAGTTAACTTGCCTAAATTCTCACAGCTAGTAGCAAATCTGGGATAATTCAGCCTGGGTCAGACTCCAGAACTCATTTCCTTTTACTTCCACTGCTGTCCAAAAAGAGAAATTAGCCTGGTGCAGTGGCACATGCCTGTAATTCTAGCAGTTCAGAAGGCTGAGACAGGAGGATCGCAAGTTGAAGGCCAGGCTTAGTGAGGCAACTTAATGAGGCAAGTTCAGGCAACTTAGGCTCTAAGCAATTTAGCAAGATCTTATCTCAAAAAATAAGGTCTGGGGATGTGGTACAGTGGTAAAGCATCCCTGGGTTATATCTCCAGTACCAAAAAAAAGATTAGAAAAAAAGAATTATTTAATTATTTTGAGGCAGGAATAGGGGCTATTCACCCACTGTGTGTGTGTGTCCCTGAGAAAGTGGGGCTGTGCTTTCCTCCCATCACAGGTTAAGTTTTGATCAATAGCAGTGCCTTTGAAGGGCACAGTTAGATCTCGTTGCCTTGTTCAATTCAAGTGCATCTTCCTATTTCATCATCAAATGAAATAGGAAGCAAGATCATTAAGCTCCATATTAAATTCTCAAGGCTTCAACATTTAGCTTTGTGCAAAGGGCTTCTGGATAAATTGTCTTATTTGGTCTACAAAATAACTTGACATGTACTGTTACTGCCCCATTTTACAGAAGAAGAAACAGCTTCAGAGAGATAAGGCACAATGTAGATACATCATGAATGCATTCCACTGAAGGAATGCAAATTTTAAATAGTGTTATAATGGAATATTCATGTGCCTCTGAGTGAGACACAAGACTCACATCTGAGACTGTGACTGGTTTCTGCTTGTGTGTACTTCTCCACATAAGCATGATTTCATTGGCTAAAGATATACACATTTTAGGCAACATGGACTTTGGGTGTAAGCCTGCTGCTTCATCTGGCACTTATGGACAGATTATAGCCAAGACCTAGAAAAACTGGCCATATTGGGCTTACTAAGATGAATTTCCACAATACCTGTACCTTCCTAGGGGATCCCCCACCCCCGAGCAGAGCCTCACTAAGTTTCCCAGGCAGGCCTTGAACTTCAGTCCTTCTGCCTCAGCCTCCTGAATTGCTGTGATAACAGGCTTGTGCCACCACACCCGCTCCTAGGGGGTTTTTAAGAGTGATTCTGAACTTTCCTCCCTGCACATTCCCCTCCGTATAAGGGAGTAACAACATGTGTAAAGCATAAACTCAGTAATTGGCTGCACACAAAACCAGAATTCAAGCAACAGTGACCCCAGATGTACAGCATAGACAGCTATCGTTTATTAAGTGCATCTTAACTTGGTATCACTTATCCCAAGCATTTGATTCAAATTGCATTTACCATATTTACTCTGAGAAACAGCTGTGTGGCTGATAGCTGTTATTACTAATCTCAATGAAGAATCTCTGCTACTTACTTACCCAGGATCATCCAGCTGGTAAGTGGTAGATAATGATGATAATAGCAGTAGAGCTAGGAATTCAAACCTAGGCCTTGCAGCTCCAGCGTCAGCATTCTTCACTAGCACACTGCTGTCCCTGCTCCTTGGTGTTGTTCCCTGAGCCACCAACCATAGACCGAGGGCCTTGGGACAAAGCGGTGGGTGCAGTGAGTACCTGTGGCCACCAGAGGGTGGAGCAGCCAGCTGTGTGCTCTTTCCCTTCAGGATGGTTTCCTCTACCCGTGGGGCTGTGCTCCATTTCTCTGCAACCCCCAGAGCTCAGTGCTGTTGAAGGTTTACTAGGTGCCAGCCCTCAGAATTCGTGCCCCTCTTTTCCTGCATTGGAGGCCTCCTAGCTGGAGAAAGCCAGTGATTCCTTCTAGTCCTCAGAGCCAAACGATGATGGGGCCCATTCCCCAGCTGCCTCTGCTCCTAGACCTCCTGATGCTTACTGCATCTCCACTTCGAGCTTTGGGTTGGGGGAGGTCGCCCTACTATCATCCCCAAACTCTTTTCTCCTGAGGCTGTACTCCTCTTCTGGGACCAGGACTGACAAGTGTTTGGGCAGGTGTGTTTTGGGCCATCCACACACCTTGTCCTCCCCAGCCCTGCCTCTGAGCCTGAGTGGGCCTTGGTGTCTTCACAAACACACACACACACACACACACAGGCTCCTTTGACTGTCACAAATATTATGATTATTGCCACCATTTGCCAGGCCCCTGCCCGGTACTTGCCAGCCATTAACTGAGTTAGCACTCCCAACTGCCTGGTGATGTTGGTGTCATTATCTGCCTTTTTACTGCTGGGCATTGCCACTTGAAGAGGTGAAGTGCTTTGCCCAAAGGTCGCTGCCAGTGAAAATGAGAGGAGAGAACCCAGATCCGCCTTACTCTGGTCTACTCTTTCTATTGAGGCAGATTGCCTCTTCCCCAACACTTCCCAGTTGTCCTTGACCTCTCTCATGTCACCCCACCCATCCCACCCTACCTCAGAGACACTGAGCTGACGTCACTCACCCTATAATGCCTCTCATACTGCAGCTCCCAAAAGGTCATAGGGGCAACTTCCAGTCCCAGACAAGGGCAATAAAGATGTTAGGAGGACACTTCCCACCTTTCCCATCCTGAGCAATGTTCATAGGCAGAGGCAGGAACAGTCCTTTGGCCCTGTGAAAGTACGTATGTGTATAAGTTTGTGAGTGAATGACATGTGTGCTCATGTAGTTGTATGATTGTGTCTGACTGGGTACGTGGTTGTGCAGCCTGTGTGATTGTGCCTGGGACTTGGTCTCTGTGTTCAGAAGCTGCAGACAGGAGACAGCTCCTCACTTAAATTTGGTGGCTTGTTAGCCTCTTCCTCCTCTTCCAAGGTCCCATATCTGGGGAGATCTTGCCTGGGATCAACCTGGCTTCTCAGATGCTGGCAGAGTGAGGTAATGTGTGTTGATAGTCTTTCTGTTCTCATCACATTTCTATCTTGTCCCTGTCACTACTCCTCCTACCTACATGCCTTTGAGCTGGGTCCTCTGGCAGCCCCTACTTTGCCCATCCCTGGTTTCCTTGACGACCAGAAGCTGGTCAGACGTGTTACTCAGCATCCAGGCCAGCTAGTTCCCTGCAGGTCCTAAGGCAGTGGGGGAAAAATGTGAACTTTGAAGTCAGAAGGACCTAGAATTCTATGTGGGCAAAACACTGCCCGCCCGCCCTCATTCAGACAGTGGGTGCCATACCTCAAGGTGTCATGGAGAAGGCAAGTGGAGAGCAGCCTGCCAGGTGCAGGCATGCAGGAGGTCCCAAGGAACTGTCTTCTCTTTATCTGCTGCCATGTTGCAAGACCAGCTGATACTCCTGCCCCGGCAGCCTTCCACCTACCCCTTCCCTTCTTGTCAGAGTCCTCTCAATGCCACTGCCACTGTGGTCTTTCTAAATCACAGCTCTGGCATGATCTGATCTTGCCTCCTATGGCTTCCTACTGTTACCAGGTTAGGGGCAAATGCTGGTGGTGTCTTCGTCTTTTCTTTTTTATTTTGTGACAGGGTATCACTAAGTTATAGAGGCTGGTCTTAAACTTGTCATCCTCTTGCCTCAAGTGCCTCAGTTGCTGGGATTACAGGCCTGCACCACGTGCTGTTTCTGAGCTGGTATTTATACCTCCCTCTGGCTGCTACTCGAGACACACTGCTTCATCCCAAGCCAGCCTCCTTCCCTCTGCATCTCCTACATCTTTCCACTGATCAAGCCTGCTTCAGACCCCATCCTGGCTGGCAAGCATTCTCTGATGGAGCTAAGGGGACCTGCAGCCCTCAGTTTGTCCTTCTCTCATGGCCCCTGGTATGTACCCCACAGAGTCTCATGGAGCCTGTCCATGACCTGTCTGCCAATCAACTGGGCTCTGGGAGATCCCCTCTGGGACACACGGAGGACTCTCCAGCTGTGTGTCTCCTTCCTAGCAGCCTTCAGTGTGGGAGGTTGTCTCCATAGCTGATGGCTGATGGGAAGGAAGAGGCAGCTGCCAAGTGGGAACAGATGGTGAGTGGAGCACCCCACCACCTCACCCAGGCCAGGCACAGGGGATGACACTGCTGTGCAAACAGGCAGACACACCCTCTGTCCACTCCACAGATGCCCCCCTGGATCATCAAGGGAAAGAGCCGACCCACCTGGGGCCTGAGGGGTGGAGAGAAGTCCCTCCATATGAGCCTAGACTTGGGCTCTGGCTGACAGGCCTAAAATCCCAACTGCCACCCACTTGGTGTGTCACTAAGCGCTCTTTTTCTGAGAGCTTTAGCTTCCTTCTCTGTAAAGTGGACATCATTGACCTCCCTCACAGGGTTTGACTCAATGGCCACTCCTTTCTTCTTTTTCCTCCCTGGAAGGGGAAAAAAATGCCAGTTTGGTATCAGAAAGACAGTATAGGAGGTATGGTATTGGATGAGTAGAAGTTCAGATTTTTCTTTGAAATTTGAGAGAACTGGATTCTGTTTGGGAATTTATAGCTGTGTGACTACAGCTGCTACCAAGCCCACTTGACAATGAATCTGATAAATTGTACCTTCCTCTGAGTTGAGGTATAAGTGTCTAGACTTATACTCTCCAGAGCCCAGGTGACCCTCTGCAATACAACAGTACCCTGCAGCCACATAGGCACTTTTGGGATAATCATGGTGTTTAACCTCTGAGCCGCTGAGCTTCAGCTTACCCATCTATAAAATGGGGTTATACAGTTACTTCTTGTGTATTCCCTGAACTGTTAGTAGGTTTATATCCATTGTAATGTCTACCTCAGGTTCCTTGGGTTCCCATAGGAACCAAAGATTGTTACACTCTTTAAAACACATTTATAAGTTTTAAAGGTGAGGCTGTGAAATGTGAACCACACCCAGGTCAGGATTGGAGTCTCTAGGCCCCCACCTGGGCTGTTCCAGGCCTTTCTGCTAAGACCAGCTTAGGCTGCTGGGCCGAGGGAAGAGGAGCTGGGCCCCAAAAGATTGAGCCAAACTGGACCCAATTCTAATGGGCACACAGGAACCATGACAGGGTCACTAAAACACAAATGTTGACCTCTTGGCCAAAAGGAATGGCATTGGCCTCCTCCCAGGGCAGGGCTTCCCAACAGTAGGCAAAGCCTGCAGCTTCCTGCAGTGTGGTGGGGGGTGGGTCTGGTTTCCACAGATGACAAGCACTTAGCCCAGAGCTTGGCACAGAGTGAGTCCCAATCAGCATTAACTGTCATCGCTAATGTGACAGACAGTGGCTGCCACCTTCCTGACTCCATAAAGACCTGCGGCACCCACCGAGCTCCAGGCCCTGTATGAGGGGGGCCCTCCACTCCAGCATTGCTTTCAGCAGCTCACGGGCTTATGAGGCGCATGCTGGGAAGAATGTAGAGGCTGTGGAGGACAGAGGAGGGGAAGTGCTCTTAACCCTCACTGCTGGGGTCAGGATTGGGGTTGATTAGGAAAGCTCTAAAAGAGCTGAAATTTGCAGTGGAGCTATTAATTCTCAAGAGACAGAAACTGAGGCCCAGAAAGCCACACAGAGTTTAAATGATGGCGCTGCCTGGCTCCAAAGCCTGAGCTCTGACCTCCAAGTTTGGCCCCTGCTTCCTGGTCCCGTCCTGGGGAGTCCTTTGGGATCTTGGCTGAATGGTGAGCTCAGCAGGAGCCTGATCATGATGACCCTGAGTGCCAAGCAAGGTTGCCTGGCTTTCAACCCCAGAGGTTTGGAGCAGCTTCTGTTGGGGTTACATGGAGAAGCAGAACACCACAGAGGAGCAAGAGTTTGCCAGAAGAGGTGGTCTTGGGATGCAAGGAACCCAAACAGCCTCAGATCTACCTCCTGCCCACACAAGAATGATGAAGAGTATGGGTTGCTGGGAACCGAGGGGACTCGGGTTGTGAGCATGGGGTCTAGAAAGCTTGAGGTCCTGGGAGGACCCCAAAATCTATCTTCTAACAACCTCAGTGCAAGCTGAGATCCTATGTCCCCTGGAGAGTAGGAAGGGGGCCTAAATTCACAGCTGGGAACAGGGCTGGGGAGGGGAACTGGGGGCAAGGAAAGAACAGTTGGTTCCTATTTCCCAGTGCTGACGTCAGAGGGGGCTGGGTAGGGCAGGACCCAAAGGGCCAAGGCCTAGGAGCCACTTCCTCTTTCCCACCAAGGAGCAATGTCACTCCCACAGTTCCCAACCCCTCAAGTCCTGCTCTATTCCAGGCAAGTCCTGGCCAGGGGGCTGTGGGAAGAAGAGGCATCAGGAACAAAAGTCTCTTTCCCTTAGCCCAATCCTGTTGTGCCTTAGGAGGGGACAGAGACTAGAGAACCAAGGTGAGTCAGAGAAAGGGCTCCTTCAGCCTGCAGCAGCCCCACCCCAAACCCCATCCTAAGGCCAAATCAAATCCTAAGGCAGCTTTAACCTCACATGGAATCCCAGACCCAACCCCAATCATAAACCCAGCCCAGCCACACCTCCAACCTCAACTGCAAATCAACTCAGTCCCAACTCTACAAGGAGGCTTAACCTAAACTCAGCAACCTCCACATCAGACCAATCCTAACTGGGCCCCCAATTCCAAACCTAAGCCTAGCACTGCCCTGTTCCCAGTCTAACCCTGACCCTAATCCAAATCCCAGTTCAAACCCCAACATGGACTCCCATCCCCAACTGCTACAACAGTCCACCCCATTATAACAGCCCCAGGGCCGACCCCTCACCTAAAGCTGATGTTCCTTAATCCCACTCAGGTCCACCCAGCCCCCAGCAATCCCAGCATGGCCTGAGTGTTCCTGATGCTCATCCCTTTCCAGCACCCCTTTTAGTCCCAGAGGGATCACTGGCCTCACCTCCAACCCAACTCCTTCCAGACCTCTACCCGGTGGGGTGGGAGACCTCTGCAGGCACACACGTGCACACCCACACACCTTAGCACACGAAGAAGTACATGTTAACACAGACACATAAACTTACAAACACACCCCCAAAGCATGCTCAAATACATACACCTTGGCACACACACACATCCCAATATAAACACACACACTCCCTCATATACAAAGACACACCTCAGCATACATATGCACACACCCCAGCATATGCACAGATGTAACATAAACTCTGTGATACACACATCTACATACGCACACACCTTTCAGAGTACACACACACATCTTGGCATGTACAACACATTCCTCAATGTAAATGCATGCACCTGGGTGTACACAGACACACACACCAGCAAGGGGAGTGAAGTCCAGTCTGAGATGGATCAAATGCTTCCTGCCCCTCCCTGAGGCCTGGGCCCCTTTGTAGTTCCCTCCTCCAGGGGCTCTGCACCTTCCAGCTCCTTCTTCAGTGCTGATTACGCAGCAGGCCCAGGGATTACCCACCCGCTTTTTGGAGCTGTCAGGGCAACTAGCTAGGATATGAAGTAGCAAGATTGCGAGCTCAAGGAGATGCTTTCTTCTGTGTGCTAGGGCCGCTTGCCAAAGATCACATAGTGAGATCACAGTGAGCACGCAGTGCAGATGGAGGTCAGTCCCAGTGGGATCAGATTGGGGGTGCAGAGGACACATCAGGCAGTCTCACCTGCAATCTCATCGGGAAAATCTCAGGTGAGGACACTCTGAGGCTGCTGGGCAGGCAGGATCAAGGGACCAGCACATGAAGAGGCCAGACTGTGGCTTAGACAGGCAGGTGACACAAAGGGGCAGTGAGAACCAGGATCTGCTGCTGATTACAATGTAACTGAATGGCCCCGTACAGATTGCTCCCTGTGTACCAGGCATTTAAAGCCTCATCTAATCCTCAAAACCATAACACCTGTCTACAAGGTAGGTATTAATATTGGTCCCCACAGAGGACTCTGGGGTCTAGACTCAGAAAGGGTCTAATCAATATCCTGGGCCTCTCTTACCTCTCACTTTCCCAGACATAACACCCTCTGCACAAAATGATCCTCTACCCTATCCCATCTCAGAGAACCCCCACCCCAGCCCCATTCTCCAGGCCTCAGTATTGACACCACCTCCTTGGGAAACCCTCCCAAGCTGCCCTGCCGCCCCCCTTGTGAGGTGGCCTCTCCCTGGCACCCACCCCAGTAGCAGCCCTGTTGCCCCCACCCTAATGGCCCTGAGTGTCCTCACTGTCTGGGTTTGGGCCTCCATCCTGAAGGGTAGGGCTCGGTCTGCAGGCCCCACCCCACAGCACAGGGCCCGACCCAGCCCGCCCGTGGGTCAAAATGGTGCCCTGGGAGCGGCCCAGGGCTCTGCCAGGCTCGGGGTTGATCTCTTATCTCTCAGGGCTGCCTTGAGCCTTATCTGATGGGGCCTGACAGGCAGCAGATGAGACACTGACACAAGCTCAGGGTTATTCAGTAACCCTGACCTCTTTAAAGCCCCACTGTTTCCTGCGACATCCAGACCAGCTGCTCCTCCAACTAGGGCTGAGAGAGAACTGCAGTCATGAACACCTTCCTGCTCTCAGTGCTGTGCCTCCTGGGAGCCTGGGCCACCCTGGCAGGGGCGGTCACCGTGCAGGTAAGCCCCATCCCTACCTGGCCCTTGAGAGAGCGCAGCGGCTTTGGGGGCTGGAGTGGAGGTGTGCATTTGAGGCTTGCACTTCCTTGGGGACCCTCTTCTCCGTCCTGTCAGCCACACACACCTTTTGCTTCAAACCTGGAGCAAAAAGAACCCAGGTAGGAGAGAAAACTGGGAAAGGTGAGTGATGGAATGCCTGCCAGTTACAGTACCTCCCTGAGCTTCTCATTGAGGCCCCAGCACCCTGTGAGGAGGCGGTTTTTAACTCCATTTTACAGGGAAAGGAAGCTGAGCCCCAGAGAGGTTCTGTAAAAGAGATGTCCAGCGGAGAAATGAAAAAGCTGTATTCAAACCCAGGCCTTACTCCTCAGCCCTGTGCTTTGCAACCATCTGGGTCCCAGGAACTGTGAGGACACCCCAGAGGTCCAGATGGTTGGTTGCAGGACAGTGCCAAGCATGCTGGCACCCAGTAGGGGATCCTCACTATGAGAGACTCCTGGAGCCTCTTAAACAAAAACCAGGCTGCAGGCTGGAGATGGGGGCCCAGCGAACAGCTGGCTCTTGGGCAGGGGAATGCAGCCTGTGCATGGCTGTGTGGAACTAGGATACCTGAGACTCTGCTGCACCTCTCCCTAAAAACCAGCTCACGGAGTCCTCATCAGGCACCTACTGTGTCCCTGGCCCTCCACCTCCATTTTCTTCATTATTCATGACAGCTTGCAAAACCTGAGGCCTCCAAGTACCCAGGGTCACAGAGCAAAGCCAGCAGGGCAGGGACTGGCTCTGACCCCCACACCAGCTCACTGGAGCATCTGTTTCCTAGGCACATTGCTCATGTGCCCTAGAGCTGAAACTGCAGGGTTGGGGTCCCACCAGGGAGCTGAAGCCTGCCCTCCTGCCTTGGCTGTCTTGCTCAGGATGGAGACTTCTCCTTTTCCCTGGAGTCAGTGAAGAAACTTAAAGACCTCTGGGATCTCCCGGAGCCTAAGATTGGGAACTTCAGGAAGCTTGTGCCCACCCTTGGTAAGCCTGTGGCTCCTGTGATCTGCAGCTATGAAGCGTTTCCAGAAGAAATCAGGCCTGTTTGCAAGGAGCCCAATGCTGAGGAGATCCTGCAGAGGCTGGGTGAGCGACCTCCTCTGGGAAGGCTGGGCTGGGGGATTCTCTGTTGATGGCTCTTGAGGAAGAGATGTTCTATGGTTGGTGGGGCTCTGTTCTAATTGGTGGGTCTGTTGAACTCACGTTATGGTTAGTTCCAAGTTGTAACTGATGAGACTTATGAAGATCCTGGTTCAGACAGATGGGTTGGTAGGTAGTACTGTGCTCCAACATCTGGTGCTAGTGTTATCTCTTCTCTGGGTAGAACCTTCATTCTGATTGGATGGCTTGAGTGTTCCATATGTCCTTTTTGGGATGGGAAGCCCCTTCATGGGTCAGAGAGGCCAGGCTTGTTGGGCCTCTCCTGGGGATTGGGTGGCTGCTATTCAAGCTCTGGCTGAAGGGAGGCAGGGGCCCATGGGGGAGGGATTGCTGGCTCTCATCAGGCCCCATCTCTCCTGTCCAGAGGCCATCGCTGAAGACCCGAGCACGTGTGAGATCTGTGCCTTTGCTGCCTGTGCTGGATGCTAGGGCGGTGGTGTTCACTGCCCTCTCCCAACTTTGCAGGGAAGCCCTGTCTTCTGCTGGAGGGGCAGCCTGTGATATTCCCACACCCAGCTGCACAACCTGCCCTGCCCCAGAATTGGGGGTGGGGGTTGGGGGTGAGGAGAGAACAGCCCAGAGAGGGGCAGGGGTACTAGAGATCCAGCCAATGCTCGACTAATAAACCAGATTCCAGAGTCCTTCCAGTGTTGCCTTTGTCTCTTGCTTTGTGGATGCCCGTCCTATCCTGGGAAACTCAGGGTTCAGCATGCCAGAGTGGAAGGATCCCAAGCTCCCTGCTAAGATATCCACCTGCTTGGGGCTGCCACCACACACGGGAATAAAGGGGAACGGAATCTCTAGGCCATCACTTAGGAGGGTGCAACCACTGCTTTTCTTTCACAACTTCTAGGGTCACCAAAATCACAAAACCACATATGACCACAAAGCCTGTCTGAACTAGTTAGGCTGTCCAACACAATGGATTGCTCTACTATGAGATCAGTGTCAAGCTCTTAATATTCAAGGCACCCAGGATCTGGCTTCCTCTGACAAGGCCAGCCTTGCCTCCTACCCTCCCCCATGATCCCATCCCAAGCTGCACACCTATGGCCATTTCCTTTGCTCCCACTCACCTACCTCTGCACTGACCCTCTGCCTGCACCGCTGGCCAGGTAAACGACCCAGGCTCCAAACATCACTCCATGCCGTCTCCTCAAGATGTCTTGTCTGATTCCCCCAAGAAGAGCTGTAGTGCTCCCACGCTGTCCTTGGTGCTTTCTGTGCACGTTGATTACCCACATCCTTGCACAACTCTGTTTACCTTGTTGTGCTGTGTCTGGGGAGCCTCTCTATCCCCAGACAGGGTGACATCTACCCACATATTGGTAGCATGAGGATAGACCAGGGTAGAGGGGAAGCTAAGACAAGGTGGTTTCAGCCTTGGGCTCCAGCCTCAAGCCTTCAACATGCTGTGTGAGACCTAAGAAAAGGAAGTAAGGCCAGTCAGTGAAAGGAGAGGGAACAAGGAAAGAGGAGATCACCAGGGTCCTTCTTGGGGAGTCGGGTGGAGAGGAAGTGCCACAGAGCCATTCAGGGAGGATTCCCATGATCTGTGATATTCAGAGGGTGACATCTCGTCTAGCTGAGGTGAGATACATTTTCATTAGCCCTTGGGGACTTGCATCAGAATGGATGGACTTTAAAACCAATGTAGAAGAGGAAGGAAGAGAAATTTCCAGAAGGTCAGGATGGTGGACACACATACACAAAGAGGGATTGGAATAGTAATAGTTCAGATGGGACAGTGTGGAGCCTGAGAGGCTGTCAGATTGGATTTGGGCCTGAGCATGTCATTTGCAAGGCATGTGCCCCTCCCCAGCCTTGATTTCCTCATCTGGAAATGGGATGAGAACAGATCCTTCCTCCGCAGGTGGCTGGGGGAGTGACGAGATGTGTGGTGGGTAGAATCATTTAATGCTTGAACTCTGGAGTCAGACTCTCTGGCAATTAATTCTGGCTTTGCTTGTTAGAGCTGTGTGACTGGGGGTGGTTTACTCCTCAGTTCCCTTATCTGTAAAAATGGGATGGCAAGAATTCCTATTTTTGTAGAGTTGAGTGAAGATGAGATGAAGTTATACTGGTAAAGTTTTAAGCTCCCTGGGTCTTTGACAACCAACAGGTCAAAGAAGAAATTAAAAGGAAAGTTGAAAGATATTTTCAGACAGGCAAAAATAAAAACACAAAATACCGAAAATTATGGGATGCAGCAAAAAACGGTTCAAAGAGGGAAGCAGTAAATGCCTACACAGAAAAAGATCTCAGTAAGCCATCTAATATTACACCTCAAGGAACCAGGAAAATAGCTACTCATGAAAAAGAACGTCCACTAACTTAGAGCAAAGTTAGCAGAAGGAAGGAAATAATAAAGATCGGAATAGAAATAAATAGAGATTAGAAAAACAATAGAAGAATTAACAAAACTAAGAGTTAGCCTTTTGAAAGATGAAAATTTTAACAAACCTTTAGCTAGACTAAGGGGGGGAGAAGAGAAGAGTCATAAAAAATATCAAAGGTTTTCTTCTAAGATCAGGAATAAAACAAGGATGCCCACTCTTCCTACTTCCGTTCAACATAGTGATGGAAATCCTAGCAATAGAAATTAAATGAGAAAATAAATAAAAGGCATGCAACTCGGAAAGGAAGATGTTGAATTGTCTCTATTGTAGAACACATGATCTTAGATATAGAAAACCAAAAATACTTCACCAAAAAAAACTTGTTAGAACTCATAAACAAGTTGCAGGATGTTAAATAAACATACAAAAATCAGTAGCATTGCTTGGCGGAGTGGCACACAACTATAATCCCAGTGGCTTGGGAGGCTGAGGCAGGAGGATTTGCAAGTTCAAAGTCAGCCTCATCAACTCAGTGAGGCCCTAATTTACTCGGCGAGACCTTGTCTCTAAATAAGATATGAAAAAAAGGGCTGGGGACATGGCTTAGTGATTAAGTGCCCCTGGGTTCATCAGTAGCATTTCTACATGCTAACAATGAACTATCCAAAACACAAATGAAGGAAATATTATTTACAACAACAAAACAAAGCTTAGGAATAATTTAAGAAAGTAGGCAAAAGAACCATAAACTGAAAAATATAAAATATTAATGAAGGAAATTGAAAACATAAATAAGTGGAAAAATATTCCATGTTCATGGATTGAAAGAATTAATATAATTAAAATGTCCACACTACCAAAAGCAATCTACAGATTCAATGCAATCCTTATCAAAAGTCCAATGATATTTTTTTCACAGAAATAGGAAAAAAAATTCTAAACTTCAAATGGATGCATGAAAGACTCAAAATTGTTAAAGCAATCTCAAGCAAAAAGAACAAAGCTGAATGCACCACATGATCTAATCTCAAAATCTACTCCAAGGCTATAGTAATAAAAATAGCATGATACTGATTAACACACACACACACACACACACACACACACACCAAACATACAAATGAGTGAAACAGAATAGAGTCCAGAAATAAGTCTACAACTGATCTTTGACAAAAGTGCCAAAATCACATAATAATTGTCCAATAAATTGTTCTAGGAAAACTAGATATCCACATGCAGAAGAATAATTCCATCCCATATAAAAAAAAATCAACTCAAATGAATTAAAAACTAAAGTATAAGTCCTGAATTGTAGAATTACCGGAAGATAGGGAGGGGGGTATTTCTTGGCATTGGTTTTGGATATGAAAAATGGGATGGCATCAAACCCAAAAAGTTCTACAGAGCTAAGAATAAGAGATAACCTATAGAATGGAGAACTGATGAGGGATTAATAGCCAAGATATATAAGAACACAAGCAACTTATTAGCAAGAAAACAAGTAATCCAAATTTAAAGTGGGCAAAGGACCCGAGAAGATATTTCTCAAAAAAAAGATAAATGAATAGCCATAAGGTATATGAAAAGGTAATCAATATCACCAATCACTAGAGAAGCGTTAGTAAACCATGATGAGATACCACCTCAATCTTTAAAAAAGGGCATATATATTCATTCCAAAAGGTAAAAGGGTGTGTTGGGAAGGATGTAGCAAAAACAGACCCCTGTACCCAGTTGGTAGGAATGTAAATTGGTGCAGTCATTAGCCCTCCAGTGGTATGGAGGTCTTTCCTCTAATTAAAATTAGAACTACCATATGGACCCAGCAATTTCATTTTGGACATACATAAGATAAGAAATCAACATGTCCAAAATGTGTCTTCACTACCACGTTCATTACGGCATCCATCCCAATAGCCAAGGCATGGAATAAAGAAAATACGGGACACATACACAATGGAATGTGATTCAGCCCTGGTGTGGTTTGGATCTAGAAAGTCTCCCAAAGGCTCATGTGTTGATGGCTTTATCCCCAGTGCAGCAATGCTCAGAGGTAGGGCCCTTGGGAAATAATTGAATCATGAGAGTTTTGACCTCATCTATTGATGGATTAACAATTTGATGGCAATAATGGGAGGTGTTGGAAACTGTAGGAGGTGGGGCCTAGGTGGGTCAATGTGGGTGTATCCTGGAAGGGTTTATCTTATCCCTGACCCATTTTCCCCATTCTCCTTTTCATGGCTACTATGAGGTGAGCAGCTTTCCTCTGCCACACCCTTCCGCCATGATGTTTCCATCTCAGAACCAGCCAACCATGGGCTGAAACCTCTGAAACCATGAGCCCAAGTCAACCTTTCCTCCTCAATTGTTTTTCTTGGGTATTTTGTTGACTAACACTTAATGTTAGAGTCTGTAAACAAGTCAAAATAACACCTGGCATTTTGCCAGGGGAATGTTAGAGTTCGTAAACAAGTCTGGATGGTGCCTGGCAAAATGCCAGAGGGAGTGGTTTGAGAAGTAACAAAAACAAGCCATTAAGTGTGGAAATTCTTTATTGGTTGACTGATGTATCTAGTTTATGCTAATTAGATAAGCTGTGTGGAATGTATAAATACTGCTCCTGTCCTGCAATAAACGGCTCCTTCTCCTGCTGTATCAACGTACACAAGTTATTCGTCACCCCCGCCCCCGCCCCCCCAGGTTATTTTGCCCAGCCAGCCGGACTGCGGCAACTTAACATTAAAAAAAGAAAGAAAGAAAAATGGATTGATTCTGTTGTCTGTGAAGAGCATAAATAAACGTGGAGGAAATTGTGCTAAGTGAAATAAGCCAGGCATAGAAAGACAAGGTGTGCATGGCCTCACTTACAGGTGGAATCTAAAAGAAATCTAATGCATCCATGCAGAGAGTAGAAGGGTGGTTACCAGGGACTGGGAGCAGGGGAGAAAATGGGGGCATGGTAAAAAAAAAAAAAAAAAGGGGAAGAG
>NW_026000082.1:22584088-22594297 GCF_001458135.2 Marmota marmota marmota
AAAAAAAAAAAAAAAAAAGTGGAAGAGGAGGGGGAGAGGAGGGGAAAGGGGAAGGAAATCAAAGCTCTCCTGGGCCACAGAGAGCACTTTGTAGGTGCTGCTGTTCTGCACATGAGAGGTGCTTCACAGTGACTGTTCCCTTCGCTATCTCCACCAGGTGAGCTATAGGGAGCAGTGGCACTTGCATCCAGAGCATGTCTGGGCTCAAGTTAGACGTGAGAAGTGGCACTGGGGAACCACAGCAGTATAAGGAGCATAGGGGGCCTACAGGCTACAAGGCCATGAAGGAAGCTTTGGCCTGGCCTGAGTGATGGTTGAGGGTGAGGAGTAGGGGCCTAAATTGCTGCAGCAGGCCTTGCAAAGGGCCCCAGTCAACCTCACCCTGGGGGAGGGAGAGAAAGAGGCTGGAGGCTGGAGGCTGCAGAATTCCTGAGAAGAACTGGGCAGTCAGGTCGGGCAGCTGACTGAGGAGTCACCATGGCCTTGGGGAGCTTCTAGAAGGCACAGGTCCTTTGTATCTGGCTTCCCTCCTCCTTGGTTGCCCAGGATGAAGGACAAGATGGAGTTTGCTCTGGAAAGGCCCCACTACTGGGAATTCCCAGCACAGCTCTTGGATCAACTCTGTTCCCAGGGATTCCTAGCATGTCCCCTGGCTTTAGCCAAGGGCCCCGAAGGCTGTTGGGAGGTGGTGGTGGCTGCACTGGGCCTTGCCTTCAGCAGCAGCTTCAGTAGGCTGGCAACATGGAAAGGCAGGGACGGCATGGTCAGAACACAGACTGTGGTCCAGGCGTCCTGGGAAGAACCTGCTTAGCCACTTCCCAACTCTGTGGACCCAGGCTGAGTATTTCTCTGTGCCTACCCTCCTGACTGGTAAGGGAGATTGGAGTTAACCACAATGTCTACTTCACCTGACTGTTGTGAGTTGCATGTGCCAAATGTTCAGAATGGTGTCCAGGATATAGCAAATGCTCAATTAATGTTGGCTACTATTAGTACTCCTTGGGGCCACTGGGCTGGGGAGGGGAAAGGAAGGTCTTCTAGTTGGAGCTGGCCAGATGGCTCCCAGGAGGCCAAGAGCAGAGTGGGAGCTTAGAGAAGAGAAGATCTTTGTCTTCTGAGAAGGCCACTGGCAGAGCCAGCCCTGGTGTGGGCCTGGGAAGGGCACAGGTGACCTCCCTTCATTGCTCCTCCCATTGTCCTCACCCCTGTCAGGAGTACAGAAGCTGGCTCTGACGTGGGGGTCCCGGAGCTCAGCCTGAGGGTCTTACAAGCCTGGGTTGCTCTGTGAGGTCATGTGACTCTCCACCTGAGCTTTGCTCCCTCATCTATGATATGGGGCTTAATGAATCAGCTCTTTGGGCTTGGGAAGTTCTGCCAGTTATCTTCTGTCCAACCTTGCCCTCAACCCATGCAGCTTCCCAAGATGTTCCAATGGACAAACAGACACTTGGCTCCATGTGAGTGGAGAGTTTATTCAGGAGCAGGGAACCCTGGGGGCCAAATGCTTCTCAATCTTGTGTCCCATTGCTTTGCACCTGATTGAGCTGCTCTGGCCTGGGAGGGTGGTGACGACTGTAGTGGCCAGGAGCCTCTGCTTGAGTGTGAGGGGCCAGGCATCCAGGGTGAGCTCAAGGCTCCCAGGGACATCTCAGCAACCGGTGCAGGCGACATTTACACACAGCTCACAGTCATCATTGGCGATGGTCCCTGGGCAGGAAAGAAAGACAGTCAGCTGACCCTAACCCTGGATCTGGAAGGTGGGTGGCCACAGGGGAGCTGCTGGACAGACTGCAGAGAGGGACTGTGTAGGAGGGGACCTGGCACCTTCTTCACAGAATGGGCACAGGGAGCTTTGGAAGTAGTGAGCTGGTCCCCATCCCAGGTGCTCTCCTTCCAAGCAGGGACTGGGCAGGGGACTTTGGTCTGTGCCCTTTTCTTGTCTGCTCCGTGGACAGCTAAACCTTTCAAAGGTACGTAGGAGGGAAGGTGGACAAAGGAGGGACACGGGGACCGCCCCAGAACAGGCTCAGCAAAATGCCTGCCAGTCACTGTGTTCCGCTGCCTGGCTCTGCCTCGTCCCACTGCTGTCAGCTCAGCCACCACCTCCCCTTGGAAGCTTTTTGGACCCTTGTCCCATCAGGTGTGAGGACTGGGCTCTTCTGCTGCTTTTCCATGCACTCACTGTGTGTTCAGGGGGCTGTGAAGGCTTTGAGGGACTCCCTGGGACTAAGGGGGGGCTCCTGGCCTGTCTCACTTACTGTGCCCAGACGGGGGCCGTCCTGGGGCGGGGGGGTTGGGTACTTGAACCTCCCTCTCTGTAGCCACAGGAGCTTAACAGAAAGAACCTGTGGAGGAGGAGCTGGGATGGTGGAGGCGGCAGGAGGGGCGGGAGGTGTGCAGGGACGGGGGCACCTACTCAAGGTCTGGAAGATACTGGCGGCTTCCTGGGAGGTGCAGACGGGCCGGAGGTCCTGGGGCAGAGCTGGGTGGTGGCACACAGAGGGCAGGAGGCTCTTGGTTTGCAGGTGAGGGCTGGGCTCCTGCTGCCCCTCCAGGGCGCTCAACTTCTTCACCGACTCCAGCTGGACCTCGAAGCCTTGGTACTGGGGGTGGGTGTCGGGGAGATGGGAGGAGGTCAGGCCTTGGACCAGGGCAGGCACTTGACCCCATAGGTCTTCTGGCCCCTTCCCTGTCTTGATGGAAAGTCCAGGACACACAGGAAAGGGCAACCTGGGTGGAGGAAGCAGCCCTTGGCTCCCCACTATGCTGCTGGCCGTGAGGGCTTGGCAAGGTCTACACAGAGCTTTGGAGAGTGCTGGCTCAAGGCAGGGATGTCAGAGATGAGGGACCCTGGTTCCAATCCCAGCTGTGTTCTGGACTGGCTAACTTTCTCTTCCCACATCTAAGCCTCCGCTCCCTTATCTGACATTCCTTTAGGGATCCTGGTTCTGGGACATAATCACTAACAGGTCACTCTCCTTGAACTCACAGGGCAATAATGCCAACTCCAAGTTAACCAGAGGGACTCACCTTGATGTGGACTGACTGTGTGCTCTGCAGCAGAAGCAGGAGACCCACAGCTGCCCCCAGCAGGTGCCCCAACACAGTCCTGCTGTCCATCTCTGTCCTTTTGTGTTCTCGCTGCTGCTGTCCCTCTGGCTCCCACCGGCTTCCCTGGCTAGCAGCTCTTTATAGGCCAAGCTCTAGAGCCCTGGTCACTCATTAACTGGCCAGCTGGGGTGGGGTTGACAGAAATTTGGCTCTCTGACAAGCCCAGAGCTGATTCCCAGGCAGGGGATTGGGGATGATGACCAGGGGACGCCCAGAGCACACAGGAACATGGTGGGGCTGGGTCAGCTGCCTGCCTGGGCAGGGTTCTCTGTGAAGGTCGCAGACCACTGCACTTTCCGCCACTCCTTGGCACCTGCAGTAGTGGAAAGACAGGGGAACCATCTCACAGACAGGGAGAGTAAGGTTCCTGAGATGAAGCAATTTGTCCCAGGTCACAGACCTAACCAATGGCAGAGAGACTACAGCCAGCTCTTTATGGCCCACGTCAGCCACAGTTCTTTCTCTGTGAAAGGTGCACAGGGGCAGAAGTGCCAGGTCAAGGTGGGCAGATACAGCGCTAATGTCAGGGTGCTCCAGCCCTGATGCCCTCAAAACCACCACATCTCCCACTCCTCTCCCCAGTCCTAATGAAGGACCATCCTTCTGTCCAGGTCTTGCCCAGGCCTCTACCTGCTGTCTCCTACCTGTGCCTGGTGCCCTTGGCTTCATGTGACCCATCTGTCCTGTCCGTCCCTTTCAGAACCCAACAGCCTAACCCAGCATGGAAGAAAGAGCGCTTGGCTTGCGGCTCTGTGATCCTGGGAGTCTCATCAAGTCTGACTGAACCTTCATTTCCTCCTCCATCACGTGGACATAAAAAAAAAAAAAAAACCCCACGGCTGAAGGGTGTTATGAGTGCGAGGGGGCTCCAGTCACCTGAGTCACCCTCGTGTCCCGGGTAGCACACCTGTAGCAGGTTCCTCACTCTCACAACTACCTTCTAGGCAATGGGTAACTCACTGCCTCAGTGGCCGAAGGTTGGGTCAGAGAGAAGAGGGCAAAGTCTATAAGGGTGATATCACCATGGCCAGCTCAGGTGGCTGTCAACAGTGGCAGGGCCAGGACTCAGATTTGCCAGGCACCGACTCTGGCATGTGGCAGGCACCCCATGCATGATCTTGGCTCCCATGGCCCATCTTGGATTCCAAGATCCCACTCCAACTTGGTGGCTAAAACCTGCTCTATCACGCCAGCCCGCCTGACGTATGCCTAATACCATGGCACGTTTTCACCATGCAGTCCATCTGCTGGGAATGCCCATCATCTCATTTTTATCTTGGATTGAGATGGAAAACAATCTCAAGTGAACTTTGGAATTTCCTATGTCTTCCTTTGAATGCAAACTTCAGCCTTTATGAATAGACTTGACATGCTTTCATGTCTGTAAAATTAAAAGGATCATGAGACAACAATAACTTTCATTTCTTGAGGGCTGTGTGCCAGGTGCAATGCTGTAGAACAGCATAATCCCATTTAATCCTAGGGGATGGGTGTAACGATTGTCTCCATTTTATAAACAAGTAGCCTGAGGCCTGTGAGGCACCCCGTTTGTTTCTCTGTGGGAATAGGAGGAGTGAGTAGTTTTTTTTTTTTTTCTTTTCTTTTGTTTGGGAACTTGAACCCAGGAGCACTCGACCACTGAGCCACATCCCCAGCCCTATTTTGTATTTTATTTGGAGACAGGGTCTCACTGAGTAGCTGAGCACCTCGATTTTGCTGAGACTGGCTTTGAACTCCCAATCCTCCTCCCTCAGCCTCCCAAGCCACAGGGATTACAGGTGGCACCACAACGCCTGGCTGCAGGTTTTCTATCCAGAGCATTCTTAACCCAGAATCCAGCAGTCATTAGTTATATGACCCTGAACAAGTTACTTAGCATCTCTGAGCCATTGTTTCTTCAACAGGAAAGTGGAAAACATAATGAACCACTCCACCATGGTTGTTAAAAGGAAAAACTGGGCATTCCCTGTTCCAGGGAGCATGTGACTCTCTCTGTCCCCTGACTGACCATTTTCCCAGGAAGTACCTAGCCCACAGGGAACCTACAGTATAGGGTGGTTTCCCCTGCCTGTTCTTCTCCATGGAACCCTCTTAGACAAGATGCAGCTGGAACAGTTCTGATCTCTGGCTTCTGCAAGCTGAACTTGATGCAGTTCTGTCCAGTGCTGAACTTGAGCATGGGACAAACCTCTGTGGTCTCAGTTTCTCATTAAAAAAAAAAAATGAGCATCAGAAGTTGTCACGAGACCTCTTGATCATGCTTTTTCTATCAGCATCAAGGGCTCTGCCACCACATCAGGAGCAAGCCTGTGGGTTTGGGAGTCCTGTGGCTGTGGCCTCTTTCCTTTCTTTACCCTCTGGGTCCTCCAGTCAGTGTCTGCTGCATGTCAGTCTTTCCCTGGGAACAAGGTATGACTTCCTCATCTGCCTGATAGGACTCAAATTCATTTTTCAAATCCATCTCCTCCTAATCTCTTCATAAATGACCTACCATTCATCAAAATCAACTTGGCCACAGATGCAAATCCTGGCTGCCCCCCACCCCCCGGCCCCAACCAACCTGCGTCTGCTGACAAGTATTATCAAGGCACTTCCTTCTTTGTGGACGTGGCAATGACGCTCACATCAGCCCACGGAAGCCTCACGTGGATGCTGGTGGGAGAGAGTTTGCCCCATGTGCTTTGGCTGCTTCCCTTCCCACACTGGGCCCCTGCCCAGCATCTACCACCATGGTACTCCAGAGCCCATGACTCTCCCTGCCACTCACTGACCATTCCCCAGTAGCATTTCTCCAGCTCTCTTGGAATAATGATCTTTCTTCATTTGGCTTCTGGGACCCATGCTTTCCAGCACTGTTGCTTATCTCATGGGCTCCATCTTGTTTCTTATGTTGGCATTTCCTTCTCTTCTGGGTTTAGTCCTTGGACCTCTTTCCTCTGTCTGCGGTTACCACCTTGTGATCTTATCTGGTCTCAAGGAGTTCAATACCATCACTGCCTTTTGGCTCACTAGCCTGACCTCTCTCCGTGGCTCAGGCTCATTTGTCTAGCTGCTTCTTTAGCGTCTCCCATTGAGGTTGATGTTGTGCCCATTTACCCAGCTGCTCAGGTGGAAAATCTGGGAAGCATTCTTGATGCTTCTCATTCTTTAATTTACCAAATTCAATTCATCAGCAGATCCAGGTCAAAATATTTCTAGACTCCAACTATATTTCACAAAACCTCCACCATGGTCCATCATTAGTCTCACAGATTACTGGGACACCCTTGTATTAGAGTTCTCCAGAGAAACAGAATCAACAGGCTCTATCCACCTACCTATCATCTATCTCTCTATCTATCAATCTTTTATCTAATTTACTTAAAAGGAATTTGAAGGCAGTTCTCTGTATAGAATTTGTGTGTGTTTTTGTTTTGTTTTGGTGCTGAGGATGGAACCCAGGGTCACTCTACTACGGAGCTATATCCGCAGCCTTATTTATTTATTTATTTTGAGATAGGGTTTCTCTCAATTGCCCAGACGAGCCTTGAACTTGGGGGCTCATGTGATTGTCAGGGCTGGTCAGCCTGAAATCTATAGGGTAGGTTGGAAGGCTGGAGATTCAGGGGAGAGTTGACATTATAGTCTATAGTGAATTCTTTTAATTTTATGTTTTGCCAGCATCTATTTTAATTGTAAGTTGGACTTTCTCACACAAGAAGTAGGGTTCCATCACCCTTGGCACAGTCTCTAGTTTTATCTCCTCGGCACTAATTCCTCAATGTGATCGATTTGGATTTCTGCCTCATACAACTGCACCCTGGTGAATACTTCCCTGTGGGACAGCTAGATACAGCTTGTTTGACTGGTCCCCCTGACCCTCATGCTCTGCATGGACTGTGCAGATACATCAGAGCAACTACCTGTCAGTCATGGTGTGACTTCCTGGAACTTGTATGTGACTTCCTGGAACTTGTGCCTGTTTGCTTTAAACCCACCGATTAAAACTCCCTATGGGGAACCTGTTTAGATAACACCCTGAACCCAATAAAGATGTTGGCACACTGGTCTCTCTCTCCATGCTCTCCCTGGTCTCCATGCATGTGGCCTCTGGGAGTGCCATTTAACCTCCCAGGACCTGTAAATAATAAAATCTCCATGTCATCTTGTGTTGTCTCTCTTAATCAGCAGAGAGATGTTCCCTATCTTAAAGATCCTTCATTCAAACAGATTTGAGTCTGGAATCTGAAGGGTGGGTCGGCAGATGGGAAACATAGGCAGAGTATCTATGTCACAGTCTTGAGGAAAAATTCCTCCTTTGAGAAATCTTTATCTTTGCTCTAAAGACTTTCAACTGACTGGATGAAGCTCACTCACATCTTACAGAGGGCAATCTGCTTTACTCAAAATCTATTGAGTATAATATTAATTATATCTAAAAATATATTTTTGTCAGCAAGAGCTAGACTGCTTTTTTTTAACCAAACAATGGGGTACCTTGGCCTGGCCAAGTTGATATGTCAAATTAACCATGACAAACACCCACAGGGATCTCTCTTGTCCTTCTTTAGGCCTTTCTCCATGTAGCAGACACAGCGATTGTCTGAGAATCCAAGTCTCTCCCCTGTTTTTATGAATGGCTTCCCCCTATACTCCAAGTAAAAATCACAGGCTTCCAGTTACAATGTACCTTTGGGACCCTCTCTTCATCTTTGACCTCAGCTCCAAAAACTCTGCCTTTCACCCTCATGTCCTCCAAACCTGTCAAAGATTATTCGCCTTGGGGTTTTACTCTTTTCTTATAAACTGGTATGAGTCACCTCCTCATTTCCTCCAGGTTTCTGCTCAAATGCCACTTCCTTTAAGAGATCATTCCTTATCATACTACTTCAGAGAGCTGAGAGCTTCCCTCATGACTCCTAATTCCTTTAACTTGTTCTCTCTCTCTCTCTCTCTCTCTCTCTCTCTCACACACACACACACACACACACACACACACACCATTTCTGGAGACTTTCTACTAGAATGCAAGGTCCATTAAAGTTAGAAATTTGCCTAATTTATTCTCCTAAAACAATACCTGGCCCATAATTTGTGTTTGACAAATACTTGATGAATTGAGTAAATGAATATGATTCAAATATCTCTTCCACCAACAATTAAATGTTTCCTCTTGGACACTTTCCCACTTTTCTGAGCCATAATCACTTCACCCAGCATCTTCCTGGCACTTGGTATGTGTTCAAAAAGCATTTTCTCTTTTTATTTTCATAGCTGTGAAACCTTTTCCAGAAATCCATCCTTTGTGTGTCCTGGTATATAGAAACCTCCAGAGCATTCAATAATTGGATCAACAAATATTTACTGCTGGTTCATTGCTAGACACCAGTCTAGGCATGAAGGACGCAGTTATTAACAAGAACAACAAAGCTACTGCCCACAGAGCAGTATGGTGACTGGGACACGGACAGGGAATGGAGGCGGTGAGAAGGACTGGGAGTTTAGAGGCTCTGAGGTCAGAACCCACAGGATTTTCTGTGCTCTTGGATATAAAGGCCGAATGAAGAAAGGAGCCCAGGATGATAATCAGGTTGGGTCACCAAGTCAACTGATGCCACTGTTTGCTGACATGGGAGATAGGAATGAGCAGATCACTCTGGTTTCTAATCGCTCTAGCTTCTTGATACCCCTCATAAGGGTATCAAGAGTCTAGTTTGGACATGTTAAGTCTGAGATGCCTGTTTGACATCTGAGTACAGATGTGGGCCATAGACACAACTGTCGTCATCCTGGCGTATCTGCTACTTTGAGTCCTGAAACTGGATTGAGGGAGTGACAGAGTGGATAAAAGGAGGTGCAGGCCCCTGCTCTTGGTTTCTGCAGCATTGGGAGGTGAGGCCCCAAGGGAGGACCAGCATGGCAGATAAAGAAGTAAGTGGACATCAAGAGAGACCCATGTCAGTGATACCAAGAATATGTTTCAGGGACAAGAGGGTGCTTGCCTGGGATAAAGGTCATGGTTGGCTCCAGCGAAATGAGGACTGAGTACTGTTTCTGGATCTGACAACATGAATGTCCCTAGTGACCTTGATAAGATCAATTCCAAGAGTAGTAAGAAGGAAAGTCTGACTGGAATGTGTTCAAGAACAGATATCAGCCAGGCATGGAGATGGATGCTTATAATCCCAGCTACTTAGGAGGCTGAGGGAGGGGGACTGCAAGTTCAAGGCCAATTTGGGCAATTAAGCAAGGTACTGTCTCAAATTAAAAAATTAAAAGAGGCTGGGGCTGGGGCTGTAGCTCTGTGATAGAGTGTCCTTGGTCTAATCATCACTACTACAAAAACAATAAAACACTCAAATAAAACAAAAAGCAAGACAGGAAGACAGAAAATGGAGTGAGTTTTTACCTATCACTTTAAATCAAAAGATAAAGCAGAAAGATGACAAATTTAAAGGATCAGCATGTAGTGTAGAGTTGATCTGGACCCTGTAGTGGGAGTTTCAGAAACCAAGGTATGGCAAATTTCCTAGCAGCTCCTCAAATAAAATTTTGGTCTTCTCTAGGAGAGGCGGGTGACCTAACAAATGGTTCTATTTTTGCTATGGCCACTAGGAAACTCAGAACCAAATTGTTGCCCCAACATTACATTAGTAATTCAACTGAACCACATCATCTGTCATTTTACCAGGCTACCCATAGTGTATTTGATCGTGTTTTACACACACACACACACACACACACACACACACACACACACACACACTTCCATTCATACTTTATCTTCTTCCAGCCTCAATGCCTTTGCGGAGTGGGGGTTGGGTAATGGGTTAACGCAAGTAAATGGGTCAAGGCTGCCCTCTGGCGACAGCCGGGGCACTCTGCAGGGCGAGAGGATGCTCCTTTGCCGGCGAGGCTCTCTCTACCTTCCCTGAGAGTTAATGGGTTGAGCCCACGTCTGGGCCCGGGGCCTCTCCGCCCGGGTCCACGCCTGGGCGTCGTTAGGGATGCTCCTCCGAGGCTCGGGAGGAGACGTGCGTGAGGTCGCTGTGAAAGTCCCTCGGGTTGGGAGATGCCCGCGTCCCGCCGTCTCCGGACGGAATGGTCAGATGAGCCCGG
>NW_026000082.1:22594311-22609989 GCF_001458135.2 Marmota marmota marmota
GGGGAGCTCGTGGTGTGGACGGCTGGGAGGGGACCTGGGCGGGGCTTCCCGCCGCTGCCCGGAAGCTGGGGAGCTGCGGAGGACGGCGGAGGCTGAGGAGGCATCCAGCCCCTGAAGACCCCAGCGGAACGTGCCCCTTCTCCAGCTCCCCCACCTCTCTCCAACAGCCCTGCAGAGCCTATTGCTCTGGAATCCAGCGCTGAGGTCCCACCGTTGTGGCATCCTTGAGTCCTTAACTTCTCCGAGTGTTGGTTCCCCCCGTTGTGAGATGGAAACATCACCTCCTGGTCACGGTATGGGGGTCGTGAAGAGGGTGGAATGTGAGCACAGCAACCAGCAAGTGTTCATTGGGAGCCCACCATGTGCCAGGTCCTGCTCTATGGGCTTTATGAACACACACAGATTGCCCCTGCACACACACGCCCAGGGCAGTACAGAGCTCTCCCCCTTTTACAAAGGAAAACACAAGGTACGGAGAGATTGACTAACTTGCCTGAAAACACACAGCTTCTAAGTGTTCTAGACTCCTGAGCTGGTGTCACACTGGCCTGTGTGCACAATGTTCTGCTCATGGTGCTGGGCACATTTTAGATGTATCCCCGCATCCCCTCCACTCTCCATATGTCCCTTCTAGGGGTTAAAGGGAACAATTGGGGGAGACATTGAATCCTTTTCATATCCCCCCTGAACACTGCCCCACAGAAGGCTCTGGATTCCTGAAACTCTGATCTCTCAAAGAAATGAAACGAGACCACCACCCAAAGTAATGAATACATCAGGGGCACGTAACATGGGAAGGGGCAATTTTTTACTCAGCCACCAACAGGTATTGGGTTTCAAGTCTTTGTTGGGCACCGGGGGCTCAGAAATGGCTAAGGCAGCCCCTGCCAATAAAGAGCTTCTGGTTGAGGAGGACAGAAGAGGACAGTGCAAAGTGGCAGACATAGAGGACCGGGCAGGCACAGCGTGGAGGGAACCCAGAGGAGACCTCATGCCTGGCCAGGAGGTGGGGGAGCTGTGGGGTCGGTCTCCTCCAGCCCTTGAGTGACATCTGGTGCCTGGGATATCCTCCTGCCCATAACTCCCTCCTACTTTCCCCTTCTTGGGAATTCCTGCAGCCATGGCCCCCCGCCATTCAATAGAGCACCTGCTACCTTGATCATGTCTGTTTCTGGTGCACGGGACCCTTCTGGGCAGTTAGACTGAGTACCTCCTACAGGGAATAGCCTCAGAGACTCCAGGGCCTCCTCAAGCTGGCCCTACCCGGGGTACTGCCTCGTTGCTGATGCTCAAGCCTGGGGGTTCTTTGTTTGCTGCGCCCAGGCTGAACTGCAGAGGAAATCCTAACTGCTGAGTCAGGGACCCCTATTTGCCAAGCAGGATTGAGTGTCATTAAGTGAGGATGAAATACAAATTCCCCACAGCATGCACGGCTTTGATGTCCAAGGCGCAGCTGCCATTTATGTTTTAAAATTTGCAGTTGGGGGGTCATTGTGAAACTTGATTGCTCTGTCTTGGGGACTTCTTAAAGTCCAACTCCACAATAAAGCCAATCAGACTCAACCATCAAATGTCAAATAGAAGCTAATGAAGCATTCACAGGCTTGGGAGAGAAATCAGGCAATCTCTTATTTCAGGATTATCCCTTCCAAATATTGAATCTGAGCTGTAAGCAGAATTTTTTTTTTTTTTTTTGTAATTGCGTCCCCCTCCTCCCAGGGTGGGGGACCATTGGCATTCGCTTGGTGTCTCAGCTTTCTAGAGAGAGGCTTGGCAAGCCAACGCACAGCTTTCCAGAGGCATGCTCCAGGAGGCACCGCTCAGAGGGAGGCAGGGCAGAGCTTGCTGGGATCCCCCTCCCCCATGGGGCTGAGCCTGTTGAACTTGACCCTGGCTAGGCAGTCCAAGTGCTGTCTGGCAGCATTTCCTTGGCAGGTGGGAGAAGGAAATCAGTGAGGGAAAGGGATTCCCTCAATTAAGTCCCACCAGGTACTCAGGTGTGGCCTCAGGAGGTGCAGCTCAGAGACAATGTAACGTGACCTGTCTCTATCTATGTCTACTGCATTAGAATCTGCAATGATACTGTCTCCGTGACAACCCTGTCTGGTCTCCGTTGCCCCTCTGACATGTCTAGGGGGAGATTCTGGTCATAGGCAGGGTTTGCCATCTCTTCTGCCTGACGTGGCATTATCATGCAGAAAGCTTTTACTGTGATCCTCATTCTCTTAGAGATTTAGGGGCACACAATAGTGACACTCCTTGTGGCAGACATGGCTGGTGGTTCATTAAATCCACTTTCCCCATCTACCCTACACAGTCGTGGCTGGGAAGCAGCTGTCCTTGTAGCTGGGTGCGGGCCCATGCCTGGGCTGCATTTGTGGAAGGTGACAGGAAGGGTGTGTGCCACTTGTAGTTCAAGGCTCTCTTTTTAAAAAAAAAATATTTTTAGTTGTAGGTGGACACAATGCGCTATGTGTATATGAATGAGTATATATGTATATATAATGTATGAGTTTACCTGTTTTCTATTTATTTATTTCTATGTAGTGCTAAGGATTGAACCCAGTGCCTGACAAGTGCTAGGCAAGCGCTCTGCCACTGAGCCCGAGCCCCAGCCCCAGCCCCAGCCCCAGCCCATAGCTCAAGGCTCTTAAGAGACAGTGGGCCTCCTCCATCCTTATTTTCCCTTGACTGATTGGTTAGAGATGATGACAAGGCTGTACCAGGTGGCAGAGTCACACGATGGAAGAAGCCAGGGTCTCTGAATCAACATGTTTGGAGGGGCCCATGGTAGAGGGGCTGCATTAGATGGTTCTGCGTCTCCCTCCTCCCCAAAGCTATGCCATATAGTCCCAGAGCTCCTGCTATACAGGCAGAGCACAGTGACCAGAGCAATGGAGCTGGTCTCCCACCTCGATAAAATGAGGCTGAAGTGATGATACGTTGCTTCCTAGACTAAATCTCAAGAAATCCTGCGTCTGTATGTACCTCAGCCATCACCCTGTATGTGACTGTTCCTGACAGCTCTGCTGGAGAAGGAGAGACACGTGGGTAGAGTCACCTCAAGTCCCTCCTTCTCTGCAGCCATGGCCTAACTAGGCTGGCCCTCAGGTTGGCGTTGCTCTCTAGTGGAGCCGAAGCTGGCGCCAGATGCTTGAGCTGTAAACACTTCTTGCTGTGTGCCACTGAAGTTTTGGGGATGTTTGTTATGCAGCATTAGGACAATAGATAACTGATACAGTAATCCACCAACCAGGACTGAATCAATGCCTTGGACAGTTAGATGAACAAGAGGGAGATTTCTATCAGGATTAAATGCGTGTACATTTTTGAACTGATTTGTAATAACAGATTAGCTCACTCCAATTTTAATTCCCCATTTCTTCTACAGTTCCCTCATTACTTCAGGATGAAGGACCCAGAAAAAACCTGGCCTCTGAATGCCACCTAGCTCCATCCATCATGTCCCTTTCTTTTTTAGGGAGTAGGTGAATGGATCCTGGGGATTAAACCCAGGGTCATTTACCACTGAACTACATCCCCAGCCCTTTGTAGCTTTGAGACAGGGTCTCACTAAGTTGCTGAGGCTGCCCTTGAATGTGCAATCCTCCTGTCTCAGCCTCCTGAGTCATTGGGATTATAGGCATGTGCCATCATTCCTGGCTCTTCCCCTTTCTTTCTGTACACAAGTTGCACTGGATTTCTCTCATGTCCTTGAATGCTGCAGGAAGTTTGCAACGTTGTGATTTTATGCTGTTCCCTCTGTCTAGAATGTCCCCTGGCACCCATGGCCTAGCTCATTCTCCACCCAAACATCCCTCCTTCCAGCAAGCTTGCCACAATTCTCAGAGGAGGATGGTCCTGACATAAGATGCCTCTGTAACCCCTTGGTGACATTTGGTGCCTTTGTCATTCCTGGTCTGGGTATGTCTTCTTGATCATGGGGAGGGGCTCTGCCAGGTGTGCTCCTGGTGGCCCACCTTGAGCACGCACCTGGCATACTGCACATGGTCACAAATGTTTCTTGAGTCACGGGGCTGGTGTCCCTGGCATTTTTGGAGTAGGCTGACTCAGCCTTTCTGACAGGACACCTGAGTGTGTGAGGACACCTCAGGTACCTGCTCGTCCTCCAAGTGCATTGTCCACTTTGCATTCGTCCCTTTCCACTGCCCGCCAAGCTCAAGCTCTCCCGTGTGCAGTCCGTGTGGCTGTGGGGTTGAGGGCAGCATTCAGAGTGCCTCCTTGCCTCCGGTTCCTCAACTATGAAATGGAGTTTATGAAGGTGTCCTCCTGAGAGCATTGCTCTAGGAATAAATGGATTATTAAAGATGCCCTCCGCATCCACAGGTTCTGTACCCACAGGTTCAACCACTGCAGATTGAAAATACTGAGAAAAATGGTGCATCTGTACCAAATATATATATTTTCTTATCATATTCTCTCAACAAACATAGCAACTGTTTACATAGCACGTACATTGTATTAAGTATTTGTTCCCCAAAAGCTCATGTGTGAAACAGTGCAAGAAAATTTAGAGGTGAAATGATTGGGTTGTGAGAGCCTTAACCTAATCAGTGCATTAATTCATTGATGGGAGTTAACTGAGTGGTAACTGTGGGCAGGTAGGGTGTGGCTGGAGGAGGTGGGACCCTGGGACGTCCCTTTGGTATGTATTTTGTGAGCTGAGCCTGGTGTCTCTCTGCTTCCTGATCACCATGTGAGCCACTCCCCTCCACCACACTCTTCAGCCATGATGTTCTGCCTCACCTTGAGCCCTGAGGAGTGGAGCCTGCTGTCTCTGGACTGAGACCTCTGAAACCATGAACCTCCCAAATAAACTTTTCCTCCTCTGGTTGTTCTTGTCAAGTTTTTGGTGGCAGCGGTGAAAAACCTGACTACAACCATAATCTAAAGATGACTTAAAAATATATGGGTATAAGCAGATGCTGTGCCATTTCATACAAGGACTTCAGCATCCACGAATTGTGGTATGTTTGGGGTGTCCTGGTAGCAATCCCCTGCGGAGACTGAGGGACGGACGACTGTACATGTCAAGTGCATACACAGAACCTGGCACATAGTAAAGGCTCTAAAAGCATAAGCTGCTATTATTATTATTCAAGGCCAGGGATGACATTTTACTCATTTTAAATCCTCCCAAAGCTTAACCCAGTGCTGGCAAAAAGAATGTGCTCAGTAAGTACTTTATTGTTTTATTTTATTTTTACAGTTCAGAGGGTTTTTTTGGTCTCATGCCAGAGACTCACAGGGGCTTGGTTGCAGCAGCCCGGGCTCCTTCCCACCTGTTTTCAGAGTGCAAGCTTCTCTGGGAGGAGCAGGTGAACCCCGGCACCATTCTTTTTGCTTAATAAGCTCATTAATTCTCTGGAAGAGTTTTGCCTTAAGCTTGTTCATTCCAACACTTCCAACCAGGGACCCTCCCAGGTTGGCCTGGGTAACATGGATGGAGCCTTCGTTTTTGAACAGTGCCCACTCTCTCTTGATGTTCCAGCATCATCTTTGCTACAGATTCAACTCCAGATTTTTAAAAAGGCGTAGGGAATGGATAGAGGGTCTCCCTTCCCTTCGTGTTCTCAGTGGGTCTGTGTTCCACACCAGGACGGTGGAGAAGCCAGGCCTGGGGGCAGAAGACCCGCAGGATTTTAGGAAGGGCGCCCTCCCCTGGTTGACAAGGATTCCATCTTAGGAGGAAAGCCAGAGGGGGCTGGTGGCCAGCAGCAAGGGCTTGGAGTCAGATGGACCTAAGTTGGAATTCTAGCTTGGCCATCCCGTGACAAGCCTGGATCTCAGTTTTCTCACATATAAAATGGGGGCAATGATGGTACCTCCTCCTCTGGGTTGTCTCCCTGAGTAGATGAGGTGAGGCATTTAGCCCAGGACTGGCATAAAGATAAACACATGTTTATCAAAGCAAAACAATCAGGACGGTTCAGGTGTTTTACTGCAAGGTGGTGTTTTTTTGTGGTATATTGTTCTGCATGTGGAGTAACAATAACAGGGTAACACTTAGGCAGAACTTACTCAGTGCCAGGCCCTCTTGTAAGAGTTTAAATGTGTTCACTAGCTCAATTCCTTCCTTCTTCAGCCCTATAAAGTGAGTAGGTAATAATATTATTATTATCTTCATTTCAAAGATACAGAAACGAAGGCACAGAGGGGTTGCTTGAAAATCTCTTGGAAGGCTCTGCAAGACTCAGGCTGCTTAGCAAGGGGGTGGCCTGGTTCGGGATGGGAGAACCCACTCTTATTAAGTGGAGTCGTCCTAATGTACCCCAAGTGGGTGGAAAACCACTTTACAATAAGGTGAGTTTTTGTTTTTCATTTAAAAACTAAGAATGTTTCTCCTTCCAAACATGCTATTAAGAGATTGCAAAGATAAGCAGCAGACAAGAAGAAAAGATCTGCTGATCACATATCTGGAAAAGGATTTATATCCAGGGTATATAAACAACTCTCAAGAGGCAATAGTAACAAAAAAGAAATAACAAAAAAAATTTTTTTTTTAAATGGTCAAAAGAACAGACATTTCAACAAAGGAGATGAAAGAATCACAAATAAGCAAATTGATCATAGTGTCTCAATGCAAATTAAAAAAGGAGGTATTGCACATCCACAAAAATGCTAAAATTAAAAAGACTGACCCCATGTTAACAAGGTGTGAAGTAACGGGAACTCTCATGTACTGCTGATAGGAACTTAAAATGTTGCAACCACTTTGGAAAACAGTTTGGCAATCTCTTAACAAGTAAAAGGTACATACTTGAGAACCCAGCCATTCCTATGTAAATATTCCTAAGTATCTCTGCAAGAGGAATGGAAACACTTGTCCACATGAAGATTTGTATGTGAACCTTCACAACCATTGTGTTTATTCATCAAGTGAATGGACAAACAAATGTTGGTATGTCCATGCAATGGAATACTACTCAGCAATTAAAAAGGAGCATAGACAACATGGAGGAATCTCAAAATAGATTTCTGTGACTCCACTTATAAAACATTATATAAAATACAAAGCAACCCATAGGGACAGAAAGCAGATAGGTGGCTCTGGGGGCGGGGAGAAGGAGGGATTCCCAAGAGGCTATAGGAGATGGGAGCATGGACATGTTTAACATCTTGATTTGGCCATGGTTTCACAGGTGTATACATTTGTCAAAACATCACATTGCAGCTCTGTCTTCAGTGTTTGCATATAAATTATACCCCAATAAATCCGTAAAAAACAATCATATGTGAGGAGTGAAGGGCTTGTGAGTTAGTAGAGGTCCTGGGGGTTCAAGCTCCCTTTAGGTTGCTGCCTTGTCAACAGTCCTTTTAAAATACAAAATCTCCACGACAGGCCAGGCCCTGTCCTAAGCACTTTCACTTTGTTTTCTTAGGATCCTGGCAAAGCCTGTGTAAGCCAATGTCCCCAAAAGTTCAGGGGTCAGGGATGGTGCTCAGAGGGCATACCAAGGAACAGGGAAATTCCTTCCAATCTCAAGCCCATTTTCTGCTTTACAAATATATTGTCCTGACCTTTTTAGACAGCAAGCTGGCTTCCTTGAGTCCACCCAGAGGAGGGCATTAAAGGACACACTCATCTCCTCTGGGGGGAGGGGGGAGGTATGTGAGGGGGGCGGGGCCTGGGTGTTTTCTCTGCCCCTGGCTGTGCATCCTCTTCTGTTCCCCCTGCGGAGCCAGCTGTCTCCTTCATATAGCAGCTGGCCTCCTGTGGAGGCACTGGAGGACAGGGCGACGCTGGGGATGTGCTGGGTCACCATCTGATGCCTTTTCACTCCTTGCACCAACTCTGGGGAAGAGTCTTAATGAGGCTCAGAAGTGGTTTGCAATGGAAATAATGATCAGGTTCCACCTCCAGCCTCTGGGGGCCTGTGTGGAGATGGGATGAGGACAGGGCACACCCCAGGCGAAGGCTACTTGGCTTCCAGTCCCGCCCCAGGAGGCAGGTGTAGAACTCCCCCTGCCTCTGGCCTGGCAGTCTGAGGAGAGGGGCCCATCTACTGAACTGACGGTGAGAGGCACGCTCTGAGCTAACAAAGCTGACCCTACAAGTGGACAGTGTGGACAATCAAGGGGACAGGCCCCGGGACGCAGCAGGGAATGAATGAACGAGCGAACGAATACTGTCTCTGAAAGTTCATCTCACCGTGACACTGGAGGCATTTGGGATCAAACAATCCTGCCTTGTGAGTGATGTCTTGGGCGTTGTAGGAAGTGTAGCAGCTTCCCTGGACTGGGGGTACAGTACTGGTCAGCAGATGTCAGTAATATACCACCCGCCTACTTTGTGATTGCTGCCGAACGTCCCCTGCAGGAGCATTCACCCTGGCTGAGAAGTGGATCGACTGCGGAAGGAGTTCAAGATGTGTCATCTCAAGACGTGCCAAACTGGTGTGTTGATGATATCAAACTGAATCCACTGAGGACCTACACCCGAGGCCCGGGTCTTCCCACAGGCAGCAGGTATGGCGATCCTTTGTGGGAGGGATGGCCTTCCCCTACTACGACTGGACAGAGCTGCCATGAATCTGCAGTGGCTCTGCAGTGACTGTCTTCCACCCGATTCTACACGCCCTGGATAGCTCTCTGGAACAGCCCTAGGGTGGATTACCCTGTCCAGATACCGCTGTCCACAGATTTTTTGTTCTTCATCTAAACAGTACGTCAGCCCCATGTCTTGGTCATTTCTTCACAACTCTCTCTCTCATGGGAAGATCCCCGTGAACATGTAAAATGAATAAAACTTGTTGCTTTTCTCCGTTGTCAATCGGCTCTTGTATTTATTGGATTTCTAGATCCAGCCAAGGAGCCCACAGGAGAACTAAGAGGGGCCACGGGGGTCTCTCTCTTCCCTGCAGCACCTTTGACTTCGATTGCAAAATGGCCACACTTGACCTCGGCTGCACTGTTCAACCCAATAGCCAGAGACCCCATGTGGCTGTTGGACACGTGGACGTGGCTGTCTGAAGGGACCTGTGCTACACCAGACTCTGAATTCTTACTGGTATGATAAAAATCATGTGAAAGAGCGCATGAATAATCTCTTGAAATGATAATGTTCTGAATATTTTGGGCTAAATAAAAATATATTATTAAAACTGATTTCACCTGTTCCTTTTTACTTTTTAAACCATGGCTATTAGAAAATGTAAAATGGCCACTATGGATCATATTATATATTTCTGATGGCCACTGCTATATAGAGAGAAGTGACAAACTTTATTCCAGTAATTACTGAACCAGTAATTAATTCAGTAATTACTAATCCTGAGACACACAGGGGTGTGGCCTGAGAGCTTGGATGGGATGGGGTGGGGCAGGGTCATCAGGGGTTGAGATGACTCACCTGAGGCGTTCAGGCTAGGGTGAAGATCTCAAGGAGGGGATGCAGGAGGAGTATGTGTGTCGGTCAGTTTTCCACTCCTGGAGCAAATGCCTGAGATGATCGACTTAAAAAGAGAGCTCGTAGTTTTGGAGGTTTCAATCTATGGTCCACTGGCCCTGCTGCTTTGGGCTTGTATCGAGGTGGTACATCATGGCAGGAGAGTGTGGCTGAGGGAGCCCTTTCACCTCATGGCTTAGCATGAAAGAGAAAGAGGAATAGATTGGCGCCCCACAGTCCCCTGCAAGGGCACGCCCTGGTGACCTACACCTTCCCCATAGGCCCCATCTCTTCTAGGTTTCCACCACCTTCAATAGCACCACAGGCTAGGGACCAAGCCTAAATCACAGGGCCTTGGGGGACACTTATCTAAACCCTGGTGGTAGGGGTGGGGGTGGAGGTAGACGGAGGGGAAATGCAATTAGTGCAGAGAAAATAGCCAATGCCAAAGGACTGTGGTTGGTGGGGGGGATGGGGGGCATGGCAACTGTTATGGTTTAGATTAGGTGTTCCCCAAAGCTCCTGTGAGACCGTGTAAGGAAGTTTAGAGGTGAAGTGATTGGGTTGTAGGAGGTGTAACTTAACCAGTGCATTAACCCCCTGACAGGGGTTGACTTGGTGGTAACTCTAGGCAGGTAGGGTGTGGCTGGAGGGTGTGTCCCCCAGGGGCATGCCTTGTCCTTGTGGAGCAGAGCTCTGTCTCTGCTTCTTGGTGCCATGCTCCCAGAGCTCTCTTCTGCTAAACACTTCTGCCATGATGTTCTGTCTCATCTCGAGCCCCAAGGAATGGAGTCGGCTACCGATGGACTGACACCTCTGAAACCGTGAGCCCCCAAATAAACGTTTCCTCCTTAAAACTGATCTTGTCAGGTCTTTTGGTCTCAGCGATGAAACACTGACTAAAATAGCATGGTTGAGACAGACAGGAGATGGCAGGATGGAGAGCCGGGGGCGGGCTGGGGAGGCTGGCAGGGCATGTAGCCCGCAGGGCTCTGTGGGCCTGGGCAAGGTGTTGGTTTCCGTTCCCAAAGCAATGGGAAGCCACGGAAGGATTCTGAACAGCAGGGTGACAGGGTCTGTAGGTGCCCTTTGACAAACTCACTCTGACGTTTTATTTCTATTCCTGAGAGGCCATCTAGAGGTCTCTGGAATGAGACTGCCGAGTTCCAATCAGAGCTCTGTCACTAATACCAAAGCCTTGGGCAAGACACTTTCCGTGTCTGCTTCCACATCTGTGAAGAGGGGGTGCTGCCTAGGGTTGCTGAGATGCTTGAGGAGTTCCTATGTGAAGAAACTGCGGAACGGGACGGAACATGACGTCAGGGTCCACCTCTCTACAGATGCACAGACACGTTCCAGCTGAAAACATTTATGTTCTCCATCTCCCAGGAAGAAACTCCACAGTGGTCAGTGCTGCTGGCTTCTGTTCTGTGGGGGTCTGAGGACATGAAGGGAGGAGTTTGGGGCGGTGAGGGGACACGAGGTGTGAACTCTCTGCAGACCTTGACTCCAGCTTCTCTCCAACAGCTGGATTCCTTTCTCCAACATTGCTTCCATTTAAAGTCAGCCTGAATAAAGAGGTGCTATCCTAGTACGGAGTCAAAGAAAAATGAGCTTCCCCTGGCTCCCGCCCAAGGGCGTCCCAGGCTATTGGACGAGGCCGGAGAAGGCAGAGCTTTCACAACTTTATGCACATATTTGGAGATGGCCTTGATTAAGACCGTTGGCCACATTCCAAGAACCTTGGAGGGTGACCACTGGGAGCCAGGACTGGCCTAGGATATACAGAGACTTGCCCAGGAGTTTAGAGCAAGTCTGGCAGTTTGAAATGTATACAGAAGAGCTCAATGTCTTGAAAAATCCATCTGCGTGCTGAGCTGGGGAAATAAAACTAAAGACTCCTGCAGCTCCGCGTGTTGATTCAACCAGAAGTTTTGTAAGAGCATTTGCTCATGAGCCAGACTGGCCATTAGTGGGCATCCAGGGAACCTACCCCCTGTGTGAGGAATGCTCATGCTTTGGGCACCAGGGGCAGGGGCAGAGAGGCTGCTGTCTGCCTTGAGCTGGGGGCCTTCCTGTTCCCTACGTAATCGAGATGAGATTTGGTCCTGGATTTTTCTTTTTTCCAGTACTGGGAATTGAACCCAGGCCCTCTCACAGGCCAGGCACTGCCACTTGAACTGCATACCCTTAGTCCCAGATTTCTCAGTAACTTTGTTCATGTTAGAATAAGTGGTGGACATCTTTAAGGGGTCCTAAGGGACTCTGGATCAACTCTGTCCTCTCAAAAGTAAAGCCTAGGAGGACTGCCACCCGGGGTGCTATGACAGTCCCCTCATCTCACCCTAGATGCCTCTTACCCAAGTAGAGAAGAGGCTGTGACAGACAGGTCCACCCCCAGACTGCCACAGGATTCCCATGATTGGCTGAAGCCAGCCACAGTTCATCTCTCAGGGCCAGGCACAGTGGGTTTAGTGATGAGGAGGTGTGGGGGAACTGTCTAGTAGAGCCTTTGTTCTGTGAGCAGTGGGGAGTCATTGCAGGGCTTTGAGCCCAGGATAGTGACATGATCCGATCTGTGATTCTGAAAAGACACTCTGGCAGGGGAGTGGAGAATGGGTGGAAAGGAGGGATGAAGGGAAAAGAGGAGACTAGTTCTAAACTGTCCAAGCTTCCATCATGGAAAGGTCAGAAAGGATTTCATTCTAGATGCCCAAAGTACTTTCCCCCCAGCCTTTAACATGGCATAGGATGATGTTCTGAAAAACTTTCTTGTACATTTATCCTTCTTTGTAATTAGCTTTGTAATTTCCTTGCAGAGGATGACTCCTAAAACAGAGCACGTGGCAGAGATTCACGTAGGAATCTCTGAAATTCCTGAATCTCTGAAACCCGTAGGACCAACACCTGGAGCAGAGCTGGCCCAGGCCGGGCCGCCAGGTGGGCCAGATCCAGAGCTTGTTTTAGTAAATGAAGTTTTACTGGGAATAATCAGGCTCATTTGCTGACTTATGATCTGCACCGCTTTTGCACAATAGCATAGTTTAGAAGTGGTACAGGGCCTGTGTGGCCTGCAAAGCCTAAAATATTTATTACCTGGCCCTTGACAGAAAAAAAAAAAAAAGAAAAAAACCTCAAACCCAACTTTATTGATCCTGGTATAGAGAGGATGACAGTGGAGAGAGGAGGCATTTTCTTGGACTATCTGAAGGTGCAGTTTTACATATGAAAATCCAAACCTTGAAGGACTCCCTAGAGTAGGAAGGACAGGACAAGGACACAGCACAGGGAGGGTTTTGTCATGTAGGATTGGGGAAACTCCCTCTGGAGCAGAGGCAGGCAAGGCCCAGTGGGAACTGATAGCAATGTCCTGGCTTTCCCTTCAGAACCAGAACACACAGCGACTTGATGGGCAGAGCCTGGGGATCTTCAAGGTGCCCAGAAGAATCTTGCATTTGGTATGGTGCTGCTCCAACATGGCTTGGGGACAGCAGAGGAACAGTGACCGAGGGAATTCCTTGAGGGTCCTGAGAGTAGCTTCGCCTGTGCCCACATCTCTGGTATCTGCTTGGACACCTTGACCCTCCAAGAAGGCCTTCCCAAGATGCCCCCTCACTCTACCAATTACCACCTCCCATACTTTATGTATTTACAAGGAAATCTAAACTTCCCTTTCCAGAGCACTCACTACACCTGCAATTATCCATTCAGTATCTAGTTAGCTTACTCGATGGCTAAGTCTATGGGGCAGGGACCATAACTCATTTATGACTTTGTGCTAAGCATTTAACTCAGTGATAACACGAGTGTGCGATGAAGGAATGAATAATGCAAAAGACCACTCCTCAGTTAACCCTGTCTCCAGTATTTTATTGTCTAGCAGCTCTTGCACCATCCTCATAAGGCAGGATTCCCACGTAAGGGAGGAGATGAGAAAGCCATTGACCTTTGTGGCTGCATTTACAGGCAGCACTCAGAAACCACAGAAGGCTCCGCAGTCAGGACGGATTCTTGACAATAAGTGTCTACACGGACATCCACCCCTTGCCAGCCTCTCCCCTAGGTGTTGGTATCTGCAGGGAACAAAGACTTCCCCACACTGGTTTCTAAGGTGGAGCAGTGAAGTCAACTGGCTCCATTTAACTGGACCATTTAGCTTAAAGTATGACACCTGCTGAGAATGGCCAGAAACCAGGTGTGGTAGGAGAGGGGATCAGGCTAAAGTGTCCTTGGACAAGTGGGGTGAAGAGGAGAGGGCAGATGGCAATAAGTTTTTCCCCATTTTTTTTTAATTGGTGCCTTATAATTATACATAATGGTGGGGTTCATTGTTATGTATTTGCACGTGCATGTGATACAACAATGTTACTTGGCCAATATCATTCTCCAGTTTATTGCAATCATTTTGTGCTTCGAGGTATATACATTCAGCAGCAAGTTAAAAAATGAAAAAGGAAAACAAAATAATCTTGTCATATGTCTAGCCCAGTCAAGTTGTTACAATAAAAGGCAATATTTATTTCCTGTTCAGCAAGGGTCAGGTACTCTGCTCAGCACCGGACATGAATTTTCTTGTTCCATCCTAACAGCAACCCTATGAGACAGTCATCATTCACTGAAGAACTAGTTCATGAGCACCAGTTCTTGTGTACCAGCCCATACCAGGCATTGTGTAGACCATGAGATACAGATGGTAAACAAGATAGGGCAAATCCCTGCTGTCTCTGAGTTCATATTCCAGTGGACAGGTACCATTTATTGGCCCCAACTTATTTTGTGAAAAAACCTTGAGGTTCTAAAAAGTGTAGCCATTTGCCCAAATTTCATGTCCAGTGATTGATCAGGCCAGGACTCAGTTTCCAAAGTCTCTGACTCAGAAACTTCAGATCGCTCTGCCAGGGTGCTCCCTTTGCCCCCAGAGGTTGCACGTGTGGCTCAGGAGCTTGTTGCTGCGTGACCACACAGGAGATCTTTGTTATCAATTTACTTAAAAGCAGCACAAGTCCATGGAAAGCAGGGAGGGTAGGTCCAGCTGTCTCAGCACTGTCAGGAGGACGGCCTGCTCTCCTGGTGTCCGTCTTGTGTGTGGCTCTGGTGACTGGCCATCCACCTGAAGGGATTGGTGTGCTTCTCTCCAGGGCTCCACAAGCACTGGGACAGTGTGCCAGCTTGGAGAGTGCGCTTTCCCCAGATGCTCAGAAAGGTAGGAGTATTCTTTTTTATAATTTTATTTATCCTTTAAGTATGATATGCATAACATGCAAAGTAACAAGGCACAAAATGCAAGAAGTTAAAAAATGATAAGAAAATGGTATAACTCTCACCCTGTTCTTTAGCCCCCAGTTTCCCTTCCTGGAGTCCCATGTGCTTGTAAGTAGAAAACAATTCTAAGGGAGAGGAGTGGAGATGCTCTCCAGGTGGGCCTGCTCACCATATAAAGAAAGGTAACGCCAGGTGTGGTGGTGCATGCCTGTAATCCCAGCAGCTCAGGAGGCTGAGGCAGTAGGATTGCAAGTTCAAAACCAGTCTCAGCAATTTAGTGAGGCCCCCCAAGCAATTTAGCAAGACCCTGTCTCAAAAAAAAGGCCAAGCTGCTGAAGTGTGTGGGATCCTAAGAGAGTCCCCCAGTTCAGGCTGAAGCCACCTTGACATGAGCCTCCCTCTATCCATTAACCTGCCTTCCAGAACCTCCAAGAAGCCAGGGAGTGACTGGAAAGAATGGTCCCCAGAGGAAATGAGTCCATTGGTGCTCCGGGTCCTGCTTTGGGGCCTTGTGATCTGGTTTACTAAAAGCCCACCTTAGAGCTGGGGCGCAAACAAAACTGAACCCAGCAGAGGATGAGACCAGGCTCAGCAGCAGCCGCTCGAAAGCCCAGTCTCCTCTCTGTTGGGCAGCTGGCTCTCCTCTCTCTGTGGCCTTCCTTGGCATGTATTTCTCTTCAACCAATGACCTTCAAACCCCTAGTTCTCTCCTATTTGGTTCCTAGGCAGGTAAGAGACACTTGAAATGACGGTTGTTGGCTTTGGGGAAAGTCGGGGTCATTAGTCTCCGAACTTTAGGGGATAGAAAATATGCATTGACAAAGCTCATCAATATAACATGATTCAAGGCAAGGAGAATTCTTGTAGTTTAAGGAAGATAAAGTCAATGAGAGGATATTTTTCTCATGAAACTAAAATCCATAGCTCAAGATGTGACATTTTCCTGTAGCACTGACAAAATCATGCCGTGAATTTATGTGCTTTTTTTTTTTTTTTTTTTTTTTTTT
>NW_026000082.1:22610009-22625865 GCF_001458135.2 Marmota marmota marmota
TTTTTTTTTTTTTTTTTTTTTGAGAAAAAAGATGTTTCTCATAGAACACTTTTAGTTCCTATAATTTCCAACAGATTGAAAGATAGCTACTGAGCTCATTTTAATGTTCCCACACATTAGTTCTCAAACTTAAAACTCCTGTGTCCTTCAACTCTCCATATACTGTCTGACCTTTTATTTGCTGCAAATACTCTTTTTATATCAGATGTACACACCTATTTGAAGAAAATGTTGCTATATTTGTAGTAAATTATGAAATAACTCTATTGAATGTCACTTAATAAAGGAAATGTTATTAAGGAAAAAAAGAAAGAAAGAAAGGGAACACAGATGGACGCTGGTTTCCTTGTTCCGAGGAGTGGGTGGGGTCCTGTACATTCCACAAGCTCACTATGTATTGAATTAAGAATTACAGTCAGGTCATTTGGCAGCACAAATCATTTAATATTTTTAATGCCTGCTGCACAGTAAGCTGAGGAATATGTGTTAGAGATGGATATCCTTGACAATGCTTTTAAGATCATAGATAGTGTTTTAACCCTAACATATATGAAATAAGAAATATCCAAGGTCATAAAGTTGGTATGATGCTTCGCTTCACCTTCTAAGTGGATGTTTTCTTATGTGATGAAGTGTCCTGTTGCTAAAGACCATTTGACTCTGTTCCCATGGCCCCATCAAATTCTCTAGACCCCGCCCCCCCATTCCAGAATTCCGTAGGAACTGGGGTCAGAATAAAAACCTCTCATCTTCTGCTTGTGTCAATCCTCTAGACACTCTCTGAATCACCTGTCTGTGGCTGGGAGCTATTGACAAAACAGTATCAGATTGGCACACAGCAAGAGCAGGTGACAGGTGAAACATGGATGTATTCTGGCATTTGTCAGGCAAGAACCAGTGTCTGAGATCAGAATTATTCCAATTGGCTGAATAATAAGACATGCGGCTCCCATGGGGCTGGGTGAGTAGCATCAACAGGGAAAAGGATAACATTCAGTGTGGGAGGACTGAGGTCACCAGCATGACCATGACATGGTCCCATTTTATGGATCTTTCCAAGGTAGGAGGGAGATGGAGATTCACTCTAGTGATATTAATTGCACATCTATTCTGTGCCAGGCACTAGGGAAATAGAGATAGTAATATCTAGGGAAATAGAGATAGTTTGCTTGTAGCCCACAATTTGATGGGGGAGGTTGACATGCAGACAGAGAACTGGGATCCCAAAGGCTAAGTGGATGCCGAGTGTTTTTGGGAGAATGGAGTGGGGCACGAAGGGTCAGAAATGGCTTCCCAGAGGAGGTGACAGAAACCTGGAGAGAGGAATAGGAAATTTAGTCACAGAGATGGGCGGGACATTGGGGTGGGAGTGGCTGGGAGGGAAAATAATAGAGTGACAGTAAACAGGAATGTGCAGAGAATATAGCAATGACGATAAGATCAGCTGAAGCTTTTGCAGCAGCACCAGGCACTGTTCTTGGGTTTGAGGTTCACTGATCCTCACTTACCTGATTTTGTTGGTCAAAGGCTGGCAGACTGGCCCCGGGGCCTGGGCCTCATACCACATCGCCACCATCTACCTATGCGCATGTTCAGGAGTGGAGGAAGCTGAGCTGGAGGGGCTCTGGCATGTTTGTTAGGGCTGAGTGGTGGAAGCTTTGCCTGCCACCTGCCTGAGCTGAGCCTTCACCCTGTGGACACAGAAGCATTGTGCATAGGAGAGCTTGCCAGCTGATCTGTGTTTGGGGGGAAAAATCACCTTAGCAGCTGTGATAATGAACTAGAAATAGAAGAAACTGCAGGTTGGCTTTAGACAGCTGCAGTTTGCCCAGAGCAGACCTGGTGAGACCTGACGGCCAGGGGCAGTGGGTCAGAGAAGAGGGAAAACATTTAAGGAGTGAAGTGGCCAGGATTAGGGGAGCAGATGAATGTAGAGTGGACAGAGGAGTTGTCAGTGGCGGATGTCTTTGCTTGGGCACCATTTGCAGCTGCCAGCTCTGAGCAGCTTCTCTGGGCTGCTAGAGTTGGGGACTGTCTCTGTGTCCCCTGCTGGCCCCAGAGGAGGGAATGACATGAAGGAGGTCACATTCTCCCAAAAGGGCTGTCCCCTGTGTGCCTGCAGTTCCATCTCTTATTCCCTTGAGGATTGCACACTGTGGAGATCACAAAGGAGCAGAGGTCTGAATGGAGCAGAGGGATCGAAGCCCAGGATCCGAGCTGCTAAATACTAATCCTCTTTCCCTGAGTCTTGGGGTCCCCCAAAAGCAAAAATTTTCTTTGCATTGAAACCTCTGCACCAGCAAGCCAAACCTGTGGTGTTTTCTGGTCGTGCAGTTCTCTCTGCATTTCCCCTCTCCCTCTAGACTCATTTCTCAGCCTCACCTTTGCATACTCAAGAGGCTCATTAAAGCATTTTCCCAAACAAAAGAACAGTCTTCTCCAAAGATGAATTTCGCTGCCACCCCTAGAATGCACAAACAGCTGCAGGCCTCATTGAAAACTGCAACGTGTTCGTTTCTTCCCATCACATTAAATATTGCAAAAAGGCCCCCAAATGGAGACCGCTAGTTTAGCTGGTGCCTCATGGAACAAATATTTATCGAGGGCAAATTTTGACCTCTAGTAATAGAGGATCAAAGACTTAAGACATTAGTGAGAGGATATTAAGAAATAGTCTGTTGTGTTGGAGATCTAAACCAGTCCTTACCCAGACTGCAGCTTATCTTGATGGCCCCAGAGAAACCTCAGTCTCTGGCACTGGGTTAACATGGTCCTAAATGACTAGGCCCCTCCCACCAGATACCTGGAAGAAATAAGCATAAATCTTCTCCAGCAGAATATATGATAATCCAAGGTCTCAAGTTGGGCCTCTAAACAATTTTTCTAATATAACATTTGACATCAAATCCAAGTAAACCAGGTACTATTATAGTTTGGGTTTTGAATATCCCCCAAAGCCCCACGTGTTGAAGGGTTGGTCACAGCCTGTGATGCTATTGGGAAGTGGTTATTTAGGAGGTGGGCCTAGTGGAAGGAAGTTAGGTCATTAGGGGTGTGCCTTTGGAAGGAATATTAGGACTCTGCCCCCGCCCCTATTTCTTCCTGGTGACTAGGAGGTGAAAAGCTTTTCTCTACCACGTGCTCCCCACCACAATGTTTTGCCTCACCTCAGGTATAAGTTGATTTCATTGATTATTGTCTTTCTCCTTATGAAGACTGTAAAAGAACAATCAGAGCCTAGCACAATTATTCAACATATAATAGTTCCCTCAATAACTATCTTAAATCTGTGTCTGCTCATTCTAATATCTGAGCATCTCTCCTTCCATCATATGTTTTTTTTTTCCCTCTGATGGATGCCAGTCATATCAGATCACTAAAGGGTCTAGTGTGTTAGTTAGCTTTCTGTCACTGTGACAAAATACCTGAGATAAGCAACTTATAAGAAAAAAAGTATATTTAGGATTATAGTTTCAGAAGTTGACTTTGTTGCTTTGTGTTTGGCATGAGTTATACGAGGTGGTGTGATAAAGCTAAAAATAAAATGAAAATGTCTACCAGAATAGTCAAGATAATTGTTATCTTATTGGAAAGGGAAGCAGTAGTGATTAGGGGTGAGGGGGAAGAATAGAGAAAATTTGTTTTGAAAAATGGAAGGGATTGATCAGGCTAACAATTACACACAAATGTTCACTGTGTGATAAATCATTAGTTTTATATTTTCTTTTTTCTTTTTTTTTTTTTGACATTTAAAGTGGAAATGCTTTTATTGATAGCTCAGGGTTAAAAGAGACAGATAAGACAAATCCAAGACAATGGAGTGTGAAATCATAGCAGCAAGGTCAATACTCTTCACCCTCATCCTCTCCCTCAGCACTATCTGCTCCAACCTCCTCATAATCTTTCTCTAGGGCAGCCATGTCCTCATGGGCCTCAGAAAACTCTCCTTCCTCCATCCCCTCACCCACATACCAGTGAACAAAGGCACGGTTGGCATACATCGGGTCAAACTTGCGATCCAGGCGAGCCCAGGGCTCAGCAATGGCTGTGGTGTTACTCAACATGCACACAGCACGCTGTACCTTGGCCAGGTCTCCACCAGGAACCACAGTGGGAGGCTGGTAATTAATGCCAACCTTGAAGCCAGTGGGGCACCAATCCACAAACTGGATGCTGCACTTGGTCTTGATGGTGGCAATGGCAGCATTGACATCTTTGGGGACCACATCACCACGGTACAACAGGCAGCAAGCCATGTATTTACCATGGCGGGGGTCACATTTTACCATCTGGTTGGCTGGCTCAAAGCAAGCATTGGTGATCTCTGCTACAGTAAGCTGTTCATGGTAGGCTTTCTCAGCAGAAATGACAGGGGCATATGTGGCCAGAGGGAAGTGGATGCGGGGATAGGGCACCAGGTTGGTCTGGAATTCTGTCAGGTCAACATTCAGGGCTCCATCAAATCTGAGGGAAGCAGTGATGGATGACACAATCTGGCTAATAAGGCAGTTAAGGTTAGTGTAGGTTGGGCACTCAATGTCAAGGTTTCTGCGACAGATGTCATAGATGGCCTCATTATCTACCATGAAGGCACAATCAGAGTGCTCCAGGGTAGTGTGGGTGGTGAGGATGGAATTATAGGGCTCAACTACAGCTGTGGAAACCTGGGGGGCTGGGTAAATGGAGAACTCCAGCTTGGACTTCTTGCCATAATCAACAGAGAGACGTTCCATCAGCAGGGAGGTGAACCCAGAACCAGTTCCCCCACCAAAGCTGTGGAAAACCAAGAAGCCCTGAAGACCTGTGCACTGGTCAGCCAGCTTGCGAATTCGGTCTAAGACGAGGTCAATGATCTCCTTGCCAATGGTGTAGTGGCCCCGGGCATAGTTATTGGCAGCATCTTCCTTGCCTGTGATGAGCTGCTCAGGGTGAAAGAGCTGACGGTAGGTTCCAGTGCGAACTTCATCAATGACCGTGGGTTCCAGGTCTACAAACACTGCCCTGGGCACGTGCTTGCCAGCACCCGTCTCACTGAAGAAGGTGTTGAAGGAGTCATCTCCTCCCCCAATGGTCTTGTCACTTGGCATCTGGCCATCAGGCTGGATGCCATGTTCCAGGCAGTAGAGCTCCCAGCAGGCGTTGCCAATCTGGACACCAGCCTGGCCAACGTGGATGGAGATACACTCACGCATGACGGGTTCTTGTAGGGCTGGGCGGCGCGGGATGAGACGAGGAGACGACGACCAGGAGCTCCCACTGACAGACTACCAAGGAGTCCGGGGGAGAAGTTACCTAGTTTTATATTTTCATGGACTCTTCTGCATGTGTTTATGTTTTACAATAAACTATGTTAATGAAAATAAAACAGAGCATCAGACTATACAGCAAGTCTGGATAATAGAACAGAATGAATCAATGCCTTATTTGAAATTCTAATTATTTTCAGTGTACATTATTACAGCAGAAAAATTATGGATATCAAATATATGGATAGCACAAAAATATTTTCAGACATACAATGGGCCAAATAATAATAATAATAATAATAATAATAATAATAATAATAATAATAATGTTTCTTGGAGGTGGGCCTCAGCAAGATGAGGCAAACTGAAGAGAAAAAAAAATTCAGTTTCTAGAAATAGGAATATAGTTCATGAAAGTACAGTACATTGAAAAGGGGCTGTGGCTGTGGCTCAGTGGTAGCGCACTTGCCTGGCATGTGTGAGGCACTGGGTTCGATTCTCAGCACCACATATAAATAAATAAATAAAATAAAGGTCTATCAACAACTAAAATAAATTAAAAAGAAAGAAAGAGAAGAGGTCCTAAGGTGTCATCAAAACAACATGTCTAGATGGAAGTAGGGGGATGGAGGTCATAGAAGGGAACTTTTTTAGGGGAGTATTTTCTTTTCTTGTTTTGCAGGGGGAGGGGATTGAACTCAGGGGGCACTCAACCACTGAGCCCCATCCCCAGCCCTATTTTGTATTTTATTTAGAGACAGGGTCTCACTGAGTTGCTTAGCGCCTCGCTTTTGCTGAGGCTGGCTTTGAACTTATGATCCTTCTGCCTCAGACTCCCAAATGCTGGGTTTACAGGTGGGCATCACTGCGCCTGGCGGGGAGCATTTTCCTCAGTAGAATATCTGATCTTACTGGTATTTTGTCTTTTCTTCCTTCTCCCTTTTGGCTTTGTTCTGCTTGTGCTTTGGGATTTGAACCACAAGCAGGCAAGCCCTGTACCACTGAGCCACATCCCCTGTCCTTTTAATTTTGAGACAGAGTCTTGCTCAATTGCCCAGATTTGGCGTCCAACTTGCAATCCTCCTGCTTCAGCTTCCCAAGTAGCTGGGGTTCAGGTGTGCACCAGGCACTTGGTTCTGGTGTTATTGACATTTAAAGATACAATGAAAGAAAAAGAAATGCAATTTCAAAAGTTTGTGTTCACCTGATTGCAAGAAGGCCCAGTTCTCACCCTTACCTTGTCTGTATCCTCCGTCACATGACTTCGCAGTGTCCCCAAGAAGGGGTGAAGCTGGTTTCTCTCTCCTTGAATCTGGGCTACCTTGACTTTGCTTTGATCAACCAAATGTGGCAAAAGTGACAGGGCACCAATTTTGAGCCCAGATCTCCTGAGGCCTTGTGTCCATCTGCCTGTCCCCTTGGAATGCTGTCCCTGAGTGCAATTCTTCACTATCCTGATGGGAGATGAGAGATCCTCCCAGCTAAGGCTCCAAACTTGAGAACACACGAAGCAAATGCCTCTCTGACTGCCGATGACAGGTGAGCAAATCCCACCAAGCCCAGCTCAGATCAGCTGGCTATGCCACGGACCCAGGGACTTCTGAGAATAGGTACTTATTGTTCTATGCCACTTAGGCCACATCCCAGCATCACAGGCTGAGGATCAAACCTTCAACACATGGGCCTTTGGGATCTTCAAAATTCAAATGATAGAACCTAGTTTACTTGGATTTGATGTCAGATGTTGCATTAGGAAAAATGTTTATGCACGTGACTTGAGACCTTGGACGATCATATCTTCTACTGGAGAAGATTTATGTTTGATTTTTATGAGGTGTTGGCCAGAGTTTTGGCTGGGTCAGAAGGTCCAGGGCAGCACCCTCACACACGGGGCAGGTGGCGCAGGCTGTCAGGCTGTGGGCACCCTGGGTCTCCTCCGCATGGCCTCTCACCCTTTATAGGCCAACACAGTTTGCCTTGTTTTTATTTATTTATTTATTTTTTTAGAGTGAAAGATGGGGAGAGAGAGAGAGAGAGAGAGAGAGAGAGAGAGAGAGAGAGAGAGAGAGAATTTTAATATTTATTTTTTAGTTTTCGGCGGACACAACATCTTTGTTTGTATGTGGTGCTGAGGATCGAACCCGGGCCGCACGCATGCCAGGCGAGCGCGCTACCGCCTGAGCCACATCCCCAGCCCCAGCCTTGTTTGTTTTTAAACATGGAAATTTCAGAGTAGTGTTCCAAGAGGTCAGAGCTGCCCTCTTGAGGCCCATACTCTAAAACTCATACGGCAGCATTTCCACTACCCTTGTTCATCAAAGAAAATCACAAGGCCACCCAGATTCAAGGGGTGTGGATATAGTCTACTTTTTAATGAGAGGAGCTTTAAAGAATTTGTGTAATATTTAATATCCCACATCATTCTTAGGTCCTTAATGATTCTCATTTTTAATTTTCAGTGTAGAGGAATTGCATGTTGGCTAGATTTATTTCTAGGTATCAGATGTTTTTTTTTTTTTGTGTGTGTATGCTATCATGCTATTTTTCTTTTTCAAAACAACTTTATTATACTATAATTTGCAGTGAAATGCACCCATTTTGGGGGAGGTGGTACTGGAGATTGAACTTAGGGGCACTTGACACTGAGCCACATCCCCAGCCCTATTTTGTATTTTATTTAGAGACAGGGTCTCCCTGAGTTGCTGAGGGCCTCTCTGTTGATGAGGCTGGCTTTGAATTTGAGATCCTACTGCCTCAGCTGGGATTATAGGCGTGTACCACCATGCCTGGCCGAAAGGCACCCATTTTAAGAGTACAGTTTGGTAGGCTTTGACAAATATTTACACCCATGCAACAACCATCGAAATTAAGATGAAAAAAACATTTACATCACCCTAAATATCCCTCATGCCCTTTATGGCCAATTCTCTTCTATTCTTTGTCTCTGGTATCCTTTGTCTCTTTTTTCTGTTCCTGTTAGTTTCAACTTTTCTAGAATATCATATAAATGTAATAATACAGTAAATGCTCTTTCATCTGTTTCTTCTTTTGCTCAGGACAAGATTTTGTACATTTGTCAATTCTTCCTTCTCCCTTTTGGCTTTGTTCTGCTTGTGCTTTGGGATTTGAACCACAAATCCCTTTGACTTGGATTGAGTCGTTTTCAGTGTCTGAATATTAAAAGTAAAGCTGCTATAACATTTGGTTACAGGTATTGTATAATTATATTTATCTTGAATAAATGACTGGATGTGGAATGAACCCGTCCGAGTGGTCAGTGCATAGTTCTCTTCTTAGTAACATAACACATTGTTTTCCAAAGTAGCATATCATTACACTGTCAGGGTGTGGGAGGAGCTCAGCACCTTTGTCAGCACCTAGGGTCATCAGATTCATCATTCCTTCCTGGACCTCAGGCTATTCATTCCTTTTCTTTGGTTTGACATGCCATCTGCAGTATTTCTATCAGTGTGCTTTCACTAGTAGCCAATTCTGTTCATTTTTGATTATTTGAAATATCTTAATTTTAACCCTTGATCTTGGAAAACACTTTCACCGACTCTGTAATCATAGATTGGCAATTCCCTTCCAGGTCACTAACACTGTTTATAGTCTTCTGCATGTCATTGCTGCTGTTTAGCAGTTGCTCCCAGAGTACCTGAGGATCTATTATAAGCAATCAGCCTTTTATCTGTGGTTGTTTTTAAGATTTATCTTTGTCTTTGGTAGTTTCATTATGATGTCTCTGCTTGTATATTTATTTTTATTTGACCTGCTTGAGATTTTTTTTTAAAGTTTCTTGAATATATGGATTAGTGTTTTGAGCTTCTGGAAAATTATCAAATGTCTCCTCCTGAAATATTTCTCTGACTCATTCTTCTTTCTTTTTTTGGATTAGGAAACATTAGCCATATGATAGACAATCTTGCTTTATAGTCTACAACTCCTAACTTATTTTACATGCCTAAGCCCATTTGTTGGGATGTTAATTTTACTTTTAGAATTAAAATTTTACTTTGGGATGTTATTTTTTATTTTTCTCAAAAATTCTATTGGCACCAGGTGTGGTGGCACATGCTTATAATTCCAGTGACTGGGAAGGCTGAGGCAGGAGGATAGCAAGTTCAAGGCCAGCCTCAGCAATTTAGTGAGGCCCTAAGCAACTTAGCAAGACCCTGTCTCAAAATAAAAAATAAAAAGGGCTCAGTGGTAAAGCACCTCTGGGTTCAATCCTCAGTACCAAAAATAAACAAATAAATAATTAAAGTTCTGACTCTATTTAATATTTCCCAAGTTACTCTGTAGTTTTTCTCCACATATATCTCATACATATTGACTTTTATTTTTTTTTTAATTAAGCATAATTATCTTAAGAGGTTTTGGATAATTCCAGTTCCAGAAAAATTGGCAGGTCTTGTTCTGTTATCTGTGGTATCTTCTGATTCTACTCGGTGGTGAGTTGATTCTTTATGCTTTTGCTTATTTGGTGTTCAGGCCTAAGGTGAAGACCTGGATAGAGATTGGCAAACTTTCCCTGTAAAGAACCGTGTAACAAATATTCTGGGCTTTACAGGCTATCTGGAGTCTCTATTACTTCTCCTTTTCCTCTTCCTCTAGCTTCTGCTCCTCTTGCACCTGCTCCTCCTCCTTTTTCTTCTTCTAACAACACTTGAGACATGTTTACATTATTTTCAGTTTGTGGATCTTACAAAAGCAGAAACTGACTTTACTCTGCTGACCTCTGGCTTAGGATATCTTTCTCCAAAGAGTTTTGTGTTTCTTCCAGGTGTCTGCGTGATTAATAGTCTGGAACTATTTTAACAACTTCTTCTTCTTCTTCTTCTTCTTCTTCTTCTTCTTCTTCTTCTTCTTATTATTATTATTATTATTATTATTATTATTTTAATTGAACCACTACCATTAAGTGAATTAGGGCTTCCAGTACACGAGGGCAGTTTGCCTGGGTTCCCCTTTTCCCGTGAAGAAGCATCTCCTCAGGGTCCCGACAGGCATGTGGAAGGTCTCCCTTAGACACCCACTGCAGGTGTGCTCCGTCTGCTGAGCTCAGAGCTGTCAAAACGGAAGCTCAGTGTTATGGTTTGGATGTGAGGTGTCCCCCAAGATCTCACGTGTGAGACAACTCGAGAAGGTTCAGAGGGGAATGATTGGGTTATGAGAGCCTTGACCAAATCAGTGGATTAATCCCTGATGGGGTTAGGTGAGTGGTGACTGGAGGCAGGGGTGTGTGGCTGGAGGCGGTGGGCATTGGGGGTGTGGCTCTGGGGTTGTATTTGTATCTGGGAGGAGAGTCTCTCTCTCTGTTCCTGACCATCATGTGAACTGCTTCCCTCTGTACACCTTCCACCATGATGTTCTGCCTCATCTTGAGCCCTAGGGGATGGAGCCGGCTGTCCATGGACTAAGGCCTCTGAAACCATGAGCCCTCCAATAAACTTTTCCTCCTGGACAGTTGTTCTGATTGAGTCTTTTAGTCACAGCATCAAAAAAGATGACTGAAACACCCAGGTTTGCCAGGAGTTGAAAATGTCCTTCGGCAAGAGTAATCTGAGCGCCTCCTGTCCCCAGGTTTCTGCATTTCCTTCGGTTTGGGGCTGATAATTTCTTACTTTTCTTGGTGACTCTTCAATTCTTTTAAGCAGTTTTGAAAAATAATCTACTCATTACCCAGTCCAAATAACCTTGCCGGCTATAAGGGAAATACAAGTCTAGGATGAAAGAATCCTATTTTCTTCTAGAAATTATAACAAATAGCCTTTATGGGGAAAATGACCTTCCAAGAGACTTTTTGAAATTTGTGCTGTTGGGTTATGTTAGTAAGTCCTAGTGGTAAGTGAGACATCGTGTCGTTAGGAGAGAAGAGTACGGCAAATGAATACCCAGTTGAAAAGAAATCATTGTGAACTTATGACCTTAAAAAGAAATATCTTTTCAACCCTGTTCATAAATATGGCCCAACAGTAGCAGAAACACACGGGGCACCAGATTGAGATTTCTTGATAACTCAGAGTTGGGTCCTCAGTGTCCTCACTTAAAGAACTAAAAAATAAAAATAAATAAAAATAAAAACAAACAAAAAATAAAATAAAACCAGAATGACTCTGGAAAAGTTTGTTTTCCAGGAGCAGGTATATTTTCAAATATGTTTGAGCTGAATGGACTTAAGGAAGCTCCCATTTCACAAATTGTGATAATATGAGCATAGAGTGCAAGTTATTATTGTGGTTGCAACTATTTGGAATGAATTAATACATTCTTAATAATATTCAAAAGATAAAAGTAACCATAAAATGTACAAAAAGTGTGATCTGAGCTGCCATTCTGAGCTTGTGAAATATAAAGAAAGCATCATATCTGGGAAGGGTACTAAATGTCAAAAATAAATCTAGATTTTACGTGAAATAAGTCCTGTTGTGATACAAAAGAAGGGATGGTAGCCTGGTGCGGCAGTGCATGCCTATAATTCCAGTGATGTGGGAGGCTGAGGCAGGAGGATTGCAAGTTCAAAGTCAGCCTCAGAAACTTGGGGAGGCCCTAAGCAACTTAGCAAGACTCTGTCTCAATTTTTTTTAAAGGGGTGGAGGCTAGGGGTGTGATGTGGCTCAGTGGTTAAGCACCCCTGCGTCCAATTCCTGGTACCAAAGTGGGAGTGGGGAGAAAAAAGGAATGGGTATGATAATTTTCATTACTTTAGCAGAATATTGCTATTTAGAATTTTTGGTGCTTTTAAAAACATGTGTTAGATTATGAAACACATTTAGTGCTTAATACATGTAAGCAAGACAGAACAAACGAATGTCTCCCTCTCCCCATTCTCCCCTCTCCACCCCAATAATTTATTGTCTATTTGAGAATAGCTAGAAGAAAAGACTTTGAATATTCTCACGACAAAGCAATGGTAAATGTTTAAGGTGATGGTGTGCTAATTACTCTGACTTAATCACCACACAGTGTATCCATGTAAAAAAAAAACATCACACTGTATTCCATAAATACGTACGATTATTATGTCAATCAAAAATAAGACCATAGAAAAAAGAGAGAAAGATCAAATACAAACGTATGTGAATAAGCAAGAATCCTGGAAAAGAATTAAGAATGGTGCTCAAAATAAGAAAGACTGTTTGAAGCCACGGGTCAGTTGAAATAGGTAGATGAGGGGTCAGCAATTATTCTGCATCAGTGATCATAACTGTTGGACCAAAGGGAGCTTTAAGATGATAAATCAGCCAAGTTTCCCAAAGAGGAGAAATAGCAGCACAGACTCTCTCTCTCATTTAGTTCTTCTAACTAATTATAAGGAAGTTCTGACAAGGCTCACGTACAACTTCAATGCTGCTGACAGAATAGGTCAAGAGATCACAGTGGCATTCTGAGCTTGTGAAATATAAAGAAAGCATCATATCTGGGAAAGGTACTAAATGTCAAAAATAAATCTAGATTTTACATGAAATAAGTCCTGTTGATGCAATGAATGAAATGTTATTTTAAAAATCAGGTTCATGAGTGGAGGCTCAGGTTGGAATCTTCTCGGGCGATACAACCAGGTCCTGTGTTTCGATTAAGATCCAATAGGTTGACACCCCAGATCTTGCAAATTTAACTTCTCTGAGATGGAATTTGTTTCTTCTTTTGAGTCTAATGAGATGACTACATCCCAAAGATGGTATAGATCTGCTCTGTCCAAAAGAACCATCTGCAATGGAAATGTTCTAAATCTGCACTGTCCATCTGGTAGCCACGAGCTACGGTGGCTATTGAGCGATTGCAGTTTAGCTGGTGGGACTGAATTTTAAATCAAATTTAATTTAAATTTAGCCATATGTAGTTATTGGCTATTATGTTGGACAAAGTAGGTACATACTCTTATCTGGTAAAATAAAATCCTAGGAGGTAACCTCAGAAAAGAAGAAAAATGAGAATGACAATAAATAAAAGCCAAAGCATAGAGATAATTAAGTGATAGATGTCCAAGGTGATGATACACCAATTATCCTGATCTGCTCATTAAACAGTGCATTCAGGTATTGAAATGTCAAACTGTACCCCATAAATCTGTACGATTACTTTGTAGCAAATAAAAATATACTTAAAACGAATAACAATAACCAAGAAATAAATTTAAATCAGTGACCTGAGCATTTTGTCTCTCTCTATATAGTCTCTCTATATGTCTCTCTCTCTCTCTATATATATAGTCTCTTTCTCTCTCTCATATATATATATTTAATTGTTTTTTTTTTTGGGTCCTGGGATTGAACCCAGGGGTGCCTTACCACCAAGCTACATCTTCAGTCCTTTTTATTTTTTATTTTGAGTCAGGGTCTTGCTGAATTGCCAAGCCTGCCCTTGAACTTGCGATCCTCCTGCCTCAGCTTCCCGAGTGGCTAGGATCATAGGCAGTGGCACCACCCCTGGCTCTCAAGGTTTTAATGTAACAGTATTAATCCCCCGTTAAACACTGTTTTTTTTTTTTTTTTTGAGGTGTTTAAGGCATTCATCTTAGAAGGCTTGGCCCCTGGAGCTCTTCTCTTCTTGTGATCTCTGCATGGAGTTTCCAGCACCATCTCTATGCTAACAGCTCCCAAGTCTTACTCTCCCCAGACCCCTCTCAGGGGTCAGCTTCCTGCTGGACATTTCCACTTATGTGTCTATGGACATCTCAGGGGGCACTGCCCCGTATGGACATCTCAGGGGCACTGCCCCGTGTGAACTCGAGGTCTTCCCCCGACCCTGGTTCCTTCTCATCTCAGCAGATGCTTGCTGTGTCCTTCCCGGTGCTGGGGCCGATCCCGCTGCGTCATGAACACACCCCCCCTTCTCACTTCACATCTAACCCACCTGGAAAGCTCTTCTCTCCACCTGCTAACAGACCCAGCATCTGCGCACACCCCATCAGCCCCAGCTCCCACCCTGATCTAACTCCTCTTTCTCTCTGGGCTCTTCTTGCAGGAGCCTCTTATCTGGTCCTGGGTCCCACTCTTGCTCTTCATCACAGAAGCCAGGGCCACCTCCTTACACTCCAGATGGCATCGGTTAACCCCCCCACCCCACACACACACACACACTCAGAGTGAAAGCCAAGGTCCTTACAAAGTCTCTGCAGGGCTGGTCCCTGTTCCTCTCTGGCCTCCTCTCCTGTCATCCCCTCTCAGCTCCACTCTCTCACCCCTGGCCTCCCCGCTGTTCTTTGAGGCTTGTCTCTGACCGTCCCTCTGCTCCATCAGCATTGTCTTGCTACTTGGCCATTTCATTCTATGCCAGGCTCACTCTCACCTCAGGGCCTTTGCACTTGCTTTTCTCACATCACTTGCTTTAAATTTCCAGGCTTTTGGTCTCAGTGAGGTTTTAGATATGACCCCTTATTTAATTAGAACTCCTATCTCTGGATACTCCCCCCATTACGTTATTCATTGCCCATTTCCCTGACTTCCATCCCTAATAGAAGGTTGGCTCTGTAAGGGTCAAGATTTTAAAAAATTCCTATATGTTTAAAAAATATGATCTCTGACATTCTCCACAGAGGCTGGAAGATGGCGGCGAGGGGAGTGCATTGCCCCCGTGTGCCGCGTCACTGTGTGGGAGTATGATGAGTCAGGATGGCTAAAGGCTATCTTGTTAGGAATTTCCAGCAATAGTGGGGTGCTCCGGAACCTGGAGGAAGGAATTCCATCGCACGAGGATCGGCTACGGGGACTCAAACGCGAGAGATTTGTCGCACGGAGGGTAACATTGCTTATTCAGCAAATCGCCCCTTGGCTAGAGTCTGCAGCGCGCGCTGGGAAACGAGGAGATAGCGACGCAGGGATACAGCGCTGCAGTTTCTGCCAGCCGTGCAAGCACCGTACTCAGGGCTGAATTCTGGGTTCAAGAAGGGGGAAGGAAGCGGTCCATTTCGGTTCTCCACACCGGTCAGACCACAGAGGAGGCCAGCGGCCACCATATTGGAGAGCTGACGTCACCATCCCTGTTTTCGACTGACCGCAGCTCATTCAGCCATAGAACAGGTAATTTCAGGCTGCCATTCGCCTGCGGCTTGCAGACAGATTACTCAGGCTCAGTGCCTGAGTGCTTCTTGGAGCCTGCTCTTATCAGAGCATACACCGAGCACGGAGCGGCCAAGTGCCGGCTCCCGGAACTGCCCTGGCCCAGGGCTAAGGAGCCCGCGGAAACTTCTTCTCGGTCCGGGTCCTGCTGAGGGCCGGTCAGGACTCACTCGTTGCTTTGGTTACCCGGCAAAGGGAACGAAATGCTGCCATTTGCATAGGATACCAACATGGCAGAGATCTGATGTCATCAGAAAGCGGCGGAGGAGAGAACTTCATCAATACCAGCGGCGACAGAAACAGTTGGTCTCCTGGTAGGGAGGGTGAGGCACAGACACCCGAGTCTCTCTCGATTTGTCGTCGAGCCAGAGGGGAGGAGCCGGGCCGCCGCCCGCGCCCGGAGCAGGCCCAGTGGCTCGCCGGTGTGGTGATCCCGTGACCCCAATTGGAGAGGGGCGGAGCGGAGCCGCCACCCGCACCCACAAGGTGGGCAGACCCGTGACCCAGTGGTACATGGGCGTGGTAGGAGGGGCAGGGCAGAGCCGC
>NW_026000082.1:22628091-22675088 GCF_001458135.2 Marmota marmota marmota
TTTTTTTTTTTTTTTTTTTTTTTTTGTACTGGGGATTGAACTCGGGGGCACTTGACCACTGAGCAACATCCCCAGCCCAATTTTGTATTTTATTTAGAGACAGGGTCTCACTGAGCTGCTTAGTGCCTTGCTTTTGCTGAGCCTGCTTTGAACTCACGATCCTCCTGCCTCAGCCTCCTGAGCTGCTGGGATTACAGGCGTGCACCACCACGTCTGGCAAATTCAGGATTTTAAAAGCTATTTTAATGTTTGATATAATTAGTGTTCCTTTTTTTGACAAGACCTTGAGTTGTACACATGCATTGTGACAGGTTAACGATTTCTCGTAGCAGGCCAACGGGGGAGCCGAGGTCCTGCTTTAAGGCCAGACCACTCAGGGGTTTGAAGTCACTGAATGTTGAGGTGGAGGAACTCTGGAGGTCACTGGGGACCAGGAAACCAATTTGTAGAAGCATCTGCCCTGCTACCAATGGGGTGAGACCTTCCTGGACATCATTAAGGGGGCTTCAGTGGTCCCCTTTTGCACAGGGGAGCCAGGGTTCAAGAAGTCACTCTTTCGGAGTCACTTATCACTAAATGGGAGAATCGGGGTTTGCATGCAGGTCTCAGGCTTTCCCAGAGGAGAGACTTGTCCAGGGTCAGAGGAAAGAGGACACCACTGTCCTGTCCTTGGGACCACCCTTTGCAGGGGCCTTTCAAGCCAACTGTCAGAGCTGCTTTCATCCAACTTCCAAAATGGTCTTAATTTCTTTATCCTTTTCCTGTCTTAACATGTAGTGCATTACCATCTAAATGTTGCAGAAATGCATTCTTTAAAAAGTAAAAGTTCCCCATAATTTCTCCTCCAAAGAAAGTCACCATCATCAGCCTGAATTAATCTTCAGGATTTTTTTTCCTGTACACATACACGTGCATGAGCTCCCACACATGTGTGTCATGTAGCTTTGTGAACTGTGTGGACTACCCAGTGTCTGGGGAATCTTTTCATGTCCATAAATGACACCGTCTCATTCTAACAGTTGCATAATATTCCGCACATGGATGTGCCCTGCTATATTTAACTAACTTCCCATTCAGGGACATTTAGGTTGTTTTTTAAGGATACATTTCTATAAATTGCCCTCTGAATTATGGTACCAGTTTTTACTTTCACCAACGTGTAGACGGGGTCCATTTCCCCTCTCATCAATGTGCACATTACCAATTTGCTTCCCAGTGGGAAAAGAATCAGGACCCAAAGGTCAGCTTGAGCCCAGGAGAGGGTGGGGTGCTTGACAATGGGCCCAGCATCTGGAAGGGAGAGGAGGGTGATGAGGGACATCCATCAACGGGGCCTTTGCCTGGACCTAGCAGAAGGGGCTTCAGGTCCAGATTCTTCCCACGAAGCCACTCTCCTGTGCACTGACCTTTTTTTCCTTGGTGTAAAGACACAGCCCTTAGCAGGTAGCAAAGGCCTGTGGTGTGGCATTTGTCCTTGCCCCTTAACCTGCCCCATCCTCCAGCTACAAGGTCCCCCTCTCTGTTTTGAAAAGGCATGAGCCAGGGCAGGCTTTCTCACTTCCCAGCACGGTCAAGTGCTTCTCCTCTGTCCCTCTCACTGCCCGCTGGGTCCGGAGCACCACTCTGTGTTCGAGAATTTACGAGCTTCTTGGGTTGTTGTCCAAGAGGTGGTTCCAGTGACACTCAGCACAACTTTGGGGGTCCAGGTGAGTGACTTTTCTGGTTCCATCACAGGTGACAGTGCTTCTCTCATGGCCCCTCCTCATGAAGACCATGGGTCCCTGGAGGGTGGTCTGTGGACGTCGGCTGGGCTTCCACGGGGCACTGGTGTGCGTCACCTGCTCTTCTCACTGCTTACCTTGTCTAGGACCCACTGGTTTCCTTCCTGGAGGCTCACTCCTCCCAGCCTCTCGGCCCCCATCCAACACCAAGGGAGGGTGAGGGGGGCTCTTCTCCCCTCCCTTCAAAGCACCCCGGTTTTGCAACCAACTTCCACATCCTTTCCCCTTTCGAGTCTCAAGAGACATCGACGCCTTTTTTTTTTTTCCCCCTCTTAAGAAAGCCCAATCCTTACAAATCCAAAGCTTTGGTTTTACAATCATTGTTTCTAACACAGGGGTTCAACACAAAAGTTTATTGAAGACACCGAAAAATAGACCATTAACTATTTCTGTCTTTGCATTCCTGATGCAGAAACCCAAATTATCTTTGCAGCAACCAGGATATTTGTGGCTGATTTTTGAAATTTTTATAGGTAATGTAGGATATTATAGAAATATAGATAAGAACAGGACAAAAATGACCATGTCTAGAAATGATTTTGTGATAGGCAACACTTCTCTCCTACAACAGGACCTTTGCACGTGCTCTGGCCACGGACTTAATCACTTCTCTTTCCCCTCTGCATTGATGATGCTCCAAAGTATCTCTGGAATCTCGACTCAGCGTTCATCTCTTCCATCCTTCCCTCCCTCCTCAGGAAAGCTGACCCTACCTATGCTCCATGATCCCCCATTTTTGGTGATACTGGGGATTGAACCTGAGAGCCCTCTACCCACTGAATCACATCCCCAGCCCTTTTTAAATTTTTACTTTGAGACAGGGTCTCTCTTAATTGCAGAAGCTGGCCTTGAACTGGCAGTCCTCCTGTCTCAGCCACCTGAGTCTAGGTGTGCACCATAGCACCTGGCTCAGCTCCATGACCTTTAGCAGATGCTCCCCTCCTTAACATTTATCACAGTTAAAATTTTATGTATTTGTTTTTATGATTGAATGTCTATCTTCCCACTGTACGGTGAACTCCAAGAAGAAGAAAACCAAGGCTCCCTTTCTATTTACCTCCAACATTGAACACAATTCCTGTCTTATAGCAGGCACTTAATGGAAGGAAGGAAGGAAGGAAGGAAGGAAGGAAGGAAGGAAGGAAGGGGAGAGGAGAGGAGAGGAGAGGAGAGGAAGAGAAAGCTGCACCATCTCTGTGCCAACCGAGTGGCTGTGCTGGACCCGGCCACTGTGGCCTGGGAGAGCCGGTGGTGTCCATCTTCTCCCAACTCACATTCACTTCCACACTTTTGATATAATCCTAAATAGCCACGGCCAGTTCTTTGCCTAATTTTGTAATTCTCCTAATTAGCATGCATTCTTTGTTCCAAGTCGGCGTCTGATGTGAAACCCACAGGCACTGAATCGCGGGATCCTTCAGTGACTGCCGTAATAGAACCTAAGCTCTTTACTGCGGATTGCCTCGCCAAAATGTGTTAGGATTTCAGGAAGCAGAAAGCATTCCTTACAGTTTACCAAGAAGCATCTGCCCCAGAGAAAAGGCATTTTTCCTGCAGTGAGAGGCAGTGAGCTGGGCATGCACGGGGCCTCGGCTCCAGCTTCACCTCACCAGGTGAGGGCTGTGCAGCTCTGCACAATCGCCCTCCTTCTCTGGTTCTGTTTCCTCAAGTGAAAGGTGACAGGGTGGGGTTTGATGATGACCCACTACACCTGGTTGCTGGTACCGTCATGGATTTCTTCCTGAGTCACCTTTAGGATGGGTGGTAGGTGGCTGCCCTGAGCCCATGTTGAACTATCATTAGCTTCGAAGCCACACAGCCCGCAGCTCTGCCTTCTGGTGGTCGATTCTGTAATGATGGTTAAATATTTGCCTTGATAAATTTTAGGGGAGAAGTCTCTTAAGTTGTTTAGGGAACGGAGATCCAAGGGGTATCATCCACATTTTAAATTGTCCATCTCTCTCAATACAGCAAAGCAGTTCTGGGTGGTGGGTGTTAGCTCATGGAAGCCTGGAGGGCGTAGATATAATTTAGAAAAGTTTATAAACCACACAGAAAGGTCTTTCTCAGGGCCTTTCATAATGCGGTGGTCAAAAGTAAAGGTCTCTGGGGTAATGCAGGAGGAGGTGGCCATTCAATCAAAAGGCTCCAAGTCACATGGTCTCACATTGGTAAGTGAGGAAGCTGTTTTCCAGTTTCCCTGAAGATGTTCATCCAGCGCCTCCTTAAACCCTCCTGGCAAATTTGCCACATTACAAAGCAGCCTACAGGTTAACAAAGTATCAGAGAGCGCCAAGTTCTACTTTCTGATAATTTGTATCCACTTTGTAATGGGGATCACTCACCCAGCCCTGATCTTCCTTTTACAAACTCACTCTAATGCTTTCTCCAGTTTGAACCCTTCCTGCCTCCTCTTCCTCCCTCCCTCCCTCCTTCCTTCCTTCCTTCCTTCCTTCCTTCCTTCCTTCCTTCCTTCCATACTGGGGATTGAACCCAGGGACACTTTACCACTGAGCCATATCACCAGTCCTTTTTTTTTTTTTTTTAAAGTTTGATTTTGAGACAGGGTTTTATTAAGTGGCTTATGGCCTCACTAAGTTGCTGAGGCTGGATTACTGTCCCTCCCCCTGAAAACTTGAGATCGCCCTGCCTCAGCCTCCCAAGTTGCTCAGATTACAGGTGTGTGCCACTGCGCCCAGCTCCCCTTCCTGCCATTTACCAACAACAGCTGTGACTTGGACCTATTTGGGTGTCAGAAGATTCCAAGCCACTTTCTCCAGATTCTGTTGATTCTTCTCTCACAGCTGCTGTGTCTAGTAGCTGAGTCAACTTACAGTTTCAGAGAATCAACTCACAAATGACTGAGTGTGTCAACAAATGTGGTCATTATTGTCATCAGTTCCCTCCGCCACCTGCTTCACTTAGGAATCCTATGAATGTCTAAAATGTGCAAGAGAGTTATTGGATCAGTGCTCATAGCCCATCAAACATCTAACTTTAGCTCTGAGAAATCATACTCGAATAAATCCTGCAAGGATGTTTTAGATTTCGTAAAGTACAATGATCACCATGCTGCCTAGTTTGGATATTTCCCTGTTTCTCCTCCGGCACAGTGTTGGACGGTATCAGGGACAAAGGTCATCCTGTGCATAAAGGTAGGTTCTTCCCATAAGTGGCCAGAACACTGACAGGACACTCGTCACCAGCCATAAACATCTACTGAGGGAAGGCATGACACCTAAAGACCTTAGATCCTATGGGGGGGGGGGAATGGCAAGACTTCTTAGGCCAACATTAATTATTTTTAAAATGATTTTTAAGTGCTCCACAGCAGTGCATGTCTGCACCCAGGGCAGAAGGCTTCCACTGCCCCCTGCCCACCTTAGGATGCTGCTGATTCTCCACTGTCCTTACCAAGAGAGAGGGCTGTGCTCTATAATAAGAGAAATGATTTATGCCTTTGGAGTTTCAGGGGGAGGGACAGTAATCCAGTGTCTGATTCTGATCTGAGAACTCTGAGGTTGAAGGAGTTGTCCTGGATTGAATGGGGGACACGTCAGGAGGGGCTGTATTCCCAGGTGGTCAGGGCAAAGGAAATGTTCTGTGGGAGCCAGTTTAGGGCCACATGTACAATAAACTTTGGGTAGGTCACAGTAGGTCCCATCTGAGAAGGCTGGGGTCCCAGTGGCCACATACTGGGGAAGCTTGACTAAGTCCATGATGAGCGGGTGGCCATCCCCAGGGAAACCACAGAAAGGACAGGTCAAGAGCCCAGGGCCAGCACACGGGGCCCGTCAAATCAGAACTTCCCTGACTTTTCTTACCCTCCACCCTTCTCTCCTACCTCAGACCCAAAGATCAGGGAGGAGGAAGAGCAAAGACACCTGCTTAGGGCTTTTCACCTGCAACTAGGTCTGAGGGGCTGGGAGAAGCTGTACTTTTTTTTCCCCATATTTTTATTTTTTAATTTGTTCTAATTAGTTATACATGACATTAGAATGCATTTTGACACATTGTACACAAATGGAGTACAACTTCTCCTTCCTCTGGCTGAACCAGGATGCAGAGTCACACCTGTAGTGAAATCATACATGTATATAGGGTAATAATTTACATCTCATTCCACTGTCCTTCCCATCCCACACCCCTCCCCTCCTCTCTCTTACCTCTGCACAATCCAAAGTTCCTTCTCCGCACCCCCACCCTGTTATGGATTAGTATCTGCTTATCAGAGAAAATATCCAGCCTTTGGTTTGGGGGGTTTGGCTTATTTCACTTAGCATGATATTTTGCAGCTCCATCCATTTACCGGCAAATGCCATAATTTCATTCTTCTTTATGGCTGAGTAATATTCCGTTTTGTATATATACCACATTTTCTTTATCCATTCATCTGTTGAAGGGCACCTAGGTTTGTTCCATAGCTCAGCCTTTGTGAATTGAGCTGCTATAGACATTGATGTGGCTGCGTCACTATAGTATGCTGTTTTTAAGTCCTTTGATATAAATTGAAGAGTGAGATAACTGGGTCAAATTGTGGTTCCATTCCAAGTTTTCTGAGGAATCTCCATACTGCTTTTCATAGTGGTTGCACCAGCTTGCAGTCTCATCAGCAATGCATGAGTGTACCTTTTCTCCCATATCTTCGCCAACACTTACTGTTGCTTGGGTTCTTGACAATTGCCATTCTGACTAGAGTGAGATGAAATCTTAGAGTATTTTGATTTGCTTTTCTCAAATCACTAGAGTTGATGAACATTTTTCCATATGTTTGTTGATTGATTGTATTTCTTCTTCTGTGACGTGTCTGCTCAGTTCCTTAGCCCATTATTGATTACTTATTTTTTTTTGGTGTTAAGTTTTTTTTGAGTTCTTTATATGTCCTGGAAATTAGTGCTCTATCTGAGGTGCATGTGGTAAAGATGATCTCCCACTCTGTAGGCTCTCTCTTCATGTTATTGATTGTTTCCTTTGCTGAAAAGAAACGTTTTAGTTTGATTCCATCCTATTTATTGATTCTTGATTTTACTTCTCGTGCTTTAGGAGTCTTCTAGGAGAAGCTGTACATTTGAGCGGATTTGGAAGTGTTAATAACTACATGAGCTCGGACATTCTCATGATTGAATGGAGGACCTGCTGTACCCAAGAGTGACAAGAAAAGTCAAAGGCGTTCCTGAAAGCACAGTCAAGGACAAAAATACAGTTGCTTTGGACACACATCCTGCCTGCGCCACACACTGCTACACAGAGGACTTCCTACAGAGGGAGGCACCCTCTGCCCACCAAGTCAGAGGACAGGGTCGGGACTGTCTTCACTGCATCTTCAACACCTGGCACAGTGCCTGGCACACACCATGCCCACCATAAATATGTCTTGGCTGAATTAGTAAAGCCCATGGGCTTCACTGTGCTGTTTCCTGTGATGATAAAGATGGACACAGGCAGTCCCCAAGGTGGACTTGCAGAGGGTCATGCTTTGTTTGGAAGATTGGCCAATGATGCCTATGATTCTTTCCTGCCCTCTTTTTAGGGCTTCAAGCTCTGATTTGATTTGCCCACTTTATCAATAAAGAATCAACACTTAAAGTTTCTGTTTCTCTTTAAAACCAAAAATGACATTATTAAGCAAAGTGTAAATCTCTGTGCTCAGTATTTACCTGTTATCTCTTATCCTTGACACAAACCTGAAAAGCAGGTACTATTTTTAATCCTTTACCTCAGAGAGGTTAAGTAATTTGCCCAAGGCCATTACCCAAGCTAACGATTTGCCAAGATGGGACTGAAATGTAAGACGACTCTTTTTTTTTTTTTTTGAGAATATAAACAACGTGTTGTGGGATAACATTGTTTCCTAGTAGGACATTAGCCTGTCTATTCATTCACTCTACTATTAATAGACATTTGTTTATTTTTCCAATTTGAGGCAATGACAATCATGCTATAGACTTCTTGTATATGTCTTTTGGTGCATATATTACACATTTCTAATGGGTACCCAACTAAGAATGGGATTATTGGGTCCTACTGAATGCATATCTTCAACTTTGCTGGGTGTTGTTCAACTATTTTCTAAAGCGATTATACCAATTTTCAGACCCATCTGGAGCATATGGAAGTTCTAGTTTTCTTCACTTCTTTGCCAACACTTGATAATATCAGTCCTTTTGATTTTAGCTGTACTGACAGGTGCATCGTGGTAACTCATGGTTTTAATTGTGTTTCTCAGATAGCTGAAACAGTTGAGTGTCTTTTCATAAATTTTATTTGGGGACATTTGGTTGTTCTTTTTTGTGAAGTGCCTCTTCAAATCTCTTGCCCATTTTTCTATTATGTTATTTGTTTTGTTTTGTTTTGTTTTGTGTTTGTTTGGTCCCAGGGATTGAACCTTGGGCACTAACCACTGAGCAACATCCCAGCCCTTTTTTTCAATTGTTTGACTATTTTATTTTAATTATTTTTTAAATATACATATTTTATTTGTTTTGATTAGTTATATATAACAGTAGAATGCTTTTGATACGTCATATATAAATGCAGTGTAACTTCTCATTCATCTGGTTGTACCTGATGTAGAGTCACACAGGTCATGTAATCATATATGCACATAGGGTGATAGTGTCCAATTCATTCTATTATCCTTCCTATCTTAATACCTCCTCCCCTCCCTTCACTCCCCTCTGAATAGTCCATTATCTCTATTCTCCTCCTCCCTTATTCTGAAACATCGTTTGCATATCAGAGAAAATATTTGGCCTTTGGTTTTTGGGGGTTTGGCTTATTTCGCTTAGCATAATATTCTCTAGTTCCATCCATAAGTCGGCAAATGCCATGATTTCATTCTTCTTTAAGGCTGAGTAATATTCCATTGTGTGAATATACACCACAGTTTCTTTAGCCATTCATCTGTTGAAGGGCACCTAAGTTGGTTCCATAGTTTAGCTACTGTGAATTGAGCTGCTATAAACATCGATGTGGATGCGTTACTGTAGTATGCTGATTTTAAGTCCTTTGGAGTGGGATAGCTGGGTCAAATGATGGTTCCTTTCCAAGTTTTCTTAGGAATCTCCATACTGCTTTCCAGAGTGGTTCCAAGAATTTGCTGTCCGCCAGAAATGTATGAGTGTGCCTTTTCCCCTACATCCTTGCCAACACTTATTGTTGCTTGTATTTTTGACGATTGCCCTTCTGACTAGAGTGAGATGGAGTCTCAGAGTGGTTTTGATTTGCATTTCTCTAATTGCTGGAGATGTTGAACATTTTCTCATATATTTGTTGTTCAGTTGTATTTCTTCTGTGAAGTGTGTGTTCAGTTCCTTTGCCCATTTATTAAGTGGGTTGTTTTTTTTTTTTTTTTTTTTTGGTGTTAAGTTTTAAAATTTTTTAATGTATCCATTAATGCTCTAAGGGGTATGAAGTTAGGTCAGATTCATCCCCTCTTCTTTATCCCATCCCTACTCCCTCCCCTCACCCCCTTTATTTCATCTACTGATTTTCTTCAATTTTGATGGAATTATCCTCATTCATAAACTCTGTTCCTTCTTCTCCCTCCCTCCTTCCCCCCTCTCTGTTTCTGCCTTATTTTGGATGAGCTTCCACATCTCAGAGAAAACATTCAAATTTTGACTTTGGGGGACTGGGTTATTTCACTTAGCATTGTAGTCTTCAGTCCCATCCATTTACCAGCAAATGCCATAATTTTATTCTTTATGGCTGAGCAATACTCCATTGTGTATATACACCGCTTTTTCTTCATCTGTTGAAGGGCACCTAGGTTGGTTCCATAACTTGGCTATTGTGAATTGTGCTGCTATAAACTTTGGTGTGGCTGTATTCCTATAGTATGCTTATTTTAGATCTTTTGTCTCTATGCTGAGTGGGATAGCTGGGTCATATGGGAGTTCCATTCCTAGGTTTTTGAGGGTCCATACTGCTTTGAATGGTTGCGCTAATTTGCAATCTCACCAACTATGTATGAGTTTACTTTTTCTCCCACATCCTCACCAATGCTTATTATTTGTATTCTTGATAATTGCCATTCTGACTAGAGTGAGATAAAATCTCAATGTAGTTTTGGTTTGTATTTCCATAATTGCTAGAGATATTGGATATTTTTTCATATTTTTTTTTTGCCATCTGTATTTCTTATTTTCAGAAGTGTCTGGTTCTTTTTTATAGTGGTTCTTCTTAGTTATACATGACAGTAGAATCCATTTTGAAAAAATTATACGAGCATGGAATATATCTTATTCTAATTAGGACACCATTCTTATGGGTGAACAAAATGGTAGGGTTCACTTAGGTCTTTTTATATGTGTACATAGGAAAATTCTGTTAGATTTATTCTACTGCCTTTCCTATTCCTACCCCATACCTTCCTTTCATTCCTCATTGTCTAATCTACTAGACTTTTCTTCTTCTTCTCCTCCCTGGTTTTATTGTGGTTTAGCTTCCATGTTTGCTCATTTATTAATGGGGTTATTTGTACCAGAACCAGGAACCAAAATCAACCTCTTTTCTTTATAACTTACCCCGTCTGTGGTATTGTCTATTAGCAACAAAAAATGCACTAAAACTCGTGTTTCTATATCTTGGCTATTGTGAGTAATTCTGCAGTCAACATGGCCGTGAGCCAACTCTCTGAGATTGGGATTTAAATTTGGGGGGGGGGGTATATACCCTCTGTGGTATTGCTGGATTATATGGTAGTTCTATGTTTAACTTTTTGGTAAAACTCCATAGTAGTTTCCATAGAGACCATATCACCTGCTCCTCAGAGAGGGCATTAACATCCAGGATATACAAAGAATTCAAAAAACTTAACACCCAAAACATCAAGACATAAATAAATGTGGGAAAAGTAATATGTTCATGATTAGAAGATTCAATGTTGTTAAATGTCTGTTTCCCCATTTATTGATATTTAAAATAATTCCGGTAAAATAAAGAAGGTTTTGATTTGGGTGAAAATTGACAAAAACATTCACTAAAATTTTTATGAAAATATAGTCAAGGGAATTTTGAAGAGCAGAGCTAAAGGACTATGCTATCAGATATTAAGACTTACTATGAGGATATGATTACGACGGTGTGACCCTCAAAAAACAGACAAATAGACCACAGACAGAATCTGTTGCTGGACCCTCTGCGTTTGGTCTTACACATATGGACATGAGGTTGAAGACAAGATTGCCAGTGGCAGCCAATAGGAAGACAACCACCTTCCTAAATATAACATAGGAAGAAGATGGACAAATTGAACTACACTCCTCTGAAGATGCCATTAAGAGACCCAAAAGGAAAGCCACAAACATAGAACAAAACACACAATTGACAAAGCATTCACATCTGTATCTTAAGAATGCCGACAAACCAATAAGTTAAAAATAAACAACATAGCCAGGTGTGGTGGTGCACGCCTGAAACCCAGCAGCTCAGGAGGCTGAGGCAGGAGGATTGCAAGTTCAAGGCCAGCCTCAGCAATTTAGCAAGGCCCTCAGCAACTAAGGGAGACCCTGTCTCAAGAAAAAAAAAAGCATTAAAAAAAGGGCTGGGAAAGGAAACAATCAATACTGTGAAGGGAGAGCCTACTACCTGGCTTCCCTTCTGGGAGCCCTCTACCACTCCCCCTAGTTACCAGCTCTCACAGGGATTGACACAGTACAGGGTCCTGAAAAACAAGTCTCCTTAGCTTCATGGGAATGTTCTCATTTCAAGTCATTTTAAGCTTTCTCCTTGTTAATTCTTAAAGATCTATTTTTCTTTTTTTACAGTGCTAGGTATTGAACCCAGGACCTTATGCATGCCAGGCTAGCACTCTACCTCTGAGTCAGATTCCCAGCTTTCCTTGTTAATTCTTAAGATTCCAAGGTCATGAAACTATAGGCTAGCAAATTTTCTGTGAATTATGATAAGCCTATCTTGCTTGAGGGCTGCTCACAGCCCAGCTGTGCTTTGGCATCCTTCCCATGTTCCCCAGAGGAAGAAGGGAAGCCGAAGCTGCATTTGCTAGAGAGGAGGTTGGTGATGGTGTCTGCAACAGACTCTGGAAAATATGTAAATTTTACTAATGCATTTTTCCCCTTGATCATATTATTATAATTCAGAATTTATTTCAAGTTCAAGTCTTGATTCCGCAAGTGGGAAAATAGTTGGCGAAAGGTCACATGAAGAGTCTCAGACTTTTAGTTTATGTTTAGGTACAATAGGTAGCTCAGCATTCCAAGTTCTCCACGTAGATGATCCTGGAAAATATATTTCTCTGAGAGGTAAGTTTCATGTAATACTGAATATGTCATTGGTCATATTTTTTAATCAAAGAAATTCAACATCCATAGCAAACATTTATTACTTCATTCTCCTGCCACTTAGGTGGAGAAGGTTCAGTAAAAGTTATCTTTGCTGCATAGTTGGGAAAAAAATGAAGTTACAGGGACATGGGTAAAGTTTGCACAGTGGAGGTATATACAGGGAGGGTTCTGCCTGCCATTCCTGCGTCCTTCCTTGTTGAAGTGCTGAGGGAAGAAAGCACAAAGGTGGTTGTGTAATTAGGATTTTTGTCTGATTAAGTCAGAATTTCTGGAGAATTCCTGCTCTCACTCTTCATGGATTAGGATGTTCACTAGGGCTCTTTAGGTTGCCAGAAACAGAAAAAAAAAATTCAAACAGCATAACCAGGAAGAGGACTTTAATTTTATTAAAGAATGGAGGTGTCTCATGGAATCCCAAAGCGGAAATGCAGCCACATCAGGAAAATCTGAAGCCAGGATCTGGGAAGGGTTCAGGGTCTCTCGTCCATTTCATCCTTCATCTCTGTTGAGTCTGTCATTGGAGACGAGCTTTCTCTGTTTTTGTCCATTCTTGGCAGAGAACAGGGCTCCCAACTTATAGCTATCGGCAGAGAAAAATTGGCTGAGTTCCTCAGTGTCAATCAGAGAGAATCTGATTGTCCCATGGACACACGATCACCCTTGGTCCAAGTATAGTCCCATGGTACAAACAGGACTCAAGCAACCTACCCTGGTTGGATCAGGGGTTATTCCAAGAGAGAGGTAAGGAAGTAAGGTATTAAGAACTGGGCCAGTCACCCCAAAGTGTTCATTGTTACTAGAAATTTTATGAGAGCATTGAAGCCCTCATCGAGGGCTGGTTTGGGGACATTAGTCTTAATATTAATCAAAATAACACCTTGAGGGATTACTGGGTTCTGGTCCAACACGTAAAGAATTTAGAAGTTGCTATTCTGTCCTAACAAGTACAGAGTGGAACAAACAGAAAAATCAGTAACTTCTCTTAGAACTTTCAGAGAATTAAGGCCACAGGACAAATCATTGCCACTAAAATGAGACAAATGGGCAGATACAGAGAATCAGAACTTTACAGAAACATATAAGCAGAAGCTTCCACAGGAACTAGTGTCAGAGGAAGAAACCTGACCCATAATTGATAAATTGCTGGAGGCTCAGTGGGGACAAGTCAGAGAGATGAGAACCCTAGGGCAACATACTCACTAGTGTGCCCCATGCTTTTTTGAGTTTTATCTCCAGGAACCTTATCAGGTTCTCACAGCAAATAGCAGAGAAAAATGTTCTTGGGCTTCTGACAGGGTGAGAGGGAAAGTAATCATTTTGAAATACACCAGAGCATTCTGTTCTTGAGACAGCCTGCCCTCCAGAGAAATTATTTTATCAGAAAATAACATGATGAGTTTTTTTTTAAATCAGGGTCAAACCAATGGAGGGAAAGGAAAATACAAACTCTATACTCTTCTAGCCATCCTGCCTCACCCAAGGAGGGAAAAACCTGGGAAGTACCTGTGAGGTTCATAGTCTGAGAATACAGACCCACTAAGAGACTGAGACCTAATCCTAGGATTATCGAACAAATCCCTCTCCCTTACAACTTAATACCACATTACTAAAGGACTTTGACTGCATTGTATCCGTCTTTCATTAAAAAAAAAATGGTAGACATCAATGAAGAAGATTCCGTTTGAAGTGCCTGAGAAACATCAGAACCAGAGCAGATATAGTAGAAATTTTAGGATTATCAGACCAGAAAATTTTAAAATACCCTGATTAATATGCTAGGGATTTTTTTGGTGGGGGTAGGGGTATCAGGGATTAAACCCAAGGGTGCTTAACCATTGAACTTCATCCCCAGTCCCTTTTTATTTTTTACTTTGAGACAGGGTCTAACTAAGTTGCTTAGAGTATCACTAAATTGCTGAGGATGGCTTTATATCTTGTGATCAACCTGCCCCAGTAACCTTAATGGAAAAAGTCAACACATGCAAGAACACATGAATAGTGTAAGCAGAGGGGTAAAAAAAAAATCTAAGAAAGAATGCAAAAGAAATGCTAGAGATAAAAACACAGTAATAGAAATGAAGAATGCCTTTGATGGATTCATTCATAGATTGGATAGAACTGAGGAAAAAAGTCTCTGAGGTTGAAGCTGTGACAACAGAAACTTATAAGACTGAAAAGCCAAAAGACAAGGCTGAAAACAAAAACAAAACAGAATATCCAAGAAGGCTGGGGCAATGACAAAAGGTGAACTATATGAATAAGGGGAATATAAGAAGGAGAACCAGTGAGAAAGGAACAGGAGCAATATTTAAAGGAAAAAAAAGACTGAGAATTTCACTGAATTAACACCATACTTAGAACCACAGATCCAGAAAGCACAGATAATACCCAGTAGGAAAAAATCCAACAGTAGTATGCACAAAAAAAGAAAAAATCCTGAAAGAATCTAGAGGAATATAAAAAACATCCAGCTTCCCTTCAAACCATGCAACCAAGAAGAGAGTGGCATGAAGTATTTAGTATTGATAGGAAAAACAAACAAACTAGGAAACTAGAATTATGTATCCTGAAAAATTATCCTTCAAAATTGAAGGAGAATAAAATCTTTAGTAGATGAACAAAAATTGAGAAAATTTGTTGTCAGTAGACATACTTTGCAAGAAATGTTAAAAGAAGTGCTTTAGGGAGAAGGAAAATGATATAGGTTGGAAACTTGGCTCTATGTACAGAAGCACATCAACAAGGGAATAAGTGAGGATAAACTAAGAACTTTTATTTTTCTCATTCTTAATTGATATAACAGAAATTCTTTCAAAATAATACAATGTATTCAATTATGTATTTTATGTACATATCTCATGCATTTATGTAAATACATATGCTTTACATATGCTTGTATGTCTGTGAAATGAATAACAGAAATGGTGCAAGGGATCGGAGGGAGGAACGGGGCTATTTGTTATCACAAGGTACTCATACTACCTGTGGAGTGGCCTGCTGCTGTGTGAAAGTGGATTCGAGTAAGTTGTAAATGTATATTGCAAGTTCTAGGTTGCCAAGTTAAAAAAAGTTATAATTGATAAAAGCTATGACTGATATGTTAGGAAAGAAGAGAAAAAGTGAATCACAAAATGTGGGAGGCCACCACGTCATGCAACCAGCATTTTCCTTTCCTGATTGGTGAGGCTCTGTCGGTCACTTCCCATGATCTGGCCACATCAAAGTGGCCGGCCGACCTTGAAAGTCGTAAATACGTCACAAATGTGTCTTCATGCATGGGAGTGCCTTCCTTCAGCCCAAGGGGTTGAGTTACCTTACCTGTCCTTGTAACCCAGCCCCTCTTGATCTTTATTGGATGGAAATTGCTAAAGAACGAGATGCCCCAAATAAAACACCACTCTTGAACGTTCTCTCTCTCTCTCTCTCTCTCTCTCTCTCCAGCCTCTTGTGACATTCCTCGCTCTCCCATTTGGGGTGCTTAAGGCCCAGGGTGGAGGAGCCGTCCTGGGGCTTGAATTAAAGGTAAATTGTGTGTCTGTGTTTTATTTGTTACCATTTCATTGGAGTAACCCTAGTTTAGCTGCCCGCGCTGGTTGTGGGCAGCAACAAAATGATCAATTAAAACCCGAAAAGAACTGGGCACAGTGGCGCTTTCCCGTAATCCCAGAAGCTTGGGTGGCTGAAACAGGAGGATCGAAGATTCAAAACCAGCCTCTGCAATTTATCAAGGCAGTGAGCAACTCAGTAAAACCCTGTGTCTAGAAAAAATATAAAGAGCTGGGGACATGGCTCAGTGGTTAAATAACCCTGGGTTCTATCCCTGGTATAAAAAATAAAATAAAATAAAACAAAACAAAACCACAAAAAGTGTGAAGACAAAAAAATGGGAACACAGAACAAAGGCCACAGAAAACAGTAACAAATATGGTAAATATTGTGTTAGTGTTTCATTGTTGTAACAAAATACCGGAGACAAACAATTTAAAGAAGGAAAAATTTATTTTGGCTTGTGGTTTTAGAGGGTTCAGTTGATGATCACTTGGCTCCATTGTTTGTAAGCCAAGACATCTTGGCAGGGAGGGTGTGGAAAAAAAAAAGTGCTCACCTCATTACAGCCATGAAACAGAGGGGAAGGGTCCAGGAACATCTCCCACCCTTCAGTGACCCTACTTTTTCAGCTAGGCATACCTCCATAGCACCACCAAGTACTCAACACATCAGCCTTTCAGGAACATTCCAGATCCAAACAAACGTTCAGTCCTTGCTTCTCCAAGGCTTATGTCAATCTCACAATGCAAAATGCATTCAGTCCAGCTCCAAGAGTCCCATCCTCTTAACAGTTCCAGCATTGCTCAAAATTCCAAGTCTGAAGTCTCCTCTGAGATTCAAGGCAAACTCTTAGCCATGGACCCCTGCAGAAATTTAAAAAAAAGCAACAACCACAAACCAAGTTATATACTTCCACATAAAATTGCACAGAGGAAACATTCTTATTCCAAAAGGGAGGATTAGGAGAACACCAAGAAAGGATCTGACCAAAGCAAGACAACACCCAAAGGCAAATGTTCAGTCCTGGGGCTCCATGTCTGGAATCTGGGGCATATTGGAATGGTGTCAGTTTTAAAGGTCTTGGGTGGCCCCACCCTTATGGCCTGGCTTGTTGGAGTCCACGTAGCTTCTCCTTGGGGCTTGCTCTGCTCCTTGTCTGCAACTTTCCTTGTCAGTCATTTCTTATTCCTGGCATCTTTAGCCTTCTGGGATCTCCATTGCAGCTTCAGTTTCACTCTCACATCTTCATGCGTCACCCTCTAATGTCTGATCAAAGGGGTTATGATCCTGCCACTCATTGCCTGACCTCCCGGGCTTTCCTGTGTAACCTTGGTGGAAGCCTCCGTCACCCCACAGTTTTTTCATTCTGCATACCTGCAAAAGCAGCATCATGTAGATGATGCCAAGGTCTGCCACCAGTGGCTGTAATAGCTGGGCTCCCTTGGACCTTGGCTGCAGCAGTCTCCGAATGTCCGGAGAGCTAAGCATGGTGAAAAGAATCCTGGGGAAATAACTTCCTAGGCAGCCCTCTGGGAGCAGGATGACCAGGGACTTTCTTCCCAAAGCAAGGTCTTTCAAACAGTTTACATTCTCATATCCTTGAACCTGCAGTGGGTGGGGTCTGGCTAATTCTTGAGATGCCCTCAAAGCATCTTTCTCAGTGTCTGGGTGTACAGTACTTGGCTTACCACATTAATCTCTTTGGCAACCGCACCCTCTTTGGCAGCATACAAGCTTTTTTCTTTTTTTTCCTGGCCAATCTGTAAATTTAGCAAATCTTTCTGCTCTGCTCTTTACGACTAATTCTCACTTTAAAACGGGCTAAAAGAAGCCAGCAAGATCCACACCATAGCCTGAATATTGTGCTGCCTTGAAATTTCCTCCAGCAGACGAATTAGTCTGTTACCTTTAAACTCAGCCTCCCACAGAGTCTCAGGACATGGACAGAATACAGACATGTTCTTTGCCAAAATGTAACATGAATGACCTCTGGTCCAGTTCCTAGTAGACTCCCCCTTCCCTTCTGAAACCACCTGAGCATCGTCTTTACTGTCTGCATTTCTGTCTACATCCTGGTCTTCTGATCTCACCCTAGAAACACCCGTTAAGTTCCACTTACAGCATTCTAAGTCCTTGCTAGCCTGCATCTCCAAACCTTTCCAGACTCTTCCCACAAACCAATGAGGGCTTCTGAACTATATTGTCAGGTATAGTCACAGAAAAGACCCCCATTTCCCAGTACCAATCTCTGTGTTAGCTTTTTATTGCTGTGAAAAATGCCAGAGATAAAACAACTTAAAGGAGGAAAGACATATTTTGGCCAACAGTGTCCAATGTTTCAGTCCATGCCTTACCCCTCTCTGTTGCCGCTGGACCATCATGGCGGGGAGAGAGTGGCAGAGCCAAGGTCCTCACCTCATGGCAGCCTAGAAGCAGAGACAGAGAGAGGAAGGGTCCAGGGACAGAGGACACCCTCAAAGGCACATTCCAAGTGATCCACCTCCTAAGGTTTTCACACCCTCTCAACAGCACACCAGGAGACCAGGCCTTCAACACAGGAGCCTCTGGGGGACATTCCAGACCCAAACTGTAACACTCGTCTAACTCTATCCATGTCGCTTTGAACATCAGAGGTCCAAATACACCAATTAAAAGGCAGAGATTGTGAGAGTGAAATAACAAACAAACAAAACAAAACCTAACTATATGTTGTCTACACAAAACCCATTTAAAAATTTTTATTTGTTCTTTTTAGTTATACATGACAGTGGAGTGTATTTTGACATATTATACACACATGGAGTGTAACTTCCCATTCTTGTGGTTGTACATGATGTGGAGTGACACTGGTCGTGTATTCATACATGAACACAGGAAAGTTATGTCTGATTCACTCTACTGTCTTTCCTATTTCTATTCTCATTCCTCCCTTTATTGCCCTTTATCTAATCCAATGAACTTCTATTCTTCTCTCTCCCACCCCACCACTGTGTGTTAGCATGTAATATCAGAGAGAACATTTGGCCTTTGGTTTTTGGGATTGGCTTATTTCACTTAGCATGATAGTCTCCAGTACCATCCACTTACTGGCAAATGCCATCATTTTATTTTTCTTTAAGCCTGAATAATATTCCCTTGGATGGATATATATGTATCTCACATTTTCTCTATCCATTCATCTGTTGAAGGGTGCCTAGGTTGGGTCTATAGTTTATTGTTAATTGAGTTGCTATAAACATTGATGTGGCTGCATCACTGTAATATGCTGATTTTAAGTCCTTTGGGTATGTGCTGAGGAGTGTGATAACTGGATCTAATGATGCTTCCCTTCCCAGTTTTATGAGGAATCTCCATACTACTTTCCAGAGTGGTTACATCAATTTGCTGTTCCACCAGCAATATATGAGTGTACCCACATCCTCTCCAACATTTATTGTTAACTGTATTCTTGATAATTGCTGTTCTGACAGGAGTGAGATGAAATATCAGTGTAGTTTTAATTTGCATTTCTCTAATTACTAGAGATGTCAAACATTTTTCCATACATTTGTTCACTAATTCTATTTCTTCTGTGAAGTGCCTTCTCAGTTCCTTTGCCATTTATTGATTGGGTTATTTATTATTTTTGTGTTCACTTTTTTGATTTTTTATATATCCTAGAGATTAATGCTCTATTTGAGATGCACTTGGCAAAGATTTTCTCCCATTTTTTGGGCTTTCTTCAAGTTTTTGATTGTATCCTTTGCTGTGAAGAAGCTTTCTAGTTTAATATTATCCCATTTATTGATTCTTGATTTTACTTCTTGAACTTTAGGAGTCTTGTTGTGGAAGTTGGTTCCTAAGGTGACATGATGGAGATTTGGGCCTACGTTTTTCTTCTAGTAGGTGCCGAGTCTCTGGTCTAGTGCCTAAGTCCTTGATTCACTTTGAGTTGAGTTTTGTGCTGGGTGAGAGATAGGGGTTTAATTTCATTTTGCTACATATGGATTTCTAGTTTTCCCAGCACCATTTGTTGAAGAGGCTATCTTTTCTCCAATGTATGTTTATGTCTAGTATGAGATAACTGTATTTATTTAAGACACATCTGTGTTTCTATTCTGTGCCATTGGTCTTCATGTCTGTTTTGGTGAGGATTATGCCATTTTTGTTACTATAACTCTATAGTATAGTTTAAGGTCTGGTATTGTGATGTCTCCTGCTTCACTTCTCTTGCTGAAGATTGCTTTGGCTATTTGGGCTTCTTATTTTTCCAAGTAAATTTCACAACTGCTTTTTCTATTTCCATGAAGAACATCATTGGAATTTTCATAGGAATTGCATTAAATCGGTATAGTGCTTTTGGTAGTATGACCATTTTGATGATTTTAATTTTGTCTATCCAAATACATGGGAGATCTTTCTATCTTCCAAGGTCGTCTTCAATTTCTTTCTTTAGCATTCTGTAGTTTTCATTGAAGAGGTCTTTCACCTCTTTTGTTAGACCTTGATTCCCAAATATTTTATTTTTTTGAAGCTATTGAAAATGGGATAGTTTTCCTAATATCTCTTTCAGTTGATTCATCAGTGATGTATAGGAATGCAATTGATTTATGGGTGATAATTTTATATTCTTCTACTTTGCTGAATTCATTTATGAGTTCTAGAAGTTTTCTGGTGGAGTTTTTTTTTTAGAGTCTTTTAAACATACAATGATGTCATCAGCAAATAGAGATTGTTTGAGTTCTTTTCCTATTTGTATCCCTTTAATTTCTTTCTTCTTGTCTAATTGTTCTGGTTAGAGTTTCAAGGACTATGTTGAATAGAAGTGGTGAAAGAGGGCATTCTTGTTTTGTTCCAGTTCTTAGAGGGAATGCTTTCAGTTTTCTCCATTCAGAATGACGTTGGCCTTGGGTTTAGTTTTAAAATGTTGAGGTATGTTCATCCTATCCCATTTTAAGACACATATAGAGTAAAAGTAATAAATGGGAGAAAGATATACCAATAAAATGCAGAAGTAATTAAATTAACTCCAGAGAGAGTAATTATCAGAGTAAGAAAACTTATTAGGGATAAAGGGAAGTATTACATAATGATAAAGAGGTCAAGGAGCTAGAGTTGTAGCTCAGTGGAAGAGCACTTGCCTAGCAAGTGTGAAGCACTGGGTTTAATCCTCAGCACCACATAAAAATAAATAAAGGCCTTATGTGTCCATGTACAACTAAAATAAAAGATAAAAAGAAGACGTAACAGTCCTAAATGTGTATGAATTTAACAATAGAGTATCAAAATACATGAGGTGAAGACTAATGGAACTTCAGGAAGAAATAGATGAATCCATTCCTGTAGTGGAGATTTTAACACCTATCAGAGATGGACAGACCTAACAGGTACAAAAATCCTTAAGGACATGGTTGAATTAATTAGCATTCTGATAGTCATAATTTTGTGATTGTAACAAAATTCTGACAAATCAACAAAGTAAGAAGGATTCATTTTGGGTTCTGGTTTCAGAGGTCCATGGCCTCTTAGCTCCATTGTTTCTGGGCCTGTGATGAGGCAGAACATCATGGTGGGGAGCACACGGTGGAGAAAAGTCGCTCACCTCATGGTGGCCGGGAAGGGAGGAGAGAGAGAAATGTTCTTTAAGGGTATGTCCCAATGACCCACTCTTCCAACCAGAGCCTCCCTCCCAGATTTTCCACCTCCTCCCTGTAGCCCACTAAGATATAAGTCCCTCAGTGAGTGGGGTTAGAGCCAATTGCCCCCAAATCCCACCTCTGAAAACTGATGCATGGGAACAAAACCTTTCAACATATGAGATTTTGGGGGACATTTCAGATTCAAATCATAGCAAATATCACCCATCAACTTATGATTTACTCCAACAACTTCATACCATGACAGCAGAGTACATATTCTTTTCAGTATTTCATGGAACAAGCACCAAGATAGATTATATTCTGGACCATAAAACACAGCTTAACAAATTTGAAAGAATAGAAATCATATGATGCCTGCTCTCAGAATACAATGGAATTAAACCAGAAATCAATAATGGAAAGATAGCTGAAAGATCCATAAATACTTGGAGATTTTTAACATTTGGATGTGAAGTGTTACCCAAAGGCTCATATGTTTGATGCCTGGTCTCCAATAAGGCATTTTTCAGAGGCAGGGCTCTTGGGATGTGATGGGATCATGTGGGCTCTGATCTCATCAATGGATCAATCCGTTGATGGGCTTCAGGCCGATGGCATTATTGGGAGGTGGTAAAATCTCTAGGAGGTTGGGCCTTGGAGGAAGAAGGTCACTGGTGATGGGCCCTGAAAGGTTAGTTTTGTTCCAAGACCCTTTCTCCCCTCCCTACCCCTTCCTGGCAGCCATGAGGTGAGCAGGTTTTCTCTGCCACCATGACCTTCTCCCTCACCTCAGGTCCAAAGCAATAGACCCAGCTGACTGTGCACGGAACCCTGTGAAACCACGGCCAAAACCAATCTTTCTTCCTTTTGGTTGTTTATGTCAGGTATTTTGGTCACAGTGATCGCATGTAGGTCAAAGAAGACATTTCAAGAGAAGTCAAAATATTTTGAAGTAATTGGAAATGAAAAAAAAACACTTTAAATGCATAGCATTCAGTTCTTAGAAACTTATAGCATTAAATGCATATATTAGAAATAGAGAAAGATCTATATAATGTTGAGTGTTTTCATATGAATGGATGCTAGACTTTATTAAAGGCGTTTTCTGCATCTACCAAGGTGATCATGTGATTCTTTTTTAAAAAATTAATTTATTTTAATTAGGTATGTATGACAGAAGAATGCATTTTGATTCATTGTACACAATTGCAGCACAACTTTTCATTTCTCTGGTTGTACATGATGTAGCATTGCACCATATGTGCAGGCATACATGTACCTATGATGTATGATAGGTACATCTCATTCCACCATCTTTCCTGACCACATGTCCACTCCCCACCCCTCCATCCCCTTTGCCCCATCAAAGTTCCTCCATTTTTCCCATGTTCCCCCCCATTATGGATCAGTATTCACTTATCAGAAAGAACATTTGGCTTTTGTTTTTTGGGGGGTTGGCTTTCTTCATTTAGCATGATATTCTCCAACTCCATCCATTTACCTGCAAATGCCATAATTTTATTCTCTTTTATTGCTGAGTAATATTCTACTGTGAATATATACCACAGTTTCTTTATCCATTTATCTATTGAAGGGTATCTTGGTTGCTTCCACAGTTTAGCTATTGTGAATTGAGCTGCTCTAAACACTGATGTGACTGTGTTACTGTAGTATGCTGATTTTTAAATCCTTTGGGTATAGACCGAAGAGTGGGACAGCTGGGTCAAATAGTGGTTCCATTTCAAGTTTTCTAAGGAATCTCCATTCTGCTTTCCAGATTGGTTTCACCAATTTGCAGTCCCACCAGCAATGTATGAGTGTGCCTTTTCTCCCACATCCTCAAACTAAAAAGTTTCTTCTCAGCAAAAGAAATAATCAATGAGGTGAAGAGAGAGCCTACATTTTGGAAGCAAATTTTTGCCACACGCACATTAGATAGAGCACTGATCTCCAGGATATATGAAGAACTCAAAAAACTTAACACCAAACAAAACCCCAAACAATCCAATCAATAAATGGGCCAAGGAGCTGAGCAGACACTACTCAGAAGGAAATATACATTTGATCATGTGATTCTTGTCCTAAATTCTACTTATGTGGTGAAGTATATTTATTGATTCGCATATGATGAACCAAACTTGCATCCCTGGGCTGAAACCCACCTAATCATGTTGTATTATCTTCTTAAAGTGCTTTTGAATGTGGTTTTATTTTATTTAGGGTTTTGTTATCTATGTTTATCAGGGAAATTGGTCTTCTTTGATGTGTATTTCTCTGGTTTTGGTATCAGGATGATACTGGCTTTATAGATTGAATGTTCCTTCCCTCTCTATTTCATGGAAAAATTTGAAGAGGATTGGTATAAGTTTTTCTTTAAATGCCTGGTAGAACTGAGATGAGAATCCATCTGGTGCTGGGATTTTCTTTTTTTGGAAGGCTTTCAATTGCTGTTTCAATCTCATTGTTTGATTGGTCTGTTTAGGATTTCTATATTCCATGGTTCAATTTGGGTAGATCACATGTGCCTAGAAATTTGACAATATCTTATAAATTTTTCAGTTTGTTGGAGCATAAATTTTCAAATAGTTTCTGATTGATCATTTAAAATCAGTAACAGGACAAGTATGTCCATTCTCACCACTTATATTCAGACAAGAGAAGGAAATTAAAGGGATACAAATAGGAAAAGAAAAAGTCAAATTATCTCTGTTTGCTGATTACATGATCTCTATCTAGAAGACCTAAAAAACTTCACCAGACGACTTCTAGAGCTGATAAACAAGGTCAGCAAAGTAGCCTATTCAGTGCTTCCAGCATTGCTCTTTTTGCTCAGTATTGCTTTGGCTATTCTGGGTCTTTTATTATTTCAAATAAATTCTAGTACTGTTTTTTTTCTAGTTCTGTGAAGAATGTCATTGGTACTTTGATGGGGATTGCATTGCATATGAATATCTCTCTTGATAGTATAGACATTTTAATATTAATCCTGCCTATCCAAGAACGTGGAAGATCTTTTCATCTTCCTACTGTCTTTTTTTTCAGTGTTCTATACTTTTCACTATAGAGGTCTTTCACCTCCTTGGTTAGATTCATTCTCAAGTATTTTTTTTTAGGTTATTGTGAATGGGATACCTTTCCTGATTTTTTTTTTCTCAGCAGATTCATTTTTTGGAGTATAGGAAAACTATTGATTTATGAAGAGTCATCTTGTATCCTGCTACTTTGCTGACCTTGTATTAAGTGTTCCTCCCAAAGCTCCTGTGTTTGTGCAGGAATATTCAGAGGTGAGACAGATTATGAGAGCTGTAAACAGATCAGTCCATACTACTTGGAATGGACTGACTGGGTGGTAACTCCAGGCAGGTGCCATGAGGCTGGAGGAGGTAGGTCACTGGGGGTGTGCCTTGGAAGGATTGTTCTCCCTGTGCCCTTCTTCTCTCTTGCTCTCTCTTCTTCCTTTCCATGAATGGAGCAGCTCTCCTCTGCTGGGTCCTTAGCTCATGATGTGGTGCCTCACCTTGGGCCCAGAGCCATGGAGTTGACTGTCTTTGGGCTGAGACCTCTGAAAGTGAAAGCCCCAAATAAATTTTTCCACCTCCGAGTTGTTCTTGTCAGGTATTTGTGTCAAAGTGATGTAAAAGCTAACTAAAACAGATGACATGATTGTCTTTGTAGAAAATTTAAAAGAATAACAAACAAATAAATGAAGTAGGACCCCTAGAACTAATAGACGATTACACCAAGTTTTAAGAATATAAGGTTAATGTAGAAAAGAAAATCAACTTTATCATATTCCAGCAACCAATAATTGAAATTAGAAATTAAAATCTCATAATTATTTGCATTAACACCTCTAAAAATGAAATTCTTAAGTATATATCTTTTAAAAACTATGTATAAGGTACATTTGAGGAAAACTACAAAAAAAATCTGATGACAGGTATCAATGAAGAACTAAATAAATGGAGAAATATTTTGTGCTTATGGATAGAAAGACTTAGTATAGTCAAGATGTCAGTCATCCTTCTGAATAAAAATCCTGCCAAGTTGTTTTGTGTATGTCAATAAAATTGTTTTAAAGTTTAAAATTGTTTTAAAGTTTAAAACAATAAAGTTTATTGTTTTAAAGGCAAAAGACTCAGAATAGCCAACTGAATATGGAAAAAAATAAAGATGTAGAACTGACATTACCCAATTTTAAGACTTACTGGTACAGTTATGGTAATCAAGATAGTGTGGTAATGGTGAAAGAATAGACAACCAGGTAAATAGAAGAGTAGAGGGCCCAGGTATAGTCACATAAGTATCGTCAAGTGATTTTTGACAAAGGAACAAAGACAGTACAATGAAGCAGAGATAGTCTTTTCAACAAATGGACAAATGGTGTTAGAACAACTGGATAGCCACATTAAAAAAAAGAAAGAAAGAAAGAAAAAGGGAAAATGAAAGAATATAGGCCCCTTCTCAAAAAACTAAATCAAAGTGAATCATTGACCTAAATGTAAAGAGAAAAATTATAAAACCCCTGGAAGATGATATTGGAGAAAATCTAGATGGCCTCTGCTATAACCCTGTATTTTTACAAACAATACCAAATTCATGACCCATCAAAGAAATAATGATAAGCTGGACTTTGTTCAGGTGAAAAACTCTTCTGTGAAAGGCTATATCGTGATTATGAGACAAGTCACAGATTGAAAGATAATACATGGAGAAAGATGCATCTGATAAAGGACTGTTGTTCAAACTTTACAAGGGACTCTTAAAATTCAATAATAAGAAAACAAACAACTCAAATAAAAATGGACCAAGGACCTGAATAGACACATCACCAAAGATACCTCACCAAAGACAGATGGCCTTTTAATTATATTATTAATTTTTTGTTGCTCTTCTGATTTTCAAAGTAAAATTATTATTATTTTTTATTTGTTATAATATATTCATATATTCACACAATAGAACAGTATAATTTGATTAATTTCATTCCCCAGTCCCATCCCTTTCCCTCCTCACCCTCCCCCCTTTTTCCTTCTTCTATTCTACTGGTCTCCCTTCTACTTTTTAAAATTTGTTCTAATTAGTTATACATGACAGTGGAATGCATTTTGACACATTGCACACAAATGGAGCACAACTTCTCATTCCTCTGGCTGGACATGGTGCAGAGTCACACCCATAGTGTAATCATACACATGTATATAGGGTATTAAAGGCTGTTTCATTCTACTGTTTTATTTTTCCCATCTCCACTGCCCCACCCCTCCTCTCACTCCCCTCTACATAATCCAAAATTTCTTCATTCTTCCTTCCCCCACCCCACTATAGATCAGCATCTGATTGTCAGAGATAATATTCGACCTTTGGCTTTTTGGGGATTGGCTTATTTCACTTAGCATGATATTCTCTAGTTCCATCCATTTGCCTGCAAATACCATAATTTCATTCTTCTTAAAGACTGAGTAATATTCCATGTGTATATGTACCACATTTCTTTATCTGTTCATCGGTTGAAGGGCCTCTAGGTTGATTCCATAGTTTAGCTATTGTGAATTGAGCTGCTATAAACATTGTCACTATAATATGCTGATTTTTAAGTCCTTTGGGTATAAACCAAGGAGTGGGATAGCTGGGTCAAATGGTGGTCCCATTCCAAGTTTTCTGAAGTATCTCCATACTGCTTTATATTATTAATTATAATCATGATTATGTGAAAAGATATTCTACATTACGTCAATGGACAATTGCAAATTAAAATAACAATGAGATACCACTGCACTCCTGTTTAAATGGCAAAATTCAGAGGCCTGACATCACCAAATGCTAATGAGGATGTGGAGCAACAGAAACTCTCATTTATTGCTAGTGGGAGAGCAGACATGGTAAAGCTACTGTGTAAGACACTTTGGCAATTTCTCACACAACTAAATGTATTCTCAAATGGAGGGATTTCTGAGCTAGCAAGGAGAGAGATGAGAACAGGTGGAAAAAGATTTCAGAGAAATGTGACTAATCTCATGGAATACAGATAGCTTTTATTTTAGGTAAGCCCACGTAATACATTCAGGATATTTGGTGACATATACACCTCCAGTTTCTTCAAGTTCTGTATATGCACACTACTGAGCCAAGTCAGTGAAGGAAGTTAGGGCCGAAGTCATAAGAACCTTGAATGCTGTGTTTGTGCTCTGATTATATTTTCTAATGTAACATATGGAAAAATGGGGTCACCTCATCTGTTTCATTTTAAAATAAGAAACATTGGCTTACTGATTTTGAAATGATATTTTTTAGTCAGTCTTATTTCATTGTATAAGATTTTATTTTTATTTATTATAGATGTGAATTCCATGATTCCTATCATGTTATCTTAGAACAAATTAAACATAAGTAATAGAAAGTGGAATCTTCCACCAGTTCTCAATACTGTGTCTCCTTCTGCTTCTTTTACTGCCCATTCAGAAAGTTTTACTTAAACTGTTGTCCAGGTTTTCTGTAGGAATTGAGGTTTTTTCCCCTGTGCCTTCTCTTGTCTCCCCTCCAACTTCCCCCACTTTCCTCCTACTCACAGGGAACTCATGTTAATAATCAAAAAGTAGATATACTCACATGGTATTTTTATTTTTCATTTTCTTTATATAATCTTGGCTAAACTTCTTTCTTTTTTTGGGGGGGGGTGCTGGGGAGTAGAACCCAGGGCTTTGTGCATGTGAGACAAGCACTCTACCAACTGAGCTATATCCCCAGCCCTTGTTTACCCTTTTCTTTCCTTACTTAGTGGTAACCTATAGAAATCTCTAACCAAGAGGCCAATGATGAGGTCATTTTCTAATTGCTGCCTCCCTCATATTCCAAAGCATGCAGCTGGCAATTGTTTAACCATTTTCTAATGATAGCCTTTCACTTTGAAGTTTTTCTACCTTTTTGTGCTGCTAAGAACATCCCATGTAGTAGCTGCTGTAAGTTTTACCACCACTTCGTTACTTTCAATATATGCCCCAATTAACCCATTTGGGAAGAAAAAAAAACAAAATGTGTTGATTTTATAAAATTCTAATTAATCACTGGAGAACAGATTGGGCTTATAATGTCTTTATTTATATTTCATTTCTCATATTTTGGTGCTTCTCAATATGTTCCTTTCACACTTCAGGAAAGATAAACAGGAGTTCCCAGGCACATTGCTTTTAAAAACTCAAAGTTCAGAAAGACCATTTATAATTTAGGTTAAAAAAAATAAATGTTTTCTTTTGTGCCCCAAATTCTGAGCATAGTTTTAAGCTGTGCAAACTCAAAGGTATGATCATTAAGTAAGAGTTATTTCTAATTATAGCCATGCACTATAGAACAACCTTTCAGACAACGGTAGAGAGCATGTTCAAAGTAGTCCTATAAGGTTACAACAAGCTGACAGACTGCCCCCCCACCCCATATTGTTCTAGCCATCTCACGGCTGTAGCAAACACATTACTCATGTGTGTGTGGTGGTGCTGGTGTCAACAATGTGTACTATACATAATTGTCCTGGTGTAGCAGGACAATAATGTACAGTACACATTACTCCATAATGACAATATATGGGTATGCTGTTAGTTATGTTTTTACTATATTTTAAATCATTACTTTTGAGTGAACACCTTCTACTTGAATCAAATGTAGAACAAGACACGGTGTTATGCTGGCAGCAGCCTCGTGCCTCTCGTGTTTACTGTGACTCTTAATTGCATCAGGAGGGGGTGCTGTGTGAGTTATTTGTCACAGAGTGTAGGTGTGTGTAGTAGGACACACCAGCTAGGCTTGTGTGAGTATCCTTCATGGTCTTTGCACAATGACATCACCCAAGGATGTGTTTCTCAGAACATTAAGTGATGCATGACTGAATATACTTGGTGTTTAAGGTCCCATGGTCTCATGTCATCTTTCAGATAATTTTATAAATTGGTCAAGACAGACACTCCTCAGCTTGTCTTCTTGAAATAGTCACAAGGATTGTAACCAAGGACAACTCTGGGGAATAAATTTAGCACTGGGATATGGTAATTATTCCTACAGAATTACAACTGAAGTCTGTGGCTAGATCAAGTCACCCCAGTACTATCAAACATTTCCACAGGGCACTAGAAATAGAAACTTTACCTTGGGAAAGCAATTATTCAAAAGATTCATGCTCCAGAAATAATAGTTGGCATACTTTTCAGTTTTTCAAATTTATTGCCAATGTGACTATCCTCATGACATTTTGTGCAGTTTGCTTTTGCACTTAGCACCATGTTTGAAGATTTACCCATGTGGAAATGGGTAGTTTATCTGCTTACCTTTGTGTGGTACAGCAGATGAGCGTGCCATATTTATTTATCCTTCCTCCTATTCATGAACACTTAGGTTATTTCCATTTTTTGTGTTCACTCCGCTGCTGCAATGAACACGCATGTCTGCTTGCATATGTCTGAGCATTTCTCTACAGTACATAGCTAGGAGGAGAATTTCTGACTCAACGTGGTGCATCTTAAACTTTTTTAGACAAGACCAAATTATTCTCCAAAGTGGTTTCACCAGTTTGTACTTTCATAAGTGCATGTGGACATTCTTATAGCTATAAGTAACCCCAGTGCTTTGTGCTACCAAAATTAAAAATTTTGACAATTTGTTGATATGAAATGTTGTGTGATTTACAACTTTCTAATTCCCAGGGTCCACAAAAAAGTTTTTCATTGACTTATGGTCCATCCAAGTTTGCTTCCCTTTTATGAAGAAGTCTTTTACTCATTTTTTGGACCTTTTAAAATAATTCTTTTAATTGTACACATTTTATATGGCACAGTGTGATAATCTGATTCATGTATAGGATGTTTAATGATTAAATCAGAGTAGTTAAAGTTTCCATTTCCTTAAATATTAAAAAAATTACTAGGATATAATGATTGTACGTACTTGTAACATTGTGATTTTCCATAAAAGTATGTGGTATGTACTGATCCAATCAGGATAAGTAATGTTTCCATCTTCTGATCACTCAAGTTTGCAATCTTCAAGCTCCTCTCTGGTTACTTCTTATAAATTATTGTGAACTATAGTCACCCCTCAGTGCTATAGAATGCTAGAACTTATTACTTCTACCTAAATTTTTTGGTACCCGTTGCCCCAAATTCCTTTATATCCCTCTTTCCCACCCTTCTCAACCTCTAATAACCACTATTCTAAATTTAGATAGACATTTTAAATATCCACATATGAAAGAGAACACGTGGAACTTATTTTTTCTGTGTTTGTTTTATTGTACTCCACATTTTTCTCCAATTCCACCCATTATGCTACAAATAATAGGCTATCATTCTTTCAGGTGGTTGAATAAGATTCCATTGTGTATGTATACACTCTGCATTTGCTTTCCCATTCATCTGTCCATGGATATCTAGTTTGATTTTGTATCTTAACTATTGTGAATAGTGCAGAAATAAACACAAGAGTGCAGGTATCTCTTTGCTATACTCATTTTCTTTTCTTTGCAAATATACCCAGAAGTGGGATGATTGGATCATATGGTTACTCATTTTCTTATTGTATTTTTTTTTCCTTAACAACTCATAGAAGTTCTGTGTAAATTTTAAACATTAATCCTTTGGCGGTTTTATTCATCACAAACATTTCCTCTCTAGATATTTTATTGAAATTCTTTATGATAACTATGGCTGGACATAAATTAATTTTAATGACAAATGTAACACCTTTTACATTATGATCAATACTTGGTACTTCTTGTTCAAGAAATCTTATTTTTTAAAGAAATATTTATTTCTCTACTTTGGAGGTGAAAGCAGGCGGATTGCTTAAAGCCTGGGAGTTTGAGAGTTTGAGGCCATCCTGGGTTACAAAGTCTCTAAATAAATAAATAAATAATAAAAAGATAAAATAAATATTTATTTTTCTACAATTGTATACTTCTATGATTTCTTCTAAAAATTTGAAGATTTGATTTTTGTATTAAATTTTTTTTTTTTGGCACTGGCGCACTTTAAACCACTAATCACTGGGCCACATCCCCAACAGTTTTTAAATTTTATTTAGAAACAGGACCTCACTAAGTTGCTTAGAGCCTTGCTAAGTTGCTGAGGCTGGCTTTGAACTTGGGATCCTCTTGCTTCAATCTACGGAGCCACTGAGATTAAGGCATGCGTCATTGAGCCCAGCTGTATTAAATATTATTTAATAAATGAAGAATTAAATTTTAAAATTTCCTTTTGGATATGTCAAAGCATTAGTAAAATTATCCTCATATCTGTCTGTCTCTGTACTCTCTATCTTACCCTAATGATGCATTTGTCCATCTCTAAGCCAATTTCACATTGTCTTAATTATTATGGCTTGACATAGACCTGGCTATCTGTTAAGCTAATCCCTCCTCCAATTTTTTCCTTTCAAAACTTCTCATTTATTCAAGCTTCTTTGCTTTTCCTGATGCATTTCAGGATCAGTTTTTTTCTGTTGGGATTTTGATTGGAATTGCCTACCAATTTAGATTGCTTTGAAGAGAGTTGTCACTTTCATATCAAATTTCCATCATCCTTGAACAGGTTATGTGTCTCCATTCTTTATGTGTGTGTGTGTGTGTGTGTGTGTGTGTTGCTGGGGATGGAACCCAGGGCCTCACACGTGCCGGGCAAGTGCTTCACTACTGAGCTACATCCCAGCCCCTGTCCCTCCGTTTATTACAATTTTTTTTAACCTTATTTATTTATTTATTTTTTAGTTGTAGTTGGACCCAATACCTCTATTTTATTTATTCATATGTGGTGCTGAGGATCGAACCCAGGACATTGCTGAGCCACAACCCCAGCCCTTTTTTTAACCTTTTTTGTAGTGTTACGTAACGCTCTCCAAGAAGGCAGTGCACATATTCCAGTGCTTTATATTTTTGTGGCTATAATGAATGATAACCTTTTTCTATTCTATTTTTAAATTGATTATCACTGGCATCTAAGAAAAGCTATTAATGTTTATTGTTTTTGTGTTCAGAACCTTGTTGACCTCAGTTATATTAGTACTCAAAATTTGTAAATTTTCTTAGGTTATTTATGCAGATAATAAATCAGCTCATATTTGTTATATTTAGCCTTTCAAAATACTACACGTCTCATTCTTTTTACCCCTATTATACATTGACTTTGACCCCCGATACAATTTAAAATAGAATTGTTGATAGCAAGTATCCTTGCTTGCTCCTAACTTTATTGGGAAGATTTCTGTGGTGTCACCATTGTGTATGTTACTTATGTGAGATTGAAAATAATTTTTTATTTTTACTTCTTGGATGCATAATGGATATATTTGTAAACTCATTGTTTTGCAGATTGAAAGTCACAATGCATCAATTTAGTTTGTTATAATTTTCAGTTTTTAAAAAACAGAATAAAGCAAATAGTATTAGAATGCCTTACTTATAAAAAAAGTGGGTATTGTTTGTTAAATATCTTAATGTCTGTCTACTTGTTAATCTATATAAATATATGTGCATGCAGATGCATTTGTGTACTGGATTCTAATATAAAATATATTTCTTAAAGGGGCCATATTTTAAAAAGTTTGAAAAATTCCGTATTGTGTATCATGATTGTAAATTTTGTTCTTCTTATTTACTATAGCCTTACTATTTTTTTTTTTTTTTTGCCTGCTTGGTGTATCAGTTTCTGATGGAAATCTTTAAAATATCCCAGATTCTACTTATAGGTTTATCCATTTTCCCTGTAATTAACTCTGTATATTTTGTGTTGTATATTTTTAAACATATAAATTCATGTTTTTATCTCTTCTAAGTAGATTGGTAATGTCTTTCTCAGTTCTTAGTAACTTTTTGCATAAATTATCATCACCTCACTTTGCTCTATTTGGGTTAATATGTGAATGATAAGATCTTTTCTCTCTATTTTCAATCTTGTGTGGATTTATGCTATTTTCAATATGTTTCAATATGTATTCAGCAAGTAGCTGGATTCTTAAATTCATTCCAATATGTTAATCTTCATAATAGATACATTTAGTACGATTACATTTATTGTGATTTCTGATAAACTTTAATTTCTTTTGTGTTTTCTCTCTACTGATATTTTCCTTGTGTTTCCCTCCTGATCTTTTGGCTTTTATTTTTAAAGTTGGAAAATTATTTTAAAGCGTATTTCCTCCCCATTGGTTGTTAATTTTTCTTTTAGTAGTTATAGTTTTAACATATCCTTTTTGAATTAAAAGTATTCCAACAAACTTTTATTACATAGCAGTTCTATTTTTCTAAACAGAATTTTATCAAGCAGTCATTATTTAATTAAATCCACAAACATATTTAATTTTTTTTACCATTATATTGTCATATGTCTGTCCCCATTTTTGCTAGTTTCACATTTCTTTTTAATGAAGTACATCCTTTACTAAGTGTGTTGATATAACTCTGTCCATGGGGGATTCATTTTGTCTTTATGTTTCTGAAACTGCTTTTCCCTCTTACTCTTAAATAATAATTTGACTGAATATAAAATTCTACATTGATAGTTATATTCCCTTCTCATTTTAAAGATATTATTTTGTTATCTTCTGGCCAAAAATGCTACTTAAAATAAGCCCACCATCAGCTTAATGTTTCCTTCTGTTTTTTTTTGTTTGTTTGTTTGTTTTTTCCCCTTGTCTTTCCAGTAGCTTTTAGGAGTTTCTTCTAATTACCATGATGCTCTGCATTGGCCCTGTTTTGGGCTGGACTCTGTTTAGAGTGTCCTTTCCATCAGAGGACATGTGTCTTCTGCAACTGTGAAAATTCTCAGCTCTAATGTCTTCAAATATTACTTCCCCATCATTCCCTCCATCCTCTTTTATAATATCTACCAGCTGTATGTTGGAGCTTTTTGATGTGTCCTTCATGTCTGTTAACCACTCCACTGGAAAACTGGAACTTTGGACTAGGCTCTGAGTGTTTGTCTCACAACTGTTTACCGAGTTACTGTTATTCTCTTTGGGATTAATCTTGACTTTTGAGATTTAATTTTGGCAATTAGTTTTTCTTTAGTTCCAATATAAATTTATTTTTTTCCTTATATCCATTTGGTTTTGTTTCATTTATGTCTGCTTTGTGTTTCATGATTTCTTAGTCACCATTAATGGATGTAATGCCTGAATTTGTGTCTGTGAACATTTTAGAAATACTTACATGTTCATGTGGATCATGTTTTCATTAATGATTTTGATGATTTTTATAGGCTGTCTTCTTTAATAAAAGATTTGTTCATTTGTTATGGCAGCTCTATTTTGAATGTGCACACACATGTGTGTGATGTTTTACCCTCATCCTGTTTGTCTAGTAGTTTCGGGAATTTTTGAGAGTCCCTGGTATAAGACCAGGTGGAATTTGCTTAGCAGTGAAACTGGGGCCTTGGCAGATCTAGGCACAGGACAGCAGGTGACTGGCTCAGTTCCTGGCCAGGAAGTTTTATCTACTGTCTGCTTTCCTGTAAATCTTGTAGTCTCAGGAAGCAAGTTGATAATTGCCTTATCTTAATAGATTTCTTTCTGTAGATGGGAGAGCTTCTCCCTGTCCCTGGCTTCAAGCAGGGAAGAGCCTGGTTCTGATCTGCTATTGTGCACGAAGCACTTTTAGTTCTTATTACCTGGTCAGGAGCCAGAATTCAAACTGCCACTGTGTGCTTGGAGTCCTGGAACATGAGGCCGGTGGCTTCGAACCCACTTACTACTTTCTGATTCATTTCCAGGTCTGGTCAATAGAGATATTAATCATTTCCTCCCCCCTCCCTCCTCTTCTATTTTATCAGCCATTACAGTGTATTTGGAGTGAAGCGAGTAGATCAAAGCATTCATTTTTGCTAGTTCATCTTGACTGGAAGTCTGCTTACCTTGCAAAGTTTTTCTTTTTTTTTCTTTCTTTTATTTTTTTTGAGAACTCAGTTTCTGAAAGTTACATGTTACAGGTTTATAGCTACCTACTTAAAGTAACAGTTCCTATTAAAATAATTTTACTTGTATTTATTACAGAAAAACATTCCAAAATATATAAAATTTTTATGCTAAAGTGAGAACAAGTCTCTTGTTTTTGTGAGGGTTTCTGGGCCCTTCAGAGAGCATGGCACCTCTCTCAGCAAAAACATCTTAATAACTCTTTGATTGCAGTGCAGAACTGGATGGAGAAAGTGCATGACCCATTAGTCAATGGAAGTTGGGCCATTACTGTGGCTTAGAGCTTGGGAATCTTGGGAAATTACTCAGTCCTGGCTCAAAGTCCCAGTTCCCCTGATTACACTTGTGTAACTCTGAGTTGAACAGCCTTTTAATCCTCATTTTCATCTTTAATATTATAGCAATAATAGAAACTGATAGTATTATTGGAGGATTTAATGACACAATGTGTCTTATGTGCTTATAAACACCACCTGGCACGTGGTAAGTACTCAATAAATGTTAGCCATCACTATCATTATGATTAAATCATGAGGATATGACATAGTTGGAAAGTTCCTATGAAGAAATAACAGCAAAATAAACTTACTCCTTTACAACATATCATGTGTCGTCAAAACAATGAAAACCACATCAATCTCTACCAAACAAACAATATATCAAACCACAGTAATGTGCTTTGGGAAAGAAATTTGATTGTATTGAGTTTTTCCACCCTAGTAATTTTAATCAAATTCACTCCAGCCTCTGATGGCCAAAATATCACCTTCAGATTTTCCATAACTGTGAATCGAAACTCTGGCCAGGAGAGAATATTAAATTCCTACCATTCTTGCCTCCAAAAAGTTACCATCTCAGTATTATTCTACTCATTCATTTTTATCAGTGGTTTCTATTAATGAAGAAACAGTTGTTTCTTTCTTCTGAGTTTAAACATCCCCCTGTCCAAAAAAAACCCCCCCAAAACTGAAGGATGATTTCAATCCAAGAAGAATAGCTCAACATTGAGATAATGTAATCCCTATAAATATTGTCCTATTAGGCAAGAGCTCAGTCGGAGACTTAAGTGGCCTAGTTAAACAATTAAAGCTAACCTGTTTGGTCTCTTGGGCTCATAAAACCCAAAACCTAGGGACTCAGTACAATCTCAGGGGACCCGGCTTAAAAGGCACCTTATTTAACTTGCTGTTAAAAATAGTGTGTTGAATTTTTGTGTGCTTTACTTGGCAGACACACTGACTGGGGGTGGGGTTGGTCTGGCCGCCTGGTTTAGCATCAGCAAGACACCTTTTGGTAACAGATGCAGGAAGAAGCGTGCTAAAATGAGGTATTGACGCATGTGTGAAAGCTGTCTCTTGGTCACAGAGTAATGAGACAACCATGGGGGAAGGGAGAGGTCAGGAGCAAGGGAGACAGAAAGGGTGGTATCGCCAGGGCTGGATTCACACCATATTTGGAACAAGTGTCAATGTCAGAACACGTGACGCCTCTTTCTTTGGAGCTGGACGGGAGCCTAGACATGCTGAGGACCCATCCAGAGGATTTTAGGTTCACCTTGAACACCAGCCAGTGTGGTTGCCAGTTCACTATTCCTTGGGCCTTCAAGGTGAAATGAAGGGTAGGTGTGCTCACATGAGAAGACTGAATAGCTGTGCTCTAAAGTTTACAGAGACTTGTGCCAAACACTGTGGTAAGTAAGGGACTGGGGAATTATCAGTTTCCTGGGTTTGGTATTGCCAAGGAAGAACATTAAGAGAAAACTGAGGAGAGAGCCAAGGACAGAATCTTGGAGGATCAGGAGAGTGCTATTAGTTGTAAATGTGCAAACTGAATCATTTTATGGTATTCCTATAACAGTTGGTATTCCTATGCCTCTGCTTGGATGCTTTCTTGTAGTTGGATTCCCTTCTTCATTTCTGAAAGTCTAAATTCTTCTAGAACCTCAAAAGGTAGTAAGCTATCTTAACATCAGATCTGCTCCTGCTTATTGGAACTGAGCACTCCCTACTTCTTGTTATAGTTTTCACACACTCCTATCTGACCGTCTGTCTATCTGTCTATGGTCCAGCTCCCTTGTGAGCTTCCCAAAGATGGTGACAAGAAGATAACACAGCCCATTAGAGTGAGCAGGTGTATAGCTTTATAAGCTGACTGTCCTTGGTTTGAACTTAACTTTGCCATTTGCTAATTGTGTAGCCCTTGGCAAGTTCCTCAACTTAGCTGAGCAAAGTTATTTTGAGAATTAAATAAATTAACCTACATTTGTATGTGCTCTGTTCTAGAGCACACCATGGATGCTCCAGAGAAATCAAATGCTGTTTTCTTCTCTGCTTTCCCCAACCTAGTCCATGATGGTCCTAGTGTATAAAGAACTTGTCTTCTTCAGTACACCAGTCAGGATTCTTTCAGTGACAGGAACCCAGCAAAAAACAAAACAAAACAAAACAAAATTCTCATGTAATTGCAAAAGCAAGGCCAGGTTTGATCCAGGGCTCAAATGATGTGCTCAGACTCCAGTTTTCCTCTTTTCATTACTGGGCTCTGATTCTTCCGTGATTACTCAATTCCCAGGGCTCCATCTCTCCCCAGCTGCTCCAACTGAAGTCTCACAATTTCATCCAGTTAGTTTTCATTGGCCTGGCTTAGATCACATGCTCATCCCTGAACCAATCACTGCAACCTGGGAGAAGAGATGCCCTGAGTGGCTAACCGGCTGGGGCAGGGGTGGCTGGGAGGCTGGAGGCAGGGATTGAGGGTGGGGTGATGTCCCATAATTCCTCTGAGCTGAAGGTGGGAAAAGCCCCACCCAATCCACCTGTACCAAGACTGGTGCTATGAGGAGGTGACTCCTCAGGGGACATACAGGGCCTGTGAGCAGGTGACAGGCAGGTAAAAAGAACTGGTATCAGTCATCTATGTACAGGACCACAGTGAAGCAGGATACACTGAGGGAAGGTACCTCTTTTACTTTGTGGAATTTCTAAACTATGTGGGGACAGGTGGATCCCGCTCTACCTCAGTGGTTTAGGGCTTCCTAATTACTTTCCCAGGGCTATGGAATTTTTTTGTTTTTGTTGTTTTGGGACGGGGGTACCTGAGAAGCTAAGTGAGGTAATAATGGTGTTTCCCCCAATGTCCCTGAAGGAGAGAGGTGGCATGTTTGATGGTACTGGACAAAAAGACTACTTACACAGATGTGGGCAAGGTTAGTCAGGGGGCAGTGGAGCTGCCTGGTACAGTGAGGAGGAGGAGGGGGGGCATTTCCAGAGGCTAGTGAGGCCTGGGTTGGTGGAAGAGGGGCAGATGGACAGAGCTGTGGCCTAGGAGAAGGAGCACAGCCATTGCCTGGCCCACAGCAAGGCAGGGAGGGAACAGCAGAATAAACAGGCCAGCTGCTCTGGACTCCCATCATCTCGCTGTGGTGCTTCCCATTGGCCAAACTCACCAGGGAACCCAGGTGATGGCGTCCGTCCGCAGAGCAAGGCCAAGAAGGGCAGAGAATGGAGACGAGTGGCAAGATTTGTTGTCTGGGAGGAAAGTGCGGCACATTAGACACTTGGCTCATGATCAGCGGAGCTGGGGAAGGGGGGGTTTAGTCAGCGTCTGGCTAAATTCTGATTTATTCCCTCTGCTTTTGGAAATGTAATAATCTCTCCATCAAAGCTCCATCTATCTGCCAAAATAATGCATGTCCTTTTGTACAAATGAAAGAATTACTGCTATTATGCAAACACTGAAAGAGTACCACATTTGCATGCAGAGGATTAAAAAAAGGAAAAATCCTATTTGCAATAAAATTAATTATACCAATGTGGCAAAGAGACACATGAGTATCCATTTAACACTTGGACAGGAGCAGAACTAAGTTTCCTTGCCAACCATGATGAAATAAGGGAACCAAAAAGAAAATACTCTGAAAATAGAGGCCTGGATAATATAAACAGGAATTGGGAATTTCTGGCCATTTGAAGACTCCCTCCTCAACAGAAACAAAAGATGGAAATAAAGGTTTTTACAAATACTAACCATGAATATTAATGCTCTATAGCTGAGGCCTGAACCAAGTTCCTCATTAAAATGGCCTTTTGGCAGAGAGGTGTCAGCATGCAGGATCTGGAACTGGCATGAGGCTGTGTTGGGGACAGGCTTTGCATGTGAAACCAGAGGGAAGGTAGACGCATAGGCTGCAGAACGTGTGAGGGGCTGGTTACATTATTGTGTTCTATCGTCAGGAAATGGGAACCTTGAAAAGAAGGCAAAGGAATCACTTGCTCTGGAGAATAGAAAGTTGAAGTGTCACCAAAGGGATATTCGTTTGGAAATTGCTGTCCTGTACCCCAGGTTCCTCGTGTGCTATGGGCACTATTGGTTTGCTTGTCTGTCCAGGGAGTGGGGCCCCTGTCTTCAGAAGTCTAATGCTGCTTGTACCTCCCATGCTTAGCATAGAATAGACAAAATCAAGTAATGTTGAATTGACAAGTGAAATGCAGAACTCGAGAGTGGGGTGGGAAAGAGGTGGAGTTTAGCACACCTGGCTAAATTTGGAAATCGCCTGTTTTAAGTTTTGCAAGAATAGTGTATTTGGGAGGGGAGATTGGGTAGTAGTGTTTGGGGGTGAGGATAAGGAAGGTGAGATATATCTGGGAGGGACTTTTGAAACTCACATTCCCTAGAGACATCTGCCATTCCAGCCCCCATGGGTCACATGGGACATCAGGACCCAGTGGGAGGGAATACTCCATTAGGAGGCTTCCTCCCCAGCCAAGCAGAGAGCGCTTGCCCAGTGCCCATCCACCCTGCTGCCCTCCCACCTTTCCTGCTTCCAGGGCTCCTCTCAGCACCTGCTGCTGGACAGGGGCCTCCAGTGGTTGCTGAGTGGGCTAATATTTTGAGGGACTTCAGAGGAGTAGTGATAGCATGCCCCAGGCCACACACAGGCAGTCTGTGAAGGACCATCACAGGGGAAATGTTGACCAGCTTCTCACCCCAAAGTCTGGGTGAGAGGCGAAAGCCCTCATTTGTGGAAGAAGATGCAGGTCAGGACTTTCTGGAAGGGGATATCATTAGTGGGACCAGCCTTTGGAGCAAGTGTAGAATCCCCTGGCACTATCCTCCACTAAAGAACTAAAATGTGATGGACACTTGTCTTCCTGGGGTGATTCAAACCAGACACAACTTTTGAGGAGACAAAAAAAATGAACTTGAACCAGGAGCTTTCCAATACCAATCACGACATGACTCTGTAGTCTTCCTTGGGAATTACCTTGCTACCATCAAATGCAGTGGAGACGATGACTCTTCATTCTCATCCCCGGCTCTGTAGAAAAAACGGTTGTAAGTTGAGTCTATTATCTAATGATATGAATAGTTTTGATGGTATAGCATATCCGTGAAAGCATGGATTTTTGTGAGTATAAAATGCTACTGGATTGTGTGCTTCAAGATGGCTAAGAGGATGAGATTCGTTAGTGAATTTGTTACACATGTGCCGTGTACACACACACACACACACACACACCCAGTAAGGTGGTTGGATTCTAGAGCCAGATTGCTTGAATTTGAATATGGGTTCTGTCTCCTACCAGCTGTGTGACTTTGGGCAAGGCACCTAACCTTCCTGAATTTCTTCATTTGTAAAATGGGATCATAATAACAATCGCTTCATTATTGTGCTTGTTGTAAGGTTAAATGAGTACTGTATGCAAAAACTCTTAGAACAGTGACATTCAGTAAGTGCCGGCCAGGCAGAGCTCTCATTAGTATTGTTATTATGAATGACATACCCCATGGGGAGGTGTGGCTGGGGTCAAGTTTTATTGCTTATCTAGGAGGCTGTGCATTATTTAATGGATGAAGACAACTTCAATTGTCTTAGTTGTAAGATACCGAGTCAGATGGAGTCTCATGGAAGAGGAGAGTTTGTTTTCCTAGGCACGGTGCTAATAGAAATTATTTATTTACATTCATTTTTATATTTCTTCAATCACAGAATCTTAAGCCCTGGAAAAGGGCCCACATTTCACCTCAGCATGAGTAAAGAAGGAACTGACTTGCCCAAGGTTTCACGATTAGCTGTGGCTTGGTCTTGGAATTGCTAGAGCAGAGCTCTTTCTGCCCATTGCCATAGTTACAATAGCTCAGTCCATGGAAATGCGTTTTGTTTTCACATCTGTAATATTGAAAGTGAAATACACACGCATGCACAGGGATCAAGGAGTGGACAGTACTTCCATTTTTTAAGGAGCTAGAGGCATTTAATTGGAATGTGCCATATCTTCTGTTCTGAAGGGAGGTGGCAAGGCTATATCAACACAACAGAGTTCCTACTTACAAGGAATGGAAACAAGCTCTGGCTAACGTAGCCAGTCACTCCAGGTATATTGGAGTGAGATATCAGGTAGCTTGAAAATTGAAGGAAGCTGGAAAACCAGGCTTGGAAAACAACCAGAACAGGAGATGGAGCTTTGGCCCACCCAGGATCAGTGTGGTGAAGATGCAGCCAGGTTTGGCTGTCTCTGGACATGCAATGCATTATTAGCCTCAGACTTTGCAAGCTGTCGCTGCCAATGGACTATGACCCTTGGTGGCTCAGCTGCCCTGAGTGCTCCTTTACGTGGACTTCTCTGGGTCTTTCTTGTGGTCCAGGGGCCCAGAAGGAGTACCCCATTAGCTTAGCTGGGTCAGATGTCTGAGATCCAGTACTGGATGGCGGTTGAGGGTAAGCAGTAGGGCACAGACTCCAGATCCCTTCCTTTAACCAGGATTCATAATAGAGAAATGCTCCCGTTGTAAGGGTCCTGCGAAACGTCAGAGAAAGAGACCACCAAGTGACCACTCATGCAATTGGCAGAAGGGGATTTATTGAACCAGCATGCTGGGGCTCCGTGCCCACTCAAGAAGGGAAAGCAGCCCAGAGCCCCGAGCAGGGGCTGAGCACTGCTTAAGTACACTTTTTGGGGAGGGCAGAGGGCTTTGTATACATCAGAACAAATCATCATGAGGCGTGGTGAAATTGAACAACAACTCCTAAACATGATTAGTTCATTCATTGGCGGGAACAGGTCAGGCTGGAGTGATAGGTCATTTCTAAACGGGGTACACATTCAAACTGATTGGTTCAGGCCCTGTAAGGCCTACGTGCAACCACACAGAGCCCTTCAGTTATTAAACAACCAAACAGTCAGGGGAAATGTTTACTGGGTGGTTCTAAGCATTGTCTTAACAGCTACAGAAATTTCAGGTTTTGCAGGTAGCATAGAAACCTAACAATACCTAATCCTTTACATTTTAACTCAGACCTTGCAGCTTAGAAACTTTACAACACCCGGTCTTTTACCCTTTAACTTTTACGCTTTAACTTCAATTTCTTTTACCCTTACACCATTTGTATTCTCCCCAAACAGGAAGGTGTGAGAATGTGGGGTAATTGAAAATAAGCAAATGAACAAAAACAACACAAAAGTTCATGGCAATCAGGAAAATTCAGAAACAGTGTGCAGCCCAGCTGCCTGGCTTTCACCTCTTTCTGGAGTCAGCATCCTCCACTCCGTCTGGTCTCCCCACTCTCCTCCATCCTCATCTCCTCCTCATGCAGGAGGAAACAGATGCACCAAGGTGAAATGCATCTGTTACTGCTCTGTTGACCTCTGCCTCTGCCAGAGTCACCCCAATAGCCTTTGAACATTTTCTTACTGCAATTAGAATAAAACCTCACTCCAATTTTTTTTAATTGGGTAAAATTAACATAAATTATGGTAATTTTTTATTATAGTAAAATTCACATAAATCACACAACTTTAGCCATTTTGGAATATGCAGTTCAGTGGCATTTAGTACACATCCAGCGCCATGCGACCATCACCCTGTGTCATTTGAGAACATTTTCATCATCCCCAAACAAAACCTCATGTCCACTAAGCAGTCACTGGAAACCACTAATCTGTACTCTGTCTCTATGGGTTTGCCCATTCTGGAAATTTCCTATAAATGGAATCATGAAATTAGTAACTGCCTTACTATTAGCCCAACTCCTCCCACCCCCACCCTGCTACAGGCTCTCTGTGACCTGCCTCCTCCCCTCGTGGCATCCCCATCTCAGCTGGGACAGGGCACTGGCAAGGGCTTCCTGTTCCCCTGAGAATGAGGGACTGGGAGGTTGATGGGTCTGAAAAACCAACAGCCTATGAGAATCCCCCAGAGAGACAGAAGGTGACTGGGTGTGTCACTGTGTGATAACAATGTGGAGCAGGGGTGGAGTTACCTGAGGACAGTCGTGGGTCTGGATGGGGCCTGAGCAAAGCAAAATAGGTTCAGGCCACCCCACTAGCCTCTGGGTGTCTGTTCCCTTTTCCCCCCAGTTTGTAGCAGGTGCAGGTGGGTGGGGGAGGGGAGGGGAGGCAGGGCTGGAATGTTCTTCACACGGGGGGGGGGAAGGGTTAAGCCTGGTCACAGGCTGGCTACCAAGGGAAACTGAGCTGCTGCTAGCCAGAGGGCTGGAAAGATTGGGCTTGGAACCCAGGAATCCAGGGGCCACTTCTGAGGTTAGTGGAGAGCCGGGCATTATAGAGGCAGAATAGAGGGGGCTGGGGAGGACTCAGCTCTGTGGAGATGAAGGTCAGGGTGTCCCTGACTGCAGAGGGGTGAGTAGAGAATAAGGCAAGCCTCCAAAATGAAGAAAGAAGGAAGCCATGGTCATTAGCTCCAGCTTGGTCGGTGTGGAAGGAGAGACCACCGCGGCCATACTTTATACTAAGTAGTTCTTGCTCCCTTCTCCTTCCCTGCTACTTTCCCTGAGGAGGACTGGTGGTAACCAGCCTTGTCATTTAGGTTTAGGTGGGGGGCTTGAAATGACAACTGCCAGTCATAATACGGAAAGGAAAGCGAGGAACGAGAGACGGGTCAGCGAGAAATGAAAGACGGAGGCCAGGCAGACACACACAGAGTTTATCTGATAGAATAAAGTTATCTGACGAATAAAGGCCACCTCTCTGTAGCAGAGGCAACACTGGCTTGGGTTCCGGGACTCTTATGGGGGAGGCTCAGGAATCAGAGTTGGGCGGGTCCTAATGTGGCCGGTTAGGGGTTGGGGTGCCGTGAGGGCGTGGTGAGCCTTTCTCAGAAAGGGCCTTGGGTGGGAAGGTGAAACTTTTTCCTTAAAATGGTGGCTGTCACTTAAGATGGCCGTCCAGATGCTAAGCAAGGGCCTTATAAATACAGAGCATCTTCTTATGTATGGAATGAGGTTTTCATCATTTAAATGACAGGCAGAAATGGAAGGTAAAAGTGATGGCAAAGGAGTAGACTGATAGGCTTCCTTTAAACTCCTGAATCCATTCTCTAATTCTCCACCTTCTCTGCCTATTCTTCTCCTAGGCCCCTCTAGGGAGCCCTCCTCCGGGAGTCCTGCTCTCCTGCTTCCTCTGCTTGAGTCTTTGTCCTGGGGTGGGTAGGCGGTGGTGGTTTTCCGCTGTTATTGGTTATCTGGATGTCTCAGCGTTCCTGCCCAGACTCTTCATTGAAGTCTACTCATCTGAGTTGTGTGGGGTGAGCTCTGTTCCCTGCAGGGCCCCAACAGATACAGCAATTTCCTCTCCTAACTCCTGATCCCCTCCAGAAGAGGAGGTCAGAGCACAGTCTCAGGCATCTCCGTATGCAAAGGTTATCTGGTCACACAGTGTTCAGTCAATCAATCAAAACTGTGCCCAGACTCTTTCTTTTCCCACGAATCTTGCAAAACCAGAACAAAGGACAAACTCAACCAGCAGCAAGCTCTTAGTTTCCATTTCCAGCAAAGCAACCAGGATTCTTTGCCTGTTGCCTCTTCCTGAGGTTCCCAGTGCCTCAAGGTATGTGTCCCAAGGCAATACCTGCCAGGGACCCAGTTAATACCTTTTCCAGTTAGGATGTTGATTACAACTGCACGTCCACATGCATTATTTTAAAAGGGGTATGTATCCAGGAAGCCAGGCCTGTGACACCTTTCACCGGTAATTGCTAGAGCAGTGTATCAAACAATTTGTTCAAACCTTCAGGCTTCCAGGTGCTTAATCTCTTTTATTAAGTGACTCTCCTCCACTAAACAACCACCCCCGGTCTCCTTCCTCTATACCCTGATGATACAGATAAATGAATCTGTGCTTTGGCGTTGCCTGGCTAATATATCACTTCTTCCAGGTAAGTGAAGGTGGCTAGTACCAGGAATGCAGACCCGAGGGGAGGCTGGCAAGTTAAATACAGGATTCAGGGGCCAGATATGGGGAGAGGAATAAGATGGAGGGGAGTGCACAGGGCAGACCTAAGTCAAAGAGCTTGGTAGAAGAGGTCAGACTTTGTATGAGATCCAAGGCCACAGGGCATCAGTGACAAAAGGTCTTGCTATTGCCTCTCAGGTTTTCTAAAGCAGGGCTGCCTTGCTTGCTTCTGTCCCAGATCACTGTCCCCAATCCCCCACTGTTCTCAGAGCATAGGAAAAAGTGGATGAAGTACAGAAAGGGAGTGGAGATTAGAGTAACTCCTATTACAGATTAAGGATTTCTCTTTTTCAGCTATGTTTTGTTGCATTAAACTAGACAGTGTGGCTTTCCTTAGTGCTCATTGATGAGTTATACACTTGCAACTTTATTAATGTATTTACCCTTCAAGACTCATGGGATGTGAGAATTATCAGAATCTATAGATTATATTACCTTTATTCGATCTATGAGAAAATGGAGGTCCAAAGGGATTGTTACTGTTAGAACTTTCTTTCTCTGAAAGCTAAATTTTAATAATGAAGGAATTTATTGGTCATATGACTGAAAAGTAGAGAGATATATAGCTTCAGGTATGGCTTGACATAGTTGCTTACTACGCAACAATGAAATCAAGGCTCTGGTTCTTTTTCACTTTCCCATTCTGCCTTCCTCATTATTCCTTTATTACCTAGTCATCTCATCTCTATTCATGTGGCCACATGTGGCTTCATTAATTCCAGACCTTATATCACTAATAGAAGCCACAGAGGGATCTTTTGTCAGAGCCCTTGTGCCACAGTCTGGCTGGGCACAAATCACGAGCCACTGAAGCAGGAACAAACTTTATTTTTGAACTGCAAGAAAATACTTCACCCACGCTCCCTGGGAATTCTCCCGAACACCACACGGCTAGTCCAGGAACCCGCAGCCGGAAATATCTCTCCCGGAAATCCCTCCTCCTGCACTTTCCCAACCAATGGGAACTCTCGGGGAATCCCCGGGAATCCCCACGAGAACTCCAAGGTAGCGCAAGAACTCAAAAGTAGCCACCAAGGCGGATAGTAATGCCTCGCCTGTCAATCAATACTGTTGGCAAAATGCCAGGGGCCATACAGACTCGGCCATGGCTCTCAGCATCTCCCCCCTTCTGTTTAATTAAACAACAAGCAATGTGGCTTAGGGACCGTGTCTGTTAGGTTGTCCAGTTCAACACATGGTCCTTACCCGTCATCGGATGAGCTGACCTGTAGGCGTCAGCCTCCTGTCTTAGGTTGGTACCACTGCAATTGGATCATACCCGTCACTGACTACAGGTCCAGCATACAGCCATACTTGTGGATAGGCCTTTGTACCAGTGTGGGGGGGTTGAGGTTCTTTGCCTCACCTCTGTTGGCCCCCACATTTTAGACCATCACTAGTAGAAGGGAGGAGGATGCAAAATGCCACAACACTAAGCCAATTGAGGGCTCCTTTGAAAAATTGTACCACCGGTGACACCATCAGTAAAGATACTCCAGCACTATCACAATTTGCTGCACCAACAGATAGTTCACAATGCATACA
>NW_026000082.1:22675548-22677759 GCF_001458135.2 Marmota marmota marmota
TAGCTTCTTCTAGTGTAGAGAAAATATGTATGTCATGTGTAGTTTTATCTGCTAAATCGTTGCCCAAACTAAGGGCTCCAGGCAATCCTGTATGTGTTCTGATATGTCCTATAAAGAATGGATCTTTTTTGTCCCAGATTAGACTTTGTATAGCAGAAAACAAAGAGAAAACAGTAGAGGAAGGGGAAATCCTACCAGCATCTTCAAGGGATACTATAGCATTAACTATATACTGACAATCAGAAAATAAATTAAATACAGAATCTTTAAACATCACAAAAGCTTGTAAAACTGTATTAAGCTCTACTTTTTGAGTTGATTGTTTGGGTACTAAAAATGTAAAAGTTTGATCAGGGGTAACTACTGTTGCTGTACCATTATTTGACCCATCAGTGAATACATTTGGAGCATTTATGATAGGGTTTTTGTCATTTTTGGAAAAACTACAGGATGTGAAGACCAAAAAGACAACAAAGGATTAGATGGTAAGTGATTATCAAATGAAACATTAGATTTACACATGATTATTGTCCAAATATTTAACTCATTAGCTAACTCATCAATTTGATCCATAGTATATGGAGTAATAATTTTATTGGGAGAAATTTCAAACACTCCCTTTGTTGCTTTTATTTTTTTGAGTATTAATTGTCCTACAGCCTCAGGATACCTAGTAAAAATAGTGTTAGGAGAATAAGATAAATGTATCCACAATAATGGAACTTCTTGCCAAAATACTCCTGTAGGAATATTTTTTGTTGGTATTACAATAAATAATAAAGGCAAACTTATATCAATTCTATCCAAATGTATATTTTTCATATATGTTTCAATAATTTTTAATGTCTTTCTTGCTTCAGGCATTAACATGCGGGGTGAATTTGGATCTGATGGACCTTTTAGGATATCAAATAAAGGTCCCAACTCTCTTGTTGGTATGCCTAGATAAGGCCTTATCCAATTTATGTCTCCTAATAACTTTTGAAAGTCATTAAGTGATTTGAGTTGATCTACTCGTATTTGAATTTTTGGTGGACGGACCATGGTTGAGGATAATAGAACTCCTAAATAATTAATTGGAAGATTTAATTGTACTTTATCTATTGTTATCTCTAGATTATAATTTTTTAATAAATTTGTAAGTGTGGCATAACATTCCAGCAATGTGTTTTTATCTTTGTGTGCTAACAATACATCATCCATATAGTGAAATATTTATAGTTCAGGATTTTGATTTCTAAGTGGCTGGATTGTTTTGTTAACATAAATTTGACACATAGTTGGGCTGTTAGCCATCCCTTGAGGGAGTACTTTCCATTCATATCTCTGATCAGGACCTTCATGATTCAGTGCAGGGATAGTAAATGCAAAACGTGGACTATCCTTAGGATGAATTGGAATTGAAAAAAAACAATCTTTAGTATCTATAGCTAAAACGTACCAGGTTTTTGGCAAAGCAGACAATTGAGGAATCCCCGATTGAGCAGGTCCCATAACAACCATCTCATTATTAATGGCTCTTAAATCTTGCAATAATTTCCATTTACCAGATTTCTTTTTAATGACAAAAATGGGAGTATTATAGGGAGATACGGAAGGTTGTATATGTCCCTTCGTTAATTGTTGTTTGACCAGGTCATGGGCTGTTTGTATCTTTTCTTTAGTCAGGAGCCACAGAGGAACCCATACTGGTCTATCTGATTTCCAAGTAATTTTTATTGCCTCAGTGACCCCTTCTGAAAACCCAGTCCATGTCTATTTATTCCTTGATCTATTTGAATTGGTGCTGCTATGCCTTGTTCTCCTAATCTTTTTTTTTTTCCTGAAAACTTTTTTAGCCCTAATAGTGGGCACATTTGGATTGATGTTATTTGTTAATGTCAAACCTAATTGATCTAGGACATCTCATCCCCATAAATTTATAGGAAGATGATCCAATACATATGGCTGTATACTTCCTTCACATCCTTCAGGATCCTTCCAATCTAATACCATTGCACTTCTATGGGGATTAGTTGCCACTCCTAGGCCTCGAAGCGTTTGAGTGGCTTGTTGTAACAGCCAATGTTTTGGCCATTCTTGATGAGATATGATGCTAAGGTCTGCACCTGTATCCAGTAGCCCATTAAATTCATGTCCTTGAATATTTAGTTTTAGCATTGGGCGAGAATCTAAATTTAAAGACAGCATAGCCCAATCTACACCTGTGGA
>NW_026000082.1:22679383-22700862 GCF_001458135.2 Marmota marmota marmota
TGGAGCCCGATGCCTTTCTCCACGATATCGTGGATAAACACCTGGTCCTTGTTCTTTTTTTGATAATGGAGTACCCTCTATGGAGGTTTGAGAATGACATTCATTAGCCCAATGTCTCCCTCTACGGCATCGTGGGCAAATACCCGGTATTCTACTCCTTTGATACCTAGCTTTGTTAAACCCTCCTCCTATGGGGCAATTTCTTTTAAAATGTCCTGTTTGTTCACAATTATAGCATGTTTTTGGCCTAGCATCTAAAGCCTGTTGTACTGCTGCCAAGACTTGCCCTTGTTTATTAATGTCTCTACATAATTTAATATATGTGTTTAAATCTTCATGTCTCCATGGTCTAATGACCTCTCTGCAGCAACGATTTGCTTGGTCATAAGCCAGTTGTTTTATAAATGGCATTGCTTGTTCTGTATCCCCCTAAATTCTGGAAGCCGTTTGAATAAGCCTATCTACAAATTCAGCGTAAGGTTCATTAGTTCCTTGTATTACCTTAGATAATTGTCCTTGTAAATCTCCATGCCCCTGTAGAGTTTTCCATGCCCTAACCGCATCTACAGCAATTTGTGTGTATATGCCAAGATCATATTTAATTTGTTGCCATTGACCCTCATAAGGTCCTTTTCCTAACAACATATCTAGATATCTTTGAGGGTAACTGGCTGCTGCATTTCGCCTAGCTGTCTCCGTGCAAAATTCCTCATTGGCAACCTTTCATAACAAATATTGTCCTCCATTTAGCACAGATTTACACATACTAGCCCAATCTGCTGGTGTCATGTCCAAGTTGGTAATGGATTCGATCATGCTTACAGTGAAGGGTGCTTGAGGACCATAGGTTGTTACAACCTCCTTTAACTGCTTCACTGTTTTGAAATCTAAAGCATGGTGAATTCGCTGCCCTCCTGCCTGCTCAAGTACAGGACATGCTAATCTTTGAGGTCCTGACTCAGGATCCCATCTATCAACTACGGGGGTTGAGGGCCACTCAGCTATCTCCATAGGTGGAGCTGTTGGTTGAATTACGCCCTCTGGTGATAGAACGGTGTTAGTAGCAGCCTCCTGTTGTAGCTTTTTCCCTAATAGCTGTTTCTCCTCTAAGCTTTCTTCCTTTAAATTTTCTTCCTCTGTCTGACTAGCTCAAGAGACCTTCTCTTTTGCTTGATCTAAAATGTCTTTCTCCATGGTCTGAACCTCTAACAATTTACTTAACAGTCTTTCAGTTTGTTTTTTACTAATTTCTAATCTGTTATAAAGATAACGCAACCCAATAAGATAACACAAAACAAAACCGAAACAGAATGAAACAAAAATGGAACAAAAAATCGTTGTATCAATTTTCCTATTTTCTTGACGTGTGCATTTGGGGTCTATTTCTATCTCTTCCTCAGGGGCGAACAACTTCAAACCTTGAGCCAACCATTTTTCCCAGTCTGCCTGAGAAAGTTCTAGGGATAGCTTGAAACAAAAACAAAACAAATCAAAACAAGAACACATTGTTTTTTAAAATGGTCACCCATTCTCTCGCCTTCCCTTAGAGGCCAGCAATTTCACTTACCCCCAAGTTTCAGACGTCCCCGTAAGGGCCACCAATTGCCACAGTCTGGCTGGGCACAAATCACGAGCCACTGAAGCAGGAACAAACTTTATTTTTGAACTGCAAGAAAATACTTCACCCATGCTCCCGGGGAATTCTTCCGAACACCACGCGGCTTGTCCAGGAACCTGCAGCCGGAAATATCTCTCCCAGAAATCCCTCCTCCTGCACTTTCCCAACCAATGGGAACTCTCGGGGAATCCCCACGAGAACTCCAAAGTAGCGCAAGAACTCAAAAGTAGCGGCCGAGGCAGATAGTAATGCCTCGCCTGTCAATCAATACTGTTGGCAAAATGCCAGGGGCCATACAGACTCAGCCATGGCTCTCAGCACCCTTGCTAGTATTATCTCAAATTTCATTTCCCCTATCTCGGTTTCTTGCCTACCCTTGAACTAACTTGTATACCAGTGGAAGGAATTTTTAAAAAATGGTAATATATACACAATGGAATATTACTCAGCCATAAAGACAAATGAAATCATGGCATTTGTTGGTAAGTGGATGGAACTGGAGAGTATCATGCTAAGTGAAATAAGCCAAACTCCAAAAACCAAAGGCTGAATATTTTTTCTGATATGTGGTTGCTGGCTCACAATAAGGGAGAATATGAAAGAATAGAATTACTTTGTTTTTATTTTATTTTTTATTTTTAACTTGTTCTAATTAGTTACACATGACAGTAGAATATATTTTGACACATCATACATAAATGGAGTACAACTTCTCACTCTTCTACTTGTACATGATGTAGAATCACACTGGTCATGTAATCATATATGCATATAGGGTAATAATGTCTGATTCCTTCTACTATCCTTTCTCTCCCCAAATTCCCTCTCCTCCCTTCACTCCCCTCTAATCCAAAATATGGCTATTCTTCCTGAGCCACACTCCCCTATTGTGACTAAACATCTGCATATCAGAGAAAACATTCAGCCTTTGGTTTTGGGGGTTTGGCTTATTTCACTTAGCATATTCTCCAGCTCCATCGGTTTACTGGCAAATGCCATCATTTCATTCCTCTTAAAGGCTGAGTAATATTCCAATGTCTATCTATACCACATTTTCTTTATCCATTCATCTGTTGAAGGGCATCTAGGTTGGTTCCATAGTTTAATTATTGTGAATTGAGCTGCTATAAATATTGACGTGGCTGCATCACTGTGATATGCTGATTTTAAGTCCTTTGGGTATAAACTGAAGAGTGGGATAGCCGGTCAAATGGTGGTTCCATTCCAAGTTTTCTGAGGAATCTCCATACTGCTTTCCACATTGGTTGCACCAATTTGCAGTCCCACCAGCAATGTATAAGTGTACTTTTCCCCCCACATCCTAACCAAAACTTATTGTTTGTATTCTTGATAACTGACATTCTGACTGGAGTGAGATGAAATCTAAGAGTAGTTTTGATTTGCATTTCTCTAATTGCTAGAGATGTTGAACATTTTTTCATATATTGTTCACCAATTGTATTTCTTCTTCTGTGAAGTGTCTGTTCACTTCTTTAGCCTATTTATTGATTGGGTTATTATTATTTTTTTGGTGTGAAAGTTTTTGAGTTCTTAATATGTCCTACAGATTAATGCTGTATTTGAGATGTGTGTGGTAAAGATTTTCCCCTATTTTGTAGGCTCTCTCTTCACGTTATTGTTTCCATTGCTGTGGAGAAGCTTTTTAGTTTGAATCCATCCCATTTATTGATTCTTGATCTTAATTCTTGTGCTCTAGAAGTCTTGTTAAGGAAGTCAGTACCTAAGCTGACATGGTGAAGAATTGGGCCTACTTTTTCAAAATAGAAGTACTTTGGATTACACAAAAGGGAATGAATGGAAGGGAAGGGAATGGGAATATGAAAGATAGTAGAAGGAATCAGACATAACTTTCCTATGAGCATATATGATTACATGATCAATGTAATTCTATATCATGTACAACCAGAAGAATGAGAAGTTATACTCCATATATGTATAATATGTAAAATGCATTCTACTATCATATACAACTAAGAAGAACCAATAAGAAATGTGTCTTTAAGTTAATCGGGACCAACTCCTGGAGTTTGGGGGGTCTGTGAATAATAGCAAGACCACATGGGTTAGGATGGAGAAAAGATAATTTATCAAATAAGTTTTGGGGATCTGATGGAGGGAGAAAAAAGTATGACTACTGGGAAGGCTGACAGCAAGTGTTCAAGGGCAATAACTTAGTTCTAAGTTCAGGCAGCTGGTCATACCCAAGCTGGAAGTAGAACTTTGTTCTCTTAACTCAGTATTTGCATATGATGACTGCATAATTCCAATAGACAGCCACATGGATCTGTGGATTTGTTTATGTTCTGTTTACTCCCTTGTTGTGATTGAAAATATGTACAAAAACACACCTTGTCATTTTGTCATATTAATGAAGACAATAATCTGATTCCTTAATTTTGCATCTCACTAAAGCATGAAGACTTTCAGAAGAAATTGGGTAGATTTTAGAAGATGAGAGCTATCATTTAAATAAGTGTCCCTCAGTCTTATTGAAAGTTTGGCAGTGTGGTGGGATGTTTTTAGAACTACACTAAAGTTTTGGGGCAACCACTAGGAGATGCCTTAAACCTGGGTTTTCACTGTGAATGGTTCTCATTGAGAGCCCCTTCTCTGCTCAGGTGTGTTAGATTTCTATCATTGTGACAAAACACCTGAGATAAACAACTTACAAGGAGAAAAGATTCATTTTGGCTTACAATTTCAGAGGTTTCAGTACATGGTTGGTTAGCTCCCCTCATTTTTGGCTAGTGGTGAGGCAGCAGCACATCATGATTGAAGCCTGGGGCAGAGGAGTCTGTTACCTCACGGCAGCCAGGAAGCAGGGGCAGGGTTCCACTATCCTATCCTTTTTAAGGGTACATCCCCAGTGATCTAATTTCTTACTAGTCGGCCCCACTTCCTAATAGCACCACAGGCTGGTGACCAGGCTTTTAATACATGAGCCCTTCGGGGGCATTTGAGATCCAAGAGATAGCACTTAGGAAGAACCAAGGAAGAGAAGGGTTCTTTTTTGTGTTGCTCTTTTTAGATATATATGACAGTAGAATGTATTTTGACATATTATACATACATGGATTATAAGTTATTCTTTTAGGATCCCATTCTTGTGGTTGAACATGATGTGGAGTTACAGTGGATGTGTATTCATATATGAACATAGGAAAGTTATGTCTGATTCATTCTACTGTCTTTCCTATTCCCATTCCTTATTCCTTCCCTTCATTCTCCTTTGTCTAATCCAATGAACTTCTATTCTTCCCTCCCATTCTTTATTGTGGGTTAGATCTGCATATCAGAGAGAACATTCAGCCTTTGGTTTTTTGGGATTCACTTATTTCATCTATTTGTTTGTATTCTTGGTTTTTTGGGGATTGGCTTATTTCACTTAGCATCTTCTCCAGATCCATCCATTTACTGGCAAATGTCATCATTTCATTCCTTTTAAAGGCTGAGTAATATTCCAATGTTCCATCCATTTACCAGCAAATGCCAAAATTTCATTCTTCTTTATACATCTATATGTGTATATATACATTTTGTGTATATATACACCACATTTTGTGTATATATACCATGTTTTCTTTATCCACTCATCTGTTGAAGGACACCTAGTCTGGTTCCACAGCTTGATCGTTGTGAACTGAGCTACTATAAGCATTGATATGGCCGTGTCACTATAGTATGCTGATTTTAAGTCCTTTGGGCATAAACCGAGGAATGGGATAACTGGGTCAAATGGTGGTTCCATTTCAAGTAGAAAGGAAGGTTCTGAGTCCCTGACATGCTGGACACTGTCCTAAGCTCTGTAGATACAGAACATAAGGGTACAGCTCTCAAGGAGCTTTAGGTTTGGTAGAAGAGGCAAATATTAAGTGGCTAAATAAAATGCAATCACTGAAGAATGAGAACAGGAAGGCAGGATGTTGGGAGCAGTAGGAGTTGGGGAAGGCTTTCTCATGTTACTTGAGTGGGAAGCAGAGGGGTCCTGCAGAGGGGGACACATGAGTAGTGAGGCGTGAAACCTTGAAGCAAGTTTACACAAATCCAGAATAATGCAGAAGGCAGTGATGTAAGGACAAGGCAGAAAGTAGGGAGAGGAGGTGTTGGGAGGCAGGCAGGAGCTGGCTGTAGGGATTCAAGGCTTGGGTTATGAGCTTGGAGTCTGTTGTATAGGTGGTAGGAAGCTACTGAAGAGTTTTAAGTAACTCCAAGATGTGGTTTGTATCTTAGACTTTTTTGTATGAGATTCTATGGTTGTAGGAAATTTTAATTAAGTTCCCTCAGAGGAATGCATTGGAGAGATAGGGGATCCTTCAGAAACAAAGAAAATCTGAAGAACCTAAGATCTGAAGGGTGATTCCAGGACAGAAACAGTGGCAGTCGACTGACAAGTCTCTTTAGTTGGCAAGAATCAGATCCAACTTCCTCATTTTTGTTGTTCTATTTAGGATTTATATCCCTCAAGAAAGACGTTGAGTTGCTCCATCATAGGAGAACAGTCAGTTTGGGCTGGGTGAAGTTAGAAGCTTGGTTTGAATGTTTCCTTCCCTTTCCTTTTCCTTTTTGAGACAGGGTCTTCCACGTTGCCCAGACTGATCTCAATCACTTGGACTCAAGTGATCCTCCCATCTCAGCCTCCTGAGTAACTGGGAACACAGGTGTGCTTCACCACACCTGGCTTAAAGTTGGCAGTCTCCTCAAGCCTATATCATAGGAGAGGGTGGATTCCCAAAGTAAAATCAGAGTGTTATTACCATAAAAAAGGAATGCTGGGTATGTTAGCTGAAGCAATGGGTGCCCACTTCAACAGCTGTTTGCAAGCTAGAGTTGAAGAGGAAAAAAGACCAAGGAATTTAAAAGAAGATGAGAGAGAGAGAGGTAATGGACGACAGCTGTGGTAGTATGAATAGAGACTTGAGGGATTTTAAGAATACTTATGAGCTAAAAACTGGTGACTGACTTTAGCGGAGGGAAGAACCAAGGATGAGTCCCAGAAAGGGTCCCAGAAAGTGGTACTAGATATCACTACTGAAGAGGGGAAAGAGGAGTGGGAGGGGAGATGGCAAGTTGCTAACAACACACCAAGTTTGAGAACACTGGTAGGTGTCTGGTGGATGTTAGAAGTTGAAGCACAGTAGCTGAACTCATAGGCACGACACCCATAACCTAGGAAGGATCCTGGAAGGAGCCAAGAAAGAAAGTCAAAAAGACAGGAAGACTGGAAGGAAGGAATGAGGAATGTGCAGGGTCAGAGATAAAGCGTAGTTTCAAGGAGTGAGTGGATTGGAGTCCTGGTGCCAGCAGAAACCACATTCTAGGCAGCTAATGTGTAAATAGGAGGCAAGGAAGTGGGGGTAAGAATGAGCAGGTACCTTTGCAAGGATCTTTGATGAGAATGGCTAGTTAACTGAAGGGGGCACAGCATGCAGGGAGCTGTTTATGTTTAAATGAAGATATTCAGATACTAGAAAATCGTTTTAAAGTGTATAATTCAGTGGTATTTAATATATTCACAAAGTGGTACAATCATGACAAGTATTCTGTACCCATGAAGCATTCACTCCTAATTCTCCCCTCCTCCTAGTCCCTCCCTGGCAACCACTAATCTACTTTCTGTATCTGTGGGCTTGCCTATTCTGGGCATTTCACATAAGCCCAGAATAGCACACTGTGTGTGGTCTTTTGTGACTGTCTTCTATCACTTCGTATGTTTTCAAGGTTCATCCACGTTGTAGCATGTATCAGAACTTCATTCTTTTTATGACCAAATATTATTCTGTTGCAGGTAGAAACCATGATTGGTGTATCCATTCATCAATCAACAGATATGTCAATTGTTCCTACTTTTTGACCTTGTGAATATGTTGCCTGAGCATTTGTGTACAGGTTTGCGTGTGTGTACGAACATAATCTCTTGAATATTTAACTAGGAATGGAATTGCTGAGTTTCAGTGACTTGATCTTGTTTACAGGCTAAGCTAGGGAGCCAGTGCAGAGGGAGAGATGGGAAAGGTAGACAGGGGAGCGGAAAAGGTGCTGGAAGAGAAAAGTGTTACTTCCTTCCCTGTCACTCACTCTGATTAACACGACCCTTAACGCCAACGCTAACCTCCACATCTACTAGACACCCCGCGCACACTTCACACTTGCTGGCCAGGGACACTGGTCTGCGCGGGGTCGCGGCCGGCCGGCTGGTTTTCTGATGTGGTTCATACTTCTAGGGCTTCCTCTGGTTGGAGCCTGTGGCCCATTCAGGGTGGTTTTCCTCCCGCAGATTCGTTCACAGGTGAATGAAGACCGCTCATCACGAAGTCTTGAGTCCGACTCTTGCTCCTCCGGGTACCCGGGGCTCCCAGTCCTCCCGAATAAGGAAAGATGCTCGGATACCTCAGGCCGCGGACAGGCACAACCGCACTTGGCATAACGGCTCCCGCCTCCGGGCCACTGCGCATGCGCTGCTTCCCGCCAAGGAGAGGGCGGGGAGTGGGCGGGGCGGACATCTCTAGGGCCAATCGAAATCGAGCGCCCCCGCCCTCCGCGCCGGTGGACCGAGCTTGACCCCGGCGGTGGGCGGAGGAGGCGGGGCCAGCCGCGAGGCCACGGAGGGGGCGGGGCCCGCGGCTTGGAGGCGGGGCCTGGGGCTGTCAGTCCGCGCCCGCCGCCGCCGCTACCGCGGCTCCTTGCACGCTGTGGCCCTGGTGGCTGCCAGCTCTGCTGCCAGCATTCTCCATCAGGCATCCCGAGCCACCTCCCGTGTCCCAGCCCGGCGCTCAGGTAAGGCCGGCCGTGGCTGCCGAGCCATCGCGTCCCCCTTCTCGGGATCGGTCCGCCGCGCGGGCGCCCCCTCCAGACTGTGTCAGCGCCGCGGCTCCCCTTGCCGCCGGGGGCGGTCCCGGGGGGCGGGACAACAGCCCTCCCCACCCCCACCCTCAAATCTAGGGTGCCGCGCCTTGCAGCCAGGGTACCCGGCCGCCCTCCTGCATCAGACATAGGGAGCTGGTCCTGAGCCCCCTCCCGGGCCAATTCCACAATCCCTGGGACTCGGGGCGGGGGTCTCCACCCCAGCCCCACACCTGTCTGCTCCCAAGCAAGGGGTAGAGACCCGGCGCGACCTCTGGGGCCAGGAAAGTTTCACTTTGTGGTCCGGGTTTGTTGACATCCGAGAGATGCGGGGAGATGGAGGCTGAGCAGCGAGGATGCGCCTCGCGAGCCGCGTTGCCTTTGCCCTGAGGTGGCCCTGGTCCAGGTTTCTCTTCCAGAAGTCCTGCCGAGAGCCCTGCTCTGGGGCTAGAGGCTGCTGCAGGGCACGCGGGTCTCTCCGCTTCTCCATTAGGGAGCCCCGGATTGCAGCAATCTGGGGACAGCTCAGTCTCTCACCCTTCCCCCTTCTTAATTTAGTATTGATATTTAGACCAGGTAGGCGAAATTACTGAGCATTTTCCTGACACTTCATATCTGTGAGGTGCTTTGCCATCCCTGATTAGTTAATTAACAAGGTGGGAAAGCAAAATAGATCCTGAAACGGCACGGTTGATGCCTGTAGTCTAGCAACTCTTTTTAAGAACCACTGAGAGCTTTAGGCTGTGTTTGCAGCGAGAGGTGCTTTTAACCAAGGTGCCTGAGAAGAGAGTGTAGTCTGGTTGCTTGAGAAGACTTGAGTAGTGATGGCAAAGCTTTCTCTGCCTCTCTTTGATTGTGTTGTTTATTGAAGATTTCCAATTTATGGCGGGTTCTTTGGTTTTCTTCACTCAAGCAAAGGAGGAATTCCAAGTGTTGCTGATGAAGCAGTTAAGGGAAAAAGCTACGGTTCAAATTAAGTTTGAATACTTGTCTACTTTTACTAGATTACCCCTCCAGTGCAGAAAACCTTAGGTCTTCCTGTTCCCTCCCCATCTTCCCAGTAGGACCTTATCCAACTGGGTAGGCATTACTGGTTCCTCATTTAGTTTGAAGACCTCTTGCTACCTGTGGTTTACAGACCTGCCTAGGGACATCCTTTACGAGTGGGCTTAATTAGCACTTTCATCTGCCCATTAAGCAATAGGCTTGAAATCCTTTGTAATCAGGAGCTGTTGTAGTGTTGAATCTTTAATAATATCTAATTCATTTTAATAGTCTTTCTATAATAATCTTTCTATTAGTATGCCAGTTCTGCCACACCAGTACTTTTAATATAGAAGCTGCAATTTACTAGAAATATTATCACAGAAAAAACAATTCTCTAACAGATTTGCAGCCCACTTTACTTAAGATAATTATTGCTAGAGGCTAGGTAATTTAAAAAAAATTCTTTGGTGCGGTAGGTGTTAAAATGATTTTGATCTGTGAGGTTTTATGAGGTCATTCCTGCTGGTAGTAATGGTTGCAGTCACTATGTCACTTATATATTTTTTGGACTAATATCATATGAGTTTTTGCTCCATACTGATTTCTTTTTGGATGAATTTCTAAGATAACAAGATTCAGTTTTGATTTGCTAGGCTGTATTTTTTAAAGCAAGGTATTTGTTATATTTGGGGGTTATAGTAGAGCTATGAGGATGATAATGATGTCATATTTTATTAGCATATCTACTACACACTAGTGTTTTTGTTTGGTTTTTGGTACCAGGGATTGAACCCAAGAGCGCTTAACCACTAAGTCACATCTCCAGTCCCTTTTTTATTTTCTAATTTTAAGACAGGGTATCGATGAGTTGCTGAGGGCCTTGCTAAGTTGCAGAGGCTGGCTTCAAATTTGTAATTCTCCTGACTCGGCCTCCTGAGCCTTTGGGATTACAGGCATGTGCCACTGCCCTAGCTACTAGGCACTATTTAGAGTGTTTTACAGTTATTAAGTTATCTAATTCTCACAACCATCCCATAAGGAAGGGACTGTCATTACCTTGTGTTTAAGGCAATTAGATTGAAGCCCCCTTGCTTAACTCAGGTCATATAATTAAGCCAATGACAGCCAGAGCCTAGCCTAGGTAACCTGATTTCAGAGTCCATATCCTTAACCAATGTGTGGGTCTGCCTTCTTTCCGTAGGTGTTTATTTCTACCTGTTGTTTGTAGAGTGTTGCATTCTGCATCAGGGCATAAGAGTGCTTTGCAGTGTCATCACAAGAATCAAGTTAGGAGTTCTTCTTCTGGACTTAACTTTGCCACCAACTCATCTATGGTTTTATTAAGATGCCTCATCTCCATACCTCCCATTTCCTCATTGATGGAATAATAGTCATTAAATTCAATGAGCTAACTAGTCTACTGGAGAGAGCAGTAGATGCACCTAAGAATGAAATGTCCTCCTCTATAAGGCACAGCATAAGATTTGAGTATCGTTTTACAGGAGGCTTGTGGTTGGAGGATGGCAGGACCTGAATCGCAGACCAAGGAGTTCCCAGAATCACAGCAAATCAGGGATGGAAGGATGCTTTAAGTCGTGTAATTAAAAACCCTCTTCCTTCTCCCTCCATTACCTGTCCAGTGGATAAATGCCCCCTTAAGTGGGCACCTTTGTTCATCCTACTCCTGCTTGGACACCTCCAAGGGCAAACATTTGGTCTGCTTCACAAATCCATGCATCTGAGAAGATGGGACTGTATCCAGTGGTAGGGAATGGGAAGCTACAGAAGACCAGGAGCAACTAGACCCCCGATGACAGAACCCCCTACATCCAGTGACTGTCTGCCCACAGCATCAGAGATCCACATCTCTTGGGTGTATGAGAGGATGGAGGCTTGGGAGAGCCATTGATGGAACTGGGAAGTCAGTGGAGAGGGGAGGAGAGACAGTTTTGTCTGCATATTTCCCAAAGCTGTGCAATAAAGTGCGGCTAATGCAAGGCCTCTGCAGACCAGTAAACAGATCTCCTTTCTTCTCAAGAGGGGAGTGTCCATTTAAATAGAGTGGGAAACTCCCTCTGCCTGATGAAGAAAAATAACAGCATTTCCCCAGGGGTGTTGTAGCCTCTGACACTGGCTGCTTTAACCTCTCATTAAACTTCTAGTCAGGTTGGGAATTGGGTGTTTCTCTAGCCTCAGAGGTACAGGATGTGATAGAGGAGAGAGGGGAAGCCTGCATTGGAGCATCCACTGGACCCCCATGTCTCGAAGTCAAAACTGGAAGTAGGTGCTCTAGGCATGGAAGGTTTCAGATGCAAAAGGGTGTGACTTTCACTGGGTTATGCAGAGGAGTTGGGTGCAACTGTTTCAGAGCTGGACCACTAGAACACATTGGCAGTACATTCCCCCGTCCCCACCCCCTCAGAAATGCTCTTTTGGGGGATTCTGTTCTCCAGTGACCCCTGTTAAATATGTGCTCGAGAGCCAGCACGCGTCATGGGAAGTGCTGAGAAAGGCATTGGAAGCTTTTCTTCCAATTTAAACTGAGATTGTGTGGTATTCCAAGAGGGCTCAGCGAGAGATGCCTTGATTACCACATTGACTGGAAAACAGGATCATTTGGGAGAAGCAAATAAGACTTACACAGGAAACCACCAAGGCAAAGAAAACATATTTGCAAATGTTAAGTTCATTTTTTTCTTGTTACTTTATGTATTTCTGGTTTAGAATGCAACATTTCTTAAATACTCATATTTACAAATTTATAAGTTAAAATACATTGTCCAATGGTATATATGGAAATAAACTGAATAATAATAATAATTTATTATTATTATTAACCAGGACAATTTTGGTCATATATTTTGAACATCTTTAAGGCTACTGGTTCTCAACCAGGGACCCTCCCCACCAACAGGGAACATTTAGCAAAACCTGGGGATATTTTTGGTTGTTACAACTGGGAGTGGCATATGGGCTACTGGCATCCAGTGGGTGGAGACCAGAGATATTGCTGACCATCCTACAATGCACAGGTCAGTTGTGAAACTCCACTTGAGGTTAAAAAAATTTGATGAAGAGCAAATTGAGGTTGAAGAGAAGAGGAAGGCAGAGAAACTACAAAGTATTCCCTAACCCCTTAAAAGTGAAAGCAAGGGGTCAAGAAAGGGGAAGCAAAGTTGGGTGCAGCGGCGCACACCTGTAATCCCAGTGACTTTGAGGCTGAGGCAGAAGGATTGAGAGTTCAAAGCCAGCCTCAGCAAAAGCGAAGCACTAAGCAACCCAGTGAGACCCTGTCTCTAAATAAAAGACAAAATAGGGCTGGGGATGTGGCTTAGTGGTCAAGTGCCCCTGAGTTCAATCCCTGGTTCCCTTGCCTCTCACCCCCCCAAAAATAAGTGAAAGCAAGTATCCTCACATCTGACATCCAGAGGGAGAACTCAAACAAGTTGCTGAAACCCAGGCATTCGGCTGCCACCCAGGAACTGTTTTGATGGCTGAATTGCTCAACACAGTAGTTTGGAACAGGGAGTAGAGGCTCTTGTAATGGGAAGAGGCTGGAGGGGTGATTTGTGGAGGCAGAGGGTTCACAGGCCAAGAAGGGAAGCTGGGTCCTGCCAGAATAATTTTGAAAAGTTTTAGGGAAATTTGCAAAGGTATTTTGTTGAGGACATTGAGTGTGTTGCTTAGAAGATACAATCTCTGCTCCAGGAGCACATGACCTTCTAGGCTGTGGATCTGAGAGCCAGAGCACTTCCCAGATTGTTCTGTGTCCAGACGCAGTGTAGAGAGTGAACAACATAGTTTTGTTTTCAAGTTGCATCTGCATCCTCCTCCTACTTTCCTTTAACAATTTTTTTCATTATGGAAAATTTTAAACATACACAAAAATTTATAAAAAATATTCTGAATCCCTGTTTACCCCATGCACATCTTTAGCAATTGTCAACTCCTCTGTCCCATTTCTGGGCCTCCCTTTTCCTCTTCTTCTGTTTTTTTTTTTTTCTTCAGTGCTGGAGCTCAAATCGAGGGTCTTGTGCATGCTAGGAAAGCTCTTTCTCCCTGAGCCATACCTCTGGTCCCAAAGCTCCCTTTTCTTAAACCTAGAAATAGCATCAATAATTACTGATCACCTGCTTACTAGGAGAGGCTTGGCAATGAAGGAGGTAAGTGGTTTTCCAGTGCTTGGGTCTCCCCAGAGGAAAACTGATAATGGGTATGCATGATTATAGGAACCATGAGGGTCTGAGAAATAGGACTAGACCAGGCAAATCTGGCATGGGGGTCGGAGGTTCAGCCCTTCTTGGGGGGAAAGTACAGCTGATCAGAGATGAATTCCTTTCTTTTTAAACCTCCTGGGTGAGAAGCCTACTGAGCATTCTCTGCTGGCTGAAACACATTTCTGGATTCAGCTCTAGAGGGTTCTCTTGGCTCCTGGAGAAAGCACAGCTTGTGCTTCCTTTGGGATGGCCCCAACCTGGTCTCGTGACTCTCTAAGTGTGCACTGTGTGGAGCAGGGCCTAGTGTCCTACGCATTCTCTCTCAGACCTCATGGCTCTTCATGGAGTTGCTCCTCCTGGAAAGGCACAGGGCATGTGGATGGCAGGGGACAGGCTTTTCCATAGGTGGTGAAACACCCTTTCAGAGATTGCTTCTTCTCTGCATCTGTCAATGGAGGGAGGACTCCCATTCAGCTCCTGCGGTCTACCTGGCATGGAGAAAGCGTTGCTGCACATACTTGGCTTTCTTTCCCAGTGTGTCTCCCTGAGCTACAGGATTCATTTTTTTCAGGCCTTTGGCGGAACTGGCATGCCTTCACTTGACTCAGTGTCGTGTTGTAATGTGCATATGAAAAATGGCTTCAAGAGCTGTGAGAGTTCTTGAATAATCAGATAATTGATGTCTATGAATTTTAATTAGTACTGGTTTCTACAAACTTAGACATTCTGGACTAAGTTCACAAGCACGTACCTTGGTGTCAAAACCTGGGCTCCTACAGAGCTGTTTCCCATCTTTATTCTACTTATTAAAGCATTTTTACTCTCTTCTTCTACAAAGAGGTGCAGGTGCTATTAGCTTATTATAGACATTGTGTATCACAGTTGTTGAATTATCATGTATCATGATTTTCTTTGGTAAAGGCAGATCCTAGACTGTTAATAATAGTTATTATCTATCTGTGCCTCTATTACTTGCCAGGTGCATTACTTACATTTATTCTTTAGCACTCTTCCAAAATGGGAATTAGTATTCCCATTTTGCAGATAAGGAAACTAAGGTTCAGAGAGGGTAAAGAATTCTAGGATATAGCACTGGCTTTTGAACAGATCTTTTGATTCTAAAGCCCAGATGTTTTCTCATGGTTAAAGTTGGTGGGAGTTTGTACCAGAATTGGTAGAGAAGATGGAGGTTTTGAAAGGGACTGAGAGTTCTGGTTACTCCAGCTAATGAAATCTTCCCACTGAACCCCCTGGGAAACTTTGCTTTTGAGTGTGATAAATTACCTGTGTCCTATTTTTGAGCTGACAGTATAAAATAGAAGTTGCACACTGAGAGCCCCCAGCCAAATTTGGTCAGCAGAGGGGTTTTATTTGTTCTGCATAGAATTTTTAAAAAATCAAGTTAGTTGTCATTTTTTAAAAAGTGGGAGATTTTATACTAAAATACAGATTTCTGGTTTCTCTTGAACCATCGGAAGATCTAACAACCTTGGGTCCCCATTCCTCTTTGGAACTAGGTAGAGTGGCTTCTCTCTTTGGATGTAGCATAGAATTCCCCTGTTTGCCATTATTTCCACCTTGCCCTCCTTACTCATTTATATTACCTGCCAGGACTCTGAAGGCCTTTGAGTTAGAGGCATCTAATAGAAGTTATGTACATTTTTTTTCTGCCAGTGTTGAAGATATATTAGAGAAAGCTTGTTCTGTGTTTGAATTAAAGCTTCCCAGCATTTCTCCAGCTTTGTAGACAGCCCAGAGGGTGACTCTGCTAGGTGTATGGATAGACACACCCACATTCCCCTCCCTAAAACCCTTAGCTATGACTAATTGGACTCTGGATGGACCGTAACAGACTAACTAGACTTGGGATTTGGGTATTGAATCAGGTATTTCAGGTAAGAAGGATTGTAGACTCAGGCTGAAAATTGTGACCTTAGGATGGTGGTTTAGTGAACAAAGAAGCCAGTGGCACAGAGGTGAGAGATCACAGGGCAACAGAAAGAAAGGAGCTGCCTGGTCCTTCCTGTAATGAAATTCCTCTATCTACAGCATTGGCAGAGTGATATCTGTTGAGTGCTTACCATAATGCCAGGCACTATCCTAGATGCTTGTGGTTTATCAGTGAATCAAAACAGTCAGAGGTGCTGTTCTTCTAGGGCTTGTATTTTGGTGAAGAAAAATGGACAACTCCAAACAAAAGTGCAAAAAAATGTAAAAATATGCAAAGTGGTAATAAATATCAAGAAGAAAAATAAAACAGTATAGAGATAGAGAATGGGCATATCACGCAGTGATACTATGTTAGAGAGGTCGTTCAAGGAGGCCCCTCAATAAAACAATATTTGAGCAGAGATGGAAATGAAATGATGGGGAGTGAGCCACAAGGAAACCTAGAGATGGAGCACTCTAGGCAGAGGATTCAGCAACTGCAAAGGCCCTGTGGTGGGAGTATGCTTGGCATGTGTGCAGAACAAGGAGGATATGGCAGCTGGAATGCAACAAATATTAGGAGAGGAGGATATAAGGGATTGCAAGGTCTCAAGCTGTATTGAAGACAGGATTTGCTTCTGAAGTGAGATGCTATTGGAAGATTTTGAGCACATGTGATATGATCTAGTTTATGTGTTAAAAAATGTATGGAGAATAGGAACTGGATGTGTAGTGGGTATATAAAGCAGCTAAGGTGAATGAAAGCTTGTTCTGTGTTTGAATTAAAGCTTCCCAGCATTTCTCCAGCTTTGTAGACAGCCCAGAGAGGGTGACTCTGCTAGGTGAGTCTGATTCTCTTAATCAGAATGCTGATTAGGAGGCTGTGCAATAGTCCACATAAGATACAATGGTAGCTTTGAGTAGGATAGAGGTTTGAATACATCTTAAGGTAGAGTTGACAAAGGGTGTATTGGTTATTAGATGTGAGAGAAAGAGGGGAGTCAGGATGACTTGAACCTCTGAGCACAAACATTACTACACTGGGTTGTATTTCCATTTCTCTTCCTGGGAGACATTCAAAAGCAACAAGGAAAATGAAAAAAATAAAATAAAAACTTTGAAAACTCTAATTTTAGAAAAAGCTGGATATGAATTTAATTCACAGATTTCAAAATATGTGCAAAGACTGTTCTAAGTAGATGAGCTCAGGTGGAAACTACATGGTAGAAAGTGAAGAGAAGTAGAATAGAGATACACAGAGCCCAGCAGTACCTTCTTAGAAAGTACCAGAAAAGTCATATTTACAAGGTGGGAAGTATACCCTGATGTGGAAAAGTTATATCCCTTGCTGTAACAATTGTAGGAATTGAATGTGTAGCTGGGTATATAGTTTGGTTCAGAGAGTAAAAGAAGAGAATTTGCATCATCACATAGGTGAGCCGCCATATTTGTAGGAAGCATTTTATCTCTGTGGTAGCAGGGAAGAGAGCCTTTGGGTTATGAGAATATGTCATCTGAAAGTATCCTTGGCATGTCCCCTGTTCTGCCAAGAGTATCTCATGCAAATACAATAGATATCCAGGAAAATTTAGCTCACTCAATTATTATGAAGAAAAAAATTGTTAGACTTCTGTTTCTGAAAGTGGTAGGAACTTTGAACCAAAGTTCCACTGAAAATGTTTAAATGTTGAATATATTTTTGAGGTTGAAAACATTTTAGATTTCCTTAAAAGCACTAAAAGCTGAGAAGATAAAAAGGAACTATGAGGACAAAATCTGTGATCAATTGGGAACCTAGAGAGCTGGATAAAATACTAGAACATCTAAGTTGCTTTTGCCCTGAGAACATTTGTTGATCCTAATATAGACTGTGGTTTGGCAGCCCTGTAGGACAAGGAGGTTAGGAGTCAAAGTACATGGCTTGCGCAAGGTGAGAGTCTCATAGGAGACCATCTCCATATGGAGCTGTAACTTGTCAGGACAAAAGTAAACCAGAAGTAAAACTGTGTCCTCACCCCAAGGCAGAGAAGGTTGCCTTGGTTTTGAAAAGAACCCAAATAAAAAGGAAAGCGAACTTGTGGTCAGCAGTCAGCCTTTTGACAGATTTTGATGGTTTTATAATCACCTCAACTTCAGAGAACCCTAAGCCATGAACTTGGTGTAGGTAGCTGCAGGTTGGTTTTGTATCCTATATCAACCCTAGATACCTGGAACAATCAAAGGTGAGTCTTTGTAGGAAGTTACCTTTTTCCTAATTTTCTAGGATTGGTGAATGGTATAATCAGAAATAATAAGGCACAGAAGAAAATAAAATATGATGAAAGAGTAGAAGTGATTAACAGGACAGATAAAAGACTCAAATTCTTTAGGTGTTGTAAGTATAGAGACAAAAAACTATGCTTGTTATGTTCTTAGAGATAAAGGCAAACTTACATATCTTCAGTGGCTTGGCAAATTTGAAAAAGACCAAACAGAACTTCTACAAAATAAAAAATACAAAACTAAAATTTAAAAATGCAATAACTTACCATTAGATGGCTTATTAGATAAGGTCAAAAAGGGATTAGTGGATGAAGAGGGATAAGAAACTATACAGAATTCTGAACAAGGAGTCAAAAAAGAAAATATGGAAGAGAGGTTCAAAGACATGGAGGTAGAATCTACAGGTAGAATCCACATCACAATTCCAACTAACATGTACTTAGTTGGAGTTTATAAAGGAGAGGAAAGAAAGAACCAAGCAGAAGCAACTATTCAAGGGAATTAGCATTGAGATTTTCCCAGAATTGGTAAAATTTATTAAGCCCTGAATTCAAAACAATAAAGGCAACGAGAAAATCCTAACAGCAACCAGAAAAAAATTTAAAAAGGCAAATTACGTTGGAAAGAGTTGTTACATATTTCTTAACCCTAACTACAGAAGCCAGAAAGATAGCATAGTAAGGTCTATAACTGAAATAGCTGACAACCTGGAATTCTATGCACAGAAAAAATATCTTTCAAGAATAATTGAAAAATCAGAGTGCTTCACCACGTTAGGGTTTCTGCCTCTGTTAAAGGCGACCTTAATTGATATTCTGCAGACTGAAGAAAAGTGACTCCTGGTGGAAAAGCTAAGAGATGACAAGAAATAAGGGGTGTTAAAAAAGCAATAAATATGTAGGTAATGCAGATTAATAATGAAGTATAAAACAAAATTTTATTATCTTATTGGATAAAATATATGGAATTGAAATAAAGACAAAAATGACATGTGAGTAAAGAAATGAGGTAAGAGGAATCAAAAGCATTCCAAGGTCCTTGTGTTCCCTGGAAGGAGAGTAAAGATAATGACTCTCTTCAGGCTAGGTTAACAACATATGTTGTAATTTCTAGAAAAAACACAAAAAGAATGGAAGCAGAGTAGGTAAACAGCCTAGCTCCTTGAGGAAGATCCATCTGTAACATACAGTTACAGAGAGAATGAAAGTAAAAGGGTGGAAAAAATGTATACTGTCAAATAAGAAGCCAAATATTAGCTCAAATAGGCATTATGATTAAAGCATTGTTAGGAATACAAAATTTCTTTTCCTCAGGAAAATATTAGTTTGAAAATTTTTGCACCAATGAACAGCACACTATAAAAACAACAACAAAATAACAACAAAAAAAGAACTCATTATGAGCAATAATCACAGCATTGGGAAGATGGTGGAGGAAGATCAAGGAAAAAAAGATCTCTTTGGTTCCAGAAAAATCTCTTGAAAAAGAGGAAAGCTTATCAGGCCCTCGGAGCTGCCCAGACAAAGCAGGTGCTTTTGGCAGAGAAGCAGAGGAAAGGCTAAGAGTTCAGGTTTAAGTGACATGGAATCATCTACATGATTCCCAGTGGCAGCAATGTGACAAAGTATACCTCAGATGACTTAGTGAAACCTCATGCTTTGGAAGTGCCCGATAGACATTCCTTGGTCTTTGTTGTTCCATCCAAAGGGTTGATGGGGTGAGTTTACTGGTGCAGAGGGCCATCGCAAGACTTTGTCTGAAGAAAATGTTTAGTGGTATTTGTCAAAGTCACCCCCAAACCCAAAAATGCTACGGATAGTGAAACCTTCTGTGACCTGGGGATTTCCAAATCTGAAGGCTATCCAGGAACTCATCTTGAAACATGGACAAGCAGAGGTCAAGAATAAGACCATTCCCCTGAGAGATGACACAGTGATTGAGGAGCACCTGGGGAGGTTTGGTAACATTTGTCTGGAAGAACTCATTCATAAAATTGCCTTCCAGGGGAGTATTTCCAGGCACTCGCTTGGTTCTTGCACCCTTTCCACCTCTCTGTGGCCCATCATGCTACCAAGAATAGAGTGAGCTTCCTCAAGGAGATGGGATATGGGGCAGAAGCATCAATCAGCTCATCCATCAGCTGAACTAAGATCAGAAAATCTGAAAGTGGTACATAAAGCATGTGTTTTTGTTCTATGGAATTGTTATCAAGTATCTTCAGAGAAGATTGTTTTCTGCCTTATCTTCAGAAACTGAAAGGAAAGGATTGGGGAAGAGATGGTGGGTTATAATCATGGCTGGTACCTCTCATTACAGCCCAGTTCCCAGGAAAATTCCATTGTTCTCCGAATTGACCACCTCTGCCTCTGAAATCAACACATGCCATCGAGGAAGGAGTCCTGTTCCTCACATCTTCTATCCTGGGGTTTAACGTTGGTGAATAAATAACCCACATATGTATACAAGGCTCCCTGAGACTCTTGCAGCAATGGATCAAGTCCAGGAGCATACTTAGGAGGAAAAGCACACACGCACTCACACACACACACACACACACACACACCCCAAAACCCAAAAACAAACTACCAAGAGAAGTAGAAATAACATTGATCATAGCTATGTTAAATGAGAACAGATAAGACATTTTAAAGAAGAACTAGGTCAGAGGACTTTCTGTATGGGTATTGCTGTTGTAGTAATGACAACATGGTATTGATTCAAGGATAAACGCATAGTCCAATAGAACAAATAGAAAACCTGGAAACTACTTCACATTTCTGAACTGTTGGTGTGTTGCAAAAGGGACACTAAGATAAAGAGTGAACTTTCCAGTAAATGATACTGAGGCTGATGGGTATGCATATGAAAAAAAATATATAATTTGAATTTCACTTTACATAAGACATGAAAATCAATTTCAAAGGGATTGAAAAACTTAATTAGGAAAAGAAACACTAGAAAAGTTTTGAATAATTAGATATATCTCTTGTGATCTTTGCATAGGGAAGGATTCTTAAATAATATGCAAAAACATTAGCTTTCACTAAAGAAAGGATTGAAAATTTGATTATGTTAAAATTAAGGATCTGTTTTGATCCAAAGCTACTATGAAAAGAATGGAATAATAAGTTAAGAAATTCATGAGCTTTACAGGGACACAGAGGATGTCTGTTTTAACTTCCACAGTGCCTAAAACCAAAGCTCCAGCATTCAGGGTACTATGTGCTAAGTGCTTATAATTATTCCCAAACGATGGCTACACATCTACAGGGAAGAATCCACATCATAAAATCTTTATTTTTTTTTGCTTTCTCTTATGTTACTATTCATTTCTTACAGAGGAAAAAAAGAAATAGGGATGGTAGCTTTAATCAGGCAGTTGTTAAAAAATATTTATTCAGTGTAGAAACTATGGTTTTAGGATTGGGTGGGTTCTGAGAAGAATACATGGAAATATGAAACAGAGACCTTTTCACAAAGGACTTTTTAGTCTTATTAGGAGGTTGTAGGAAATAGGGAAAAATTTATGACAAATCTGGGCCATTTAAAAAAATGCCATATATATATATATATATATATATATATATATATATATACACACACAT
>NW_026000082.1:22700868-22739328 GCF_001458135.2 Marmota marmota marmota
AGATATATATATATATATCAGTATCTAGGAAGACAAAAAAAAAACACTAATGTAGTTAGTAATTGGGGGAGCTATCACAGGGGAAGAAAGACTTGATCTATATATCAAAAGTGGTTAAATTTATGGAGAAAGGAAGAAAGCATTTCTTGTAAGGAAGAAAAATTGAAGGTGCTTTGGGACCAGGACAATCTGACCAAAGGAAAGGAAAGAGCTTGGAAGACAGATTCTTTATATATATTTTTGAATGACTGATTAAATGAAATTCACATATAATGTATTTTATAATTTTATAAGGGATTTATTACTCAATAAGTGATTTTGAGGAAACTGTTTAGACATTTAAGATGCATCTTTAGTTAGAAGATATGAACAGTTTTATGCCAACATATTTGACAATTTAAATGAAAGAAATAAATTCCTTGAAAAACCTGACATACCAAAACACAAGAAGAAATAGAAAATCTGAATAGCACTGTACTAAAGAATTTATTTTATTATTCAAGAACTTCCCACCAAATAGCAGAAAGATAAACAAAATTTATTTGCAGATGATCTCTCTAGTAAAGTCTTCTAAACATTTTAAAAAAGTAATAACATCAATCTTACATGCTTTTCTAGAAAGTAAAAAAAAAAAAAAAGTTAGCACTTCCAAGTTTTTTCTAAAGAAAAACCATCATACAAAAACTTGGCAAAGACCTTACAACAAAAGAAAATTAAAGACCAAACTCTTATATATACAGAAATCCTAAACAAAATATAATCAAAATGATTTCAGCAATCCATAAAAAGGCTAATGTATCATAACCGGTGGGATAGGTTTCAGGAATTCAAGAGTAGTTTAGGTGGCTGTGGTGGCACATGCCCCTAATCCCTTCTACTTGGAAGGCTAAGGCAAAAGAAGCTCAAGTGTGCAAGTCCGGTCTAGGTGACTGAGCAATGCACTGTGCCAAAATAAAAATGGCCAGGGGGATACCTTAGTGGTACATTGTTTGCCTCGCATGTATGAGGCCCTGGGTTCGATCCCCAGTATCCTTCTTCCATAAGAATAGTTTAACATTTTTTTGGAACATTTTTTATTTTTTGGAAGTGGTTGGAAACAATACCTTTATTTAATTTATTGATTTTTATGTGGTGCTGAGGATTGAACCAGGGCCTCGCATGTGCTAGACGAGCACTCTACCACTGAGCCACAATCCCAGCCCTGAGAGTAGTTTAATATTTGAAAACAAATCAAGATGATTCCCTATAGTAAGAGAATAAAGTAGAGAAATATATTATCATCTTAGTGGATACAAAAAAAGAGAGGATTTGATAAAAATTCAATATTGATTCATGATTTTAAAAAAGTCTTAGTCCTTAATCTGATAAAAAATACCTAAAAGTATCTTAAAGTAAGCACAATACTTAATGGTGGAATATTGAAAGTATTCTCTCTCAGATGTCTGCTTATCCCTACTATTTAACATTGCATTAGAAGACCTAACTATTGTAGTAAGGCCAGAGAAAGGCATAAAAGGCATATGGATTGGAAAACCATCTTTATTAAGAGGAAACATGATTGGGTATACAGAAAATCTGAAAGAATCTATAAAAAAAACTATTGGAAATTTTTTTTTGTGGGGGATTGAACTCAGGGGCACTTGATCACTGAGCCACATCCCAGCCTTATTTTGTATTTTATTTAGAGACAGAGTCTCACTGAGTTGCTTAGTGTCTCGCTTTTGCTGAGGCTGGCTTTGAACTCGTGATCCTCCTGCCTCAGCCTCCTGAGCTACTGGGATTATAGGTGTGTGCCACTGCACCCAGCTAAAATTATTAGAATTAATAAGTAAATTTATCAAGGTTGCTGGATACAAAAATCAATACATAAAAATCAGTTGTACTTTGCTGGGCTTGGTGGTGCATGTCTGTAGTCTCAGCAACTGGGAAACTAAGGTAGGAGAATTACTTGAGTTTATGAGTTTGAGGCCAACCTGGACAACATAGCAAAACCCTGTCTCAAAGAGGAAATAAGAAAAATCAATTGTAGTCTTATATATTGATGACAACAACAACAACAACAACAACAACAAAAAGAAAATGAAATTTCAAAAACCAATATCATTTATAAAAGCCTTAAAAAGTGCCAACAAATCCATAGAAACAAATGCAGTGAAGGTGGGCAAGATCTAAAACCAGAAAGACATATTGAGAGAAATTAAGGAATGCTTAAGTAGATGGAGTGATATACCATATTCACAGATGGGAATGACTCAATATTGTAAAGATATCAGTTTTCCCAAAATTAATCTGAAATTAAGGAAGTCATTCAAAATTCCAGCAGTCTTTAAAATGGACATCTCCAAACTGATTATAAAATCCGTATGGAAAAGGAAAAGGGTCAAGATTACCTAAGACAGACATGAAGAATAAGAAGAAACCTGGGAGAACTTATGTCTTAATATATTTGGACTTATTATAAAGCTATTATAATGAAGTCAGTGTGGTATTTGTGCTGGAATAGACAAATGGCCCTGTCAAGGAGTAAATGCAATTTGTTCTCAACCCCCAGGTGTTCTTGTGATGGATAAAAAACCAGGTTAACATGAGAAAAACAATTTTATTAATGTGTGAAGTACACATCATAGGGGAGAAAACTCAATAAAAAGTAACCTAAGGCAGGGGCTTGCAATTTTGTTTTATGTAGCATCTTCAACAAAGAGCAATAGATTTATAGAGAAATGAAGGACAAAGAAGGGATTTTAGGCCTTACAGGGAGGAAAACTAATGAGAAAGTAAATATATGGGGGGAAACTATGGAGTAAGGTTGCTTGTAAATTCCTCTGGTGCTGCCTTTGGACTAAGACTCTAGAGCTGTCCCGAGGAGAGGAGAATTTATATCCTGCCTTTAGGAAGAAAAGTGGGGGAGTAAGGAGAACTTAATTATCATTAGCTAAAAGATAATTTTTATGTTAAAGAGGTACATTTCAGGGTGACATATTTTCATTTCTTCTGGCCCAATGGAACAGATTAGAAGATTTCGAAAGAGCTCCTCATATAAACACCTGATTTACAACAAAGGTTAACACTAAAATATGATAGAAAAAGGATGGGGTTTCAATAAATAGTGCTGGTCCAACTTCATATTCACATGGCAAAAAATAAATTTGACATCTTCCTCAAAACATTCATAAAAATCAATTCTAGCTGCATTGTAATCTACATACAAGAGATAAGACACAAATTTCTTGGAAAGAAACACAAGAGAATATTTGTGTAATCTTAGACTAGGCAAGCATTTCTTAGACAAGACGGAAAGCACAGAAAAGGATATTTTCCCATATTTTATTGGTCCATTATAATTATACATAATGACAGAATTCACTGTTACATTAAAGGAAAATATTTGATAGATCAAGAACTTCTGATCATCAAAAAATGCCATTTAAAGAATGAAAGGGCAAGACACAGTGTAGGAGAAGATATTATAAAAGAATGACAAATCAATAAGACAAGTAACCCAATAGAAGATGGGTGAAAAACTTCAACAACCACTTCACATAGGGGATGTTCAATTGTTTAATCCATTTATTAAAAGTTATTCAATTTCACTAGTTGTCAAAGAAATGCAGAATAAGACTCCAATAAGATATCTACATATCCAGCAGAATGGCTAAAATTAAAAAGTCAAACAATACTCAGTTTTGATGAAAACATGGAACCGTTGGTCTGTTATGATTTGTTGGTGGAAGCATAAACTGATACAACTACTATGGAAAACTGTTCAGTAGTATCTATTTAGTAAAGCTGAACATACATACACATTATACCCAAGTTTCACTGCTTTGTATAAACAGAAATATGTCTATATGTTTACCAGTACACAGGTATAAGAATGTACATAGTATTTATATTATTCACATTGGCCTCAAACTAGAAACAACTTAGATTTCCAAAGGCCATGGAATAATGAATTATATAAAGAAATCATATTTGTGTAATATAGGCAGAAATGAGAATTAGTAATCTATAACTATGTGTGAAAACATGGGTGAATCACAAGCATAATGCAGAGGAAAAGATACTAGACCTGCAAAGAGGCATAACTGACCTCTGGTGATATAAATGAGAGAGAGTTGTTGTTACTTGGGGGACGTAATGACTGGAAGGGAAATTAAGAGGACTTGTAGGTGTGGATCATGTTCTGTTTCTTGATCTTGATGGCACCCCATATGTCACGATATATTAGGAGTTTATTTTGTGAAAATTCATCAAGTTGTTCATTTATGTTTTGTACAGAAAGTGTGTATCTTACACTTTATTAAATTTTTATTAAAAAAAATCTGAATCCTCACTTCAGTTCTTAAATCAAAGTAATTTATAGATAGCTTCTGTATTTAAATATAAAATGAAATTCAGGTCAGCATTTTTATAATGTTGGAACCAGGAATTGGACTACATACAATTAAAACTTTCTTTGAAAAGCAAAATTTAAATTATAATAAAAATAAAAAGGTAAAGAAATATCAACCCCAGGGAAATATTTGTAAAAAATAATATGTATTGCCAATCAGATCATTAAATATTAAAAGATTGATAATACCCAGTGTTTGCAAGATTTAACAAAAGGGAACACCCTGTTTGTGTTGGTCCTCCATTATTATAATAAATGCATGCAATAGTAAACTTATAAAGAGAAAAGGTTTATTTTGCCTCACAGTTTTGAAGGTTTCAACCATGATCTACAGTAAGACTTTGGGTCTGTGGCAAGGCATTACATCTTAGACCAAACTGTTCATGGTAGACCAAACTGTTCACTTCATGGCCAGGAAGCAGAAAAAGAAAGAAACCAGGGTCCCACAATCTCTTGCAAAGTGACACCCTTAATGAAATGACCTAAGGATCTTTCATTAGACTCCACTTCCTAACAGCTTCACCACCTCCCAATAATATTCCCACCCCGGGGAATAAACCAACAGATGGGCCACTGGGGACATTCAAGATTCAAAAATGGTAGCAATACTGTTGGAATTTTCTATTTCCATAACACTTTTGGACGGGTTTGGCAGCATCCTTTAAACTTAAAACGTGACTCCTATTGACCTAATAGTTTATTTCTAGGAATTTCATCTCAGGAAATATACACCACACACAAACACACACAAATGAATATATATTATACATCTGTTCATTCTCATGCATGTGTTTGTATACGTATACCTACATATGTATTCTTATGTATATGTCTGTACATGTAATATATGTGTATATATATGTATATCAAGATATTGAAGCATTATATAATATTAAACTTGAAAATACTTTGTGTATTAACAGAAGACTGGTTAAATAAGGTTCTCCCCGTTTTAACTGGGTCTGGTAGAAAGACTCAGGTTGATGCGTTTCAACTGATAAAATCAGATGACCAGGAGATTTTGAGAAGAGTAAGTTGATGAATGTTTGTGTAGTGTGATCCCATGTGTATTTTATTGGATATTTTATTGGATAATTCTGGGACAGTGTACATCAAACTATTAACTCTGATGGTAAGATTATGAAAACATTCACTTTCTAAGTCATTTGTTTGAATTATTATGAGTGTATTACTTATGTAAGATGTAAAATCACCTAAAAGCAAAATAAAATTATTTTACAAAATGATTATATAATTAAAAATATTCATATACATGTTTAAAAATATATAGAAACATACCCAAATGTCTCACTGGCTATCTTTTGGGGGATTACTGATGATTTTAGGTTTATTTTTATATTTCTTCATAGTTTCCAAATTCCCTACAATGAGAAGATGCTAATTAGCACTCTTAAATTTTGTCTTGTGTTTTACCAACTTCATGATAAAAATTGAACTGCCCGTGAAGGAACGTCCTTCTCCTTTCTGCCTCTTTACTTTTATCTACTGCTCATCTTCTACCTGCACTCTGCATTTCATTTTTATTCTTATTTACTGGAAATAATTAGAGCCAATAAAGAAAAAAAGTAGAAGCTCTATCTTTTCTTTTAATGCACATACCTATATATGTCAATATCTAATCTTTTTAAAAACATAAATGGCAGACTTGACCCCTACACCTTGACCACATTCTCTGACTTGTGGTTCCTTGAACTGTCCCTGCTGTTCTCACCTGGTGTGACTAGCCAAAAGCCCCTTTTGCCCTTTCCTCTAATCCCTGTGCAATTGGCAATTATGGTACCTAATTGTTTGATGTTTCTTCTAAGGACTTTAGATGGAACAGTTCAAAGGCGACAGAGCATAAAAGGAACACAGACATGGCTGTGGACACACAGACAGCTGAAGGACGATGGGGAATGTGGCTGATGCTATTTCCAGTTATTCGTGGAGGTTTTTGTCCCTCTGTTTCTTTTAGTTATGGCACGTCCCCCTGCTCAGGCAGCGAGGGCATTCTATGTTCATTACCTCAAGGGACAAGTGACATAGCAGAATTCAGAAATCAATGCTTGGTATTTGATTTCCCAAGGCCTAGTCCTCATGGGGACACCAAAGGACTCAAGGTTTAGACAAAAGATTTAGAAGGATGCCTGATGAGTTCAAGAAGCCTCCTCTAGCTCCTCTTAACGCCCCCTTCCCAGTGGGGCAATGGTGTCCTTGGTGAGGGGAGAGAAGAGCTGGAAGAAGGAGAGGCGGCCAGTTAGTGGCCCCTGGGGAGGCACACTGGGCCCTGTATCTAGACTGGATCCTGAAGGACAGTGACTTGGGCAAACTCCTTGAAGGTCTGGGGAGCCCAAGAACAGAGACAGTCTGGGGCCCAGTATGTAGGTCAAGCCCAGCGGCTTCAGTACTCACTGAGTGAAGACCAGAATTTAAACTCACCTCTGGGGGAATGGGAGGGAGGGGAGACCTTGAATTACATGGAGTTAATCACACAGAAGATTTAAATATAAATGAGTTGATTAGAGAAAGTAAAGTTGTGTCCCTAATGTGCTTGAGTTTGAAAACTGTGAACTGTCCCCATTCCAAACTGAAGTGGAGAGGTTCACTTTTCTTTCTTCGTGCTGGTGCGGCTGCTGGCTGGGTTTGGATGTGATTGGCCACCAGCTCCAGGGATTTCTGTAGAACTCATCTTCAGAAGCTGGCCCACTTTGACTCCTCCTTGCTGCTTTGATGGGCTTCCCACATGGGTGGGTCTTTGGCACAAACACAGACCTGATTCCCACCTTCTTTGGCATCTTTATGCAAGATGGGTAGGCAAAGGTGAATAGAAGGAGACCTTCCTGGGCAGTACTCTACAGGCACCCAGCCCAACACACACTCAGAGTTGATGCTGAATACTGAAGAGATGCAAATGAAAACCAACCAGAAACTTCTTTCTAACTTATTAAACCTGAGAGAAAACGCCTGCCGCTGAGTTGCATTCATTCCAGAGTCGGTTAAGTGATTTGCAGACCCAAATGTATCATCAACTCATAGAATTTAGAGAGAACTTTAGAAGTCACCAGGCAGCTCCAGCTTCATCAGCACTAGAAACTTCACTTAAGTGGATTGTCACAATATCATAAACCAGTGGAAAGGAAAGGACAGGACAGAGTCACTGGACCTATGAGGGAAAAGGCTGTTGCTTTGCAACCATTCTCAGGCTGTGGGTATTTGGGGTTTATTCCTGTAAGGTTGTCCCACCATCGGTTCAGATGCACCTGACTTTGGCACAGACCCTAACCTGAGCTCCCCGCTCCTCTGCCTTCTCCCTTCTGCGTTCCTGGGTGTGCCCTCGCGCCCACTCGCCTCCTCGCCCTGTGCTGGGGCTGCTTCTCCTCCTCTCCATGTTCTCCCTACACTTTGCACCTTCCTTTCCTTGCAGTGTGTATGTAGCTCCCTCCATGTAGCTCCGTTGTTCCTTTCCACCTCACAGACTGTCTGCCAGCTGGGGAGCAGCGTGGCAGTGCTCTTCAGGAAATGCTGTCCTTTGGGTGGGAAAGGACTGGCTTCCTGGCAGTGCCAAGATGAAGATCCTTTTTGGCCGAAAACAACAAAATCTTTATCTGTGGAACTTCCTGTTTCCTCCCCTGAAAGCTGTGCTTCTCAGACATGGGGCATCATGCCAGGGGCACATGAAATCATAGGATAAACGGGGTGCATCTTCCTGGATGTTACTCGAAACTGGGGGGGGGAATTGTTTTGAATTTTTCTTCCTTCTAAAACCTGTTGCCACCCAGGGTTGAGGAAGATGATGGAGGGTGACATAAAATTCACAGGCATTTAGAGATTAACCAAGGGGGTATAAACATTCCTTTTTTTCTGATAAGCTGCTTTGGCTATGTCTTCAGAATTTGGGGGTGTCTTTCCACTCCTCTGCTGTTAGGACATGCTTGAGTAGAGATTTTTGAGTAGCATTTAAAGCTTTCCCTGTAAGTGGCAAGCTGATTCTGGTTTAACCCAGCAAATTTGGATCTTGGGTTGATTTAATTAAGTTGGAAATCTTTTGAAGTATTAATAGAAGTTTCTTTCTTCTTCACCAAGAAGAAAGAAACTTCTATTAATACTTAAAATTTTTTCCTATGCCCCTCTCCTTATTCTGTTATTAATTCATTACTGGGAACATTTGAATTGTTATAGAGAGAGTCTCCACTCTCCAGAAATGTTAAAAGCGGAGATAATGATAAAAATAGGGAAGCAGCACTCTCATCAGGATTTTAAATACCTATGTTTTCAAATTCATAGCAGAGACAAGCAAGACTTCATTTGTGAGAGTTTAGGTTTGAATATCAAAAGCAAATCTTTGAAGGAATCAAGGTATATGGGTTGAATTATGTCTCCCTCCCCGCGAAATTCGGATGGCGAAGTCTTAGTTCCAAGTATCTCAGAATGTGACTGTATTTGGAGATAGGGTCTTACAGCAGTAAGCAAAGTAAAATGAAGTTATTAGCATGAGCTCTAATCTGATATGGTATTCTTAGAAAATATGGAAATTTTGACACAGACATCCACAGAGAGAGGACAGTATGAAGAAACACAGGGAAGAGATGACCATCTGTGAGCCAAGGAGAGAGCCCTGGGACAGATCCTTCCTTCAGCCCTCAGAAGGAATAAACCTTGACAATACCTTGATCCCAAACTTTAGCCTTCAGAACTGTAGGCGATAAATTTCTGCTGCTTAAGTGACAGTTTATAGTAGTTGTTTTAGTTAGCTCTGTTACTGCTGTGACCAAAAGACCTGACAAGAACCATTAGAGGAGGAAAAGTTTATTTGGGTTCACGGTTTCAAAGGTCTCATTTGATAGCTGACTCCATTGCTCTGGGCCCTAAGTGCAGAACATCTTGGTGGAAGAGCGTGGTGGAGGAAAGCAGTGGGAAATATGGCACCGGGAAGCAGAAAGAGAATCTCCACTCTCCAGGGATAAAATATATACCCCAAAGGCATGCCCACAATGACTCACCTCCCCCAGTCACACCTCACCTGCTTGCAGTCACCCCTCAGTTCATCCCTATCAGGGGACTAACACACTGATTGCGTTAAGGCTCTCATAATCCAATCATTTTTGCCTCTAAACTTTCTTTCATTGTCTCACACATGAGCTTTTGAGGGACACCTCACCTCTAAAGCATAACAGCAGCCATAGCAAACTAATACAAAAGGCATAAAGTTATGTCATAAACAACAGATTAGAAATACCATATTACATCAAATTTAATGTCTACGTCTATTCAGGTTGCTGTAACAAAATACTATAGATGGGGGTGCAGGGCTTAAACAACAAGCATTTATTTCTTAGAGTCTGGAGGCTGAAACTCCAAGATCAGAGTGCCAGTATGGTTGGGTTCTGGTAAGGGCTCTCATCCTTCTCAGTGTCTTCCCATGCGGATGGGGAAGAGGGCAGCAAGAAAGTGTGCAGGCACATGCTTCATCACATCTTCTTCATACAAGGACACTATCCCAGTCATGGGGCCCCATCTTCATGGCTCATCTAAACCTATTTACCTTCAAAAGCCCTTTCTCCCAATCCCATCATATCGGAGGTTAGGGCTTTAACATGTGAATTTTGGTGGGAAGCAAATGTTCAGTCTGTAACATCTAAGACATCATCAATTGTACCTCCCAATTGAAAATTTAAAAGGTGTGCATTTGTAAAGAAACATATATCTTAGAGTCACTAATGACATCTTAGATGAGGAGCAAAAGCACCTTGTTCTGTTAACTAGCTATGCATAACCTAAGCTAGGGACAGAGAACAACCAGAAAAGATAGGCTTATGTTCCAGTGGGTTCATGGAGAGATAGCCAGTGTTCCATCTTGGTTTTTATTTTGGCAGTGGGCCGAGCCTTGGAGATGATGTTGGACAAATCCAAGAGTAGGGACATTCCCTACCTCATTTTCTAGTTCTCTTATCTCCTAGGATGAAGCCCTGTGGAGAAGTTCCTGTGTCTGTGTGGTGGAACAGTAGCAAAAGTACAAAAGGATGGGGTAGTCGGACTAGAGATTAGAACAAGACAGCATCTCAAATTCCTGTTTTTTAAGTTAATTTCAGCAAAGAGGCAGATGGAGAAAGAGAAGGTTGAGAATTGGGGAGACAGTGAACCCAGAGGAACTCATAGTTGAGGTGAGAAGGATGCATGGCCCCTCTTTCTTGATGCTTAGGCCAATATGAGGACCATGGACTTCAGTGAAGCATTTTGTGGGATAGAGGCCAATGGCCAAAGATCAGGTTGGAGGAAGGCAGGCAAGGGAGGGCAGGAAAGGTATTCCCTACCCTAACACCAGGGCTACCCTAGATAGTCCTGGCAAGAAGGATGACAGTGATGTGACATCTTGAATTGACCAGGTTAATCTTGAAATGATTAATATTACCCAGAAGTGAATGAGTTTACCTGGAAATAACCTATATTAAACTTTTGACTTTGAAGGGAATGGGAGATTAATACAGAAACTAATTATCCTTATGGAGAAAAAGTGTATTTGACTTTATACACTTTAATCTAGAATTAAATTATTTTTACATAGTACATTAATTTTCCCTCCTAGCTTATTATCTTTACATCCACATTATATAGGCTCCCAAGATACTCTGAAACTCCTTACATTGTTAAAAAATGGAGGGAAAAAGTTGATTGTATTATTCTATTAATACAGTTTCTATATGGAGTGAAAATTTTGGTTCAGGATAACAGAATGAGTACATTCATTTGCTTTTCTAGAACCCACTGAAACAACAATTAAAGAAAGAGGGGGGGGAGGAATTCATGACAACTCTGAAAACAGGAGGCATTGCAATGTGTTGAGACACATCAAATTTCGGCAAGGTAGGAACTAGATGGGCTTGCAATTTATTATTTCAAGTGTTCAAAATACAATAGGAAACAAGCCAAGAACTCAGATGGAGAATTGTATCTCAGATGGGAAACTTCAGATAAGATCCAGGCTTGGAGTTGACACAGAGAAGAGAAAGCTTCAAGCAACAGTCTGGCTGGTTAACTGGAGAGATGCCCTCAGGACATTTTTTTTTTTTTTTGGCTAAGAAATTCTTTCCTTTCTACAGTGTGTACAGAACAATTTGAATTCTAAGAATTGTTTTTTTAACTTATGAAAGATATGCTAAGGGATAGCCCAGGATATGAAGTTGGGGCCAGGGAGCAATGCAGGGCAATAGCTGAGGCAGATCCAGCAGATAGAAATGAAATTCTGGGCCAGGCATACCTGTAGTCCCAGGGGCTTGGGAAGCTGAGACAGGAGGATTGCAAGTTCAAAGCCAGCCTCAGCAAAAAGTGAGGTGCTAAAGCAACACAGTTAGATCCTGTCTCTATATAAAATACAAAAAATAGGGCTGGGGATGTGGCTCAGTGGTCAAGTGCCCTGAGTTAAATTCCAAGTATACCTCCCACCCCTGCCTGCCCCCCCCCCAAAAAAAAAGAAATTCTGGGGAACAGAAGGTAAAGGGGAAGTTACCTCAGACTAGGGGTGAACCACATAGAAGTACCCTACTTTACATTGATGGTGGTGGCAGTTCCAGATCTACCTGCCTGCTCCCTGGCTATGTCTACCAGTGAGAAGGATCTTTCCACACAAAGGCTACAGTTTACCCCTGACATTTAGAGCAAATAGATCTTCCTAACTACAAAGGAAATATACATGAGTTATCTGTCCTTCACCAACAAATGAAAATGATCACCTAAGGTTCACCAGACATCTAAAGGAACTCAAAATCATAAAAAACAAAGACCGATATATACAAAGAAGAACTCACTTGAGAAGATAACAGGGATATTAAAAGCAATTGAGACATTTTCATATAGATAAGACAATGATTTGCTGCTATAAAAGATGTAATTAGAAGACAATCTTAAAGATATGATTGATGAAATTTTTTAAATGCAACAAAGTGTCAGAATAATAGCAAGGACACTGATAAATTCCATATAAGTAAACAGGAAGATAAAGTTTGAGAAATCTTTTAGACCTAGAACAAAAATGTGGTAAGTATGAGATGTATAAAAAATACACCTAATATTTATATAATAGGAATAAAGGAAATTAAAAAATAATGGAATAAACTTTCTCTGAGCTAAAATAAAAAAAATATAAAAATGAAATTTCTTCAACTAAAAGGATTGCCAAGCTTAATAAGTGAGAAAACATCCAAAGCAAGATACTTCTGATGAATTTCAGTAGTCAGAGAATAAAGACGAGTATAAAAGCTCCCCTTAAAACGGAAAGCCAGAGCTGGGGATGTGGCTCAAGCAGTAGCGCGCTTGCCTGGCATGCGTGCAGCCTGGGTTCGATTCTCAGCACCACATACAAACAAAGATGTTGTGTCTGCCGGAAACTAAAAAATAAATATTAAAAAAATTCTCTCTCTCTCTCTCTCTCAAAATAAAAAAGAAAAGGGAAAGCCATATTATTCTTAGGAAATGGGAAATAGATTCACATAATAATACATTCATTGATAACAGTAGAGACAGTAGTCAGTGGCATCATGCTTGCAAAGTTTTGAGAGAAAATAAATGAAGAATTCGATACCCAGTTGTATTTACCAGGATTCTTTTGGCTGCAGGAACAGAAAGCCCTCTCGGTAACTTAAGCAAAAAGGAACTATGTTAGCTTGCCTCAGATAAAATTCAGATGTGGGCATCACCAGGTTGATAAATCCATTCGTTTTATACTGACAAATGATAATCACTAAGATTTGAGATTCATCTACCATTCTGTTGGATCAATTAGTTGTACCCTCAGACTGGCTCCTTTCCTGTGACAAGATGTCTATAGTAGTTCCAGGCACCATATCCAGAAAAACTCCAGAGGAAGATGAGAAGCCTCTCATTTAGAAGTCCCAGCAGGCTTTTCTTCATATTGACCCAGATTTCGGCATGTGTGTTCTCCTAAGTCAATCACTGGAAGGTAGATGAATCAGAAACCATCCCTCTGTGGTCACGTGGAGGAGGAGAATACCTCTATACAAACAGATAACAGATGTTGTGACACCCAGTCGTGTCTGCTCTACCAACCATGAACAATTAAATAGGAGAGTAAAATAAATATGTTTTCAAACAACAAGGAGTGAGGAAGTTTACTTCCATGTAGCCTTTCCAAAAAAGAGCAATTACTGAAGAATATTCTTCAGGTAAACAATAAATGATCAAGAAATAATGAAAAAAAATAATGAAAATATGGGACCCAAGAAATCAATGATAATAACCCAGGAGAATAATGAAAAGAAATCCCCAAATAACAGCTCTAGAGTAAATTTAGAAAGTCACTGGTAGCAATCAGATATCGAGAAGAAAGTGGGTTCCATTATAGAAACTGTGTGGTTAGGATCTTTTAAGAGCATTATGATACAATGTAGGAGATACCATTTTTTTTTTCTTTCTTCCTAGGAACTCTGGGGAAAATATAAAGTCAAAGTTCAACTATAAAGGAAACAAAAAATGTGTTCTGCTTCTCAGCAATTAATGAACAGGAAGAACAGAAAGTTTGCTTGCTCTTTGCACTCAGAACTTTATTCTTCAAGTGGCACAGATTTCATGACATAGGATCCACACTTCATTCTTTTGGGTGCGATCATAATTCTCAGTCCTATACTCTCAGTCCTATTTTCAGTGTTATTTGGTAGATTTTATTTTTTGAAGGATCAATTTCAAGACAAAGCATGGAAAATATAATTAAATAGAATGTAAATCTATCAACCACATTTGGAGCGTAGGAAGCGAAGTGGAGGGAAATCCAGGTGAGTCTTCCTTTAGTGGGAGTTCATATTTTTAAAGTGGATAAATCAAGAAATGGAGATGTGAGTGCTTTAGAGTTATGAAGGAAACCATTCCAAAGAATGAAAGAGAGGAACAGATTTGTTATGTCTGTGGCGTGGGACTGTCATGTGGGTGGAGTCAGAGTGAGACTCTCCTGCTCTTTTGCACTAGTTTTTTAAAGAAAGTGCTTGACTTGATTTTACAATAGGAATTTTAATACAGATGCCGGCATACCATGGAGTAGCACGTTTTGTGGTCGTATTTCACTTGTGCCAGGCATTACACTGTTAGCTTGAGAAGCCTTGGCGGAAGTGCCGGATATTTCTGGTGAGCAATTTGCAACATGGCTTCACTGGGGCTGGCTCTCATCCACCACTGGGCCTTTGCTCTCATCAGAAGCATCCCCATCTCTCAGGTGTTGCTTTCTTTGTAGGTCTTTCCTCCTTGAGGACACTTGCCTCTAGATGAGGTGAAGTTTCAGAGACAGTAGGAGGTCATTATTACCTTGAACATCCTCAAATTGCCTATCAAATACTCTGCTTGCAGTTCTAGAAACTCCATATCTTGCAGTAAACTCAATAAAAGCTGGTGTTTCCCCATTCAGTTGACTGTGTACTAAAGAAAAACTGTGACTATTGTATTCAAGCTACATTCTTCCAAACTAAACCAACAAAAATCTCTTCATCTCAAGGATCTGACCCAACATGGCAAAATGTTTATACTTGGAGAGAACTATGGTGTCAGTCCTGGTGAAGGAATAGCACATTCACACCCCCTGCCTCACTGTCACTGTAGGGCATGTGCCTGGGAGTGAAATTGCACATGTAATTGATCAGTCTTTAGAAATCCCCCACCCCTGTTGTGGGGATCCTAAGTTCACAGTTCATCTTGACTGACTGAACCAGCCCCATTGTATTTCATAATTGTTCTTATTGCTAAAGAAAATCCCCACTTAGTTTAGGCAGAAACTACTACACAGAGAGGACAACACAGGTCTAATGCTAAGAACGCTTGGCCACAAGTTAGAAACCCATGTGTAAGTTCTGACCTTTGGTAAAGCACATGACTTCCCCTCTCTAGGTCTCAGTTTCTTTCTCTAAATAGGGGATAGAGTCCTAATGTTTGTCTAGTACAGTCATTCTTAAAGTGGGATCTGGGGGATTCTAGGGGTCTCTGTGAGGTCAAGACCAATTATACTAAGATGTTTTAACCTTTTGTCATCTTTGCCATAAGGGTTGTCTGCAGTGGAGTTTTCCATAGACCATGGGACCTCTGATATTGCAGCAGAGATTCTGGAACCCATTATTTTCTATCCAGCCTACATTAAAGGGACTTGCAAAATGTGAAACAGCATTTCTTCTCTCACATTTTTTTCTGCTTTAAAAAATACAGTATTTTTCATGAAATGTTACTTGTATGAACATGCAATGGGTTAATTAGTGTTATTTTAATGAATAAATAAGCACTTTGATGCTTTTTATTTTGATTTCTAGTGTGGCAAACAATGATGAACATGATCCACATAAACAAGGGCTCTTTGGGGTCATCAATACTTTTTAAGACTGAAAGGACGTCCTGAGACCAAAGAATTTCAGAATTGCTAGACTAGTGTTTTGCAGTTAGCAGGGCACTTTCCTGCACAATATTTGATTGGTCCCTCTCCTCCCCTCTATCTGCCTGTTCCCTTTTGCCCCCAAACACCATCCTAACAAACATGCTAAAAGACAAACCAGCAGTTTATAGCTTGTTCTTCCACCAGATCTTAATTTCCAAACTAATTTTTTTTTTTTATAAAGTTGCTTCAGTATGGTTCAGTCCTTTGGAGGAAGTGGCGATGCAAGATTGTGTGGAAACCTCTTGCAGTGGCCCAATGATCTTTTTTAATGGTCATCATCACTTTGACCTTCTGATGACCTTAAAGCTATCTAGAAAAATAGCTAGACTGGAAATTTCTGGGAAGACCATACAAAAGAAACAAGTTATGAAAGATTGGAGATCCTACTTCCAAATCGCCCCATTGAACCAGCTCAGAAGAGATAATTGATATTGGGCACAATTTCACATTTGCTAACTTAAGCTAGAAGCAAATATATTGGAATTTAGTTACCCCTGATGGTCATGCAATGTAATTAATAGTATTAACTTTTAAACAGTGGTTAAGGCTTTATTTGAGGGAAAGGATTGCCACATGAGTGGTGCAGATGCATGGAGATCTCTATACCCAGCACCTGCAACAGAGGCTCAGAGTGTGGTTCCAGCAACTTGTTTTTCCATGAATATTGGTTGCAAAGCAAGATTCTCAACCATTTGGGTATTTCAGGATGTAGAGTGGGATGGTCTCCCACACTGGGACCTCCCATGAGAGATGGAAACTTCTCTTCAATTTATCAAGGTAGCCCTTTGCCTGAGTCTTTACAACATAAACAAAGGCTGTCCACCCAAAGGTTGATTCTGGGATTTGCCTGACTCTTTTAGTCATGCGATTGTATAGAAGAGCCTACCATGTGCTAGGCATTAAAGACTGATATCAAGGCTATTGGAAGGAGACATACAGAAAACTCTGTATTAATACATTAATCACAGAGTTCTTCAAAGGGGATAAAACTTTGGGAACCAAAGAGAAGAGGAAGCAGAGTGTGGGGGGGTGGGCAGCAGATGCCTCATTAAACGGGTGACAATATTTGACTCAAGTCCTGCATGGGGTTAGAAGGAGGGGTAGTGCTCCAGGCAGAGGGAATGGCCAAAGCAAAGACCCTCAAGGTAGGGGTGTCCAGGGAGGCAAGGCAGCCCCTGTGGGGTTTTTTTCTTCTTCTCTGAAACAGATACTGACTATTTGAAGTAATGAGACAGACATGCTTTAATCCTGCTGCAGTTTGGATCTTTAACAGCCTTCAAAGGCCTGTGAATGAGAGCACTTGGTCACCAGCCCATTACATTACTGGGAGGGGATGGAAACTTTTAAGAGGTAGAGCCTAATAGGAGTTCTTAGGTTATTGGGGGTGTGCCCTTGAAGGGGACTGTGGGATCCAGGTCTTTTTTGCTTTCCATTAATCATGAGGTGAATAGGCTTCCTCTTCCATGTGTTCCTGCAATGATGTGGTGTGCTGCCACAGGCCCAAAGCAACAAGGCCACTTGTCATGAACTAAAACCTCCAAAACTGGGAGCCACAGTAACCTTTTGTCTTTATAAGTTGATTTGTCTCCAGTATTTGTTACAGTAGTGGAAACCTGATACACAACTAAGTTATATTTGCAACAAATCCATGAAGAGCTATTTTGTTTACTATATAAGTTGACATAGCATACATGGGATCATGGGAATAACTAAGAGTGCCTGGATGCACCCCCAAGGTTCGGAGCCTGTTATTCTGGGATGGGCTCAAAGAGCTCTTTCTCTAACAGATTCCCAGGTGTTGCTGCTGCTGCTGCTTCTTGGGTCCCAATACTTTGAGAATCACTGCTCTAGAGAGAATAGAATTTCTCTCGTAGTGAATGCTGTGATGCAGTTTAAATATATTGTATTGTTAACTCTTTAAGAGCATATCTTTCATATAAATATCACATGTTCCTCAATAGTTCCTATAGTTATGTATTATGGGGCTCAAGTGGTCAACAGGTCCAACCCTTTGCATTTTAGAGAAATAATTTTTGCTGTGTTTTTACTGCCCAAGCCACATAGTTATGAAGTTTTGGAAAAGATGTTGATATGCCAAAGCCATGGAATTAACGTTTCCTCTCTTCCTTGTTTCTAGAACTATCAGACATGCAAACCTCTTTAAATCTTGCTTTTTAATTAGGGAAGGGAAGACATATTTTGACTTTAAATGAGAAAAGTCAAAGTTCTAAGTATCTGTTGTATCTTTGCCATGGTTTTAGGCTTAGGATCCCTGAGATGGATGGGTGTGGGCTCTGTGTATTTTTGAACATGAGTGCTTCAGATTTCTTCTCTGGCTCTGATTCACTTCCGGGATTTGTTTTCCTCTCCCTTTCTTTCTCCATAGCGTCTAGAGCCTGCCCTAGTACCTGCCTGGTGTTCTTTCTGCAGAGGTGTAGGAGTGGCTGGGAGAGGTGATGGTGAGGTCATGTTCCCTTTGCCTTTCTTGACAGGGCAGGAGGGGTGACCTACAGCACAAGATGCCCTGTCACTCCACCCAGATCAAGGACCTAACCTGAGACATCTGTATTGATCCCCCCCACATTTTTTTTGGTGGTGATAAGATTTGTGAGTTAAAAAAAAATTCCTACACATTTAACAGCAGCATCTTCTAACTAAAGATCTTGAGAGTCTGTCTCCCCAGAGGCACGTCTGAGGTTTTTCTTTTTACTACATTCTCGAGGTGTTGAAAGTGACATTTTTTTTCTCCCTACAAAGACATTGCCCATTGAATTGTCTCCTTTACCTCCCTGTACTTTAGTTTTCTTGTCAGTAATGCAGGAAATGTGATCCTTCTTTAGAAAGGAGACCTTTGCAGGTTCTTGGCTCAGTGGCCTGGTTCCCTGCCAATCTGGCAGTCTCATGGGAGGAGGGCCCTGATTTTAGGATCTGTGCCAGGAAGGAGTGCCTGGAGGATCTGCCTCCCAAAGACATTTATCTTCAGTCACTACTGCCTCTCTGCTGGCTCAGTTGACTTTTGTGTGCAGGGACAAGGACCCCTTGGCTCAATTAAGGGTGGAGTACTTTGCAGAAAGGCTCAAAAAATAACAAATGTTCATTTATATTATGGTTTTCTTCCATTTTGTATGATATTATCTTTGAGAAGTCAGCTTTCAAGTCTTAATTTCTACATAGGTCACTAATATTATGAAACGCGAGCTAGCAGTTAGGAACCCCATCCCCCTAAGGAGTTCCTAAAAGGAAATACTGAATGATGCCATTAAAGATTGCAATCTCAGATCAGGACTTGAATAAATGTCTTTCTTGCACTCACTGTCCAGCCATCATGTGTGGGTGAAATGCCAGCACACTGTGTCCCCCGGTGGAAAGAGACACCTCTCTCTCCTAGCTCATGAGCACATGGGCAGGGTGGGCGGGGAACCTGGAGCCAGAGTGAAGTCTGGACATGTTCCCCTTCTGGGCTGCAGACTTGTGTGTGGGAGAGTGAAAACCTTGGGGGTCCGTCTGACTGGTCCATAGAAGTAGTTCATGGAACTGGGGTCCCCTAAGCCAAGATGAGCCTCACTGGAACAGCTGTTGGGATTGGCTGGGACCTGGCATCTATAATTTTAAAGGAACCCTTGAGTGATGCTAAGGGGCAGCCAGGGTTGAGAACAAAGTGTGGAAATAGGGTTTCTGCTTTTGAGTCTGTTCTTGCAGATGTCAGTCAGGGACAACTCTCCTGGCACCTAGGCAGATATAGGGATTTCCCTGTGACTGAGGAGCCACATAGGTATGTAGGTGAAACTCCTGACCAGTGTTGTTTGCTCCTGCTGTGGGCCTATGAGAAGCCTGTAGAGGTGACAAGGACCCTCTAATCACCTTGGCTGCTAGGCCAACTGGGTCCAGCTCCCTGAGGCCTCCATTCTGAAGGTGCCTGCTGGTTGGAGGTGTTGTGGGTGGTGGGGGAGGGCAGGTAATTTGGTCCTGTCTTGGCATGATGTCCTCTGCGTCAACAGGCTGTGCTCAGACAGTTGCTGATTGTCACATTGTGTGTCTGATGCTTTTCCTTTTTTTTTTTTTTTTTTTTAAATAAAGACCTACTGTTTCTAAAGAGAACTGGCAGTCGACCAGAAAAGTGTGAGTTTAAAGCTTGCTTAAGGGGGTGGGGGGAGGCACTTTTTGCATTTTCATCACTTTTAGTGCTTTTGAGCCAGGGCATGGGTCCCCACTAAGCAGAATGGATGCGAGCTGCAGCAGAGTCCTGGGGGTCTCGCTGCTAGACCTGGATTATCTTGCTAGATGATGAATCATGGAGATGTTTTGGGCATCCTTGAGAGGGCCTAGGGCAGGGTGGGCAGTGGTGGGTAGAGACTTAGGCAATGGCTATTTACCAAGTGCTACAAAAATATTTTAGTACAACTGGGTATGCTCTATGAGTATGTACTATCAAGGTCTCAAATCTGCTTGAAAAAGTTGGTAAAAATTCTCTTTACCTCAGCTCAAGTGTGAGATAAGCCAGAATTGCTTATCTGGAGGTGTCTGTCTTTTCTGTTGCCATGTCCTCAGGGACCAGTCCAGGGCCTGGCACATAGCAGGTCCTCAACAAATACTTGATCACTAAACATAGTCTTTCAGCTCTTATGACTCTCCTAAGAGGAGGTGGCTGCAGATGCCTCACTATTAAAGAAACACAGATGAGCGTGACAATGCGCCAGACACCACACTGGTACTGTGTAGAAAGGTTATCCCCAGACACCAGGCTGCCTTCGTGGGCACAGCATCTGTGGAAAAGAAGGGGATATTTTTGTTCCAGGGGAATGTGGTGATTCTATAACCTGGATTCGTTAAACCAGACTGCTCACACCCTCCCTAGACAGTGTTGGGGCTACGATGACAATCCTGTGCTTCCAAGCTGACAGTTCAGCTTCTAGATTTGCCATTATGTCTGCTTATTTATTCTGTTGCTGATCCCTTTGGTCCAGTGTGTCTCTTTTTTCCTGCTCCCTGGCTCACCATCTTTGCTTTCTGATCTGTCTTGAATAGAGGCACCATGTCTAACCTTGGGGTTATAAATGCAGGCTCTGGGACTAGATCACCTGGGTTCAAGTCTGCCTCCATGTAAATGTGGCCTCTCTGGGCTCTGGCTTCTTCCACCACAAATGGAAACAATAATAGATCCTACTTCAATGCAAGAATAGGCAGGGTCAAGAACAAAGTGTAAAAATGGGGAACCCCCTTTGGGTCTGCAAGTATCACAAATTACAAGTCTTCACTATATATAACACACTTAGGACAGCGCCTGGCACATCCTAAGTGCCATATGGAGGCTTGCTCCACTTCTGATCTAATTTTAAATGACCAGATTTCAAATATGCTAATGTAAGACACAAGAGCTAAACCTGGTGACTTTTATATGTGGTGGTGAGGTTGGGGAGCAATGAGATGCTCTGCTTCTCTCTTTTGGAATTCAATGGGGCTTTCCGTTTAGAACACTTTCCGTTTGGAACACTGTCATTGGGGTCTTTTTGATGCTGGTTTGAATGCATCATAAGTATTCTTATCATCACTGTCATGGTTGCAGGGACCATCATCTGCCTGCATTCCTACCTGGACAGCTGTAGGAGTTACATGATGCATCCCTGCTATTGGGATGGAGGGATTCTCTGAATGGCTGGCTGTGACACTTGGCAGCTGGTGTGTACCAGGCACACTCTCCCATCCTCTGTGTCCTTCTTTAGGGAGCTGTTCCCCTACCTCCTGTGGGTCTAGTGGGGCTGTCCATTCAGGTGACTTGTACCTCCTCCTGCCCTCATAGGTGGCCATGGGACCAGTGGTGGACCAACCCCAGTACCACATCCTTCTAGTCACAGTGACTGATTTAGGGATGGGCATTTGCCCAGTCTAGGCTACAGAGATGCTTCCCCGGGGCCCTTCTACTTGATCCAGTGAAGGAAGACCATTCTCTTAGTGCATATTTGTAAGTTGTGAGAAGATTGGCATGGGGCTGCCCGTGCTTGCTCTCCTCTGGATAGAAAGAGTCTCTATAGCAGAAAAGAATGAAGCTAACATGCAAAGAGAGGTATAGATAAGCGGAGTAGAGAATGAGAAATGGACAGAATCCTACATCATTTGAGAACTTAGATCCAGCTTTACCTGAACCAGGGAAAATATGCTAAGCTGAATTATGTGAGTTCACAAATTCTTCCCCCATATAATTTTTATATTTGCCTCTTTTTTCTTTTCTTTTCTGATTTGAATTGGGCTTTTGTCAACTCTTGCTAAACAATCCCAAGGGGTAGAGTCCATAAATATTTTATGTACTAGATTTTCTAGAATGCTATGAGATGGCCTCATTAAAAAAAAGTTAGATACAGGAATGATCGATTTTTCTGCCTGGTTTGACTCTCTTGATTTAGGAATAGGTTATTGAGGCCCTTCCTCTGTGATTTGATCACCAAATCATCTTTACTGGACTTCATGACTCTCTGGCATCCTTAATGCTCTTTCTTGGTGATACAGTTCCCTTTGACCTCTGATTTTCTTGGTTCATTTAGAATTCTGCTTAGATGTTTTTCATCTTTGATCTTGCCAGTCAGATTTTTTCTCTTCTTTTCCTGGGTTCCCCCAGGACATTAATTTTTTTCTATGTATCTGAACTTTCCCTATATTAGGATTAAGTGTCCATGTGACCTTTTTTTATATAGAATCATACTGACTTTTGAGATCCTAATGACACTGGCTCAAATGTCCATGGATGTAAGATACAAACCTGGCCTTCTCTCTATGAAGATCCTAGGGGCGAGACTGCTGGCCAGGTGCTTGTAAAAAATTACCTATATCTCCCTTTAGGACTTTATAGCTTCATTTTTATGTTTATCTCTTTGCTCCAATTTAATGTCTTTTGATTTGGGGAATAATAATAATAGGGATCTGATTTGGGAGGTTTCAAGAAATTACTATGGAGGAGTTTTACTTTTTTATTTCATTGGTTTATATTTTCTACAAGGCACATGTATTGCTTTTGTAATTGGAGAAAAGCATTAAGAACAATGAAAAAGATTCCCTATTATGTAAAATAAGAATGGCAACGTAACATGAAGGAAGTGACAATGACAATATATCTTATTGTTTAATAATCTTCATGTTACACAGAAGGCATAAGCAAACCATGTATTACCTTGATTAACCCTAATGATTATGGCCAGACCTCAGATATGGGTTTATGATTTGACCTTCAGCAATCAGCATTGGCACCCAAGGCTGTCTTATATGTTTGCTTAATTTCACCTTTGACAGAACTGAGCATAGTCTACCTACCTTCTCCCCAGGTGTTAAGTATCTGCTGTGTGGGTCCTAACATACCATTTAAGATAGAAGTTCTCAGTACAGTTTCTCAAAGAGCATATAAAATTTAGCAACAAGGATGAGGTCATGAGGGATTTTACCTTCCCCCATTTAATAAAATGTGCCAAATACCCAAAGTCAAAAATGGTAGGTAACAAATAGTGCTGGTCAGCTTAACTGGACAGAATGTAATGTCCAGTCTCCTAAATGATGATGCAACAGTAAGGCACAAATTTAATATAATACTTAGAGAAAATTAAGGCAGAATATGAACATTTTTACATGAAATTTGAGCTGAAAGTGTGATGTTCATTTTCACAGTGTAATTGGCTTTCCTTTTTAAAATTAATCTTATATTTACCCCCCTTGCTAATCCTTCTTTTTAACAGACAGGCTTTTAACACTCTAAGGGGTGTTTTGTTCATTGATGTTAAGCCAGGGTACCTCAGGATATTTTATAAATATGTCCATTAAATTGCTGACTCCTCCAAGTTGGACAATTTACTAAACTGATATAACAGGTAGTTCAGTGTTGCTGCTGTATGGAGAGCAATCGTTTAGCACAGTTTGATATTTAACACTGCAGCTTAACCATAAAAAATACAATTTATGCTAATATGTTCTGTTCAGGCCTGTTTCCAACAAAGCCTGCAATTTAGCCACTTTGAGTTCTCACAACTGCTGTTTACTAATAATGCTTGATTTCAACAGAAGAAACGTTCCTTCAATTCAAACAGCATGGGAAACTTGTATTTTGAGGGAAGTTAATCATTTGGTGATTCTTTAATCCTCATGCTAAAAGTTGGATGTAATTTTCACATCTCCTCTGTTTTCATTCTTTTACTATATTATATTTTGGATCCTTACAGAATTAAAACAAGTATAGAATATTTGCATTTTATGCAAGGGATGCATTACATAAAAACTCACATAACTCAAGACTTGCACAACCCAAGTCTAATTTTTCAGTTAGGAATAAATAAAAAGTAGGATTTGCTTGACTTTAACTATGCATAAAGAAGGGATTTACTAATATTTTCCTATAATATTAAAATTTGCATAAAATATTGCTGTACCCTGTGGCTCTTGCTTCCTTTCAAATGCCTGGGAAAGCATTAACTATCTGCCTTTTTTTGCATTCATGCTTTTGAGTCAAGAATGGGAGTGGAGCTCCCACAACAGAGTGGTCCTGGGGGTGAACCAGCCCCAACAGAGTGGGGTGTGGCAGTTTTTAACTATGCTACAAATTCATTTGCACTCCTTCCAGTGTGGTCTATGCCCCTCCTCTTGGATCTGGGCTGGCTGTGGTTGCTTTGACCAGTAGTGTGCAGTGGAAATGAAACTGTATGACTTCCATGGGGTAGTCAGCAGAATGAATGTTCCCTCCTGCTACTTGTAGACGTTCACATGCATCCTGATCCACAGACTTGTGACAGTGTCCCCTTACATGGTGAAGACTCTTGGCAGATGTGAATAAATTGATCGTTTTGAGACAGGAAGATTACCCTGGATTAGCCAAGTAGGCCCAATGTAATCCCAAGTGTCCTTAGAAGCAGGAAGCAAGGAGTTTACAGTCCAAGAGAGATTTGAAGATGCTATGCTGCTGGTTTTGAAGGTGGTAGAAGGGGCCACAGGCCAAGGCAGGCAGGTGCCTTTAGAAGCTGGAGAAGGCAAGGGGAGACATTCTCCCCTAGAATCTCCAGAAAAAAGAAATGCAGATTGGCTCACACCTTGATTTTAGCCCAGGGAAACCCACTTGGGCCTTCTGACCTCCAAAATTCTAAGACATTATATTTGTATTATTTTAAAGAGCCATGTTTGTGATAATTTGTTATAGCAGAAATAGGAAGCTAGCATTACAAGGCTGGGTCAGGAGAGGCCTGAATCTCTTGGGACATTCACTTCCCCATCCTTCCTCCCAGGACACTTTCTTTGGGATCCAGTCACCATGCTATGAGAAACCCATGCCACACATGGGTGCTCTAGTCAGTTGCTCAAGGGAGCCCCGGCTTTGAGCTAGCCCAGCCCAGGTGTCAGATGTATATTAAGAAATCTCTGTAGGATTTTGACCTCCACTCATTCGAGTTACCCCTTAGCTTTTTCTTCTTCTTCTTTTTTTTTGGTGGTGCTAGGGATTTAATCCAGGGCCTTTGCACCTGTGTATGCCAGGCAAGCACTCTACTAACTGAGCTCTACCCCCAGCCCACACCTTCATAGATTTTTGAGTCTTCCAAACTGAGATTCCAGACATAGTGACAAAGAGACAAGCTACCTCTGCTCTTCTCTGCCCAAATTCCTAGCCCACAGAATCCACACGCTTGATAAAATGGCAATTTTATATAAGTACAGGGTGAATTGTTGAGGCCAAGGAGGAGGTGAGAGTCTGGGAACCAAGGCAGAACATTTCACTTATTACCCAGAGGCCAGTGTGGTTTGGTCTGTGGTGATGAGTTAATGCTACAGGCTGATTTGGACTGAGGCTGTGATGGGTGGGGTCAAAGGAAACAGAGATGTGGCCAAGAAATCTGAATCCTCAGGTGGCTTGGTGTGGATTGATAGAAGATGATTTGTTGAAGACCTTGGGCTTGGGATATCCAATCACAATTGTGTCGGTTAGGATGATCCCTGCAGTATGCCCCAGAGTCCCTGGGTGCCTGCGGTGAGAATGTAAAGATGCTTAAAGAAGCCAAGAGAAGGTGGGTTTAGCAGTTTTAAGCGATCCTTCTGCTCTGCCATCCATAGCATGTTAGTTTGTACCACAGATCATCCCCTTGGGGTAATAAACCCAAAAGTTGATGGTTGGAGAAAAATATGCAGCCATCTCAAATTTATGATCACTAAGTTCAGGTGGATCCTGAGAACCCTCCGACAGTCCTACAGTATTTACTAGCCCGTGTACTCTCACTTCCATCCACTCACTTGGCAAACACTGATAGAGCTCCTCCTATGCCAGATGGGTGCTCTCTCACTTTCTTCTCCCACACATGTGTGTTCTTTCTTGCCTCACTCTCAGATGAAGACCTTATTTCCTATTTCCTGAGGACAGAGAAGCTACCAGAAGGGAGCTTCCTTTTGCCTCCAATTCCACACCTTAGAGACATCTGGCTCTACACCCTTGCCTTCCTGCCTGTGGATGAACTGGCTGGTTCCCCTCTGAGGCCAGACCCTCTGTTTGGCTACTAGGTCTCAGCACCTCTTGTCTCCTTGAGAACATTGTTTCAGCAATTACTGCTTTTTGCTTTTTCCTTTTGCCTGATCTGTTTTTCCTTTTCTACTGGCTTTTCAACATGCAAACATATTATAGACTCTCCCATCTTCATCCCTCTTCATCCTTCATTTAGCTACTTCCATCTCTGCTTTTGCTCAGGACAAGGCTGTTGGTGCCTTCGTGAAAATATATATATTTTTTTGTTTGTGTGTGTGTGTGTGTGTGTGTGTGTGTGAGAGAGAGAGAGAGAGAGAGAGAGAGAGAGAGAGAGAGAGAGTATTATCTCTCTATATATGTATATCTATACATGGATACCAAATTTACTTTTGGTAAGCATTTGCCATATGTATCTTTTCCCATCCTAACTTTGTCTATTGTGCTTTCTGTGGATCTTTTGTAAATGGCATATAAATTAGATTTTGTTTTATATTCATTCTGACAAAATGAATTTTAGCTGGAAAATAGTCCATTCATATTTAATGTTACCTCTTATCTATTTGGGTTTAAATATCTTATTTTGGCTTATTATTTGTTCTGCTTATACTAGGTTTTGTTTTCTTTCACTTCTTGGCCCATTTTTAAAACTTTATATCATTCCATTCTTCTCCTTTCTAGATTCTGAATTTATATACTCTAGATATGATCTTTTAGTGATCACCCTAGAAATTATAACATGGATATTTCACTCCTCAGAATCTATAATTACTTAATAAATCCCTGTATCCTTCTCCTGAATGATACACTGACCTCAGGATCCTGTAGTTCTACTTAACTTTCCTTCTGATTATAAATGATGGTTGTCTATTTTTAGTTTTTTGAGGAACCTCCATGCTGATTTCCATAGTGTCTGTACTAATTTATATTTCCACTAACAATATAATAGTTCCTTTTCTATTTTTTTTTATTATGTTCATTCTGACTGGGGTGAGATGGAATCTCAGTGTAGTTTTCATTTCCCTGATGGCTAAATATATTAAGCATTTTAATACATTTATTGGCCATTTTGTACTTTTTCTTGTCTGTTGAATGCATTTGACCATTGGTTGATTGGATTGTTGGTTCTTTGGGCATTGATTTTTTTGAGTTCTTTATATCTTTTAGATATTGATCCTCTGTCAGATGAATATCTTGAAAAAATTTTGTTCCCATTTTGAAGACTGTTTATTCATTCTGTTGGTTGTATACTTTGCTGTGCAGAAGCTTTTAAATTTGATGCAAACCCACTTGTCAAATCTATTATTTCCTGAACTTTTAGAGTCCTGTTCAGGAAGTTGTTACCTATACCAGTATCTTGAAGTGTGTTCTCTATTTTCCTCTAGTACCTTCAAAGTTTTAGGTCTTACATTAAGTTCTTTGATCCATTTTGTGTTGATTATTGTGCAAGACGGGAGACAGGGATCTAGTTTTCATCCATCTGCAAGTGGATATCCAGTTTTTCCAGCACTGTTTATTGAAAAGGTTGTCTTTTCTCCAGCATATAGTATAATATAACTTTGATGTTTCCTTGTTGATATTTTATTCATCCAGAAGATCTGTCTATGGTGAGAGTGGGGTATTGAATTCACCCATTACGATTGCATGGGAACCTGCCTCTGTCCTTTGTGTCCTGTAGTGTTTGTTTTATAACATTGGGTGTTCCAATATTTGGTGCATATATATTTGCAATTGTTATATTTTCTTGATAGATCATTTCTTTTATTAATATGTAGTAACCTTTTTTGTCTCTTCTGTCTTTTTTGGGCTTGAAGTCTGTTTTGTTGGATGTAAGTATAGTTACTCCTGTTTCCTTTCAGATTTCCATTCGATTGAAAGATACAGGTCTCCATTCTTTCGCTTTTAGTCTGTTTATATCTCTGGTGGTAAGGTGAGTTACTGAAGACTGCAAGACATCAGGACTTGTTTTTAATCCAATCAGCAGCCTTTGTCTTATGATTGGAGAATTCAGATCATTTGCATTCTAGGTTATTATTGAAAGGCATGTACTAGTTCCTGTCATTTTTTTTGTTTGTTTAGTTTAAATTGTTGTAAATAGCTTTTTCTTTCCCCTTATTCATCTTAGAAGTTTGATAGTTTAATTAATGAATTAATCATGCTTGATTCTTTCCTAATTCTCATTTCTTTGTCTACTTTTCTAGTGAGACTTATTCTTTCCTATGCTCTCATGTTTGGGTTTGTCTTGCTTCCTCTTCTGTGTGTAGGATTCTTTTAATTATCTTGTATAATGATGACTTAGGGGGCATGAATTCCTTTAGTTTATGTTTATCTTGGAAGGTCTTTATTGCATCTTCAATTCTGAAGGATAACTTTTCTGGATATAGTAATCTAAGTTGTTAGTCATTTTCTTTTTTTTAAACATTTTTTATTTTTTGGAAGTGGTTGGAAACAATACCTTTATTTTATTTATTTATTTTTATGTGGTGCTGAGGATCGAATCCAGGACCTCGCATGTGCTAGACCAGCGCTCTTCCGCTGAGCCACAATCCCAGCCCCAGTCATTTTCCTTTTCTAAGTATTTTCTTTATTACTGTCTGAATGTGATAATTCATCAGCATTGTATTCAAACTTCGATGTTATTTCTTTGCCTGATCTGATCTATTGATGAGGCTTTCAGCTGATTTTGTAATTTGACTTATTGAGATTTTCTCTTCCAGTTCTTTTTGGTTCTTTTTTAGAAGCTCCAATTTTTTTTTTTTTTATCAAATTGCTCTTTCCTCTCCTTATTATCTTCCTTAATTCATTTAGCCATTTTAATTCTTTTGTTTGCATTCTCTTTGATGTCACTGATTAATTTTTAAGACTGTCTTTTGAATTCTTTGTCTGGCATTTCAGCCATTTTGGTGTCTTTGGATCCAGTTACTGAAGAGTCATGAGCCTTTGGAGGAGACATGTTGCCTTGTTTTTTCATATTTCTTGTGTTTCTACAATGAGATTTATGCATCTGTTGTGATGAATATCTTTTCTACTCTTATTTAGGGGTCTGTTTAGTGAGTAGGATTCTCTCAAGGGCCTGACCCCCAGTACGACTCAGAGAAGAGAAAGCAAACTATTCTAACAATTCCAAAACAAAGGCAGATCAGGTATAGAAATATCAGCAGAAACAAATTAAAGTCAACGATTATACCACAGGTAACAATAGAAAGGGGTAAAAATAATATGAAATAAACTAAAAAGTAAAAAAAAAAACAAGTACAGGTAAAAGTAATAATAAATAAAATATTGAAAAGGGAAATGGGAATAGGGAAATAGAAAGAAATAAGATTTTGAAAAGAAAAAGAAAATGAGAAAGAGAATAAGACAAAAAAATCTAATTAAAGAATAAAAATTAAGTAAATAGAATTAGATTAAAAAAGTAAGAAGAAGTAGGAAAAAAAAAAGAGAGAGAGAGAAAAAAAATTGAGTCTAAAACTCAGGCTCTACAGCCTGAGCCTCGTGCTGTTGAACTTTTCATCAGGTCCAAGCTGAGGTGCTTGGATTGGAAAAGCCTGTGGTGCTGAGGATCGATTGTAATATTGGAATCCACCAGTGAGTTGCAGCTGGGGACTGTTGTAATTCCTCTCTGCTCCCATCAAACAGGTTGGTGCTGTACGCAGCCTGAGCCCTGCCCTAAGTTTCCCCCAGGCCAGGCTGGTTAATGGTGTGTTGACTAAGGCAGGACTGTATTCACTTCAGAGACCTTTTTTTTTTTTTTTTTTTTAAACTACACCCAGAGCCACTACTAGCCCCGACTAGCTTCGTGGCATGTGGGCTGGGGAGGTGCCTACTCATGCTAGAGGCCCCCCAGTCTGTGCACCTGGGACCTGGCAAACACCGAAGCCAAGTTGTATCTTCAAATGCACTGGAGAGGGGGTGAAGCAAACAGACCACTGAGTTCTTTGCTAGAGGCAGGCAGCCATGGAACATAAGCAATCTGTTGGCCCTGGTCTTGGCACCTCTCAGAACTGACCCCCTCAGTAAATCACCTGTGACTGGTCTCACTCCTCACCACAGAAGGTGGTGTCACCAGCTACAGTGCCCTCCACAGCCTGAGCTTCCTGCTGTTTAAACTTTTTATCAGGTCTTCTGGTGACCCTCTCCTTCTCCACTACTGTCTCTCACGGCTGTCTCCCACCCAGTCACTGCAGCAAGGTGTCCCCTGGAGCCCTGAATTATGATTGTTCTGAGTTTGCTGATCCCCAGAGTAGCTCAGTCCCAAACAATAGGCCCCGCTCTCAAGATGGCTCCTGGTTATAACACTCTGAGATATGGTGAGTGCTGTGATGGCTTTCTCCTCCAAGGATATGAAAATTCTCTTTCAGCTAACAGCCTGCACTAAACTTAGTGCAGGTATTCTCTTTGATGCCATTGATTGATTGGCAGGACTGACAGCCAGTTCATTGTTTGCCATAGGTGCTGTGGCACTTTCTGGGCTTACCATGTGCTTTTGGTGTGGGGTTCCCCTCTCAGTGCCTCCCAGGGAGCTGGGGTTGAGTTACTGACTGCTTTGTACCTTTCTGTGAATTGCCTTTCTGCTTCATGCCTTTTAGCTTTCCCGTCACCTCCTCCTTGATTCCCAGAGCTTTCCCTCTCTTGGAATATATTTGTTGCCCTGACTTCTCAATGGATGAGTCACACAAAGGATACTTATATTCTGTATATTCTGCCATCTTACCTGAAAGCCCACTCCCATGTTGATAAGATGTTTTCACGGAGAATATCACTTTAGATTAGAAGCTGTCTTTTAATACACTGAAGATATCATTCCATCATCTTTGGCCCTCACTATGGCCGTCAGGAAGACAACTGCCGGACTTTGAGGGTAATCTTGTTCCTTTGGCTGCTTTGAAGATGTTCGGCTTGTCATACCTTTTTGAAATTTTACTGGGATGTATCTAGAAATGGGTATCTTCTCACTGTGGTTGGGCTTCACTGGGTCTTTTACTGGGAATCTGTGATCACATTTCGTTTGTTCTGGAAAATTCTCTGTGATTATTATTTAAAATATTGCTTCTACTCATTCTTTCTCTTCTCTTCCTGGAATTCTGACCAAATATATGTTGAACCTTATTTCTTCTATAGCCAATCTTTGCAATTTTGGGGGTAATTCTTTTGGACCTTTCCACTATTTCTCTCTTCAATAAAATCTAATCTTTATTAAACCAAGTCGTTGATCTTCTGTATTTTAAAAAAAATTATTTCAATTATCTCTGGGGCTTCTCTTTGGATATTTTTCAGGTAATTCATGTCATTTTTCAAATTTTATTACCAGATATGGTCAGGCATGTACTTTGCTTCTTTAAATACAGAAAAGTATGATTGTTATAATTTGTGTTTCTTAATTCCAGCATCACTAGTGTTGGTGATCTATTTCTATTGATGTGTTTCTTCTGATATGTTGTGTCCTTAGGTGCTTATTTTTTTCTCTGTGAGTTTATCATTGTTTAAAAAAATCATTTTAAAAAATAAGTTGTAGGAATTTGTTGATCCCTAAGGTGATGGTATCCTTCTCCAAAGAGGATTTTTTTCTCTTCTGCCAGGTGCCTAGGTCAACTCTAGTTTACTATAATTTTTAAATAAATTTAGAGATTGTTTTGTTTTGTTTGGCCAATGCAGGTAAGAACAATTTGGATAACAAATTCCTACTTTGAATGCCTTTTCTCTTTCCCTAGAGAGCTCCCTGACTCAGTCCTTAATTCTCTTCAGATCTCTGCTCAAAAGCCACCTTATCAGTGATCCCTTTCTGACCACTGGATGTAAGATTTTATCAGACATTATCAGATATATGATTTACATATATTTTCTCCAATTCTGTAAATTATCTCTTTATTCTGTTTATTGAGTCCTTGATTGTGCAGAAGCTCTTTAGTTTGAGGTAGTCCCACTTGTCTATTATTTATCTTGTTGACTATGCTTTTTGGGTTCATATCCAAATTACTAATATTAAGAAGTTTTTACCCCATGTTTTCTTCTAGAAGCTTTATAGTTTCATGTCTTACTATGTGTAAGTCTTTAATCTATTTTGAGTTGATTTTTGCGTATGGGGTAAGCTAGGGCTCCAATTTCACTAGTCTGCATATCTAGTTTCCCAACTCCATTTATTAAAGAGATTGTCCTTTCCCCATTGTATGTTTTTGGTGCCTTTGTCAAAGATCTGTTGACCATAAATATATGGATTTATTTATGGGCTCTCTATTCTGTCCATTAGCCTATATTTCTGGGTTTTATTTTGTGTGTGTGTGTGTGTGGCAGCTCCACGCTGTTTGGTTATTATAGTTTTATAGTAGATTTTATTATGCTGCTGGCATTATTATTTTTGCTCAAGATTGCTTTGGCTATTTGGGTTCTCTTGTGATTCCATGTGGATTTTAGGTTTGTTTTTTTTCTATTTCTCTGAAAAATGTCATTGGAATTTTGACAGGGATAGCATTATCTGTAAATTGCTTTGGGTAATGTAGACATTTTAGCAATATTAATCTTTTCATGTTTATAGTTTCATAATTGTAGGCACTAATAAGTAGTTTTTGTAGAATGTATGAATTAAAGAAATGGTATCAGCCTATATAGGTATCACACACCTGTAACCACCATGACTCACAAGGCTGAGGCAGGAGGCTCACAAATTTGAGGCCAGTCTCAACAACTTAGAAGGACCCTGTCTCAAAATAAAAGGACTGGGGATATAGTTTAGTGGCAAAATGCCCCTCAGTTTACTCTCCAATAACAAACAAATACACACACACACACACACACACACACACAACACTCAAAAAAAAAAAAAAACCCAATGTATTTAAAAAATGTATTTAAAATCAATACATTTAAATATATTTGATAGTATTTATTTAGTATTCTAGGTGAAGGGTATTATCTTAATAAAGAGTTTATTAAATGAGTAGTGATTAATAAATCCATTTGTACTAAAAATTTCCTGTTCAAAATAAAAAGTATATCCATGACAGCAAAGCCATGCCAAAGAAGCGTGTGACATGTTTTTGGTGAACTAATATCACTCATCATGTGTAAGGGAAACTGAAACAGTTTACTTCAGTTTAGCACCAACATTTCCTTCCACATTGGAACATTCATCCTCTGATTGTTTATATAAACAAGTTTCACACATTTTAGATTCTGAAAGGGCCTTAGGAAGCAGGGTATTTTCTCCTGGTGGTTTTACTGACAAGGAAACTGAGACCCAGGTAGCATGACTTAAGCCAGGTTACATCATTGGATGAGAGATGCAGGTCTTGGTTCAGCAGACTTCCCTTCCAAGATCTTAACTTTGAACTCGATAGACCAAATCTGTGATAAATTTTACATGAAGAGATCACCTTGTGTATTTTGTATTCACAGAAGAGAATTAGTGTTCTAACCCTGACTTGAAATTTTTGCTGTTGCATTAGGAAGCAAATCTACTTCACAGCCTGCTGGACATGGGCAAGCTTTCTCCTTTGAGCTACTGTCCTTTGTGGCTAAGTGGGATGGCATTGGGCATTCTCTCCTTCTGACGACTGCTGCTCCTCTCTCGCCCAGATCTGACAAGCAGGAGGAATTCAGCATTTCTCACACTGAGGAGGAATATTTAGTGGATGGTATGAACGGCATGTTTGTGCCCCCATGAAATTTATATTTTGAAACCTTAACCCCAGTGGGATGGTATTCGGAGGTAGGGCTTTTGCAGAGTAAATAGACTAAGAGGGTGGAACCCTTGTGATGGGAGTAGTCCCCTTATATGAAGAGACATGACATATTTTCTCTCTCTCTCTCTCTCTCTCTCTCTCTCTCGTATAGATACAGGGGGGAAAAAAGTTTTGATTTTTTTTTTTTTTTTGTATAGGCCCAGCCTGATACAAGAGCTGCCATGTTTCTCCCTGATCTTGGACTTCCCAAAACTATGAAAAATAACTCTGATGTTTAAGCCACCCAGTCCATGGTAATAGGTTATAACAGTGGATTGCAACAGTAGAATATTCCAGTTCTTTATAATGGCCTCTAAGATTCTACATGATCTGGCCCCTGCCTGCTTCTTGGATTCATTTTGTATCACTGTCATCTTGCTCAGTACAGTTCATCCTCTTCTCAAACACACCCTGTTTTTCATAGTTTATTTCCCCTCAGCCCTGAACTAATTCTCCACTCTTCCTGTGGCTGCTCCTTCTCACCCTTCAGACCTCAACTTAAAATTATTACCTTGGAAGGCCTTCCCTGACTTTCTGTCTGAACCAAGTCCTTAATTTTTTTTTTGGTTCTCTTTCTCAGCACTTTCATATAAAACACATATGGGAATTTGTAATCATTTTATTTGTTTATTCTCTGCTCTGTTACTAGATTTTATGCCTCAAGAAGGCAGGAAACTCATTTGTTTTGTTCTATGGTTCTGTTTTGTGGTCCTATCAGGGTGCCTGACAAACAGAAGGCAATTTGAAACCATTCATTGAATGAATGACTATAATGAAATGAGTTTCTTCTACACTCTATCCTGTGGCCTCGGTGGACTTTCTTTCTAATATCTGTGCATTAGCAAAACCGTATCTGTGTTAGACAGCTTTCTGTCACTACAACAGAATCCCCGAGATAATATAAAGAGTGGTTTATTTTGACTCACAGTTTTGGAGCTTCTAGACAATGATGAATTGGCCTTTTGCTTTGGCTCTGTGATGGGGGCACACGATGGAGGAGAACCATTTACCTCATGGCCAGGGAGTAAAGAGAATAAGGAGGGACCTGAGGTGCCACTGTCACCTTCAAGGATGTACCCCCTGTTTCCTAAAGTCCTCCCATTAGGCCCTAGCCCCTAACACCCACTGCTTCCCAGTAGTATCACCCTGGGGACTATGCCTGTAACACGTGTGCCTTTTGGGACTGGTCAGTATTTAAAGCGTAGCAGTATCTTTCTATTAGAGGTAAATGTTCACTTCTATAAAAAACAAAACTCTGCTGTCCGTCTTACATTAGCCTCTTTTTAAACTCTATTCCTTTCCTCCACCTCCTCTTAAGTGAGTACTCCTTTTTTATTGTGGGGGATACTGGGATTGAACCCCGGAGCATTTAACCACTGAGCCACATCCCAGCCCTTTTTATTTTTTATCTAGAGACAGGGTCTTGCTAAGTTGCTGAAGCTGGCTTTGAACTCGTAATCCTTCTGCCTGAGCCTCCCAAGCCGCTGAGATTACAGGAGTGTGTCCCCTCGCCCACCTCAGTGCTCCTCTTTGTAGATGTAGTTTTCTGAAATGAAAATACTGCTTCTGGATCATTCTCATGAATTTTAAAGTTTTGGTTTCTGAATTGATATTGCTTTTCTCCTCATTTCTCCCTTAGTGCCATCATGTCAACTGTGATAGGACAGCTTTGATCCTTCTCTCACTCTTTTATTCCTCCCTATGAGCCACACTCCCTTTAAGTTTCCTTAAGAGAATGAAACATAGTTTAACTTCTTCCCAGCATTCTTGTTGCTGTTGTTGAAGAGCCCTTGGGTATTGTCTGCTTATTTTTTTTTCCAAGAAAGTTCTATCCAAGTATTATTTGGTCAAAAATAGTTTGAAAAACGAATTCTTCTTTCCCCTACTTCCGTGTCTGTGTAGTACTCCGATTTCTCCCTTCTATGCGGGTCTGTATTTTTTGGTTAAGTCCTGCTGATCCTGTGGGAGGTGGATGTGGGCTTAGTCTTATCAGGACATAGTAGATATCTATTAAAACTGTTGTTAAATGAATTTCCTTTTCCTCCTTTGTGGAATCACTCATGCCAGACTTGCGTTTGGTTGGCATTTATTTCACTTGATTATGTATTAGGCACCTACTCTGTACCAGACAGAGCCTTGAGAATAGCAAACAATTCCTCCCCCTCTTTCAACTTGTCAAGATCTATTTGTGTTTTAACTTTTTTTTTTTTTTTTTTGTAAATGGCAGGTTTAATGGAACACCTCCAATTCTATCACCTATTTTGTCAGCAAGTAATTAATGAAAATGTTAAATAGTACCAGGGAAGAACTGACCCCCTGGAACTGCATTTGGTAATTTCCTCCTAGCTGACATTTACTCTGACTTGTTAATCAGTTTTGTTTTCACTGGATACATAAATTACAGGTTCCCAGTTTCATGACAGGTAGGTCATATAAGGTAAACCTAAAGTACCTCTCCTTGAAGGACAAGATTCATCATGTTTATTTTCAAAAACATGCTGATTTCTTTTTTACCCTGGCTGTAGTTGTTTATTAAAATAAGCTAGGACTGGCTTTCATGATTTTCAGAGACCCTGAGTGCTTCAGTAGGCAAAGGGAAGATGAAAAGGGACTTAGTTCCATTACTGCCTTTAAACTGCTTTTTTTTTTTTTTTAAGAAGAAAAATGCAAGCATAAGGATTTTATTATCTTTGGATCCCCTTTTGTATTTCCATTCTCCAAACTTTAGTTAATAGTTGCCGCTCAGGTTGATTCTGACCTCCCCAGGCCCTTTGACATGAATGGCGAATGAGGTTTCTCTTTCAATGCTGTCTACTTGCTGTTAATTTAAAAGAAGCAAACAAAGAAATCTTATAAAGTATCAGGATAAGAAAAACTGATTTTGGAAGTACAGACTTTGAAGTATATTTTACAAGTGGAGTAAACACACTCCCATTCCCTTTTCCTTTTATCCCCCCATCTCCTTATTTTCAAGAAGTAAGCATTTCTTAGCTTTTAATGACTCTCCTCAGAAATACCAATTCTGCCCTCTGTTTGAATTTTAAGTGGCAGACTCATTTGTAGCAGTTCTTTTGGGGCAGCCCCAGCCCCACAAGTTGGACAGCGACTGTCCACTCCATATCCACTCAGGGAGGTTTTTCAAGTGACTAAGTTTCTGAACATCCCATGGACATCAGAAGATGCTTTAGGATGTATCTCTGTCCTCTATGTTAGACTGTAGTGGCTTAGGAGGAGGAAGCTCTTGATCTTGGTCCTTGGCGCGTGCTGAGAAGGAGTTTGGCAGTGTTGAGTCAAAGCTGTGGCTTACAGGAAGTGTGCATTTTGGGACCCTTCCAAGATTAAGGTGATTAAATTTAAAAAATATAATCTGGCAAGAGACAGGCTATAGAAGGGCTGTGTAAAGAAATTGAAATCAGTATACTATCTGAACAAGAAATGTAAAGTGCTTGATACGTTTTCCAGCCATGTACAGTGGGCTCTCCTTTAACTGGAGCATTGGCATAGAAATGAAATTCTGGCAAAGCGCAGCTTCTTCCCCAAGAGTCATTGGCAGACTGATTGTAGAGTATCGCCATGTCATGTACCAACTAGCTTCAGCTACATAGTTCCCAGATATAATTCTTCTTTATAATGTTGACGTGATATGAAGTGGAATATTTCCTTTTATAATATTTCTTTTCTTTTTCCTTGCCTTTGAGAGTCTGTAGAAGAGAGTCTCAGAATGACGAATCCAGTGAGAAGCTGTGTGTACAACACAGTTCCATCTCCCTAACTTCATGCCTATGTCTCTTGCTGATTTTTATCCTGTCATCCATCCTTATACAATTTTTTTTGAAGCAGTTAGAAGCTCCATTTGACGGTGTAGTTACATGTAGGACTAGAGTGTTGTGGAGTGGAGTCAGAAGGCCTGCCTTGAGTCCAGCCTCCTGTTCCTGCTGCCAGGAGCTCAGCAGAGCCTGGGCCTGACAGGCTGAGCCTCCCCTGGGGTGGTGGCTCCTCCCCACTCCTCCCTCCCTTCTCCCACTACAGGTCTCAGTCTCCCAGCATGTTCAGGCCTCCTTTGCTTCCCAGCTCAGCAGGGTGAAGATGGAGTCTTTCTGGAACCTTTTGAAGTTATTGTCCGAGGAGGCACCTGGGGAATTTTTTGCTGGTGTTCTCCTGAGGATCACCTAAGCTGAAGGGCACGTCCTGCAGGAGCTTGCTTCCTCAGAGCTGTGGCCTTCTCTCGCCCTCCTCACTGTGTCATGAGGGAAGGCCTGCCTTCTGTCCTTGCTTCTAGGCCCCACTTCCTGGATCCCATCAGACCCTGCCCACTCTCTGTCCTTCCTTGCCTGTGGACAAGTGGATCCTGATGGGTGTTCCTGACCAAGGCTTCTCTCAGACCAGCCCAGGCTCCACAGTGTGCATTGTAGCCCTTCTGGGCACTACTGGCCCTGCCCTGCCCAGCCCCACCCCACCCCACCCC
>NW_026000082.1:22739338-22806770 GCF_001458135.2 Marmota marmota marmota
ACCCCACCCCACCCCACCCCTACTTTCTTTCTCTGGCCAAGACCCTGGCAGGCCCATCCCTGCCTTAACACTCCTCAGGGAGTATTTTCCCAGCAGCAACACATCTGCTTTGGGACTGTTCCCTTGGATTGTCCTTCAAGGCATTTATTAAAGAAGAAAACAATTTGCTATTTCTCCTGGGGGCTGATGTGTGTTAGGGTTAATAAACCTTAGTTGTACCAAATCAAAAAGCTATCATCTGTGTACTTCAGGTGGTTCTACCTACACCCCATCTCCCTTTTAAAAACATCTGTACTGACATTTCATATCAATAGAATCATACAATGTGTCTTTTGTATCTGGCAACTTTCATTTGGTGGTGCCTTTGAAGTTCATCCATGTTGCAGCATGTATCAGTATTTTGCTTCTTTTTACTGTTGAATAGTATTCCAGTGAGTGGGTATATTCCTCATTTTGTTTACTCATTCACCAGTTGACAGACATTTGGGCTGGTTCCACTTTTTGGCTATTTTGAATGATGCTGCTGTGAACATTTATGTACCAGTCTTTATGTAGACATGTTTTTATTTTTCTTGACTAGACACAGGAGGGGATCGCTGGGTCATATGGTAAGTTCGTGTTTGATTTTTTTTTTTTAAAGAAACTGCCAAATTGTTTTCCTAAGTGGTTGTTATCAGTTTTTGTTGCTGTCAGTAACATCTGAGGACTTCTGTTTCTCCATATCCTCACCATGAATGCCTTTGTTGTTCTTAGACCCTGCATAGGGACCTTTTCACGTTTTACCTTCCCAGCAGAAGATTCTAATATTGCATTTTTGGCTTCCCCATGTTTTGTGTCTTATTTATTGTTGTATTGTTAGCAGGAGTGTGTCTGACACAGAGTAGGTACTCAATAAATATCTGTTGAATGAAGGAACATAGAGAATTACTATTTGTATTCATCTGCGAGGGTTACCCTAACCAAATATCACAGACTGGGAAGCTTAAAAACCAGAAATTCATTTTCTCAGTTTTGGAAATTGGAGGTTTGAGGTCAAGGTGTCACAAGTTTGGTTTCTCATGAAGCCATTCTCCTTAGCTTACAGATGGCCACCATGTCACTGTGTCCTCAATTGGTCTTTTCTCTGTGAGCGCATCCCTGGAGTCTCTTTCTCTTTATGAGGACACCAGTCATATTGGATTAGAAACCAGCTTTATTATCTCATTTAACCCTAATTACCTCTTTAAAGGGCCTATACCCAAATGCAGTCCCATTGGGAATTGGGGATTTTGGGGGAGATGCAGGGCAGTCCATAACACCACTGTAGTGACCCACCTGCTGACAGGAGGGGTCATATTTCTCAGCATGGAGCTCCACAAGGGATGAGAATCCATAACCCGAAAGGTACCTTAGTGCCTTATGAAAGGCTGAGGTACCAGCCAAGTAAGAGAAGTACCGTCTTTGGTTGTAATAAATGCTATAATTTAGACCAGAAATTAAAGACATAGACTTGGGTCTTAATGGGGAAAATGGTAGGAATAAAAAAGTGCTAAAAGACATGACTTCTAAGGGAACTATCCAGTTCTTTTATGGTAGAGCCATTATCTATTGGCGGTCTGATTTTCTTTTAACTTGGTATACATTATGAAACTGTATGGGGTTATCCTCAGCTTCATTTTTTATGACCCCCCAATGTTCTCATACTTCTAAATTTTGACTGTAGTGCAGATGCCTCCACTGAGGTGTGCCACTTGGTAGGGTCAGAGGAGGTAGCGGAATCAGACAGTGGGGCAGACACAGCAGAAGAGTCTCATTCTTTTTGCTCTTTCGGTGGTGGCAGGAAATATGGAATCTGTCACTTCTACTTTGAGCCTTACAGCATCTAGTCCTTCCACAGCACAGCCCTGTGCCTTGCAGATTCTGAATGGATGCATTATACCTGAGACCTCTATTTTATTTGCAAATGTCCTGATTAATGAGTTTGATATCTCTGGTGTGACTGCCTGACATTTCCTCAGCTACGTGGCCTCCCCTTGCTTTCAGTGCCCAGGCTGAGAGCATCAGTCAGTCTGAGAGCTGCAGGAGAGGCCACGTGAAACTCACCTCCTTGCCTGCACCTGCTTCCTCCCCTGGGACAGGCAGCTTGGGACCTTTGGAGGCCAAGAGCAAGGCAGGCAGGCAGCTGGGAGGTGGGGGAACTTGGAGGGCTCCTGGGGTAGCTATATTCCCTCATTTGGAGATAGCAGCAGTTCCATAGCTCACGCAGGGGAAGGACCTGCTGGAGTTTTTGGACTGTGGAGTTGGAGGAGCCGAGGAAGGTAGGAATTCTTCTTCTAGCCCTTCACGTGCTGCTGCCAAATTCTGCCCTGACTCCCTGTCTGAATTTTGCTTTTACTTCTCTCTCTTTCCCCCTCTTTCCACCTGAGTTCACACCTTGGAAATAACACACTCCACAAGTCCAGCTCTCCCTCCTGCTCAGCTTCCCCATTCCCCTTTCCCTTTGTTTAAACAGTCTGTGAGCCCTGTGCGGTTTTAAAGTTGTATACTTTGGAGACATATTGAGTTTTAGTTTACTAAGGTTGCCATTACAAATTATCACAAACTGGATAGCTTAGAACCACAAATTTTTTTTGCTTCATAGTTCTGGGGACCAAAAGTCCAAAATTAATGTGTTAGCAGAGCCACATGCCCTCAGTAGGAGCTAGTGAAGACCTTGTTTCTGGCAATTCCTCAGCCCTTGGCAGCATAACTCCAATCTTCATGGGGCACTCTCCCTGTGTTGGTGTCTGTTTTCCGGTTTCTTTGGTAAGGACACCATTCATATTGGATTAGGCGCCAACTCTGTCTGTTATAATCTCATCTTAACTAATTACATCTGTGATGGCTCTATTTCTGTAATAGTAGTTTGGGATTCCAATGAGGAGTGACTATGATGATAGTCTAAATTGGGGTTTCTGAGACTAGGCTTGTAAGTAAATACTGTATTATAAATTTTTATAACATGCTTACTTATAAGATGGTGAAAAGATGGAAATGACATGCAAATTAGGAAGCAAAGAAAGGGGTAGTGAAATTCTCAGGTGTGAATTGTTGGAGGTAGACTCAGAAGAAATGGAGGTGAGTGAACCATTAGTTGCCAGCTCTTGGAGAACAATCTGGAACAACTGAGCTCCAGCCCATCAGGGTAAGACTTAGAAGCTCCAAATTGGGTTTCTGGCATTGAATACCTCCACCTGAGCCAATCTCTGAGCCTCGGATTACTCTGTCTCAGGAGGAGAATGATAGTGCCTTAGAGAGGAGTGATGGGAATTAATGAATTATGCTGTAAATGAGTTCAGGAGCTTCTCAGATGAAAGGTGTTGCAAGAGTAGTGTTAAACTTTTAATTACAACTTGGAACAGACACAAGAATTTATCTTCTCTTTTCTATTTATCTCAGTGGTTCATAGCTGTAACCACAAGTGTGGAAGTAAGCATGGTTGACCTAGAGGGCAAATCAAAGAGAAAATCAATCGGGTAGATGAATTCACTGGTCTTGAAATAAATTTCTGAGTTTGGTACACACTGTCCCCATTCTGACATGAGAATGATTTGCCCTTATGTGAGTGCTGGCTGGGTGCACTTCCACTTTTAAGTCCACAGTAGGGTCCTTGATCTCTGAATATGACCTTGTTGGTTCGTCAACTCCTGAATGGTTCTCAATCCAGAAGCATATCTCTCTATGGACATGAGCCATCCTAGAGTCTCTGTGACTCAAGACAAGCGGCACCAGTATCCTGTCCATATTGTCATGGATAGAAAATCTCTGCCTTCCATTCTTTATTTGATCTAAAGAAAATTCCTCTAAGAACAGCCTTGGCATCGTGCTTTCTTTTCTGGTGATAGCAGCAGCAGAATTCAACCATCCTCTGCTGGGATACAGCATCAAGATGGAGACCAACTGAAAGAATAGATAATCATTTATAATAAATATTTTGTACTTCCAAAGAAATACAGTAATTTGAACCAGACTCTCAAAGTGTATGGTCAGAGTTGCCAGAAGAATTCTAGGACCAAATGGCCAGATTGCTTTCCTCCATTAATATATGGAAAGTCCAGCATGTCCTACCATCAGGGCTGACCTAGAAATATTGTTGTGTCATTTCTGCTTTGGGAATGGTTTGGATAAAATTCATTTGTGTTTACTCATTTGTCTCAGGTCAGGTTCCTTGGGAAACTGACTCTGAGATGGAGATTTGCAGGCAGGAGGGTTACTGGGGAATGTGGAGAAATGAGGGGAGCAGGATGTGGAAGGGGGGAAAGTTGAACTGGGATGTAGTCACAATGAAGGCCTCACTGGAGTCTCAGAAGCTGGGATGGCTTCTTATAATTGCCCCAAATTGAGATAAGAGGACCAGGCCTTTCTATCTCTAATTCCAGCACTGACAGGCATCGGACACCTGAGCTGCCCTCCTCAGGAAGGGGTGTGGCCCTGGAAGAGCCAGGTGTTTTCAGTCCAGGACAATTCCCAGACATGGACCTGGCTGAAAACTGTCTGCAGTGTGATGAATAAAACCCCAGTCTTAAAGATGGGCTCCATGGAGATGATGGGAAGGGACCAGAGCATCTGCCATCCCTCTCAAGAAATTTGTACTGAGCCTGTGAGTGTCAGCAACCACTCAGTGAGCTTGGAAGCAGATCCTGCTCCGGTTCAACCTTGAGATGACCATGGCCCCAGAAGATACCTTGGCTGAGGCCTTGTGAGAAACCCAGGGCCAAGACCTTAATGGTGGCCTTGTGAGAGACCTTGAGGCAGTAGCAATGACCCAGTTAAGCTATGCCTTGCTTCTTGACCCTCAGAGACTCGAAATAACGCACGTGTGTTGTTGTAAGCCTCTGAGTTTTGAATATAATTTCTTATTCAGCAATAGATAACTTATGCATGCTCTAATCTCTTTGTTCCTTATCAAGGTCCCATACTTCTCCAGAACTAAATTCCATGCTATTTCCAGACCACAGTGTGTGCTTTCTTGTCTCCGTGGTTTTCCTCTAAAACGTGATCTCTACGTTGCTTGGAACACTTTCTTCTACCTTCTTTACTTAGAAAATTCTTGCTCATTTGTTTTAGCCTCAAGTACTTGGTGACTTATATTATATAATAATGTGTCAATAAAGATTTGAGTACTTGAATTATTAAAAAGTATTTCCAAAATAGTAAGTATTTGGAAGATTCCATTTAGAGACAGAGTATTTAAAGGTATTCAAAACTTTTAAAGCATTCAATATATTAAATATGTATTTAGGATCCATATGGTCCTGATCCTGTGGATATGAAGATGTCAAGAACCAAGATGCTCAATTTGGAACATGTCATGCTCCCTTTATACACGTTTACCTTTACTTAATTAGTTTTTATTTATCTTTTGGAGTTCATCTGTTATTTGCCAGGTTCCCTAGATTCTTAAAATATATCAGGTATATTTATATACATTTATCAATGCCTATATTTCTTTTTTGAAACATGCCCTACAGTTGTCATTAAACAGTTAATTATGTAAATGGTGGAATAATGTCCATTTTTTATTACTGGTCTGATGTCCTACCTATAATAGGAGGCCAACAAATATCTGCTAAATCACTTTAGATCCAGTTTGCTCTTTGTTTTCCCTCAACCTCAGAAGATCACATCCTTGGTGGGGTAGGTGCACTGTCAGCCCAATGTGGCAAGTGATTTCATGTTAGCCTCAATACTGGGTGTGATGGGAGTATAGTGGAGGAGAGGTGGAAGGACATCACAGATGGAAAGATAATCAAACTTGGTTTCGAAGGAGTAATACCAGTTTGCAAGTGGTGAACTTAATGAGAAGTAGAGTTTCCTAAATGGAAATAAAGGCAATGCTTTAGTCAATTTGTGTTGCTGTAACACAATTTCTGAGAATAGGTAATTTATAAAGAACATAATTTTATTTGTCAAAGTTCTGGAGGCTGGAAATTCAAGATCAAGGTGCTGACAGGCTCTATGTCTGGGGAGGGGTGAGTTCTGCTTCCAAGATGGCACTATGTGGATTATCCTCTGCAGAGGACAATGCTGTGTCTTCACATGGTGGAAGAAATGGAAGGGTGAACTTGCCTCCTGGAGCCCATTTATAAGGCATTCATCCATTCATGACAACTGAGTCTTCACGGTCTACATATCTCTTACAGAACCCACTGCGGCATTGAGACTTAAGTTTCAATGTGGATTTGGGGGGGGTACAGAAACATTCAAACAATAAAGGGGAAGCAGGATAATAGTGGATTAGAACAGAGTTTCCCAACCAAGTAGTGTGTGATGTGGATGGTATCCTGGGACTGCCCTGTCTAGGTATAGGTTTAACAATTTATTGATCTTTTAAACCTTTGTGCTTCCAGGTAGGGTCTGGGGTGACAGGAGCTCCCATTATACTCACCGTCATTCAAAGCCTTGTCTGTTTACCCTAGCTTAGCCTCAAATAGGATCATCTTCCATGTGATCCTTGACATGAATGAATTTGGGAGGCAATGGATCAGCTCCAAATGGAATAAGGCAGGTGTGATGGACATCAGCTGAGTCTGGAAAACAGGCTGTGACCACATGGTAAAGGATCTTCCATGCTCAGCTAAAGTCTAGATTTAGACTGTAGGAAATGGAGCACCAGAGTTAGTTTATCTGTTCTCGGACCCCATTCCCAATCCAATTACAATTATGAATAGTGTATGTATTTTTTAAAGATTTCAGATTAACGTGGTCCAAATGAAGTTGTAAATTCTACTTCATGTTTCTCAGAAGCACAATTCAGGTGGCAATTCTTACTGTTGCCTTTACTGCCCCCTTTCTTTGAAGATACTATTTTCAGATGGGCTTGATTGTGATCCACTGGTGACCTGGGTGTTGGGAGGACTGTGATTGCATTATAAGTTATTTGCTACAATTAGTAAAGCAATAGTGTCTTCAAATAACTCACTAATTAAAAAAAATTAAACCAGGTTTATAAGTTTTCCTAGATCAAAAGGAAGTTCTGTCTGGGTTAGAACAACAGAAATTTTTTGCATCACAACTGTAGAGACCAGAAGTCAAAATTGAGGTGTCAACAGGACCATGCATCTTCTGAAACCTGTAAGGGAAGGGTCCATTCTTGCCTCTTCCAGCTTCTCATAGCTGGAGATGGACACCAGCTTGTGGCAACATCCCTCCAGTTTCACAGAGCCCTCCTGCTGTACGTGCCTTGTGTGTGTGTCCACATGTCCCCTTTTGATAAAGATACCACTCATGTTGGATTAGGGCCCACCATATTGACCTCATCTTGGCTTGACTACATTTGGAAAAACCCTATTTCCAGATGAGCTCACATTCTGAGGTCCTGGGGGGTTAGGATTTCAACGTTATCTTTTTTGGAGATACAACTCAATCTATAGCAATGTCGTTTTCATGCACTTGGATTTTAATATTCTTTTTTAGGTCAGAATGAAGAGGTGGAGTTTGCATATAACCTATAGTCAAATTATGTCAATCAGAATATATACGTCCAAGTGTCTGCTCGTGAACTTGAATCCATCAGGCAGAAAAAAAAATAAAGACCACTGATGTAATATAAGCTTGTCTCATTGGTTATCCTTCATTCTTAGGAAGCTGGCCATTTAAGACTAGCTCACACCAGTGCAATGGTTATCAACTGTGGTTTACTGTCTAGAGACATTGACAGTGTTTGGAGACATTGTTGGCCATGATAACTTTGGGTAGGGGGAAGGTGCTACTAGCATCTAGCTGGTGGAGAGCAAGGATGCTGCTAAATAAAACTGTACGATGCAAGGACAGCCCCCCACAAGGAAGACTTGTCTTCAATTCCCAATCAGGTGTTGATTGTACTGTTGTTGAGAAACCTGTGCCAGTGAAGGTGTGCGTCTCAGCATCTAGGGTGATAGTAATAAATGTTTGGTTTGAGTTTGGTGTACCCTTCTCTCAAATTTTTCATCATTGGTTTTTCTATGAGACTTGGAGGTTCTCGATACCTTTGCCACTCTGATTAGTGTCATGGAATGAGCATGAATGTAGAATCCAGTCAGTATCCTCAAAGCCATTCAGTGATGAGAAGAGTTCCATATCCCAGCTGGCCCAACTTTTTGTACCAGAGAAAGCTGCAATAATAACTTTCAGATACAATATGTCTCACTAAAGCCCTTGGGAGAAAACTCTTTAGTTCACAGATGACAAGTGTTTTGGGAGATTAACATAAAATCAAAATATGAATGTGGTATGAAATTTCCTTCCTTTTTCCAATCAACTTATATTCTATTATACAAAGACACAGAGTGATCGTTATTTTTAATATGTTATGGATGGTTTTCAAACAACTGGATCCAGCAAACCAAAACCTTTAGGCCAAGACTAACCCTGAATAATCCCTGGTTTGAGGTTGGGTTTGATCTGGGGAACTGGACCCTGGCTTTTTCCCTGTTTTGCATGGCTTCTCACTTTGTCCTCAGAGTCCCATGGGTAAATATTTATTGTCCTTTCATCATTGGGATTGAAATTTAGCTTTCTGTATTCCTGGCCTATATGAATCTCTTGATGTTTTTTACTTTCGACCACTTGGATAGATCAATACCCACTCCCTTGATGGAATTCCCTACATGTTCTCTTAAGAGACTTAGACATTAATTCTTGGATTATAGGTTCCCTAATTCTCATTGCCAGGAGCATTTTCCTACCTATTATCTTCTTTTTGAGTTGGGTTATACTTCATGTTATGGAGGCTGGTTAAGAAAAAACTGTGAGGTAATTTGTTTTATACTTTTAGAGCCACAAAAAAATGAAGGAATGTTTCTAGTTCGGCCTCATTGGAAAGAAGGGAGAGGGATATTATATTTCAGAATAGAGGTTTTAGAAAATATTACTATTTCCATTATTTTTATTGATAATAATTATAAAGCCCCCTTAATTATAAATTATGTAATATCTTATCCTTGGGAACAGGAAATGCTTTCTCTTCCTTTCATATTCTCACATTGAATGAATTATCACTCTAATGCTGCATAACAAAAAAAAAACCTCACACAGTAGCATGAAAAACTATAAGCATTTATTTCTCATTCATGCCTCTGCAAGTTTGTTGGCTAAGAATTGACTGATCTGGGCTGAGCTGGCCCCAAGTTGCAGGTTTTGTTCAGGTCTGCTGCATATCTCTCTCAATTTTCTTATACTTGAGTCTGGTCTGTACTCAAGACAAGCTTTTCTATGATGATGGCAGAAGTACTAGATGCAAATACTTTTGGCTAAAAACAAGAGGTGTGGCCAAACTCAGTTTTAGTAGGAGTCTTGGATACTACTGCTATGAAAAAAACTTCCCCTGAAACTTAGTGGCTTAAAAGAATCACAATCATTTTATTGTCTCTCAGGTTTCTGTGGGTCATGGATCCAAGAAGGGCTTGGCTAGGTGGTCCTGACTTGGGATCTCTCAGGCAGGTGCAGTGCAGGGGTGGATGGAGCTGGCACGGCAGGCGGCTGACCTGACCTCTCTCCATGTTGTCTCTGAGTGGTCTAGTTTGAGCTTCTACACAGCTTGGTGGCTTTAGGGTCATCAGACTGCTTACATGGCAGGTTAGAACTCCTGCACAGGCATTCCAGAGAAGCAGATGGAAGGTACCTATCTTTTCCAACAAGGCCTGGAAATCATGGAGCAGCACTTCTATGCTTTCTACTGGCTGAAAGGGTCACAAAGCCTGCCCACTTTCAAGGGGAAGAAACACAGATCCCAACTCTCAATGGGATGTGTGTGAAGGTCACATTATAAAAAGCACATGAGGAATGAGTGATAGTGTTACAGCCATTTTTGGAAAGTACAATCTGCCACAGTGGTGCAGGGAAATATTCTATGCCCACAGTGGGGAGAGGAGAGTGGATATTGGCTAAACACTACCTCCAAACACCACACGCCTTTTGCACATGGTATAGGGCTATAAACAGAATGCATATGAAAAATTCCCTGTTGGCTAACTGTATTAGGTTGGGTGCCCAGAAGCATGGCCTAGATGGAAAGCCTATGTAACATGTTTAGTGAGGGGTTTTTCTTTTGGAAAACTCCTAACAGGGTAAGAGAAGCAGCTGAGGACAGGGGCAGAAGTAGGTCATAATGTGGTTTTAGAATAAATTTGACTTTGACTTAATCTTCTCAGAAGCCCTAAGTATGAATTGCACAACAAAGGTTGTCCTGCCTTGAGGTCAGGAGGTTGAACTTTTATTTTCCTGTCTCAGTCAGCCACAGATGTTATATGGGGAAGGTGGGGGAACACCTGAGATACTTCTCAGACATCTCTATGCAAGAGAGTTACCTTTAGCTATGGAGAATCCTCCAGAAAAGAGTGTACATGTGAGCCATAAGCAGCCAACACCTGGAGCAGCAGCAGCAGCAGCAGCAGCTGGAGGGGTACAGGCTGTGGTTTGGGTATAATTTAAATGTTCCCTAAAAGACCCATCCCCCGGGTAGCAGTATTTATCCACTGGGGTGTGGGATTCTTAGGTCATTGGAAACATGCCCTGGAAGAAGATTGTGAGACTGTTCTCTCAGTCTCTCTGCTTCTTAGCTCGAGATGTGGCTGCTTACTCTGACAAACACACTGTCACTATGATGTTCTTCCTTTACCAGAGGCACACCCTACCCAAACTTGGATGTAAGCCTCCAGAACCATAAACCAATATAAACCTCCCTTTGCTTTGTAAGTAGCCTTTGTCAGATACTTAGTTATAGTGATGGGAAACTGACTAATATAGGTCACCTGCCTAGTAAATAGAGATATGCATGAGACATAATTTGTGCCCACTACAGCCCACCCCTTATACCATTCAGAGCTATTTGCTTCTCACTTTAAGCTTATGGACTCTGTCTTCTCACAACTTCTCTAGGATTCTTGGCCAGAATTTTTGGATTAGTAGGACAAACTACAGTCCCCATTGTTGCAGTTGGTCCTGAGGTCATAATGGATTCCCATAATCTTCCCTGTCCACTACCCTTTCTGAATCCCTCTCTTGGCTACCACTTGGCTGCCAATCCTTATGTAGTGGAGTGACCCAGACTTTCATGCCAGGGATCTGAGCTCCTGTTATCATGCTCTGATCAGGCTGTATTTTTGTACTGTCCAGTTTACAGTTAAACCACATGTTGAAGTACCAGAAGACACCCCAGTGACATCCCACCCCAGTGGATCAGCTATTATATGTATCATGTGTTGCATGTATTCCCCCATTTTGATCTTGAAGAAATATCACAACTTCCACATGTTGATCATGGTCAAGCCCTCTTGCTAATAAGTGGCTTGCATTCTTTGCCTACTGTTGGAATGAGGAACCTAAAGTAACCAGGCAGACAGCAGATACTGCTTTAATTTTATCAAAAAACTGTTGCATGATGGAAGTATTTCTAGACCTACAGAGTCTATAGTATTGTGAGTTGGAAGCACAAATTTCCCAAGTGACACCTGGGGTAATAGTGAGTGGGGCCACTCCTACCTCATCCTCCAAATCTGATTTCCAGGTGGATATATTCTATTTATTGAGAAACAATCCTACATAATGGCTCCTGATTTAAAGTTTATATGGCCTCCCAAAGGACAGTGCCTTTCCTGTGCAAGGTGTTAAGGCCAAGTTTGCACCTTAGCTATGTTTTCAAGATGTTGTTCCAGTGCTTTCTAGAGCCAACAGCAGAAGAATGGTGCAGTAAATAGCAGGATCAGTGGGTCACATGGGCAACTTCTTTGTTATAATGTGAACTTATTTGTCTAAAATGAATTTATGCAGGATCAGATTTTTCAGACTTTGAGTTGTAGTCTTTGGGACAGTAGCAGTGGCAAAGGCCTACAGGTAGGAAAGACAAATCTATACCTGGAATATTTGTCAATTCTAATCAGGATGAAATATCACCCTTTACAGGGTAGCAATAAATGAACTTGTCACTAAGCCAGTTGATTTCCTTTAAGCATGGTACCATATAGGGGGTACTGCTGTTTGTGGCTAACAGGCTAAACATTGAGCAGTGGAAGAACCAGATGAACCTTAGAAGGGAGGATCCTGTGCTCCTGGAACCATGGGTATCATATTCAAGGCTGCTCCATTCACAAGTCCATTGCATAAACACTGATGGCCAAGGACAGAGGCTGGCTGACATCTACTGTCCAGGTGCTTGTTAGTACCACCTCTGTAGTCAGTGCTCATTAGTAGTCATTAGCAGGTAATGCTGACCTCCTCATAATTTGTGCCCACTCCCAAAGGTCCACCTACATGCCCTTTTATATATTTCCTTGTCTCTAGTCTTCCAATTTGTTCCACCCAAGCCCAAGCCCCTAATCCATCAATGGATCCTTTCACTACTGCCTGTAAGTCTGTATGTACATCCTCACTTAAGGTCACTTTTCTCTTCCAAGTGGACGAGGCTCCACCCCTGGGAGTGGGAGTGATGGAGTTGTTTTTAGAATGGTATGTAGTCCTCTGCTAAAGATGGCAGGGCCTCACTCCAGAATCTGCACTGAAATTCTCTATTGAGGCACATATCCAAGGCTCCTCACAATACCTTTATCACAGCTGCCATTAATGTTCTGGGCTTTGCCTGGTCATGTGGCCCAAAGGGCAGGGCTGCTTGTATTGCCGATTTAGACCTATGGCTGGACTTATGCTCCAAATCCCATCAGAACGTGTAATATTCTATGCCACCCATTTTATAGATGAGAAATTATGTTCAGAGAGGTTAAATAATCGGCAAGGTCTTAGAGCTGGAGAGCTGGAAGGAGGTGGCTCACAGTATTGCCTCTTCTATGCTTTCAGACCTATTTCCAGGATATCTATGAATAGAAGAAAAACTCACCTGTGGCTGATTGCATGTGGATGAATTGGCTCGCCCTTGACATGCCAGATGTAGATCAGTTTTAGTTTTTCAAAATAGGCTGTGACTCAGGTACCTGTATTGTTCAAGGACAGGCTCTGGTGCTGTGTCCTTCCCTGACTCAGTAAGTGATTCAGACTGAGAGTTGGCTAAATCCGGGAGGACTTTGGGATCGCATTATAACCTTTTAGGTATTCATCTTATCCCCTAGCTAAGAATAGATCAGGACCAAGAATAAACCCTACTGAAGTTGTCCTCTTCCACTAGAGGTGTGAGGGTTTTTTTTGTCCCCTGCATATAGGGACCACTACATTTTGAACTCGACTCTTTCTTCTGTCCAGTTGCCCTTGGACTGACTGGAACATTAAGGAATTGGTTGGCTCAGAAAGGTTAATTCACATGCCCAAGCTATTTATGCAGGAGCCGGGTTTGGACCCCAGATGATTCAGCTCCACCGAGTCAGACCAGGCCCATGCCATAAATAAATTTGATATTTATTGACAATGATTGATGAGAAACTAATACATACTTATTTAGCTGTGTCTTAGGGAATTTACAACTGTTTGGATCAGGATCCATATAGTAACAATATTGGATTTCATTCTACTTTATTTGATAAGGTGAACTTTTAATGATTGACATAAAGATTACTCTGGTAAACCTTTATGTTCTTTAACAAATTAGAATAAAAAACAAACAAACAAAAAGTCCCAAAATATTTATGTTCTTGGGACTCAGGAGAGTTCTTTTAACTTTTATTCATATTAGTTTATAGACTAGTGAGAGGTAGAATTTTAGAAAGTATGGTAAAAATATAAATAACTCTTCTGATTTTATTGAGTGAAGTTGAAAAATAAATCACTGAGTCCTTTAAGGTTAATATAATTTATTTTATATGTTCATTTAACTTCTTAATTTATTGATATATATCTCAAGACATATATCAATAATATATATTTATATATGATATATAAAAATAATATATATTTTTATATTATATTTATATATGTGATTTTATATATCACATATAAAATATTATATATGTAATATTTTATGCAAATAAAACATATACTTTTGACTTAAAGAAGAATTTTATATATTTAAATATTTTTATATTTAAATATTTATTTTATATTTAAATATTTTATATTTATTATATGCAAAATAAACATATACTTTTGACTTAAAGAAGAATCTAGGCTCCTTCCCCAGTCTTCCTAAATAAGTCTTCTAACTACCCAAGCAACTCACTCCCAGTCTGCCCTGAGCAGAGGAGGAGAAGTTTGGAGCATTGTGTAAATGAACAAGATCCAAAAATGGGAGCCCCTTCCAAGTCCTCTCCATGGTTCACATTATAGTGCCAATAGTATGTTCTTAGTGTGGGTCAAACCTGTGAAAGTTTATATTTGAACAGAAAGTAAATTTCAAACTCCATCCCTAACTTTTGGGCTCTTACCTCCTTTTATTTCCATTAGGGGAGATACCTTTGAGTCCTGCCTGCCTTTCCACCTGGCCAAAGTGGTTGCCTCTGTATCCGAGCAGGAGAGAGAGGACAGCCTTGGCCTTCTTCAAGCATCCCGCACACATGTGTGGGAATAAGACAATGAGTCACAATATTTAGATCATCAGATATTTGTGATTATTTTATATGGCTGCTCCATCAGCCTGCCTAACGTGGAGAGCCCTGAGGTTTCTTGTTTAGGACCAGCCTGCATTTCTCCTAAGAACTCACAGGCCCCTGGACTACTTCACTTCTCGTCCTGCCCATACACAAAACAGACAGTGGGCCGCAGGTGGGCGAAGGGACTTTGTTAACTACCACAGCCCAGTCTCCTTTCCATACAGGCAGTAGGAGTGCATGCTCTGCTTCTTCAGTCTCTCTTGCAGCCAGGCCTCAACAGATGCAAAATATTTCTGGGTTTGGGCTAAAGGTCGAAATCCAGTGGGATGCTGCCTTTGCTTTTCACCTCACCTGACTGTCAGAGTTTCCCACAGGACTGGCGTCTAAACCTGGAAGCAATTGACATTCGAGCCTGGTGGTGTTGGCAACAAAGATGTAATGACTCCCCTGGTGAATCCAGCCTTTGCTGTTGTTCGGCTTCTGCAGGGAAGCAAATCCTGGCTCTCAGTGTGGATCATTTGGGAGGGAAAAAAAAAGGCCGCAGGTGGCCTTCCTGTCTCTTTTGACTGTAGAAGGGTTGCAGAATTTTCCTTCAGCTTCAGATCTTCGCCATCAATACTTTAAGTCCCAGAGGCCCTTTTCTAACCAGGCTAACCCCTGAGTCATTCCCGAATGCTCCCTTCTCCCACGATGATTGTATTCCTCTGTCCGTTCACAATTTTAATTATGAGTTTACTCAATGGGCTTCCCTTCGGGTTAACTTCTCCTGGTAACTCATTAAACCTCTGAGTCACACATTCATTATTATAGAGAGGACCAAAATGAAAGAACAAGAAGGAGCTGTGCCCTGGGAGAAACCCGGGGTGGCTCGCTGTGGTTAGGTGTGACTGAGCATCTGGAATCTGTCTCTTCTCCCCTTTGGGGAAGGTGTCCTGCGTTGAGTGATGCTGTACTTAATGCAGTGAGGTCATTGGTTGTGGCTGAGTCTAATGTGAGTTTTTGCTGTCCTATGACACCAGCTTATAATTCTGGTTAAAGCTCTTCCCTCCTATCTAACTATGCCCTCCGACCTTAGGTGGTCTCTAAACAAGGATGTGATTACTCATTAAAAAGGAAGCCCAGAGGCCGAGATAGGAGGATCATGTGTTCAAAGCCAGACTCAGCAACTTAGTAAGGCCCTATGCAACTCAGTGAGACCCTGTCTCTAAATAAAAAATGCAAAAAAGTGCTGGAGATGTGCCTCAATAGTTAAGTGCCCCTGGGTTCAATCCCTAAAAATGTATCCCAGTCATAATTTGTATCTTTGAAAGAACATTAAAGGGAACCAATTCATGACCCACAAAGACACTTCTTAATATTTCCTTTCCTTCCCACTACAAATTTTCCAAAACCACCCCTCCCACCAGCCCTCCAAGTCATTTCTTTCCTTTCTTATCCCCTCCCCAAGGTGAGTTAGGTCTTTGGGCCTGGACAGGACACTCCTTTGTAAAATGGGTGATCTGTTGTTAAGATTAACTGAGATAAAACTTGTCAATACCACCCATATCATACTGGGACACTGTAAATACTCTAAAGGTTGGCTATTATAATGTTCAATTCAGTCTTCCTAGCCTCAATTTTGATTTCTTCCCTCTGATGGCATCAAAATCTGGAAGCTGAGAAAATGGTTTCTAAATAAGAGTAACAATAGATGTCATTTACTGAGTATGACTTGTGTCCCAGGCACTATGCGAAATCCTTTATGTGCATTATCTCTTTAATCCTCACCCCAGCCCTGAGGGACAGCTGCTGTGATTATCCCCATTTCACAAATGAGGAAACTCAAGACTTAGAGAGATGAAGCAGCTTGCCCTAGGCCACAGAGCTGGTACTGGTGGAGCTGCATGCAGCCTTATGTACTTCCAAGGCCTCAGTTTCATGGCTTTGCAAAAATTTGCAAATAAGTGTTGCCCATGAGAGTTTTGACTATGGAAGACCAGTGCCTCATGTTCAGAGACTTGGGAACCTCAGAACAAGTGGCTTGCTCTTGCCATGCTGGATCAGCCCCCACAGGCTGGGGTGAAATCACCTGGCCTGTGCCAAGATGAACCCTCTGAAGTTCTCCTTGGCTTTCAGAGTTAGAGATAAATGTATTTCTCTGCAAAGGCTGGCATTTATTTCTTAATAATCAAGTTAGAAATGGATGTAGTCTCCCTAATCAGCAAAACAAAGGTTTTCTGTACTTTTATATGTGCTGGAAACTACTAATGAGTTCTTGGGGATTTATCACTGACTCTAGAATAGAAGTAGAAGCCAGGATATTTGGAGTCAGTGAAAACAGGGTTTTGCCAAGATACTTCAGCTGCAAGGGAACCTTTAAATATTCCACATATCCGGTGCTGCATCTGTGCGGGGGAATTTGAGGATGAGCTGATGTGGATGCCCGAGCCCTGCACAAAATCCTTCTCCTCCAGATGTTCTGGGGCCTCCTGTGCAGGCCCTTTGTAGCCCTTGCAGATTGGCCCCTTGCGTGGCTCTGCAGCTGAAGGTCCCCTCTCTAGGCACAGTACCATTTGCACAACTCATTTACCCCAGAGGCCACTGAAGAATGTGGACTTCTGCACCAAGTTTGGGGGTTCCCAAAAGTCTGTGTGTCCAAGACTCAGCAGCAAGGGTGGCTGCTAAGACTGGGGTCCTGTAACTGATGCCTGTTTCTGCTTCACCTGAGAGTCAAATGCCATTATTATTGGTGGCAACTCTTTGCTATTCCTCCTTCTCCTGCCTCCTCCTCCTTCTGCTCTTTCATCCCTTTTCTTCTTCCCCTCTTTCTCCCCATCTTACTTCTGCCCCCCTTTTCTCCTTTGAAAATATGAATAACAGAAAAGAAAATGTCAAGCTTCTTCTCTGGGAAAACACCAAATGGTAGATGACGCAGAGCAGTGGGAGGTCCCAGGGCATAGGGATGGGTGGCCATGGTGGCTTCCGTGGAGGCTTTGGCCACAATGGGGCAGGAGCAGTGGCTGCTAGAGGAGGCAAGGCTGAAGACAAGGAGTGGATTCTGGTCACCAAGTTGGGCCACCTGGTTAAGGACTTGAAGATCAAGTCCCTGGAGGAGAACTTGATCTTCTCTTTGCCCATCAAGGAGTCTGAGATCATTGACTTTTTCCTGGGGGCATAACTCAAGGATGAGGTTTTGAAGATCATGGCTGTGCAGATGCAGATTCGTGCTGGCCAGCGCACCCGGTTCAAGGAGTTTGTAGCTATCAGGGATTACGACAGCTCCAAGGAGGTAGCCACTCTATCCGAGGGGCCATCATCCTGGCCAAGCTCTCCATTGTTTCTGTGTGGAGAGGGCTATTGGGGGAACAAGACTGGCAAGTCCCACACCCTTGCAAGGGGACAGGATATTGTGGTTCTGTGCTGATGTGGCTCATCCCTGCCCCCAGAGGTACTGGCCTTGTCCCAGCCCCTGTGCCCACGAAGCTGCTGCTGATGGCTAGTGTTGATGACTGCTACATTTCTGCCAGGGGCTACACTGCCACCTTGGGCAATTTCATCTAGGCCATCTTTGATGCCAGCCCCAAGAAAACAGCTATCTCTGGAAAGAAACTGTGTTCACCAAGCCTCCCTATTAGGAATTCACTGACCATCTTGTGAAAACCCACACCAGAGTCTCTGCACAGAAGACCCAGCCTCCAGCTGTGGCTACAACAGAGGGTTTTTATACAAAAAAATTAAAGTGAATGAAACCTGAAAAAAAATGTCAAAATGTGGCTGATCATTCACTCATGCATTCATTCATTCCTCAAACATTTATAAAGCACTTGCTCTAAGCTGAGCATGGAATGGGGGATACAAAGGTAAATAAGAAATGCTCTCTATGGGATGTGTGTAGTTCAGGAATGCTGTGGTTAGGTGTATCCCCAAAAGGCTCTTGTGTTGGCATCCTGGTCCCTAGAGTGACAATGTTAAAAGGTAGTGGGACCTTTAAGAGGTGGGGCTTAGTGGGAGGTCATTAGTTATTGGGGGGGGGGGCATGACCTCAGAGGGAATTAACGTAATTCTCATGAAACTCCAGTCTTGCTCTCTGGCTTCCTGCCTTGCAATGTGATCTCCCTTTCTCTGTCTCTTGAACCCCACCTCTGTGATTCCATTTGCCATGAGACCTTCAGCAGAGCCAAGCAGAAGCCAGCACCATGCCCTTGAACCTCCAGAACTATGAACTATGTAAATAAATGTCTTTTCTTTACACATTTCCCCGACATAAGTATTTTTCTATGGTAACAAAAACCAGACTAATACAAGAGGGAAAAGGCAGACATCTGACAGTTTTAACAAATACCATGTTCCCAGAACTTACTGTGCACCTGGCATTGTGCTGAGTTACCCTTTCACTGGATCATCTCATTTAATCCTCAAAGAAACACTCTGAGGGGGAATTCTGGCACTTGATCCTCTTATCCATGAGGCTGAAGCAAAGACAGATTAAATAATTGGCCTAAAGTTGCACCACCAGCATGTCACAGATCTCACTTGAGCCCAGGCCGTTCTGACTCCAACATCAGCATTACAAACAGTTCTGCTGCCTCTTACTTAATTACAGCACACTAAGACAGCATCACATAAGTAGGGTCTAGCAGAAGTGCAATCTGAAGCCTGGGAATTCACAGTACATGAGCTGGGCGACGGGTAGTGATAAGAGAAGAGCCCAGAAAAGAAGCTAGACCAAGACTGTGAAGGGCCTCGCATCCAGTACTCACAAGGTAGAGTTTGTCCTATAGGGAGTGGAATAATATGGCACCTTCTGAGAAGAGAAGGAAATGATCAGACTTACATACTAGACAGTCATTGTTTAAAAATAGGTAGAGAATATAGTCCCACAATTAAAAATCCCTGAGTGTTAGGTGTTTGGAATATAAATGATGCAGCCTTTTTCCTCTTTAGTCTTTTATGTGTTTTCTGAATTTTCTTTATTGAGCTCATTTTCTTATGCATACCCAGGTGTAAAGAGTTGGTGTGTTGGAGAGGGCGAGTTGGTGGCAGTCCAGAGGCAGGGGTGCTGTGAGGAGGGAAACTTGCTGGTGAGACCACGGAGAAAGCAGTTGAGGGGTCTAGGGCAAGTAAAGGGCTTTGCAGAGACTGGATCTAACTTGATCCATTAATCCTCAGTCCCTCTCCCAGAGCCTAGCAGGCCCCGCACACCTCACAAATACATATTAGTCAACGAATGAATGCGCAAAAGAGGAAAATCGCCACGTGGTTGGAGAAGAGGGCATGGATCTGAGGAAGATTTTTGAGAGACAACCTCCAGAAACCACATCATGGTGCCATGAGGATGCAGTTTCTTCCTTAAAAAGCAAGGAAATTGTCTTCTGATATGTGGTAGAAAATGTGGGAAGAAATTCACAAAGGGAGATGTAAGGGATGATGACTGTTTTGAATATGTTGACTCTGATGTTAAATGGAGAAAACAAATGTAACCACTTGCTGCAAAATCCAAATTGGGCATGGAAGTCAGATGGAATGGAGAGAGTATATACCTTGAGGGATGATAGTCCTGGGGGAGCGTGGCTGCTTTACGGAAGGGCAGGAGAATCACATTGAGAAGTGTCTTAAAAATCTTCCAGTCCACAGTCCCTCTGTCCCCATTGTCAGAGAATTCCTAGTTGTCCAAGTAACTTAATTCTAACTTCATGATTTATTTTATTTTATTTTTTTTATTTGTTTTAATTAGTTACACATGACAGTACAATGACCTTGACATATCATATATTTGAATCACATGGGATGATATCTCATTTTTCTGAGTATACAGGTTGCAGAATCACATTGATCATGCAGTCACATATATACACATAGTAATAATAATGTCTGTTTCATTCTACTATCCTTCCTATCTCCCCAACCCCTTCATGTTTTAATTGCTATTTATTTTATTGCGTTATATATGCCCACCAAGTGTACAAGTTCAGAGTTTGTAAAATTTTCACCAAATTAATACTTCTATTCTCTCCCTCTGGGACCAGGAATGGAACTTGAGCCATGATAAGAACAACAAAAATCTTACTTTTCCTACTTACAGTCTTTGCCTGTCCATCAAGTATAAACGTTATTCTGACTTGTATCATCATAGACAAATCTTTCCTGGCTTGAATCTTTGAATATATGGAATCATTCAGCACATTTTCTCTTTTTTTTTGTCTGACTTTTTCCCCTAAACATTATGTTGTTGAATTTCATCGTTGTGGGTTTCATGAATGAAGTCTGTTCTTTCTTGTTTTCTTATCATTGCATTGGATGTCTGTGCTACAGTGGAATATATCCTTCTATTGCTGGTGAATATTTGGAATATTTGGGTTGTTTGTAACTCAGGGCTACAAGACTTTTATGAATAGTCTTGATTATTCTATTTTGAAAGACCAAACCCTTATTTTTTTTTTGTTCTGTATGTATTCAGGTATGAAATTACTGGGGCACAGGGCATATGTGTGCTTAACTTTTATAATCACTGCATAACAATTTGTAATTTGCTCAAATTTACATTTTCATCAACAGTTTATGCAGTTTATTTTGTTCCATGTCCTCATCAACGCTTAATATTTGTATTTAACTTTCCTGAAAGGTGTGTAGTAATATCTCACTGTGGTTTTAATTGAATTTCCTGATGGCTAATGATACTGAGTTTCTTTTCTTACTGGCCATTTATCTGTTATTTTTTTTCTTATGAAGTGTTGGTTTAAATATTTTGTTGGTTGATGGAAAGCCCATGCTTGATAACTCCAATATATGGATTATCAGTGGATCTGTCTTTGTTCTCTGTTTTTCTCTTGGCTTTCTGTGGTTTGGTTCTGTTTCCTGGAATGCTTGGTAGTTCACATTGTATCTGGACATTATGTATGAACTACTGTAGAGCTTGTGGATGATTTTTCTTCCTTCAGATAGCATAGCATTTAATTTTCCCAGATAGAGTATGATAAAATCACCTTAGTCCTGTTTAGATTGGTCTATTTCTGGTTTGTTCTTCATCATAAATCTCTTCCAGAATTTAAATTAAAAGTCTGGTGTTTAATAAGTCCCCGCTTCTTAGTGATCCCTGAATCCCAATTTTTGCCTTGCCCATTGAGTCTGCTTTCATCCTAGGCTGCTGATTTGTATTTGGCCTCTACGCTTCCCTTGTGTATTATTGAATATACTAAGGGGAAAGCGTGGTCCTGGACAGGGGCCTCCCTTCAGTGAATATTTTGACTCCCTAGGATCTTAGATCCTTTACTGTTGGCTTGTTCTCCAACATGTTCAAGCAGTTAACTTGGGTGAATGTGTATGTGTGTGTGTGTGTGTGTGTGTGTGTGTGTCTGTAAGTGGGATTTTGTTTAGCTTCCACAGATGCGCTTAGCTAGAGTGTTAGTCTGATAGTAGCTACTCTATCACAGATGGAAGAATAAGCATCTATTCACATTCTGAATAATTTTTAGAAGGTCATTTCAATAACTTCTTCCTTCTTTCAGTATTTTTTGGTAGAAAAAAATTATTAAATCATAGCTGCCATGAAACTTTACACAACCCTAATGAACTGGAGCAAAAACACAACCTAGATACATACATTTATAAATATTGGATTAATGTTGTACATAAGATATTACCTTACTTTCCCATTTTTGTTTTGTTCAGTACTGGGGATTGAACCTAGGGACACTCTTCACTGAGTTACATCTCCAACTCTTTTTATATTTATTTTTTATTTTGAGACACAGGGTCTTTCCAAGTTGCCCAGACTATCCTTGAACTTGCAATCCTCCTGCTCATCCTCTAAAATCGTGGAGATTACAAATGTGTGGCACTGTGACAGGCCCCATCTGATTTTAAAAATGTTACTCTCTATATCCAAATATTAATACACATTCAGGAATTAAAAAAAAAATCTTGCTCAAAATTCCTAACTCTAGCTTTTTGCACTCAATGACAAAATATCACAAAATAAACAAAATTGATGTTTTACTTGAAGTCATTCCACTAGTCTTCAGGGTATAGGCCATACGTTATCAACTGGCCCCCTATAGTAGATGCTTGTGAGGGACCCCATCAGCTACTCACCTATGCGGACCAGGTGGTAGATGCGCTTGTATAGCTGATATGAGATGGAGTCCCCACAGATAAGTTTTGTCCAACAAATCATACACTCTGGCACCTCTTCTTTGATCCATCCGTTTCAGCATCATAAACTTCTTTAGGCAGATTCTCTATAATGCTACTTATTTGAGCTACTCTAATTTGTTTATCTTCAGTCAGCTGAGTTGCTAGTTGAGGCTGGTGAGGTGTTGGAAGATGGGAGAGAACTGGGACTTGTTCTTGATCCACCTGTGAGGCTCTTGCTCTGCCTGTGGGGGTTCCTGCTCATAGACAGCACCCAATGTGAGTCACTGAGGGTAGTGCCCTATCTTTTGAGGCTGATGAGGGTTTGTACACAGTTTGGGCAGTCGTTGAGGGAAGTTTTACCAGAAACCATACCTTTTACCAGAAACCAAGTAGATGGAAAATACAAGTCTCTGTGGAGGCAACCTCAGTACACAGTGCTTGGCCTTTCTTACAAGAAAGCCCCTTCTTCCAGTGTTTACTTGTTTTTGTGGTCAAGGACTTCAGTATGTCTCTATACTTTCTGGGTGGCAAGAGAAAAGCAAAACCATGTGTTAGAAATGTGGGGGTTTCTAATGCAACCAGGAGCAGAAAGTAGGGGGCTGGATTCTAATTATTTTTCCTCCCTTCCTCCTGTAAGGTACCAATATGGCTATAGTGGTCACTGTCTAGCATAGTATGCCTTCAATTTCTGGGCAGATATATTAAGTATTTAAACAAAAACAGGTTTCTTTGTTAAGAAAGCATCAATTTCACTTACATACACCAATAAGACCATTTGCTATACCAAGAACTAAAAGAATTTAAGATGTAGAGTTTCACTTTTTATTAACTGAATTAATTTAAAACTTTTATGATTAATTAAATTTAATTAGATTCCATTTACCTTTTTAGAGCAATTTTAGGTTGACAAAAAAAAATCCATCTGCATGTGCAGTGAACTCCTCATATATCCCTTCTTTTCCTCATACCGTTTACATCTCAAATTATTGTGGTAAAAGATGCAGTTTCAAAACTGAGTCTAAGATGCATTCATTTCAAGTGGCTTCTCAGCCTCAGCAGTAGCTCACAGTGTAGACATGGAGGGGAGGACATAGGGGCAGAACATTTTACTCAGAAGTACAAATACAAATATTATGGATCAATGCAAGTATAAAGCTTTGATTAGGAGCAAGCATCAGAAATTTTGAAACACCTTTTAAATCAATCAACTTTGTCTAACTCCTGGTTATACAAAACCCAGGGTGGCATATGGTCCCAGGGTAGAATGTTTCTATTGGACATACTCTTGGGGAGCAAGAGTATGATACCATGTTCTAAGCAAAAAGCCAAGTCTTTTCCCCAGGTGATCCTTAATGGCTCTGGAGAGGACAGCCTTGGCTAAAATTGTGGTGCATTAATAAAATGAGGCAGCATTAGAAACATTCCCAAAGGGCTCATTTCCCTTGCTTAAAAATTTTTAAATTGTGGTAAAAATATACATGATATAAAATTTACCATTTTCACCACTCTTAAGTGTAGAGTGCAATGGCATTAAGTATATTCAGATTGTGTGACCCACCACCATCTCTAGAACCATATATTTTTTACACCATTGAAACTCTGTACCCATTAAACAAAAACTCTCCATTCTCTCTTCTACTCTTCATCCTAGCCTCTGGCAACCACCATTCCACTTTTGGTTTCTATGAATTTGACTACTCTAGGCACCTCATATAAATGGAATCATACAGTGTTTGTCCCTGTATGACTGACTTATTTCACTTAACATTATGCCTTCAAGATTTATCATGCTGTGGTGTGTGTTGAAATTTCTTTCCCTGTTAAGATAGACCATGTTTTGTTTATCCTTTCATTGCCAATGGACATCAGATTGCTTCCATTTTTATTTTTGTTTTCTAACTAGAAAGTGACTCTCTGGTGAGGTATTTTACATATTATCAAGGAACTATGGCTTCCTTGAATTCTTTGGAATAAATATAAAATTTTCAGACAATAATTTTTAAATGCTAGAAGAATCGTCCAATTTATGTTGTAGTAAGTCTAGGGACTGAATAAGGTGGGTTTCCAAAATCCATCAGAGGATGAAAAACATCCTCAAAGATACATGGTCCAGTGGGGGAAATAATGATTATGTTAATCATATGTGGGCAGAGGAGATGGGAGGGACATCCAGGAGTAAGTTGGCAATGTTTGGCCAGGGTAGAGAGAAGAGAATTGAATCCAGGACGAGGAATCTGGATCCAGAGGGTAAGTGGTAGGATGCTACTAAAAGATTGCACATTGTTTTGTTATTTATGGATTAGCTTATTTTCTATTCAAGTAAAATATTTACATTCTTTCAAAGTTAATACTGTAAAATGTGGTATATTCAAACCAATCTAGCTTCCTTTCCCCTCCCCATTGTTCATTTCTTTCTCCCACAGGTAATTCATTTTTGTTAGGTTTGGATTTACTTTCTATTTCTTCTTTTTGAAAATATAAGCAAATATGTTTATCTGTCCATCTTGTTATTTTTTTAATTCAAAAGTAGCATACTGTGCACATTCTTCTGTATCTTACATGTTCACTTAATTCCTTCATGACAGTGTACAGAGATTTTCCTTATGTCTTTCTGTATCTGCATAACATTCCAGTATGTGAAAGTATCATAGTTTATTTAACTTGTCCACTATTGATGAGCATTTGGGTATTATTTTGATTTATTTGCTGTTATAAATTGTACTTCAGTGAATAGCCTTGTGCACATGTCATTTTATGAGGTGCATTGTGTTTTGGGGATAGATTCCTAGGTCAAAGAGTCAAGGCATAAGCAATTTTGCTGTATATTGCAAAACAAAACAAACAAAAAACTCTACAGAAGTTGTAGCAGTTTGCATTTTTGCTAGCAAAGTGTGCAAATCTATTTCTTCAGTCAATCCAGCAGAATATACTGTCAAATTTTGGATTTTAGCCAAAAGTTCTGATAAAGGGCAAATGTTTCTTGGTGTCATTCTGATTTTCATTCATAGAAGCTACTAGTATTTTAGGGAAAAATTGGTGGAACTTAACAATTAATTAAATGTGGAGATCAATGAGAAGGAGAGTCAAAGGATTAAAAAAGGTCAAGGAGAAGCAGACATAGGTGGCAATTTACTGTTTGAGTTGCTCAGGGGATGTATTCATTAGACCCTTGGAGCTAAGAAAGAGGTCACTACCTCCACCTAAAGATGTGGTTGAAACTGTGAGATTGCATAAATTGCCAAATGTGGAAATGTAGATGAGAAGAAGTGCAAGAAAATATATTTCTAAAACAGGTACAGTTGGATCAATCAAATTATCTACCTTGTCTATGTCCCCTTCCTTTTAAGTTATGATTGAGGTTTATAATTTTTATTTATCTGTTGTATCCCCTTGTGAAATACTTGAAAAGATAGTGACAAATGAAAGGCCCTGGTCCCTTGTCATTCACACTGTGGTTCTGAGATCCAGGAGCAGGGACATCACCTGTCAGCTTGTTAGAAATGCAGAAGCTAGGTCACAGCCTGTAGCTGGTTGTGGCCACCTTGCTGGGAGGGAGGTGGTGGAACAGTAATGCCTGGGAATCCCCTCTGGGAACATTATGGAAGTACCCTTGGAAAAGCCCAAAATCTAGAGGGAAGGAGCAGCAAAAACACTTTATGGATAGCAGAATTTCTGATAAGGCATTATGGACCTGGACTTCCCTTACAGAGTTGTTATGAAGACTTCAATGAGGTAAACCAAAAGCATATCCCACAACGCTGGCATGATAGGAGGAAGTCAAGGCACCACCATGACTCAGACAGGAAAACAGAAACCACAGACAACAGTGCTGTGATGACCCCATGCTCCCAATTCCCCAGAAAAGCAAAAATGAAAGAAAAACTAAATGGAGACACTGAAGAAGGATTTGATAGACTTTCAGATGAATTTCTACATTTCATAAGTCAAGAAGAAAAAAAATCTATCAATGAAGAGACTCATGAACATGGGAAAAAATTGAAGTCAGTGTCATCCTTAAAAAGTTCCACTCATAAGTCAGGTGATAATAAATTAGAGGAGATCCCAACATATGAACAGAAAGGAGGAGCCTTCTCCAATTTCTTCACTTCTGAAGAAACTATAAAGCTCATGAAAGGTAAAGGGTAACAACATCTTTCTATCCTATTCAAGTTGAGACCTTTGGTCTTATATATGAGGGAAAAGATTGAATTACCAAGCATGGACAGGAACAGGAAAGACATTCCCTTTTGCCAAACCTTAGATGAAAGGCTCAAAAGAAACCAAGAAACAATTTTTTAAAAGCAGCTCACCAAAGGTACTTGTTTTGACTCCAACAAGGAAACTGGCAAACCAAATAACCAAACGCTTCAGAGATATAACTAGGAAACATAGTGTGGTTGTTTTATGGTGGAACAGCTTATCTAAGCCAAATTAATTATATTCAAAGTGACATTTGCATCTTGGTTGGGACTCCTGGTCGTACCAAAGGTCATCTGAAGAATGACTATTTGGATCTTTCTAAACTAAGCTGTTCTGCACTTGATGAAGTGAATTGAATGTTAGAAATGTTAGATTTAGGTTTTGCTGAATGAGTTAAAGGTATTATCCATGAATCCTATGAAAATGATTCTGAAGACAATCCTCAGACTTCACTTTGTCTGCATTGGTATACAAACTTGCAGGGAAGAAAATACATGAATACATGCAGCCCAGATACGAACAAGTTGACTGTGTTGGAAAAGTGACTCAGAAGGCTGCAAGTACTATGGAACCTTTGGCTGCCCAGTGTCATTGATCTCAGAGGCCAGCAGTTATTGGAGATGTCCTTCAGGTACACTGTGGTGATGAAAGGAGCGCTATTGTATTCTGTGAGACCAAGAAGAATATAACTGAAATGACCATGAATCCACATGAAACAGAATTCCCAGTGTTTCCATGTGGCTGTTGCATGGTCAAAAGAGAAGTTACACTGAAAGGCTTCCAAGAAAGTGGTTTTCAAGCTTGGGTGGCAACCAAAATGTCTGTCCATGGTTTGGACATTCTCGAGGTTGATCTGGTGATTCAGAGTTCTCCTTCATAGGATGTTAATCCTATATCCATCACTCTGGAGGCATAAGTATAGCTGACCAGACAAGAATTTGCATATTTTTATCAACCAAGAGAAAGAAGTCAACTAAGATATGTGGAACAAAAAGCAGGAATTGCTTTTTTTTTAAGGAGCCATAGCACATTTATTTTCACCTACACTTAGTATTCAACCTTGTGAATATACAGAAATAATTGCCATTCATCTTCCTAAAAGTTGATAATAGGGGTGGCACTTGATTTCCTTTTGCTTTGCTGGGATGAACAGTTCTACTTTAAATATACCTTTACACATCTCAGTGTTGTACCCAACAGCAAATAACTGATAACAATTGGAATTTTGCATAGAATAAATACATTTTAACTTGGTGCAAACAATGCCAATGTGTTTTCCTAATGAAAACATGAGCAACTTGATCTTTTTTAATAATTGTTCTATTTTTAAAATTTTTTATTTGTTTTAATTAGTCATTCATGATAGTAGAATGCATTTATGTACTTTGATATATCATACATAGATGGGATATAATTTCTCATTTTTCTGAGTGTACATGTTACAGAATCATATTGGTCATGTAGTCACATATATACATACAGTAATAATGTCTGTTTCATTCTACTATCTTTCCTATCCCCACATCCCCTCCCATTCCCTCCCGTCATTTCCCTCTAAGGTAATGCTATTCTTCCCTAGTGCCCCCTGCTTTATTGTGAATTAGCATCTGCATATTAGAGAAAACATTCAGGCTGTGGTTTTATAGGATTGGCTTATTTTGCTTAGTATGATATTCTCTAACTCCAACCATTTACTGGCAAATTCCATAATTTTACTCTTCTTTAAAGCTGAGTAATATTCCATTGAGTGTATATACCACATTTTCTTTATACATTCATCCATTGAGGGAAACCTAGGTTGGTTCCATAGTCTAGCTATTGTGAATTGAGTTGCTATAAACATTGATGTGGCTGCATCACTATATATGCTGATTTTAAGACCTTTGGGTATAAACCAAGGAGTGGAATAGCTGGGTCAAATAGTGGTTCCATTCCCAATTTTCTGAGGAATCTCCATACTGCTTTCCATAGTGATTGACCAATTTGCAGTCCCACCAGCAATGTATGAGTATGCCTTTTTTACTACATCCTCGCCGACATTTATTGTTGCCTGTATTCTTGATAATTGCCATTCTGACAGGAATGAGATGAAATCTTAGAGTAGTTTTGATTTGCTATTTCTCTAATTGCTTAGAGATATTGAACACTTTTTCATATATTTGTTGATTAATTGTATTTCTTCTTCTGTGAAGTGTCTTTTCAGTTCCCTAGCCCATTTATTGATTGATTATTTGGATTTTTAGTGTTAATTTCTTTTAGTTCTTTATATATCCTAGAGATTAATGCTTTATTGGAGGTAAATTTGGTAAAGATTTTCTCCCAATCTGTAGGTTCTCTTCTCACTTTATTAATTGTTTCCTTTGCTGAGAAAAAGCTTTACTTTTAAATGCATAGGTGTTTCTAAAATTTAGTTAAATCAAAAAGCATGAGTGCCATCAGTTCTCTGGATTTTATTTCTTATGCTGATGTAGATTTTTCCTGATCATCAGTGCATATACTGATAGAAGAGAAAGAAGCAGTGGCTACAGCCTCACACAAATTTCTGGTACGTTGAACCTTGAACCACGATCTCTTATCATCTCTGATAAGCATTTTGTGACCATGATTCTGGAAAGCCCAGAAGAAATCCCAGATGTCAGCTGAGCTTGGAAATAACTTAACAGAAAGCTAAGCAGTAATGCTGTGTCCCACAGGGCCAGAATATGCCCCCTGAAAGATATTTGCTTTGCTGTTCCTACATCAGATCCAGAAAGGTTACAGGCAGAGTGGATGACTGAATGCCCTAAGTACCCTCCATGATAACTAAAATTGAAGAATATTATGATGGGGATACTCTTCTAATTCTAAGCAAAGAAATGACTGATCAAGTGGCAGGTCTGGTCAGGCAGGCTGGTCAGGTGGCCAGGCAGGGAGATAGAATTGACCAGGGGAGTTGGTCAGGAAGTCATCAAGATGGTAGAAGAGAGAGTAGGGACAGAAATCAATTGAGAAGTGGGGGCCAAATGGAGTCAGTTTACCAGTATGAGCTCACCTATTTCTGCCTAATCATGTACATTATCCCCCAAATCTTAGGTCATCATAGAGAAGTTAGTCCTAGTTTTTTAATAGTTGTAAACAAATGTACTTTCCAGCTATACCTTTGAATTTAGAAAACCTCCTTAAAAAATAAGAAATGCATAAACTCTGGGCTGGGACTGTAGCTCAGTGGCAGAGTACTTGCCTAGCATACAGGGAGGCACTGGGTTTTATCCTCAGCACCACATAAAAATAAATAAAATAAAGGCAGGCTGTCTGTCTACAACCAAAAAAATTTTTTTTAAAAAAACAAACAAACAAACAAAAAAAACAACTCAGGTTGCACCCTAGACCTATGACTCAGAATCTGCATTTTCTCAAATTTCATAAACAATGCCCTTTTGAACAGTTGGACTTCCCTGGACAAAATTGAAACACAGTTTTATTGGTTGTGCCTTAAATTTGCAATTTCAAATCATAGCAAGACCCTGTATTTCCTACCATGTTTCTCTAGTGGAACAGCTTTTATAGTCCCACGGGGATTATTCAATTCCTTCTCCCTTCTGCAAATCTCTCACTCACCCTCCCTTTTTTATTCTCAAGGTTCTTCCCTATTTTATTTATTTATTTTGACCATGATTTTATTTATACATAGGCCACCTTGATACAAAAAAAAAAGTGCTGTGGCAACGTACAAAAATATATAAAGTACCATAGAATAAAAATCTCCCCTATTCTAGGCAGAAATTAGAAGCCATCAGTGAGTACTCTTTTACAGTGCCACCACTGTATTTTCACCAAGCCAGCATCTACACCTCCTCTCCTTCTCTATATAGTGTTGGAAGAAGTGGCCCTCCTTAGGTCAAAGACCTCTCTGTGTATGCCCACATTCTGAATCCCCTTCTCTAGATGTCTTTTGGTCATCTTCCCTTCCATGGCTCCCTCTTTTCTGGATCATTCCCATCAGTAGGAAAGCCTGATCTGCTATCAACTCTCTTTTTAAAAATCACTCTTTCCATAACCACTTATCTCCCTCTGACCACGGGCCTGTTTCTTTGTTTCCCTTCACTATAAAACTTCTTGAAAGAATTGTTGTTATGCTGTTTCTAACCCTCTGCTGTCCCTCCACTTTCCAGTTCACTTCAGTCTGGCCTCCACCTCTGCCTTGTTGGTATACCTGCTCTTGTTGAGGCTCCCAGGGACCCCAGGTTGTCAAATCCAATAGATACTTCTAGAAAAATCTCACACAGCTGACCATCTTTTTCGTCTTGCAGTAGACACGCTTGGGTTCCCTGGGACACCCTGCCCTGATGACCACCCTGCTCCCACTGCTCTCCCTCCGCCTGCCTCCTCTACCTGACCACTTGGAGTAACCCTCTTTCCTTTCTTTCTCCATGCTTTCCATAGAGGGAACATCCATTTCACAGCTCCCCATAACCCTCCTTTTCCCTTTGCCTGATACTCAGCTCGTTTCCTGCATTTACACTGCCTTCCCGGCCTCTGTGGGCGTTGGTGTTTCTGATCACTCGCAGCCCAGATGCTGTTGCTATTCATGGAAGCATTTTCCTAAGAGTTGGTTCCACATTTCCCCCTGCAGTGTCTGTCAGTGCCTTGAGAGTAATAGAAATGGAATTTATTGAAAGAAAAAAAAAAGCAAATACATACCTGTGTGCATATATACAAGGAGTCTTGAAAATCTAAAATTTAAAATATATTTACCTTGAAGAAGATGCAAAAGTGAGAATGTCTAAAATAGTGTTGGGCACTTAATGAGCCTTTGAGGTTTGGTTAACTGATTGAATAGTAGCAATATCTATAGGTTCCTAATATGGCAAAGATCTTAATGAGTATCACTCTCATTGTTTGAAAGGATGTTGAAGTATCTCTATTTTAAATGATTCAACTCAATTTATGCATTTTATTAGACATGGAAATAGTTTAAGAAGCAATGAATATCAAGGTATCCATAAAGTGATAGACTAGTGACTTTTGATTAATAATATAAATGTTATAAACAAAATATTTTCATATTAAGATGAGCATATCTTAATACAAATATATGTTTTGTGTGTGTGTCAAAAATAATTTTTATTAATGTTGCTAAATGAAAGTATTGATACTGTAGGTGAGAGCAAATGAAGAGAATTCGAAAGGAAAAAGAAAGGAAGACAGACCTCAACAGATCAGCAATGCTTTATTAAGCAATGGAGGGGCACATTTTCAAGAGCAAAAATGTGACAGGCTACAACGAGAGTCTGTTTTGTAGGGTTTAGCTGGGGAGGTCATGGGAGGTGTTGATCAGTTACTTTTGGCGGGCTTACTTTCAGGGAGCAGGGGCATTTTGGCAGATAAGGGAGATTGCAACAGGTCATATTCCTGAGCTTCCTTTTTCCCTGAGGGTATTGTTAAGTCTCCATTTCCTTCATTCCACACTCTAAAAGGGGCTTCATGAGTTGGGGTGACATCATTATATCTGGCTACTTCCTGCTGGGAAGGGTGTCACTGGGACACCTTCTAGAGTCTGAAGGATGAACATAGCTCTCACATGTTCTTGGGTGGTGGCCTGGTGATGGTGAAGACATGTTTTTTTAGAAACCTCTGGAGTAGATTAACAAAACATGGGAAAAGGCAGAGAAATAAGATAATCAGGAGAATGGGGGTCATAATGGGACCAATCCAGGTCGGGAGTCCTCCCCACCATCCAGGGGAGGAGGAGGTGGTTGCTAGGTTAGTGCCTTGTTTCTTTAGCTTCCTTGTCTTTTATGTTAATAAGTCAGAAATAGTAACTTATATTACTATTTCTGACTTATTAATATAAAAACAGAAATCTTCTTCCAGATATAAGCATAATCCTCCTTTTTCCATGAGAACTAAATCTAGACCTCTCGGGTTTGGAAGGATGACAGTAGCCAGAGAGTCCACTCGATCTTGGATGTCATTCATTTGGGAAGTTATATTGTCAAGTGATTCCCTAAGGGCCCTGGACAATTGCTCATACTTGTCTAGGGATACACCAAGACCAGCTGTTCCTGTGGCTGCCCCTGTGAGGACTCTGAGACCCACAAGGATGGGAATCAGGCCAGGGTTCCGCCACCTGCGATGGAGAAAATGGGTGACAGGGATAGGAATAATAGAGGTGTCCTGGGTGTAGGGTAAAGGAGGAACTGCTAAGGCAGTACAGGTTCCCATCCGATTGGAGGGAAGGTATAGGTAGACCTGACCCCCACATAGGAAGAATACTCCCTGCTTATATTCCAGGCCTCCCTAGGAATTAGAGCAGAGAAGCAGTTCTAACTGATCTGTATTCAGCTCACTGTGATAAACTGTCAGGTGGTGCTTAGATGTGCTGCTATAAGTGGTGTAGTTTGGTGTTAGCAGTAGAGGGAATCAGGTGTTCAGAGGTGAGTCTTCCCATGTTATGGTGGAGGAAGAGAAAGTAAGGGTAAGAGGTGGGAAGCCCTCTGCAATCATTGTTTTGAAGAGGTTCAGGGTAGCATAAGCCGTAAGTGGGGTCCCCTGGTTTCTGGGGATTCAACCTTGACAAAAGGCTGATGTTGTGGATGTGGTCAGCCCTGATATAGCCTGAGAAGGGGTGTATTAAAGTGGGTGAGTAGATTTGATTCATTGTCATATCCTCCTGTAGTGGTAGGCGTTCATATGGGTAGAGGGAGTGAGAATAGTTAGGGTGAGGGAGCAGTTTGGGTAAGCACCCCGGGGGTTTCCTCCCTGAAAAGAAGGCAACAAATGAAGAGGGGCTTGGGATTGAGGAAGACCTTGAATAATATGGCTGAAAGTAGGGGGCAGGGTCTGGAGAGTGGTGGAGTATGAGTTAAGTTGTTGGGTTAGCGTCTGGAAAGCTGTTGGCTGTTTTAGGGACATTAGATTGGGATTCTAATGTCCCTGGTATAGATGGTGATAGAGCTGCATAGAACTTGTAGCTCAAATGTTGAGGGGCACAGGGATGAAGAGCCATTTAGTGGAAGAAGTCTGAGTGTACACCCAACAGGTTGACCATACTGGGTTAGCCTCAAAGAGGAGGGCAATTGAGGAGTTGAGGAGGAATAAGAGATTTCATAGTTGTGGCCACAGAGCTGGGAGAAGGGGAAGGAGTTGTGGATGAGGCTAGTCCAAGTAGAGCATAAGAATAAGCAGAAGGAAAAGAAAATAATTTGGAGGGGGCAGAAAGGAGAGAGGGTTCCTTGGAGCTATAAGTCAGTAATCCAGGAGAGGAGAGACGGAATGAAGTGGGATGTCCTTTGAAGAGGGGGTATTCCAGACTGTGGGGTTGATCCCAGCTAGTAAGGAATGATCAGGAGGCTTAAGGAGCACAGGGACTAGGTCCAGGTTGGAATGTACTAGAAAGATGGTAGTGGATTGTAAAGGGAGAATGGAGATGGAAGCCTTCAGTTTATGAAGGGGGGATGGGCAGTTTGGCATGACAATGAAAGAGTGGGATAGTGAGAGAGATCCAAATGTACTACAAAAGAGGGAGGTGACTTTAGGGGATACACAGGGGTCCCAGATACTCCCATAATAGGAGTATTCATTTTACAAGTAGGTCCATGCCATTGTATCAGAAGGGAAAGACTTGCCTCAGTGTTGACCCCCAAAGAAACTGCCTGTCTGTTCACCATCCCTATAACCTGGGGCTCCTTGGAGTATCACATGAGGTGATGGGGCAGTGGAGTCCAGGCCTCCTCATTCCAGTAATTCAGTGTATGGGACTTGGGGAAAAGTCTGTACCGAGGGCAGGGGTGTCCTCCCCTGGGGACAGTCCATTTTCTAGTGATCCCTTTGTTCACAGTTGGGACAGGGCTTGGTGGGGGGACCTCGGATTTGGGCAGGCTTTTGCCCAGTGTCCTGTCTGTCCACACTAGAAACAGGCCCTGGGAGGAGTACTAGAGGGTTTGGTGAGGCCATGGGCAGCAGGGGCTGATTTGGGGTTATAAATGGCCGAGGCCCATAGTTGATATTTAGCTTTGAGAAGTTTCTCTTTTTCTTTTTTGGCTTCATCCTCCTGATTATTAAGTACGTTGAAAGCAGCATCCAGAAGTTGCTGCTGAGGGGTTTCTTTTTCTAGCTGTCTAAGTTTTTTCGGATATTGGGGGCAGAACAATCAACGAGTTGAACATGGAGAAAGAGAGTACTGGCAGGGGTATGGAGATCCAGGGTCGTATAATTAGTAGTGGCCTCAGTAAGTTGGGCCCAAAACAGTGTGGGGTTTTCATCCAGGCCTTGAGTGATTTCCCTAATTTTATCATAGTTAACCTGAGTATGAGAGTTTTTTTGTCATGACTTCCAGGAGGCGGGTAATCATATGTTGGAGTCAGATAGTTCCCAGGTCTTGAGATTGGTATGACAAGTTAGATCCAACCGTGGAGAGTAGTATCCACCACAGGACTGGCGTGAGGGTTTTGGATATGGAGGAGGTTGGCATTTTCTCTTGCTGCTTGCTAAATTCAGGCACATTCATCAGGGGCAGGGTGGAAATGAGGGTATAATAATTGTCTGCTCAGTTGAGATGGTAAGCCTGACTCAGACGTAGGAATTCCTTTTTAAATTTGGTGGGATTTTCAGAGAATAAACCTAATCTGTCCTTAATTTGGGAAATATCTGTCATGGCAAAAGGAATATGGATTTCATATTTCCTTTCAGCCCTGGCCACCGCCCAAAGGGAAAAGGTATTTTATTTAGAGAAGGGTTTTGGATCAAGTGATTGGAGGTAAAGATACGGGGGATGGCGATTGGGGATTTGATATTTTGGGAGGAGGTGAAGATGAGAGGGCAGAAGGTCCTTCAGGCTAATAAGGCATCTGCTATTTTGGGGACAGTAAAGGAAGAAGAAGGTTGGGGGTCAGAGTTTGATTTAGCAGACTTGTAGAGTGGAGAGTCAGTGAGAATCAATTGTAGAGCAGAGCAATGTTGTCATAAAGAGGGCTTTGAGCAGAGGTGAAGGAAATCTTGGAGGTAGGGAACTTCAGACCATTTGCCATTTTGTTGGAGGAAATTATCTAAGTTCTGGAGGATTTGGGAGTCAAAGGTCCTAAATTAGGGCAATTAACTTAGGTTGTCTATTTTATATTGAAGCCAGATCTGGGTACTCAGCCTAATATGGCATTTGCTTTTGAGGACAGATTGGAGGTGGAGGATTTTGAGATTTTTAATGGGACAACCTAACAGGGAGTCCTATGGGATGGATTGGTTAGCCCCCATGTTGGAGAGGTTTGACCTGGTGGCGGTGGAGATCAAAATGTTCCTTGATGTCTCCTGTCACTGGACAGAGTTCCACCAGAGAATGAGAGGGCATCCCCTTCTGTAGTCCCAATGGTGGAGGATCCCTGGGGTCAGTATGAGCCAAAATGCAAAGGTTTCAGGCAGGGTGTCTCTGTGAGAGACTGGAAGGGATCTTACCTCTTTGATAAATGAGAAGGCTGGTGTTGCATGTAAGAACAAAATGGCAGAAAGTGACTTCTGATCTGGAGATCTGAATACATAAGATAATAAAGGAATTGGAAAGGATATGGTTAGGAGGAGGATGCCTCCAACACCAACAAAGGACCCAGTTTAGGTCCTTGTTCCATCCATAAGGCAGTAAGGTAGAAAAAAATCTAGCCCAGGATTGGGGTCAATTTTGGGTTGCGTACCAGCCACCATTGAGCTATAGTGGACTCGGAGCATGCGAAGGGCCTCCCTTCTATCAGGAGGAAAGAAAGAAATGGTAGGAGATGAGAAGAGAAAAGATGGTAGAAGTTCGTTAGGATAGGAAGGGGTAGAGAGCCCTAAACCCTGTTGTCCTGGGTTTTGGCACCAAATGAAAGTGAATACAAAAAGAAAAAGAAAAGGAGACAGATCTCAATGGATCAGTCATGCTTCATTAAGCATTTTCCCTAAGAGGGAAAATGGTGATGGGCTGCAACAAGGGTCTGGGTTTTATAGGGTTTAGCAGGGCCAGGTCATGGGAGGAGTTGGTCAGTTATTTTTGGCAGGCTTACTTTCTTGTGAGCAGGGGGATTTGGGCAGATAAGAGAAAATTGCAATGGGTCAGATTCTTGAGCTTCCTTTTCCCCTGAGGGTTTTTTAAGTCTCCATTTCCTTCACTAGGTAAGGTCAAGTGCCTCAGACTAAAGTAATCAATAATGTGATTGAATTATTAATAATGAAAATGTATCAATAATGGAAATTGAATAATGGGGGGGGGAAATAATGAAGCTGAAGAAAAGTGTTTAGCTAAATGATCTCAGGCAAGTCCTATGCTTTCCTCGGCTCTAAAACATGAAGATTGGATTTAATTGTCTCTAAGGTCTTTCCCAGTTATAAAAATTCTGTTCTGCAATGAATCTATACTTCCAGCTCTGTGATTCTGTTGTTTGTCTTTCCAGTGTGTGTTTGATTCTTTTATTTATTTATCTGTCTACCTATTTATTTATTTATGACAGTGGAATACATTACAATTCTTATTACATATATACAGCACAATTTTTCATATCTCTGGTTGTATACATAGTATATTCACACCAATTCATGTCTTCATACATGTACTTTGGATAAAAATGATCATCACATTCAACCATCTTTAATTACCCCATGCCACCTCCCTTCCCCTCCCACCCCCATTAAGAAAAAAATACTTGATAAATGCTAATGGAATCCTTCTGTTAGAGAAAGAAAGAGATAGGATCCTAGAGTTTGGTGCCCGCTTCCTCTATAAGTAAATTTTCCTGGTCTTTCAGGGGTGGGGGAAAAGAAGGAGAAGGGAGGGTAAGGGAGGGGAGGAAGAGGAGGAGGGAGAAGAGGAGAGGAGGAGGAAGGGAAGGAGAAGGAGAAAAGAGAAAAGTAAGGAGGGCTACAAGAGATGAGAGAAAAGTGTACAATGTTTCCTTCCTCCTCTGAGAGGGAGGCTCTCCCATCTCACTCAAGGCTTGTCAGCACCTGCATGATGGACAGCACCATGCTGTGAATTTCTAAGGTCTGGCCTTTCTGAGCCCAGGTTCCTGGAGATCACTAATAAAGAATTTTGCATTCTTTAAAAATGAAATGAACGCAGGGAGGGCCACACAGAGGACTTCAAAGATAACATTCTAGACCTTAAATTGAGTGCTTGGTTCAAGAATTTCATTTTTCTATTTTACTTCGTATAATAGCCTGCGTGACATAAATTCTTTTGAACCAGTTATATTTTCCATGACAAAATTAATGCATTAAAATTACATATCACCTTAAAATGAGACATTCTTATTTAAAGAGGGGCTCACCTCCAGAGGAATAATTAAGAGACTATAATATATCAATGCTAAGGGTTTCAGTAAAAAAAACCTTCCTCCTCCTTCCAAGGTGTAAAGTCTTTCAAGTAATGCAAGCAGGTAGTGGTAAATATCCCATGTGAGAATGAGAGTATGGACAGTAAAATAGAAGAAATTCTAGATATTTTGTGGAGCCCAGAAAGACTGGCTTGGATATGACCAGGGAAGTGTTTCATCTTCTTAAGAAGTCCCACAATGTACAAATAAAAGATCATGATCTTGCCCTTGAGCAGAGTTGGATGAGAACCCTTGGAGTGGACCCCAGCTCTCCCATGTTCTTGCATTCAGGTTATAGGAATGAGCCTGAGCAGCCCTCAGTGGCACATGCCTGTAATCTCAGTGGCTTGGGAGGCTGAGGCAGGAGGACTGCAAGTTCAAAGCTAGTCTTAGCAAAAGTGAGGCACCAAGCAACTCAGACACTGTCTCTAAATAAAATATAAAGTAGGGCTGCGAATGTAGTTGAGTCCCCCCGAGTTCAATCCCCAATACCAAAAATAAAAAATTTAAAAAAAAGAATGAGTCTGAGAACTAGGTGGTCACTTAACCTTAGGTGTATCATGTGAAGTTTAGGGATCCTTTTGAACTATGGGCTTCACCATTTGCATACCTGAGTACTTACTTGTATACCTGAAGGAAGAACTAGGTATCCCTTAACCATTCAGTTCTCCCATGTCCAACCAGCTATTCATTTTCCAGTTCTCATCCTTATTTTCTTTGTGGTTCTGCTGGACAGAGTCAATCAACTCATCAGTAGTTTGGTTTCACTGAATTAATTATCTGAGTTCTCTTACTGCCATCACTTTACCTTCCCCTGTCCTTCCTCCTTCTTCTGAACATTTTAGCATTGACTGATGGCACTTGGGGTGTTTATTGAGCATATACTCTGTGCTAGGCACTGTTCCAGGTGCTGGGAGCAAATGGGTGAACTGTAATACATCGGTCCTGCACCACTGTAGAGTATTGTATAGTGGGAAGGAGAAGGTGGATATTAAACAGCCATCAAAATAAATCAAAATATATTTTCTTCCATGCCAAATGGAGAAGATGAGGTACTGTGAGAGTCAAAATAGGGGTGACCTACTTTAAGTCAAGTGGTCAAGGAACTCAGCTGTGAGAAAGTGGCATTTAAATGGTCACTTGAGTGATTATGAGTCAGGCAAGTGAAAAGAGAGAGAAGAAGGCAGGTGTGGTGGCAAACACCTGGAATCCCAACTCCTCAGGAGGCTGAGGCAGGAGGATCACAAGTTTGATGCCATCATGGACAACTTATTGAGACCCTGTCTCAAAATAAAAAAGGGAATATTGGAGATGCAGATCAGTGATAGTGACAGTGCCTAGCACATGAAGGCTCTGGGTTCAATCCCCAGTGCCACAAAACAGAAAAGAAAAGGGAAGGCAGAGTGTGATGGGCAGAAGGTAATGGATATGCAGGTGTTACGAGAGTGTTGGCCAGGAGGTCTTGAAAGAAAGCAGGGGCCACATCCTGGGCATGCACAGTGGTATTAACAGGAAAACAATGGCTGATTTCTCCTCATGTGAAGGATTTTGTGCATATCTTCTCACACTGCTATTAGGGTACTGACATGGAAAATGCCCATGATCAGTTGTTCTATGAAAAGAGTAGTATCTGAAATGTATGGTATAATTCTACATATACATCATATCAGTTAGAACTCAGCTGCAGGTGCTAGAAAGCCAGTTAGAACTTGATTAAATAAAATAAGTACTTATTAGTTTACATACATGAAAAGTCCATATTAGGACTACCAACAGGCCTGGCTTTATCAGGGGTTCAAATGTTTTAGATCAGTGCTGTCCATTAGAGATACAATGTGAGCTATATGCATGTCTTCAACAGGTAATCAATATAAAAAATATTAGTGAGATATTTCACATCCCTTTTTCACAGTCTTTGAAATCCAGGGTGTATTTGATGCCTATCAACACATCTCAGTTTGTACTAACTAATAACATTTCAAGTGCTCAGTAGCTAGAGGCTATCATTTTGGATTGTGCAAGTCAAGGCTTTGGGTTCTTTCCATTTTAATACATGTGAGCATGAGTTGGATTGTCTACTTAGAAGTCTGAGCAAAAGCTCCTTTGCATGTCATTGGCACTGAAAGAGTCATGTGACTACCTGGAACAAACCTGTGACCAGGATGAAAGTGGCTCACCCAGTGGCTTAGACTGATATCACATGTTATACCTCAGGAGTTCAGGGGTGGGTGGGCCTCACCTGAACTCCGTGTATGGGATAGACTTTTATTTCCAATTATCTGACCTTGAGTAGAAGTGTTGGGAGATTCTGTCCTCCCCATCTGGAAGAAGACCCAAGGCGGACTTTTAGTGGATATTACCTAAAAAATTAGAAGTATAATTCTAGGTGCAGGGAACACTTTTATTTCATTTTATGTATTTCAGTTTCTTTCTACTAGCATGTAACTATTATATTTTTATTTTTGCTTATAATGAGGAAGATAAACTTTTGTTGTTGTTGTTCTTCCAAATGGGGAAATGATGTAATACTAGGGTGATCAAACATGTTGGTTTGCTTAGAGTAGTCCTGGCTTATACCCGTTGTTACAGTGTAATTATCAGCAGAATCCATTTCCCCTGGAGAGCATCCCAGTCTTAGAGCACATGATGATTATGATGGGTACTGATAAAGTTAATTGAGATTGAATATGACGAAGATGAGAGAATGATTTGATAGAGTGCCTCAAAGCCTAGCGAAAGAGTAATCACACCTTATATTTCTGCACCTTGAGGGAGTGAGGCATTCCAAGAGTCAATTTTTCTAACTTGAGCTTGGCTCTTTAAATATCAAAATGCTTTAACATTTAGCCACTTTAAATGAAAACTTTACCCAGTTGTATATTTTCTCAACTTCTTAAGAGGAGGATACAAACATAATTGAAGTACTTGTTAACACAGCAGTTGCAGAGCTTTCTACTTGGTGGACAGAAGCTCACGGCTATGTTGTGAATGGATTACAGGTGTGTGGAAACATGATCCTTCCACTCTACCTCTATAGAGGCCAGGTGAGGGGATTGGAGTGATGGAAGTCTGGATCAGCTCTTCCTCCTGTGTTATCTGAACAGATTCATTTTCTAGGTGCATCTTGATTTGTAAAGGATTGAGAAGCACTGTTTTTTAAAATTTATTTTATTTTATTTTATGTGTGTGTGTGTGTGTGTGTGTGTGTGTGTGTGTACATGCCATAATTCAGAGACTCTGGCAGGGTCACCTAGGGTGGTCCTCCATCTTGTGGTTACAGAGGGAATTTACATTTATCTTTAAACTGAATTTTCCCAGGTCGACCACTTCTGTCTACTGTTGTAGCACTCCTCCTTTTTTCTTTGCTGGTGATTGCCATTACTTGTAATTACCTTTACTACCTAATATTTTATCATGCTTTAAAAGATTTGTTTAGGTTAGGTAAAATATGCTCGAGTCTAGCTTGCTTTTCCTAGCTGAAGATGTAATAATATCTGTTCACATTATTGTCTTTTTTTTTGGAGGTGGGTAACTAGGAATTGAACTCAGGGGTGCTCGACCACTGAACCACATCCCCAGCCCTAATTTGTATTTTATTTAGAGACAGGGTCTCACTGAGTTGCTCAGTGCCTCGCTGTTGCTGAGGCTGGCTTTGAACTCACCATCCTCTCACCTTAGCCTCCCAGGCTGCTGGGATTACAGGCATGCGCCAACACGCTTGTCTCACATTATTGTCTTTTAAACTCATTTCTATACTGTCACTATATTCCAGATACCTGAATAACTTTACTGTGTCATATTATACCTTTACATTAGGAATGGTAGATACTACTGGGCATGGTGGTACACACCTGTAATCCCAGTGGCTCAAGGCTGAGGCAGGAAGATTATGAGTTCAAGGTAAATCTTAGCAACTTAGGGAGGCCTTAAGCAACTCAGCAAGACCTGGTCTCTAAATAAATATTAAAGGGGGTGGGCAGTGCTGGGGATGTGGCTCAGCAATAGCTAAGCACCTCTGGGTTTAATCCCAAGTACAAAAAGAAAAGTAAGAAAGATATGGTAGATACCTAAATATTTATAGACCTTAAAAATAAAGATACATATGTGTTTATAAAATTTCAGAAAGACTAAATAAATTATGATGATAGCATAATAATACAGTATTATAGGGAAGAAGAGAATATTTTACATACATAGCAAGATTGAATCTTTTCCAGCATTGTAAATGACAAACGAAAATAATCAATGGGCCATTCTAGAGCAGTCTGGCTGAGAAGCTATATGTAAGGACTTTGGACTATGATTTGGGATTGAATTCTAAGCCAATATTTATTTTTGTGCATTAATCCCTCTAAATTTGAGTTCTCTCGTCTGATTGTGAAGAGGATGAAATGAGGAAATGTTTGTAATTAGCTACATACAGTCTCTGGCTTGTAATAAGTGATCACTAAATGGTGATTATTTTATCATTGTTGCTAATAATATATATTATCATTTTATTATAATTATAGACCATGTTAAATATAATCATATTTTATTATATATTATTAATATTATAATATAATATTATTAGTAGTAGTATTAATATAATACTATTATTATTAATAATATATGAAGTAATTAATGGCTGGTGGCCATTACCTTTGGAGAAAGTACAATATGTAGTAAAACAAAGTGTTGTATTTTTGTCACTGGCCTTATTTTGAGTAATTAGTTACCTATCACATTTCTCACTAAGTAGTGAATGTACACAAAATTCTGAAGTTGGCTTAAATGTGGCAGAAATCTTCTAGAGTTATTTTATTCTTCATCAGCCATGGTGTTTTCTATGTAGAATCATATTTTTTGTCAGACAAGTGCAAAGTGATAGATGGTAAGACAGTTGTTCTGGATCAAAGCTGAGTCAGTTTGTATAAGTTCTACCTTCCACTTTTTGAAAAATCACATTATTTATGTTTAACTTAACTCCTATGGAATTCTCCCATCTTACATTTCTCAAAACAACAGATAAAGATGTTTCTGGAACATGTGTCATTCTTAAAGCCCTTTAAGGAAGTTTCCAGGAGGACAGTAATTAACCTGATCAACTGTCATACCTTCTTCTGTTTGCTATTAAAAGATGCACAAGAATCTAAAAGAAGTGGATTTTAGGTTTCCACCCAAAGATGTAGAGAATTGGAAAGAGCATTGTTCCCAAACTTACGATGAAAAAATCTTGACAAATAGCAAATTCACAACTTTTCCCAAGCCCACTGAAGTACTAAGCTTGCTGGGCAACCAGCAGGCCCAGAATGTAGGTGACAAGTATCTGTAGAGAAAAATTAGGCATGGAAACTGACATTCCTGGATAAGAAGCAGTCAAATAACTATAAGAATTCAGGTAAGGTAGTTGAGTAGGTGGCATTTTGCTGAGAGCACACTGTCAAAAGAAGGTGAAGTCTCCAGTAGTTACAAATAAGGGGTGGTCCACACCCTTTTGCAGGCATTTCTTCCAGGGACCCCAGAAATTGTTGGGAATGATTACAGATAATCTCTCTTATGCTGAACTGCTAGAGGAAAGGACCAGAGACATTCTACCAGGATCCTTCTACTCTTTTCCCCTTATGATCAAAAGCCTTAATTTATATGGCATGCATGTAGGTGAAGATAAACACTCTCAGGCTACTGTTAATACATCTGAGGTAAAGGAGCAAGAAAAACAATCTTGACCCCTGGGGAAAGGGAAGGTATACATTCTGGATTCAGAAAGAATCCAGGGTAGAAGTGGGATCACTAAGAAGTCTGTAGCTTTAAGACTCAGAGGGAGGGAAGGAGGAAGGGAACTTTAAGCAGAAGGAGAGAAGGAGGAAGGAAGAGAAAGGAAAAGAAGGAAGGAAGAAAGGAAGGAGGGCTATATAGAGAAACAGCAAGATATCAATCATATTAACAATCACATTAAATACAAATTATAATATAGAGACTTTCAGGTTGGACAAAAAAGCAAGACCCACTGTTTATAAGAAACCCACTTTAAAATAAAGACAGATAGGTTAAAAGTAACAGGAGAGAGAACAATGCATTATGCAAACACTAATCAAAATAAAGCTGAAACTTTAATATTAACATCAGATAATATAGTCTTAGAACAAGAATTCTTATTAGGGATACAGGACACTAAATAAGTATAAAGGATGAAATTTTCCAAGGAGGTCCTAACAAAAGAACTTCAAAACTATGCTACAAAAGTTTATAGAAATGAAATATTAAATATATTGCTCCACAATTATAGATGAAAACTTCAATTCTCCTTTCTCAGTAAATGATAGAAAAAATAGGAAGAAAATCACTAAGAACATAGGTGATTTGAACATTATCAACTAAGTTGATCTAGTTGACATTTATAGAACACTTCACCCAATAATGCATCCTTCTGAGGTTCATATGGAACATTCACCAAAAAATACTGTATTCTGGGCCATAAAACAAACCTTAACAACCTCAAAAGAATAGACATTATGGATAATATATTCGTGAACCTAATGGAATTAAATCAGGAATCAGTAACAGAAAGGTATATGGAAAATCCCCCAATATATAGATATTAAACAATGTATGTCAAAATAAATCATATGTTAGAGGAGATCTTAAAGAAATTTTAAAACATTTTGAATGAATGAAATGGAAACACGACATATCAAAATTTATGAGATAAAGTTGAGTGCACAGGTAGAAATTTATCATGTTGAGGGGTTGGGGTTATAGCTTAGTGGTAAAGCACTTGCATAGCCTATGTGAGGTACTGGGTTCAATCCTCAGCACCACATAAAAATAAATAAAATAAAGGTATTGTGTCCGTCTATAACTAAAATTTTAAAAAATAAAAAGAAATTTATCATGTCAAATGCTTAACTTAGAAAGAAAGGCCTTCAGTCAGTAATATAGGCATCCACCCTTAAAAAAGCTAGATAAACCACTATGAAAGCACTATGGAGATTCCTTAGAAAACTTGAAATGGAACCACCATTTGACCTAGCTATTTCACTCCTCAGTCTATACCCAAAAGACTTAAAATCAGCATACTATGGTGACACAGCTACATCAATGTTCATAGCGGCTCAATTCACAATAGCTAAACTGTGGAACCAACCTAGATGCCCTTCAACAGATGAATGGAAAGAAACTGTGGTACATATACACAATGGAATATTACTCAGCATTAAAAGAGAATAAAATTATGGCATTTGCAGGTAAATGGATGGAGTTGGAGAATATCACGCTAAGCAAAATAAGCCAATCCCCCCAAACCAAAGGCTGAATGTTCTCTCTGATAAGTGGATGCTGACCCATAATGGGGGAGGGGGGTTATGGGGAGGTTGGAGGAACTTCAATTGGGCAAAGGGGAGGGAGGGAAAAGGAGAGAGCATGGGGGTAGGAAAGATGGTGGAATGAGATGAACATCATAACCCCAGGTACATGTATGACTGCACATGTGGTGCCACTTCATTGTGTACAACCAGAGAAATGGAAAGTTATGCTCCATTTGTGTACAATGAATTGAAATGCATTCTGCTATCATGTATAATTAGAATAAATTTTTTAAAATTTTTAAATTAAAAAAACCAAAGGAGAAGAAGAAAGTATATAATGAAGATAAGAGTAAAAATTCGATGAGTTGGAAACAGAAAAGCAGTTCAGAAATATCAACCAAATCAAAAGTTGATTCTTTGAAAAAATCAACAAAATTAACCTCTAGCCAGACTAACCAAGAAAAAGAGAGAAGACACAAATTACCATTACAAACAACTAAATGCCTATAAAATTGAAAACTTAGGAGAAATGAACCAATTCCTTGAAGAATACAAATACTAATACTCAATCAAGAAGAAACAGATATCCTGGGTAGTCTTTTATGTCCTGGGGATTGAATTTATAGTTAACAACAACAACAAAAAACTTCCCCCAAAACAAAATTCATGGACTAAATTGTTTTAGTGATAAATTCTACCAGACATTTAAGGAATACTAATTCTATACAATCTTCAAGAAATAAAAGAGAAGGAATTCTTCCCAACTTATTTCCCAACCAGCATTTCCCAATACTAAAATCAGGTAAAAAGATTATAAGTAAAGAAAATCACAATACAGTGTCACTCAGGATCATACATGCATATATCCTCAGTAAAATACAGTAAATAAAATTTAGTAGGGGTATGTGTGTGTGTGTGTGTGTGTGTGAGAGAGAGAGAGAGAGGGAGAGAGAGAGAGATTGTAATATATCACAAGTAAGTGGGATTCATCCTTGGAATGAAAGGATGGTTCAACACTAGAAAACCAATCGACATTTCACATATTTACAGAATGAAGAAAGAAAAACCATATGATTATTTTAACATATTTAGAAAAGCACTTGAAATTTCAACACACATTCATGATCAAAATTTTCATCAAACTGGGAATAGAAAGGAACTCCCTTGATCTCATAAAGGAACTCCCTTGATCTTATATCTGCAAACACCCACAGATAAATAATGTATACTTAATAGTAAAAAACTAAACACTTTATCCTTTGTATCAGGAATACTGCAGATGTTCTCTCTCAAGATTCCTATTCAACATCATACTGAAAGTAAAGTATTTAAAGGCATAAAACTAGAAAGGAAGAAATAATACCAACATCTATTCACATGTAACGTGATTGTCTGTAGAAAAATACAAAGTTTAAAAGGGTTGCAGGATACAAGTGAATCATATTTTCATACACTAGAAATGGACATTTGAACTTTGAAATTTAGAGGACAATAGACTTTACAATAATACCCATCAATTAAGTACTTAGGTGTAAATTTAACAATATAATATATAAGACATGTATGCTAAAACCCAGAAAAGTACACTCCAGAATTGGATATTGAAAATACAAGATGAACCTAGGGCATCTTGTTTTACCAGAAATCATGAAAGTGCTAAACAACAAAAATGGGAATATGTCAAATGCAGGAGCCAACTTGAAAGAGCTCTCTGTGGCCAAAGTCAGAAAACTTTGAGCCAAAAATTAAATAAGGATACATTGAACAACTCAATAAGGTAAATATACAGAGTCTATATTGATAAAATCAAGGCTGAAGAAACTGGTTATTTGATGAGGTGAAAAGACAATTATTCCTTATAGAAGAATTCTATTTGATAAATATAGAGGAATGAGGGAAAGTGAAAATCTCCATTAGAACAATGCAGACATAATTGCTGCAGACAGGTCACCTGATGCATTAGTGGTCAAAGTTTGAGAAATAAGACATTTGTATAATCTCAAGGTATTAGAGATTCCCAAATATTTATTAATTGCAAAGACAAAAAATAGTCACCGTATAGTGGGAAACTTAGCAATACCACCTCACCCTGTAACAAGATTCCTTGGCACACTGTGACATGGTGATGCGCTAGAAGAACACATCACTTCTCTACTGTTATCCACCTAAACCCATAACCCACATTTAATCATGAGAAAATATTAGACAAACCCAAATTGAGGGACAGTCTATAAAACACCTGATCAGTACTGTTCAAAAGTGTCAAGGTCATGAAAGATAAAGACTAAGAATAGACACAGAATAGATTTCAAGGAGAAATGAAAACTAAATGCAATGTGGGATCCTGAATGGAATCCTGGAATGAAAAAAGCCATTAGTGATAAAACTGGTAACATTAGAGAAAAATCTGTAGTTTAGTTAACAGTACTGTACAGGATCATTTTCTTAGTTTGATCGTTGTACTATAGTTGTGTAGATAGATGTTCACGACAGGGAAAGCTGAGAAAGGGGCAAATGGGGACTCTATGTACAATCTTTACAACTCTTCTGAAGTTTAAAATTAAATCTCAAAATAAACATTTTCAAAGTACAGAGAGCTTTTGATGAAATAGCCCTGAAAGAAAGAAGCAAAGAATCCTCTGTGCATGCCATAGGGGAGTAGTATGGAAACCCTTAGGCTGTACACAGGACTTGTAGAAGAGCATCTTGCACACTACCTGGACACTTCTGTGATCCGCTGTGCCCTTTGAACTGTAGTTTGAGATCTACTGTCATGGGATCATTTGACTCAACTCATTTGAAGACATCCTGTTTTGGGGGGTGTTCATGAAAATTGCTTTAAAAAAAAGCAAAAATTTAAAAGCTTATTTTCTTTATTCTTCTAAGAGAGGGATGGACTTTTCTCTTTTTCTGACAGTGGTCATTGGGAAGCGGGTGCAAGCTGGCTGTCTATCATCTGATTCCAACTGTTCTTAGCCAACATGGTTTTCAACTTTTTTTCTTTTCTGTCTTTTTCTTTCTTTCCTTTTTTTTAAACTAACACACAGAGAAACATTATCACTCCACTTCTCCTTTGCTTATCCAAGCTGCTTCACATACTTTTATTATTCTCTTGGCCCCTGAAGGCCTGTGAAGTTTTGATCTCTGATAATGTCCAGGATCATTAATGTCCAGGATCATCTGACTTGTGGTGTTTATTGACAATCTTTTAGAGTTATAGCTATTTTTCAGTCTGACCAAGATTTGTCATCTTGATCCTCTAGTTCTTTAGATTCACTTTTGGATTTGTGGCCTGGTATTTACCACTGTACCTTTCCCAAGTCTGTCTTTGCAGCAGTTTTTGGTAGAACCCCACCCATTTCAACACACACACAGAGACTACTTAGGCAAGAAATGGGGACCAACATTCTACTGAGACAGGTGGCCTGTGTCAGTGCAGGAGAGGGTGGCTTCCAAGAGTTTCCATTAGGGACACGTGGCTGCCATGTCACCAGCTATCCAAAGGGGAGCCTCACCAGACCTGAGAAGCCCTTTTGTGCTTCATTGTTCTTGCTCTGGAGACTCCCAGCACTACAGGAACTGTTCCAGTCACTGGCTTCGGGCTTCCTTAGAGGGATTTTATTCCCCAGCATAAGACTTTCCTGATTCTTGAGCCCAAACTCAACACAACACGACCACATCCTCATCTGAGAGGAAAAGCAGACTCTAGGAGTTGTAGGTGACTCCTACTTCCTGGTATACTTCAAAGTCCTTGAGCCCTTCGACTCCTTTTCTTGTTATGAGTTTAGCCAATTTTATTCAAGTTATGCTTGAGTAGATTGAATCCATTGATACCTTAGAAGCCGACATCTGCTGGAATATTTCTATATCATATCTGTTCAGATTGGGTCTGGAACTGGTAAAATTTTATGTGACTCTGGATTTCTAAAGCTGACACCTGCACTGGTTCTTTCGTGGGCTTGTCAGAATGCCCATGGAGCCTCAATGATTCATGTATGCCAAGACCTTCCTGGAGAAACTTGGAAGCATCTACACTTTTTCCAAAGCTCCTCAGGGGTTTTGAGAAGCAATCTCAAATAGCATCCACAGGATGAAAATATTTTAGCTTACATAGTTTTTTAAATGTCTCTTCATATTCCTTTTTTGTTTGTTCATAAATTCATGACTATTCCACTTAAGGCACTAATTCTAAATGGGTCCAGGATTTTTTTTTTCAATCAGAAAACACTCTTTTTGGAGAGTTGCTGTGCCTCCTGGTGACACCTGCCATTCAGGGTTGAGGCCCCTGATGTGCCTCCTCATGTCTTAGGCACACGGGGAATAGAAGAAAGGTACAGAACTCTGTGTGTGTGTGTGTGTGTGTGTGTGTGTGTGTGTGTGACTTTATTCACATACTATTATAATTTTAGATAAACAGAAGCAAAAAGGGTGATGCATATTTGTCTTGGCTGATTTTACTGTGTTAGAAACTACCTGATAAGGCCACCAAACAGGCTGAATGTAAGAGGGGAGTGGGACTTACACTAGGTCTGTTTTAAACACTATCCTAAAGTATGTTCCACCCTAACCAATGCAAGAGGAACTCTAAGGAAGCCAGAAGAAAACAACCTTTGAGTCCATTTGGACTTCATCTTGAGCATCCCATGAAGTCATCTGACCTTACTTCTCCTGGGAAGGTCATCCTTTATGGCATGATTTGATACCTTATACCTTAATTGTCATATTTTCTTTCTCTGCCCTGGAATAGGAAACAGCAGGAGATTGGGAATCAGATGGGCCTAGGATTGAATCGTGACCTGATTGGTTTGTCCTTGGACAAGGAACATAAGTCTTATATTCATCATCTGCAAAATATGGAGGGAGGGGATCTACCTTAGATGGTTGTGGGAAAGATAACACATGCCTGTTTTACAGAAAACGAAAACCATGCAGCAAAGGATAAGTGATTGGCTCAGGTCCTGCAGGGTTTGGACCCAATGAGTCTGACACTACTCCTAGCCTTTTGCCACACAGCTCTGCAGAGGGCAACAGGCATTACTTCTCACCCTGTCACACCAGGGACCAGCTAGATGTTTCTGAAAACACTGATCAGTATTCTACAGTGATGATTTTGATTCTTGAGTTATACTCTTGGACTACATCCACCTTTAACTCCAAGCCTTACAAGGAATGCCGGGAATGCCTTCTTCAGGAGTCCAAAGAGAGGTTGGGTATACGCAGACTTAGGCAAAGAGAGATTTGCATGGGCTGTGTTTTCATCAGTATTTACAGATGATTGTTTTCTCTCCCCTGTGAAGTTAGCATTTCTAGTCAATATTTTAAAATTTAAAATGACTACTTATGAAATAAATTAATACATAGGAAAATATTTAATAAATGAGCTAACAGTGGGGGAAGTTTCCAGTAAAGTGACTGGAACATAGTAAAGGCTCTCCTTCCCCTCCCCCACCTTCTCCATTTAGATCTTGGTTTGATCTGTTATTTCCTTTTCCTACAAATGGATACCACAGCCTTTTCCACTGCATTATTGTTAATTTTGCTCAGATGTTTTGACAAGCACTCTGTGTAGTTTGAGTGCTACGACTAAAGTACGTTTTGAAGAATGATATAAAATTAGAAAGGATAAAACCTAGTTTGGGTGATAGAATTAGGTCCCAGATGTTAGGGCAAAATAATGGGCTTCATATTCTAACAATATGAAGAAGTGTGGTAGAGCTCAATGTAAAGTCCTGTCAAGGGGTTCAACAAATTAGCTGTGTGAGTACAGGCCAGGGAAGTGTGTGGTTTGGTACTAGCAGTTTGAAAAATACTTGGAAGTTGAAAGTGATGGTCATATTGCTTGGGGCACAGATTCACTTGCTGTCCCAAAGACCAGAAAGAACAGTGGATACATAAATTAAAAGTTTGTTTCCCTTTTAGAATAAGGAGCACAAAATGAAATGGCAGCACCAGAGACCCAGGAGTCTTCTTTCTCATTACTCTGCCACCCCTCTTCCACATGGCCCTCAGGTCCCCCATCCAGCCAGTAGGACAGGGAAAAGGAAGGGGAGAATGGGATTCTTCCCTTCAAGAGCATGACAGGGAAATGACACATTTCATATCTCCTTACACCCCAGGCTCAAGGCTGGAGCCTTCTCTCCTGGTCATGCCCTCCTGCAGAGGAGGCTGGGAAATGTCATCTTTAGCTCAGTAGCCATGTTCCTAGCTAAGAAGTTTATTAATAATTGAAAAGAGAGGGGAGAATGGATAAAGATGGAACAATCAGTAGCCTTAGAGTTAAGTTCAGAATGTACAGTAGTGGAATTTGGTTGCCAAAAAATCTTAAGCACTTTATATTGTACTGATAGAAGAAGTGGAGTACCTTCTAGAACAGGAGTTGGCAAACTTTTTCTGAGAAGGGTAAAAGAGTAAACATTTTTAGACTTTATGGTCTCTGTCACAAAATATTTTCTGTGCCTCTTTTTCAATAAATCTTCAAAAAAATGTCAAATCCATGCTTTGCATGTGGCTGCAAAAATTAGGTTGGACCACAGGCTATAGTTTGGGGAACTCTACTCTAGAATAAACATGGTGACGAGTCTGGGGTCACATCTTAAGATGCACATAACGTGTTCAGAGGAAGTAACCAGGATGGGAAGGGACTCCAGATGAACTCCTAAGGACAATGACCAAAGGCATTTTAGCCTAGAGAAGCTTGAACTGTGATGACATGATCATCATCTTCAGGTATTTGAAGGACGTTCAGGAAGTTAGGAGAGACCCTTGTTCTGTATGTATCCAAAGGGAAGAATGAGAATTAGTGAGAAAGCTCTGGGAGACAGATTGCAGTGCTGAGTAAGGACTGTCTCATTATTACTTAGCATGTGTGAGCCCTATCACCAGGCACTTGACATAGACAGCCTCACTGTATCCTCAACAGCCCCTACAGGTAGGTGCCATTCTTACCTCTACTTTACAGGTGAGAAAGAGCAGCATTAGGAGGTTACTTACCCAAGGACACTTGCTGCTAAGGGGCAGAGCCATAACAACCCCAACTGTCTGCCCCTTCCTCATATGTGAATTAAATGAGACATGTAAATAATCTAGCAGTGCTAAGCTTGCATAAGTATTGCTGCTGAGAATAATAACTATAATCCCTAGGAAGTACTGTGCTTCTCATAGTGGTGGTTTTCTGAGTTTCCTCTGGCTTCTGTAACAAATATCACGTACTTGGTGGCTGAAAACAACATATTTATTTGCTTATAGTTCTGGAGTCCAGAAAATGGGCTGAGGTCCAGGTGTTGGCAGGGCTGGCCTTCCTCCAGAGGTCCCAGGGTAGAATCTGTTCATTGCTTCTTCCAGCTTCTGGTGGCTTCTAGCATTTCTTGTTTTGTGGCTGCATCGCTCCGATCTCGGCCTCTCTTGTTCTCTCTTCCTTTCTCTTATAAGGGATACTGATGATTACATTCAGGGTCCTCCCAGATAATGTGGAGTAATCTCTCCATCTCAAGATCATTAACTCAATAATTTCTTTTGCTATATAAGGCAACATTCAGCTTCCTGGGATTAGGAAGTAAATGTCTTTGGGAGCCATTATTTAGCATACCACAATGATATTTTTTACATCCACATTTTTTCTTTTTGTTATTGGCAGGTAAAAAGTTCATACCAGTCTATGACTTATTGATCAACCATAATACCTATCTATTCTTTAGAATATTTTTTTTTTCTGAAAATAGAACAAATTTTAAATAAGGCAGGAGAGGTAAAAGAATGATTTTCAAATATATAGCTGCAGTGTGATACTATTTATTACATAATATATTCTTTCCTCCCTGATTTAAAACTGTTTTTATGCCTGACCTTCCCATAGGAAACTAGAGCCAAATTGCTTCTTGACTTAATTCTGTTTTCTCAGTCCATTTTGTAGATCTCTGCCATGAGCAATGCTGTACTATATACTATAGCATTAAAGTATATATTTCTATCTGATATATTAAGTCCCCCTCTATTCTTTTTCAATTTTCCTGATCAATGGTTCTTCTACTATTTTCTTCTCATTGAGTATTTCAACTTAAAATTCCTTATCATCACTTTAAATGTGGGTCTTGGGAAGAATGGAATAGAATAGAATCATTTCCTGCCAGGATGATCCTCTCATCTTATTTCTCTGTCTTTTAATGACTTACCATTTACAAACTCTGTTGTCAGACACTTTCTTTCTTTCTTTTTTTAAAGAGAGAGAGAGAGAGAGAGAGAGAGAGAGAGAGAATTTTAATATTTTTTTTTTTTTTTTAGTTTTTCGGCGGACACAACACCTTTGTTTGTATGTGGTGCTGAGGATGGAATCCGGGCTGCACGCATGCCAGGCGAGCGCGCTACCGCTTGAGCCACATCCCCAGCCCTGTTGTCACTTTCTATAGACAGATTTCACTTACTTATCTCAACTGAGATTTTCTAATTTTTTAAAAATAATATGGAAGTTTAATTTCAGACATTTATATCTGAGAGATAGATAGATAGAGATTATACAATAATAGTTTCTTATCCACAGGGGTGTGCTAAGACCCTTTCCAGAGAATTCCTGAAACTACAGATGGTACTGGATCATATATATATATATATCCTTTATAAATTAGGCACAGGAAGAGGTTAACAACAATAATAATTAAATAGAATAATTATAACAAGACACTGTAATTAACATTATGCGCATATGGTCTGTCTATGTCATTTCAGTATACTTACCTTTTTCTTCTTGACCACGGGTAACTGAAATGAAGCAAGTGAAACTGCAGACTGTGGGAACAACTATGTGTTTAAATCATTTAAATTTGATTTTTCAAAATTTCTAACAAAGTTTACAACCTTATTAACAATTATTATGCTTAGTCTTATATTTTGTTGGTTTTATTCTTCATTACATTTTCTTATATAAAAGATCTTCTCTTTTCTTGAATTCATTATTCTGGCTTATTTTCCCCTTTGCTTTGAAGAGATCTTCACTCTAAAAAAAAATTTTTTTTTTCTTTTTTAATAAGGGGTATTTGAGGGATGTAATTTCTGTGTCTTCAAACATACCTTTATTTTGTCATCACATAAGAGGGAAATTAGAGTCAGGCAGCTGTTGAACTCTTGAGTTCAAATAACATTCCCTTGGAATTCTATAAAAACTCTGTCGGTGTCTCTGAGCAGAGTGTTGCAGACAAGAAGTAGGAGGTCAGTCTGTTTAATTTCCTTTTAAGCAGCCGGATTGTTCTCCCCTATGAGGAAGCTTGTGGTTGTTTGTCTTTGTTCTTGGGGTAGCAGACTGCATCAAGAAGTGTGTATTTGTTCAGTGATCCTGCTGCCCAGACAGGATATGATCCGAGCCCTGAGTTCTTTCTTTAGCTCAAGGGAATGGTCTTCTCTTGCTTCCTTGGTCATTGCTCTCCTCCTCATTGATGGTGTTGTCTCCATCTGGAATTCCTGTTGGAGTAATATTGGACGTTCTGGATCTCTCTGTTACATCATGTTTTTTTAAAAAATAAGATTATATATATATATTTATATATATATATATATATATATATATATATATATTATACATATATACATATATACATATATATTCATATATATATAGTAGTCGGACACAATACCTTTATTTATTTTTTTATTTTTATGTGGTGCTAAGGATTGAACCCAGGGCCTCACACATGCTAGGTGGGTAATCTACTGCTAAGCCACAACCCCAGCCCTTCTCTGTAACATCTTGTTTTCTTCTGTTTATTTCAGTTTCTTTATCTTGTGGTGTGTGCGTGTGTGCGTGTGTGTGTGTGTGTGTGTATGCACAAGCATGTGTGTTTAATGGTGTTGCCAAAAGAGCTGGTATCCTGCTCCTATTCAATCTCTGGCTCCTTTTTTATATTAGTAACAAACCTCCCACTTTCCAAAGAAGCTGTGAAATAACTTCTGTGTTCAATTCCTCTGTGTGGAGCTAACTGTCCTTGTTCTTGATGTCCTTAATATACTCCTGCATCGATGCCCATGACCCTTGTCCAGTCTGAATTCTCTGAGCTTGGAAACCCAAGTACTTACTTCTTCAGGGGCCCATAGAACCATGAGTTTATCACCGTGAAGCAGCCTTTCCTCACCCTTGCCCTGTCAACTTTGGATCTTCCCCTTATTCCTCAAAAGATCTACTTTCTTTTTATTTATTGATTTTTATTTTGAGATAGGGTCTTTTTATTGATTGATTTTTATTTTGAGATAGGGTCTTGCTAAGTTTAGTGCCTTGCTAAGTTGCTGAGTCTGGCTTTGAACTTCGATCCTCCTGTCTCATCCTCTTGAGCTGCTGGGATTACAGGTGTGCACCACTGCATCCTGCTAAAATATCTGATTTCTTGAAGGCATTTTTCTTTGTGTCCCACCATGGCCACTAATGTTTTGGTCATGAAAGTGGTTTGGGGGGTAGGAAGGAAAAGGGATAAGCACAGGAGCCCAATTTATCATTCCCCAAACCAAAAGCCACACCGTAGAACTAGGCTAGGGGACTGAAACATCATGGGGATGGCAGAGTTGACTCTCTGGGAAGATTCTTTTAGACCCTAAATATAATGAAAGATTTGAGAAATAACTTTTACACAAAGGGCCAGAGACATAGCATGTAGTTTAGTCAGGAGAAGAGAATGAAGGGACCTTTAAATGCTCAGTCTCATTAAACCAGCAGAAGACTCACAGGTGGCAAATGCAAGTGACTTCTATGATCACAAAGACCATTTGCTTCTTGAAAAGTTGTGATTTTATAATGCATTGCAGAGCCAGGTTAAGATGCCTCCTTTCCTGGAGGGTTAATTGCTATTCTCTGTAAAGGTAACCGGATGGACCAGAATCACTTTCTGGACTGCCTGCCAGCCTGGCGATATTGTGGTTCTCCACCAGGGGCACGTGCTGTTAGGTGGGGAATGAGCCCAGCAGATGAACTCCCATGAGTAGAGATCTTGTTTACACCCAGCCTTCCCGACTTTTCTTTTCTTTTCTTTTTTTTTAATGTGAAGAGAGAGTGTTTTTGTCAGGAACACTGTCTCCACATCTTTCAATCCGAATGGAGACATCTTTGGTTTCTTCTCCACACACAGCTCCCTCCCTCACTGCGGGTGCCCTCCCACCTCCTCCCCTGGCTGTTCCTCCCCCAGTGCTGGGTGGAGGCGAGGCTGAGAGAGAGTGACAGGCTTCCTGTGGTAGGTCTGTGCCTTGTCACTGAGCCTCCTGGGCTCAGGTCTGGGGTGACTGAGGGAGAGCCAGCTCCATGCTGTGTGGCTGGTGACATTTCCGGCTTCCAGTGCCCAGCCAATCGGTGACAGGCCCAGCTAGCTAGGGCGATGACACATGAAATATGATAATTTTCTGCTAAAGAGCACTGGAAGTGGGGGGAGGGATGGGAGAGCGCGCGTGTGTGTGTGTGTGTGTGTGTGTGTGTGTGTCGGGGAGGACAGAGCAGACAGTGCCTGCGACCAGGTGAGAGAGTGACAACACACTGATGTCAGTAGTGTGCCTGGCAGAATTGGGCAAGGGAGGGAGTAGGCGCTGGTGCTAGAGCTGGAGGGACCTGTCCCGGAGTGACTGTAGGAATACCACCACGGAGGTGAGCCTGGTGGCCCCTATGGCTAATGGGCAAGAACCAGGGGAGAGTGGGCTGCTCCATTCTGAAGTTGTGGGGCTTGCAGGGGGCTGGGATGCAGGAATGTGTGTGAAAAAAAAAAAAAAACCCCGCTGAAAAAGGCATTTGTCTTCCTTTCAAACATGAATAAGGTTAGAAGTTTTGCTTCTTCTCAGTGCTACCTCTTTAAAAGCCAAAGAAAAACTAGAATAAACACCATCTGGATGGCTAAAGTACTTGGTGAGGTTTTTTGATTGTTTGTTTGTTTGTTGTTGTTTAATTTAAACTGGAGGTGGTTTATCTCTCTACCCTGTTTTTTCTACCTCCATGCTCAATCCTACTCTTTAAAAAAGAGTAAAAATAAAAACAAAGTAACAAAAGCTAATTGAAATCTTGAGGAAGGGAAAATCTCAATTTTTGATACACTATGATTTAGGTGGTAGTTTTGATTCTCGATTCTGATGGGAAGAAATTATGTCTTGGAACACAATCTGGTCCTAGATCATATTAGAGTTGAGAAATAGTGTCAGAATTATCCTTTGAGTTGAGGACATGGACCCTGAAACTGCAGGGCTGGCAAGCAATGCCCTGTGGTGAACTCTGGGGCCCCATAGGTCCCCACCTCCTTCAGCCACTATTGCAGGCATCCTGGCTCTTTATTAGCAGTAAGTGGCTGGTGCAGGATGGCACCTGTGCTGACAAGAGTTCCCTGATCATCTGACCAAGAGAACATGTGTGTTCGGAAGTGAAGGATCATAGTGTTTACATAATATGCCAGTTCATCATTGAGAAGCTCATCAGGCAATGAATATGTATGTCTAGTCTTATGCCTTACATTTACATATTTTCTCTCTCCATATATATGCCTTTTATATGCATGCATGTATGTGAAACACATGCAATGTACTTTTTAAAGGGCACCAATAAATAAAATCATTGTCATTGCTTGCCACCCTGCCCTGTGTGGTTGTAGGCATGGAACTGGCTTCCTGCACTCCAAATGATGGCTATTCAGAAGTGATAATTGGTGTACTGTATCTTTAAAAGGTTAAAACCCCTTTCAAAAAAGGCCTGGACTCCTAGTGGAAAAGACAAGCCAGGCATGGGTTGGCTCTGGATTCAGAAAACAGCTGCTGATTAGATTCTGTGTCTGCGGGCTGAATTTATTCCGTGTTTTTCAGCAGCAGGAATTCAAGAGGGATGCTTCTGTTTGGGTTTCTCATGGTGATTTATATTTATTCAGAGGAATAACAGAGGGTGGATCTGTTCCCGGCGCGAGCATGCTCACAACCAGCCGACTCTCCCATTATCCCACTGCCTAGTTTGGTGCTCCAATGTACATGGATCTTCCGTGTGCATACGTGTGTATACAAACACGCATGCATGCCTGGATGGACATACGTATGCACGGGCTGTTTTTTAAGGACAATTCTTTCAATAAGGTCTTTACCCCTTACTTGAAACAGGTGTTCATGAAAAAAATGCACAATATCCCGACCGGCCGGAATAATTCATGAAGAAGGGGCTGGATCCGTGGGTCAGAGAACACAGGACCAGTTTGCCATCCCAAGGCCGAAGGTAGGGGACTCTGGGTTTTTATTCGGCGGATGGATTCCTTGTGCTTTATTTTACGGATTGTGTTTTTGCCTGCGGCCGCCACGGAAAAGTGCAATAACGAGCTGAGCTGCCGATTCCATTTTGTCGCTTCCTTTCTTACGCCAGGTGTCGGGAGGCCAAGGGCAGGGGCCGGCTGGGTGGGTGGCCGTGGTGCCCCGGGTGGGCTGAGCGCGCCGCTTGCCTGTGCTGGGGGAGCTGCGCGAGCCTCAAGTAACCCCCGCGCGTCAATCACCGGCAGCGGCGGCTGGGCTGTAACCCTGTGTGCGCCGCGCGCTCCTGAACTGGCTCCAGCGCTGGCTCGCCAGAGGCCGGCGTGCCGTGCCGGGAACTGGGCTCTGAGCTACCAGAACCTTAGCTGTCGTCAAAGGCATTGCCCTTTCCCCACTGCTGTTGTGGCTGTGGCTCCAGGATTGTTCAGGACTCTATCCTCTGGTTGAGAGTAAGATTCATGTTGCTGGGTGCCCAGACAGAGGGAAGAGCCTTCCCTTCCCCCTTAATCCTGCCCCTCTGAAATGTTCCTAAAGAAAAAAATCACTCCTCTGTCCCAAACACAGACCTCCCAACTAAGCACATGCTCCTGTTCTGGTGGGGATTCTTGCCTTCCCACTAGCAAAGTGGGGGAGGGGGGCCTCCTCCAACTTATGCCCCAGATTTACCATCTTTTAAAATGGAAACGGGAATGGTGCTGAATTGGCTGGCTCCTAATGGGTTGTCCAGGCTGTCCGAAGACTCCCAAGTGTGGCAGAGATCCTGTGTCCCATAGCTTGGACAGAGTGGTGGTATAAAGGAACTTGGGGGCCTGGGCCTTGGTTTCCTTCAAGCAACGGGTTTGGTTTACATTACAAGTCAGCACTTCTGTGGCTTGGTCTGTCCTTGAACTTTGGGGACAGTGGTTGCAGGAAGAGGGTCTGAAGGAACAGGTGCCAGTGAGCAGCACCTTGGCCCTGTGTTTTGGATCCTGAAGTTTCTGGCAGCCTTTGACATTGCTATGGCAGCAGCCAGATCCCTGCCCCCTCCAGCTACATGGGGTGCTTCCATGTTAACCCTGGCTTGCCTTCTGGTTCTGGGAGGGGGGTAGTGAGACTGATGCATCTGCTGAGCTGATCTCCAGGGAAGTGTTCTACAGCCATATTTGTGTGATTATGTAAGCCCAACTGATGATCAGACCCTATGCCCAACCAATCCCCCACTATCTCCTGGTCCTCCCCCAACTGCAGAAGTTAGGTGGTACTGTTTTTTTGATGTCTTTATGTAATTGTGTGTGTGTGCGCGCGCGCGCGCGCGCGCACTTGCCCCGCACCCATGCTGGAAACAGGGAACCTGCTACAAGGAGGAATCATTTGAATGACTTGAATGTGAGAGCACAGGGCAAAGATCAATCCTGTTGAGCACAGCATGATATTGGCTTTGGATTGGTGTTGATCTGAGACTGTCCCATGTCTCTTTGAGCCAGTCATTGCTTGTCTGAACTTTTAGTGGGCAATCTCACCAATCTTGGTCCCTGCAGGAGGTTGGAATCTCCCCTGCAGGGCCCCTAGGTTCCTAACTCAAAGCAGAAAATTCTGAATTCAGGTGAAGGCCCAGGTTTTAGCTTTTCTTCATGCTTCTGGGTGAGCAGCTGGAGTGGAAGAGTGCCTGTCCCACCAGGGGTCAGTTTTGCTCTGAGGATGGGTGCTCTATGGAATTGAAGAGCAGACCTTGGGTACTGATGGAGTTGCTGGACCTCTGCTCTTTAAAGCTGAGAAGACCTGTAGAGGTTGGTGGCCTTTTCCATCCTTGCATTAAAATAGTGGAGGTTTTTTCCTTTTTTTTTTTTTTTGCAAGGTAGGCAGACAGCTATCCCACTGAGATTTCTGCAGGCAGGAGAGGAGGGTGTGTGTGGTGACACTTAGCATTCTTCTCCCTCCCTACTCTGTTAAGATACCCCACAGAATCTAGAATTGTTAACACAAAGTCTTCCTATCACACCCCTTAGTGTCTCAGCCAAGGGCTGCTGGACAGATTTGTTAATTTGGTGACAAAGTCTAGCCACTTAAGGCTAAGGGTGTTTTGGAGGGGTTTTTTTGCTCTTAGCATCCTTGTGTGTGTGTGTGTGTGTGTGTGTGCGCTTTGAGGGCCAATTAGTAACTATTACCGCCTGCTTTGTGGCAGTGAATCAAGTTGTGCTCAACTGGCACTATTATTGAGCTGTCTCCACCCATTGTGTTTTAGTGGCAGCCACCCTCATTGGCGTGGAGAAGTGTGTGCTGCCCTTGGGCTCTTGCCAAGTAAGCCATGGAGTCACTTAGTGTGTAAAAGGTACAGGCAAGAAGAAGATGCATTTAGTGTGAAGAAGTCCTGGCAGATTGCAGGACCGCCTTGATCAAAGATAACATTTAAGAAAGCTGGGTGACAACTGGATAACTTTTAACTTGTCTCTTACTTCCTGCTCTTTGTGAGTTCCCAGGTGTCTTTCAGGTTTTTTTCTGCCCTCTGTGCTGCGCATCAGACAGCCCATGACAGGCTGTTCTTCATTCTGTTTCCCTGGGAGTCGTAGTCTATTTGCAAATCTATAGTTGTACTGGGCAGGCAGGGCAGGAAACCCCAGCTAGGTGAACAAGCAGGGCTGGTATTTGGGGTTAGACCTGGCCAAAGCCTTTGACTTGTTCTAAGTGTACCGGAAAGTATTGAGTAGAAAATGAGATCAACTAAACAGTAACATGTGCTCTGTAGCTGGTGGGTGTTAGAATAGTACCATAACAATCTGGAAGGCAGAATTACAAAAGGTAAACCAAGAGAGATGTCATAAGCCCATGAGCTACGGTTCAGTCAGTCTGATTGTTGAAGGTGATTGCAGACCCTTTTTTAGGACTTTGCTTTTGTTTATAGAAGTTCTAAAAGCAAATTGGAAGAGAGTCATAAACTACTGTAAAAGGATAATTAAAGTTCTTTTGTCAAGCAACAGTATGAAGAATTAGTAATGAAAGAAACATACAAAAAAAATTTAAAAGAAAGTAAAATAAAATGTAAGAGATACAAGTATTCCAAACATGGGGTTTTAAGTTGAATGTGTTTGCTTTAAGCATTTATGAAAGTTTATGTATTTTATTGGGTCTTCAGGACTCTGTTTTTTAGCATAGTAACTGATGCTCACAATGAGCCATATATGTTAAGAAGAGTTTAAATGATATTTTATGTGTCCACTTTAAGAAAGCATGAGAATGGCTTTTTTTTTTTTTTTTTTTTTTAAGCAGGACATTTAGAAGAAAAAGCATAGCTATTCAGAATAAAAGAACCCTCCTGGGTTTCTGGCCAGCTAAGGGTTTGCTGATCAAATTATATTACAGTGATAAAACCCTGCTATTGAAATTAATTGCGAACCTTATAATCTTTTGTTGAAATTTATTAGGGAAAACTATTATGTTATTATTAGTAGTGGTTATGTTTCATCATTTCATGCTACAGAAAATACTAAGGAGACATTAGAACCTCAGTCTGTCCTGTGACCGGAGGACATTCTTAGGCCCTTCCAGTCTGAATGCTGGTGTTGGAAGAGAGTTGATGGAAAGGGATCAGGAGAGGTGTTCCCTAGTGGCATTTGTTTCTGCATCTGTGTGGGGAATGTGGATTTACCATTGCCAGTGTCCTTTGCCATCAGAGAAATGAGTTCAAGATGTTTGGCCACACCCCATGCTCAGCAGCCGTGTTTACTTAATTCAGACTTTATACTCAAAACTGGAAGGACAGCTGACTTATGTGAGTGATACTCGGCTTGGCTAGACCCTCTGCTGATTTTTGCAATTATAGTTTGCTCCAAAACAAAGGTAACAGGAAAAACAAAAGGTTAAGAAAATGAATGCTGATGCTTTTTAAGGAGTATTTTTATTTATTTATTTTTTCCTCTTTTTTTTTTCATTTCTTAAGGAGTATTTTTAAAATGTAGTACGTATGTGCAACATGCAAAAACCTTGTTAAAATTAAGAGAAGAATATTACTCACTTTCTACATACACATAAATTCATTGTTTTGGTAATCTATGGGAAGAAATTCTTAAATTTTCTAAAAGCAACTCTCAACATCAGATCATTGAGTATAATCAGAATTGCTCAGAACTCTCTAAAGTTTCCATGTATATAAGTACAAGGTCCTATTGTAATAAGATGGAGAAAAGAGGATTCCTTGGAATCCCAGGGAGCTTGGAAGTCATTCACTGAACTCTCAGACTTGACATTAGTTGGTGAAGCTATCTTAAGATCAGAGGAACCCTGACAAGAATGAATGAATTTAACAAAAGAATTTTGAAAGCTTCCTCAACCAAGATTCACTACAGTAGACCCTTGGCACTCCCAATGGATACATCTTAAGCCCTTGGTCAATCCCCAAGTTTGCAAATGCAAAACTACTTGCATAGGCTGTTGACTGGTTTCACAGGGAGAAAAGTTCCTAGGATTATTCACAGGCCACCAGTTCTTTGCATTTTCAACTTGTACTTAAGGAAAGAAAGTTTTTCTTATGTCCATAGAGTCTCTGTATCTCTGGTAGCCCCTTGGGTTGGGGATGCCGGACCTTGGAGAAGGCTCAGTCTCTAGTTAAGCGACTCCCTCTTGTGCTGTAGACTTTGCAACACATAGTTCACATTGGTGCTCCAGAAAAAAAAGAAGAAGGAGAAGGAGAAGGAGAAGGAGTTACCATGGATTGGCTCTTAGGGGTTATTCACAAATAACTGAAAAACTGAAAGTTTGGATCTACTAATGCCAAGCGTCCCTGGGGTTGCCAAAATAATCGCACATGTGTGCACGCCCTGGAGATAACCCCTGCTCCCTGGCCATTAGTATATACTTAATGCACTGTTGGAAACTTCTCTATCAGCAAATCTTGATGAGGGGAATGGGGCACTGCACAGCTGAAGCATGTGGTGAAGAACTTACAATGGGAGCATCATCTCTGAAATCTATGCAAGAGACACAGGGTATAGTCATTTGCTCTATGCCCTCATTTTGAACATTTCAAAATTTGGAAGAATTCTGGGAGACTTAAAAAAAAATACCATGACTATGATTGTATTAGATGAAGGGGCCAGAGCAGAATGTACTGAGCTTTGCTATACGTGGCAGGAGAGATTCTTGAAAGAATGTTTCTGGAGTGATTTTGGAAGAAGCTCTTAGAATTTTAAGTGGATTTGAGCACCACCAGTTGCAATCTAGAAGATCATCTTTGCCCAGCAACTAGACAAGATGTGGCAGAAACCACAGTGATTCCATATGATGGTTTCTTCTTAAAATTTTCTCCATGAGTTTCCATTAAAATAATTTTTAATAGAATAGACAAACTAGATACAACAAACTGAAAAGTGTAAAAGTGTATACACTTAAACGGTATCTAAAAGTCTAATGAGTAGTACTACCAGCACCCATGTGCCTAGCAGTCAATTTGAAAGAATGTCACTCCTGCCTTGGAATTCCCCTGAGTACTGCTGCACATCCCATCCCCCAACCCTTCTCAGGGATAACCATTTCCCAGATATTTCTGTGTCTTCTCCTTATGCTTTTCTTTATTGTCTTACACTTCTATTTGTATCCCTCAATAATATCTTGTTTAGTTGTATGTGTTTGTGACTAAATATGATGGGAACCCCATTTGTACCCTTTTGTTCTTCTGCTCAGATTGAGCCCTACACACCAGTAAGGCCACACTGGTCGAAAGAACTGGAATATCTTCCTATCACTTGATTATCAGTTGGTAGGTTGCTTCTTACCTGTTCCTTCTGCAGAGCTCCCATGAGGTCTCATCAAGTCCTCCCATCCTTTTCTAAGGGGATTACATCTGCCCCAACAGGAATGGGGTAACCATGAATGCCAGATGGTTGTTAGATGTTTTACTCTTAGATTCATTCATACTGTTGAGTGTAACTGAATTTTTTTTCTATTTTGCTGAACTGCAATATTCCATTGAGTGAGTATATTATTAATGAACACCTATTTCCATTTTTTTTTGCAGTTGTAAATAGTGCTGCTATAAACATTTTTGTTCAAGTCCTGCTGAGCATGTATATAAGTTTGCTTAGGGAAGAAACACAGTAGTTTGAATTATTGGTCTCAGACTGTGAGCATTTTCAATGCTATTAGAATCATTTGAAATTAATTTCCATTAGGTTATATAAATTTCACCTCAAATAATTAATTTCCAATGTGTTGAACCAATTTCTATGTCTAGCTACAGTGTGGAATGCTTCCTGTTGCTCAGTGTCCTTGTTAACACTTAATATTTTGTCATATGTTGTTGGAAATTGCTGTCAGTTTCATGGGGGTAGAACAATGACTTAGCTGATTTTAATTTACATATATTTGATTGCTAAAGTGGTACAGAATCTTTTTGTATATTTTTGGCCTTTTGGATTTTCTTTCTCTGTGTGTGAAGTGCCTCTCAAGTCTTTTGCCTATTTATTTAAAAATTGTGTAGTTTATGGTTTTCCTATTTATTTGTAGGAGCTCTTTATATATGGTGAAGACTGTTACTCAGGATTGCAAATATCATCTCCTAATTTGTGGTAGGTTTTCATGTTCTTTTTAGTATTTTAGAGTAGCAGAAATTCTTAATTCCACATAATAAAAATATATCAATCTTTCCTTTATCATTCAACACTACATATCTTATTAAGGACTTCTGAAGAACAATATATCTCTTTTATTGTCTTCTACAATTTTAGTTTTTGCCTTTTGTGTTGAACATGTTCCCTGAAAATGATGTTATCTATGGCTTTAATATTCTTTATCAAAATACGGAGCTACCCTTCTTCTATAGTTTGCAAATAGTTTTTTTTGTAATCATAAATGAAACTTTAAAAAATACTTTTTCTACATTTATTGAGAGGATTTACTTAATTTTTTTCTTCCTTTAATTTATTAATGTCTGGTAAACTCATTTTCCAAAATTAAATTAATCTTGCTTTCCTAGAATAAACTTGACTTGGTCATAATGGGTTCATTTTTTAATACATTGCTAGATTTGTTTTGCTAATGTTAGTATAGAAGGTTTGGTCATGTTCAGGAAAGTATTGAACTGTAATTTTTCCTTCTTAGATTCTCCTTGTTGGGTTTGTTACTGAGTTTATGCTGGATTTGTAAAGTAGATTGTAGAATGTTTCTTTCTTATCTGTTTTCAAAAAGAGTTTATCTGCAGCTAGAATTCTTCCTTCCCTGAAGTTGTTTAACCACTGCTCAGCGTCTTCAATAGTTAATGGATATTCAGGTTTTAATTTTTTGCCTTGACTCAATTTTGGTCTAAGTCGATTTTTCTAGGAATTTGTGCATTTCATTTGTGTTTACACATTTTTGCTACAGAGTTTTTATAACATGCTTTTATCTTTTTAAGTTCTGTAGTATCTGTGGTTATGGCCCCTTTTGGTTTTTATTATTTCTGTGTCTTGAGCTTTTTCTTGTTGCATAGTCTTTTTAGAATTTTGTCAGTTACTAGTTTTTTTAAAGAACCAGATGTTGACTTCAGGATCCTCATTTGACTTTTCCATTCTATCATTTAGTATATAATTTATAATTTATGAATTTCTATATTAATTTTTATTGTTGTCTCCCTTCTAACTTATCTAGGTTTGAGGGTTTTTTTATTTCTTATTTTTTATTTTTTAGTACTGGGGTTTGAATTCAGGGCACTTGACCACTGAGCCACATCCCCAGCCCTATTTTGTATTTTATTTAGAGACAGGGTCTCATTGAGTTGCTCAGTGCCTGGCTTTTGCTGAGTCTGGCTTTGAACTTGTGATCTCCTATCTCAGCCTCCTGAGCTACGAGGATTACAGGCATGTGCCACTGTGCCCAGAGAGCTGTTGTTCTTTCCTAACTTCTTAAATTGAATACTTGTTTTTTTAATTTTCAGGTATTTTCTCCTACTATAAGCATTATAAGCTATATAATTCTACTTTATTTCATCATATATATATATATATATATATATATATATATTTATATTTTTTTTAAAGAGAGAGAGAATTTTTTAATATTTTTTTTTCGGTGGACACAACATCTTTATTTTATTTTTATATGGTGCTGAGGATTGAACCCAGTGCCCCATGTGTGCCAGGCGAGCGCGTTACCGCTTGAGCCACATCCCCAGCCCCTCATCATATATTTTTGATTGGTATTCCACAGTTTCACAAAGTGTGTCAGTATACATATTTTATTATTTCTCATGCTTGGTATTCCTTGGAGTCCCTAATTCCAAGTTATAATATCTTTTATCAGTTGTGGGAATTCTCATCTTGTCTCCTCTTCCCATGAGGCTACAAAAGATGAAGCTCAAGGTCACTTTGTTTGGCAGATGTCCTCGAGCTAGCTTCAGGGCATGACTTTTGTTCTGGTCTTCAGGTTTTACTTATGTTTTTGCTTGCTAAATATTTCTTATAAAACTGCCAGCTTGTTAGTTATTATCAGATTTTTTTTTCCATAGTATCCAGTTTTCTAAGTTGTTTTCTCAGTAGAGTTGATCTAGTCCACTATAGTACTGGAAATTAAAAAAAAAAAAACCTATAAGGTTTTCTTTAAAATTACAACAAATCTTAACACTTGTTAATCAGGACAGACTCTGCTGAGCCTGTGTACACTTGGATTTATTATAATGGTCAGTCTATTCCGTGATTCATAATAGATACAATGATATGTTCTTAGTAATGCAGCATAAACAGGGTGTATATAGGGATGCTATTTTTTATTGGTACACAATAATTATACAGAATGGTGGGTTTCAGTGTATCATATTTGTACCTGCACAAAGTATAATTTGATCAATTTCCATCACCAGTACTTCCACTTGCCCTCCTCCTCCTCCTCC
>NW_026000082.1:22806795-22854687 GCF_001458135.2 Marmota marmota marmota
CACCCATTCGCTCATCATTCCCTACCTTGCCTCCCTCCTCCTCCTCCCTCCTCCTCCTCCTCCTCCTCCTCCCCCATGTCCTTTCTCTACCTTGCTGGTCTCCCCTTTATCTTCATGAGATCCCTTAGTTTCCATTTTTCTCCCTAGCTTCCACATATGAGAGAAAACATATGGCCTTTGACTTTCTAAACCTGGTTTATTTTGCTTAACATGATGCTCTCCAGTTCCACCCATTTTCCTGCAAATGACACAATGTTGAGTATGTAATATGTAGTTTAGCAAAAGTACACCAGCTTCTAGGGCGTTAATTCTTCCTTCTTGTAACTTGGGAGAGCTGACAGGTTTTTGGCTGGTTTTCACTTCCACACATGGGCTGTCCTGCTTTGGCAGGATATTTCTCCTGGATATAGTTTTTTTTCCAAACCTGGAGCAGAGTTAAGTCAGGGTTGGAGCTGGTCTCTTGATCTTTCACTTACTAGAAGGCCAGAGTTCTGTACCTTGTCTTTGTGGATGCCTTTCTCTGTCTTAGGTCAGGTTCTGCCTTCATGCTCCCTTTTCTTTTCATTCTTGGTTTGTTACGGGGACCACCTCTTCTTTGGGGAAAAACAGTGAAAGCACCAGTCTTCCGAGACTGGCTCTCTCAACTTCCATGAAACAGAACCTGGAGGGCAGCTGGCCTCCGCAGTCCTCCTCCCACTGCCCATGTGTCTGGGTTGAGCTTGGCTGAACTCAACCTCCACCTCTTGGCTGAGAGACTTTCTCACTCTCTTTGTCCAAGAGAGTCCCGACTGATGACTCTGTGGTGGTTTACTCCCAAGCTGGTGGGTCCTGCTGCTCACTTCCTGGTATATTTCTGAGCAAGGGGCTATAGGTCCGTCATTGTCCCCTTCCCTTCCTGTGAGCCTCCTACTAGTGGTGGGGCATAGCAGATGGACATTCCGGCTGCCAGGGGCCTCCTGCAGCCCACTAGAGGGAACTATGCCAGTCTCATTTCTGTCTCCATTCCTGCTGTCTCCTTGCCCGGTTAACTTCTCTGTTCTCTTCTTATCCAGTGAGGGTGGGGATGTGTCTGACCTGGGTGCTGGCTCTGTGGGCACTGGTTGGATGAAGGGCTCCATCTTTCCTTTTATCCTTCCTAGGGTTTAAGATGAAGAACTCACCTTGCTCTTTCCTCAGAGAGGCCTTCCCTGTTGTGTGCACTTGCTCCTCTCCCCCACTGGACCCCCTCGCCTATTCCCCCTCATCCCCTAATGGAGGTCCCAAAGAAGGAACGCCCCCCCCCCACTTGGTTGAAGACAAATGACCTTCCTCTCTCCCAAAGCCTAGTGATTCTTAGAAAAGCTCTTCCTCTTCTTTTGTTTAATATATGCATAGTTTGTACCTCGTGGGCAGAAGCCACAGAGGGACCCAGCAAGAGTCTTGTGGTCTTGCCAGCCTTCTCTGTGGGTCACTGGCCACTTTTGCAGAGCATCTGCCCCTCTCAAGTGTACTGAGAACCAATCTACCTGGTGTCTGATCATTTCCACTAATTTGTAATGGCAGTACTGGAAATGCTTGGAGCACAGGGGCCTATCACCAGGCTTGGCTTGGAAAAGAAGGTGGAAGGTTTTGGAAAGAGAAGAAGAAGAAGGAAAGGAAAAAAGAAATGAAAGAAGGGAGGTAAGGTGGGAAGAGGAATGAAGGAAGAAAAAGGGAGAGAAGAAAGTAGGAAGGAAGAGCCAATGAAGAAATGGGAGGGGGAGAAAGAAAGAAAAAAAAAGCAAAGAAGCAAAGAGAGGAAAGTATGTTCAACCCTTACCCCTACCTTCAAAGCCCAGCACATCTAAGTTGGGACTTGGTAACCTCAAGAGTCTTTTGAAAAAGTTTAAAAAATTGAGTGTAATTTACATATAACGAAATTCATGGTTATAAGTGTACAATTCAAAGGGTTTTTAACAGGTATCTATACTTGTGTAGCTTCTATCGTAATCACAATATAGAACATGTCAATCATTACCAAAAGTCCCCCCATGTCTCATTCAATCAGTTCTCCCACTCCTATCTCTTGGCCACCATTGATCTGGATTTTTGACACTAGAGTTTACTTTTTTTAGCATTGCATCTAGATGGAGTCATATAGTATGCACGCTTTTCTTCTGACTCCTTTTGCTGAGGATAATTCGTTGAGATTCATCTGTGTTATATTTATCCGTACTTCATTCTTTGCATAGCTGAATAGTATTCTGATGAGAGGGTATACAGGTTAAGCATTCCTAATCCAAAAATCTAAATCCAAAATGCTCCAAAACTCAAAAACTCTTTGAGCACTGACAGAACATCATAAGTGAAGAATTCCATACCTGGCCTGTGTGATAGGTCACAGTCACAATGTAGACACCAAGAATATTATATAAAATTACCTTTAGGCTGTGTGTATAAGGTGTGTGTGAAACATAAATTTTTTTTTTTGTGTGTGTGTGTGTGGTACTCAGGATTACATCCAGGCCCTTGTGCCTGCTGGGCAGGTGCTCTACTACTGAGCTACACCCCCAGACCTTTTAATTTAATTTTGAGACAGGGCCTAGCTAAGTGGCCCAGGCCAACCTTGAACTTGTGATTCTCCTACCACAGTCTCCCATGTAGCTAGAATTACTATGTGTGCAACACAGCACCAAGCAAAAACAAAGATGAATTTCGTATTTAGATTTGGGTCCCATTCCCAAGATATCTCATTGTGTGTATGAAAATATTCCAAAATTGGAAAAAACCTGCAATCTGAAATGTTTCTGGTTCCAAGCATGTCAGATTCGGTGTACTTAACGTGCATAATTAGGAAAAAAAAATTCATTCACCTATTGGTAGAAATCTGGGTTCTTTCCAAAGTTTGCCTATTGCAAATAAAGCTTCCAAGAACAATTAGGTACACGTCTTTGTGTTCATATCGTTTTATTGCTCAGGAAAATACCTAATCAGGTCTCTTTTGGAATGTCCATTTTGCCTGTCTTTGTGCCAATCAGCCTGTCACCAGGTTCTTTTTTCCTTCCTGTGAGTGAACAATCAGATTATAATAGGATTTTGGATACCACCATCTGTGCTAGGCCCCAGGAATTACTTAGACACTGTATTGTAATTGTCTGTTGACCTGTTTGACACCCTCACTAGACAATTTGGCATAAGAAGTAAGAGCACAGGCATTGAATCCAGACTTATAGGGTTCATCTCCCAACTTTGTTACATACTATATGACCTTGAACAAGTTATTTAGCCTCTGTGTGCCTCACCTGCAAAATGAGGGGTAATACCAGTAGCTACCTCATGAGCTTGAAAGATACATAACCGGATAGATAGATAGATAGACAGCCCATACTAAATACTGTGTTGTTGAGAGACTTGACAAGAATGGGTATTGGGGTCTGACATGCACATTTTAGGCTCAAGAGGAGTCTGGAAGAGTCTCTGTCAACTGCTCTGCTACCTGGGAACCTGACCTCTCATTGGGCAGCAAAATCAATTTCTTTATCCTGGAAGGACAGCACTTTCCCCCTTGTTACCAGCTCATCTCCCAGATGGATACCTCTCTTTACCACTTGAATTGAAGTTTGTCCATATTTCCCACTTGCCAGTGTTGCTGGGGGTGGAATCCAGGACCTTACCTCTGGCAGGTGAGTGCTGTACCACTGAGCTACAAAACCAGCCCTTGAGTTGAAGTTTTGTTTCTGTTCTTCATGTTTATTATTCTTTAAACAATATAACTACAAACTACAAGGGGACCCCATCTTTTTTACTCTGTCCCACTTCCTTCTCCAGCTCTGGGTCCAGACATAGCAACCAAAGAAGCAATATGGACTGGAGAGGCCCGCGCACATACTCTTAAATCCTCCTAACCTAGTTGTCATCGGTCTCTATGTTTCACAGGGCTTGAATCCCTGGGTTGATTGGAGACATGGCAAAGGAACCACAGGCCAGGGATATTAGTCTTACAGCTCTGCCCAGGATGTGACTGCTGGAGCAGCCTCCATAGTAGCCAGTCATGGATTCCCATCTCAGGCCCTGGCACTTCTGCAAGCCAGGTACTGAATCTCTGGAAGGCAACTCTCTTCTCAGGATGGGGACATTTGGCCCATCGAGAGCATAGTTGGAGACAAGGAGGTGGTCTCACAGGCTTTAATCCAGAGATAGAAGCACTTTGGGGGCCTGAACTTTTCCTCTCTCCCATAGTAAGATGATTCAGGACTAGTGTGATCAAAAAGAACTAGAAAGATCAAAATGACGGATTGATCTTTGATATTTGCTAAAGTGAGGTACCTGAGCAGAAACTTCCCATGGGCAGAGTAAAATTCTAAAGTGCATTCCTCCAGGGGCCTGGTGATGTAGGTCTAGGAACTCAGAGGGGTCCAGCATGAAAACTACCTTTTATGGAGCAAAAGCATGGTGTAAATGTCCTCCACACATATCTCATTTAATTCTACTCTGTGAGTAGAAGGTGAGCATGTCCCCTTACAGCAGTGGGTTCCATCAGGGGGCTTCAGATCTTATTGGTCTGGGGTGAGGCCTGTGCATTTAGACTTTCAAACACTTCCCCTTCCCCCAGTGTTTTTAATGTGTAGCTGGGTCAGGAATTATTTTATAGACAAGGGAATTGAGTTTTCAGAGGTCAAGGTCATGGACTCAAGGTTGCACAGCTGTGCGTGAAGGTGCAACTGGAATATAGGCCATGTGGCTACATTCCTTGGATCTGGGCACCCTGTTCTGCAGGCTAATCAGCGAACTGTCTGCACTGGTTCCTGGTTGCTGGGCAGGAGATAGCCGACAGGGACACAGAGATGCTAATGGCTTTTCAATGTCTGTTTGCTGACCTAACCCTCTTTAAGAGTCTGGGTGTGTATGTGCTCTGAGTCTGAAAGGCTCCCAGGACAGAAAGCTGCTGACCCTGGCTCCCAGCCCACTCAGCAGAGGAGCACGCCATCCGTCCTTCAGCTCTCGGTCCAGGCTTAGTTTGGTCACATCTGGGTCCAAGAAAACAATGATAGATGTTTCTTGATTTCTTTTCCCTTGTGAACCCCCTAGTCAGGTATGAATGTCTTGGATCTTCCCAAGGAAAGCAGGATAGGACAGGTTGGATCAGCAGGGGTCTTTTCTGTGCCTCACGTCCAATATAACTACAGCAGTTTCAAGGACTGAGTGCCAGCTGTATGCATCCACACAGCACCTTCCAGAAATGACCTCATTTTATCCCCTGAGGAATCTTGTGAAGGAGGCACTAGTATCTCCATTTTTCTTATGGGGAAACTGAGCCGCAGAGAATCTAGTGGCAAGAATTAGAGTAATCCTAATTCAGCTTTGGGGCTGAAGTCTTAACCATCATACTACATGCCCTCCTATGGATTATGTTACTCAATTCTTTAATTGTTTCTGGAGCATCATCTGACCCCCCAGCCTGATGACAGACTTTTAGCAGGGGGACATTTCTCCATTTTGCCATTTCCAGCACAAGGCTGGATTGATAGCAGGAGTTCATAAATATTAGTTGGTTGATTTATTTGTTTTATTTCAATTGGTTGTATTTCTGAGGATTCTGCAATGTCATTGTACTGTGATATAATATATGTCCCAGGAATGTAACACACATTATCCAGTGTTTTATTCCTTGACTTTGAAGTATTTCTGAATACTGTAAAACATCTCACATTCAATTTTAGTAGTTGTTCTGAATTCACACCCCATAGATATCCACGAAGAGCACTCTGTACACTTCATGGGCCTGCATATCTTCCTGTGAGAGATTATTTTTTGGGACAGAAACTATTCTGAATGGTAAGGGTCCCTGTACCACCAGCCCCCTGGTATGAGGCTATTTGTTTGGTGGGTTTTTCCAGGGTAATTCACGCAAAGTCCTGTCCAGATTTACTAGCACACATGGCTAGCCCTGTGCCTACACCCTCTTGGGCCACTTTGACCAGTTCTGCATGCCCATCTATGCTCTTGGTAAAGCCCACCACCTTCTCAGGGGATTGCCCTCTGCCAACAGAGATGGAGTTCCTGGGAGTGAGTGGCATCCCCCAGTGGCAGTCAGGAGCCAGTATTAACTAGGGTGAGGTGGGGCAGCTGAAGGTTCTGCCACTTGGCCTTGGTGTTGGGGGACAAGCTCAGAGGAGGTGCAGGTTACATCCTGGAAGGCTCATTGGGAGGGGCTGGGATGTACCCTGAGGTCACACCTGACTGTCCTCTTCCCTTCTCTCCTGCTTCCTCCGCTCCCTCGCACACCCCCCTGGAAGCCTTTCTTCAGTGAATCACTTGCTCAGGAGTCCTTGTCTTAAGGTTTGCTTCTGGGAGACATTACCTAAGATGAGGACATGATGAGGACATGAGGGTTGGACACCATTTAGACAGTAAAATACCTCTCATATTCTCTACTATGAGTGCATATTAGTGTCCCACATTTTCTCCCAAACCTCCACACAAGCTGGGGGACCCACCTTGTAAGGGGCACTAGCCCATCTTTTTCCTCCTCACACCCAGCACTTTCCAACTCCCTCTCTCTCTCCCTATTCACCAAACTGACCTCTACTCTTGTTTCTGTTTCACTCATCTAACAGTCACCATTCCTGTTGCTTGAGTTCCTGCTTGTGCCAAGCATGCTTTTAGGTACTGGGACTCTACCAGTGAACAAAACAGAAAGCTTGCCCTCCGGCCCTTGCATTTCTACAAGGAGAAGAAGACAGTAAACAAGCGTACACCTAAAGAAGCGTGATATCTTCGTTAAGATGAGGCTAGAATAAGCTCAGTGACGTGATGGAGGCCTGGAGGAGCAGCTCCCTGAGCCGCATGTGCCCATCTCTTCAGCCCTTGCACACCCAGCTACACCTAGGCACTGCTGGCCTCGTCTCTCAAAATGCTGATGGCGTGGCTCCGTCTTCCACGTTTTCGCTCTCTGAGTGGCATTTAGGAAGATCATTAAAACTCGGGATGCTTTTCTTTCCCTTGGCTTCTGAGGCTCCTGGCCCCCTGCCTGCTCTTTTTGGTTACTGCTGCTTCTCCTGCTGTCCACTGCCCTCTCTGCTGGGCTGCTGATGATGGTGATTGGAGTTCTGCAGAAACTGAGGATGTCTCTTCTTACTGTGTCCTTCATCCCTGGTGAAGATGTCACCTCCGTGGTTTCAGCTTTCACACCTTTGATCTAGCCTGCCCTCCAGAACACCTGATTATAAATTATAAACTCCTTCTCGACATCTCCACTGGGGTGACTTGACATGTGCACAGTTCTGACCAACATCATCTCACGCTCACTGCCCACCCCACTAGCCCCCAGCCCCTGCCTTCAGCTTTGGAGTCTCCTCTCCAGACATAGCTTTGTCTCAGGAAGGGGCAAGTTATGGTTTGGATCTGGGATGTCCCCTGAAGGCTCATGTATTGGAGGCTTGGTCCCCAGTATATCAGTGGCAGGGCTTTGAGGAAGTGATTGGAGAGCTCTGATCTCATCAGTGGATTAATCCATTGACAGCTGAATGACTGCTGGGAGATGGTGGAGACTCTAGGTGGTGGGACCTGGTGGAGGGGAGCGGGTCCTTGAGGGTGTGCCCTTGGGAACTTTATCTTGTCTCAGCTCTGTCCTCTGTCCTCTCTGCTTCCTGGCCTCCAGGAAGTAAGCAGCTTTCCTCTGCCACACCTTTCTACCATGATGGTTTGCCTTGCCTCAGGCTCAAAGCAATGGACCCAGCCAACCATGGACCCAAATCTCTGAAACCATTAGCCACAATCAATCTTTCCTCCTTTTGGTTGTTTCCCGTAGGTATTTATCACAATGACAAAAAAATTGACCAATACAGGGCACCACTGTTGTGTGTCTCTCCGCTGCTTGAGTCTGAAACCCAACTTCATCCTCTCCTCTCTGCCACCTGCCAATACCTAATCTCTCACTAACCCCCACGCATTCCTCTTCCTAAGGGTGAGTGTCTGAATCCATTTCACCTGTCCATCTGACTTCCACTCCCCTGTTCAGGCCACCAATGCTCGACTGCTACAAGTTTCCTAGTTGTTATACATTCTTCCTTGAGTATTCCAGACTGTTCTTTGCACTGGCCTGATCCTCTCTGTGGTTTCTTGCTGAACTAAAGATAACAGAAAGTTCTTCATGAGGCCTGCATGGCCCTAGAAGATGGGCCCTGCCCACTTTAGCCTCATCTCTGGCCACTCTCCTTTGTCCCTCCCTTGGCCTTCCCTCAACAGCAAGTTCTTCTCTGTTGAAGGCTTTCCACAGACATTTTGTTTGCCTCAGAATGCTTTTCAGAGGCCTTTGGGGCCAGGCCTGTATTTGTGAAGGGGCTGCATTCTTCTCCCTGAGGTATCATGATCACCATAAGGCATCGTCTTATGCAGAGAAGATGAAAATAATACAACCGACGAAAAATCTGTTTGATTCGCAGTCTCACTGTGCACCAGAAATGCTTTAACAGACTGATGATAGAATAGTCTTTCTACAAGGAAGGACCGGTCTCTCCCTCCTCTTCCCTGATTTGAATCTGGGAGTGGCTTCTGGGAATCCACCCAGGTATAGTAGCAATAGCCACATTCACTGGTCACCTGTGTGCTAGGCACTTCCTTGGGTGTGTTAGGATTTCTATCACATTAAATCCTCACCACAGCCCTACAGGGCAGGCTTTATTCTGTCTATCCTACAGGTGAGGAAACTGAGACCAGAGAGGCAAAGTTGGCACAGGAATGTCTGGAGCAGTTGGTGGGGAAGGTCTGCACGTGGCTGGTCCTGAAGCAGCCAAGTGTGTTGGTACTCAGCGTGGGGCCTAGCAGCCTCTCTGATCTTGTTCTGTCCCCTACCCAAGCACTCACAAGGTCTGTGCTTCCCATAAAGGGCTTTGTAGTTCAAAAGGAACCCAGAAACTCCTGATAAGTCCTCTCTAAAATGCCTGGGTTCTGCTGACAGGTCAGGAGATCATGGCCTGAAAACATTTGGGTGCAGGGATAGGAATGTAGATTTGGAGAAAAGTCAGGCTGGGTTTGAATGAGAGGCTTACCGGTGTGACGAAACACCTTAGACTGAGTGATTTATAAATAACAGAAATGTATTGCTTGCAGTTCTAGAAACTGGGAAATGTAAGATGAAGGCAACAGCAATTTGTGGGAATTTGGGCAGATTATTCTTGCAGCCTCAGTTTCTTCACCTGTGAAGTGGGGATAATAATAGTACTTCATGGAACAGAAGTGTGGGTGTGTGTGCACGCATGTTTGTGTTCATTCGTGCGCATGTCCATGTGTGATCAGTTTACAGGTAGGAGGGCTGACCTGAAGACAGCTAGCCCTGAAGGTTCTCACCTGTAGGATGTAGTGGAGAACCACACAGGACCTAAAGAGAGGATCCCAGACCTTTACTCTTGGGTTATGTGAGGGCACTATCTGGAGATGGGTGCAAGAAGGACTTTGGGTCTTGGAGTTGCCAGCAGTTCTTTCATGGCTGGACCCAGATCACTTGCTTCCTTTCTCTTGCTCCATCCTACCTCCAGGGATGACTGTCTGGGAAGGAAAGGCCTTCCCTTCTGTCCTGCTGGCTTGGTGTCCATTGACCGTGACTTAATAGAAACCAAATTTTCTTGCATGTTGGATAAAAAGATCCGGAATTAGTTTTGTGTCCATTCAATGAGAACTTTGATTCCAAGGTGCACCAAGACTGAATCAAATTAATAAGAAACAGATGAAACCATTATTTCCTGCCCCAGGATGCTAGGAGATTGAACAACTCATCTATCATGTAGAGTACAGGGACCATCTGAGAACACAGTAATGTCACTGGTGATGGCCCTGCTTCTAGCACTTTCCTTTCTTTCTGCTCTACCTCCTCACCCTGGTCCTCCTTCTCCCAGCACAGGAGAAGTAGTCACTCAGGGTTACACCTCTCGAAAAGGGGGGATCTCACCCCTGCATGCTGTCCTTGAAGTTAGTTCTGTCAGAGATCCTCTGTGTGACCAAATTCCTTCCATGCTCTTCTGAGCATTGTTTTAGTTGGGCCTCAGCTTCTGAACCTCTGTGTTTATCTTTGCATTGTCCAACTTTAGAAAGAATCCAGTTTGGTCAGAATCTCCCACTGTCAATATCCAATCAGCTTAATATCCAATCAGGTTCCTCAGCTGTCCTAGTCCATGTGCACTGCTGTGACGAAACACCTTAGACTGAGTGATTTATAAATAACAGAAATGTATTGCTTGCAGTTCTAGAAACTGGGAAATGTAAGATGAAGGCAATAGCAATTTTGGTGTCTGATGAGGACCTGTTCCTCATAGATGGTACATTCTGTGTCCTCACATGGCAGAAGGGGCTGGGGTGCTCCCTTCAACCTCTTTTATAAGGACATGAATGCCATTCATGAGAGTGGAGCCTACACAACTAACCCCCCTCTAAAGGGCTCACCTTTCAATACTGTCATCATGGGGGATAAGTCCTAATATATGAATCTGGGGACATCATCATTCAGACCACAGTGTCATCTTCTACCATTGCTCAGGTGATCTCGTCACCCTGGCCTGCCTGCAGTGAGAAACCGGTTGGGTTGCTTTAGCTTTGTGATGTTTCTTCTTGGAAACTTTCCATCCACTCATGCCCACCACACTGCTGGCTATGAATTCCCACTTTTCCTTGCTGCATTTGGTGTGTGTGGGGGTGCAGTCTCTCCCCGACTGCAAAGCCCCAATGCAGTGGCCCCTACGCCTGTTGTGATTGTTTCCTGAATAAATCCACCATGTGATTTTTTAGCCGGTCCTCTGTGACTGCTGTCAGGATCCTCTGTCTTACTGGGGTCACCTCTTCCTGAAGACTCCAGGTCCCATTGAGACAGGAGAATTGGAGCTAATTAAAAGGCACGGTTTTATGAGCAGGGATCCAGGGCACTTGGAGAGACGGGCCTCTCAGACTGAGAGGAGTTCAACATGGACAGCAGCGAAGCCGTGGACTAGGCACCTAGCACATTGCCTTCATAGACACTGACAGGAAATGCTCCATCTCTAGATAAAACCCCTGCTCACAGTGACCAAGGAGGACAAGATAATTCAGCACTTACTGCCGAAGAAAAGGACTGTTTATAAACTCCTTGACACTCCAGGTCTTTTAGCATCTTTCAAAATCCTGAGGCTTTTTAAAAATAAAAGCTAGCATTTACTGAGAGTTTTACTTTGAAGCCAATGTTGTTTTTAATCCCCATTTTATAGAGGGGAAAACTCTTCATGGAAAAGTTCGGTGATGGACCAAATGTCACAGAGCTATACATGGCAGAGCTGTGATTTGTACCCAGGAAATTTGGCTCCAGAACATGCCCCCTTCTCCCTCCCACATGGTCAGCGACGTTAGTACATGTTAATATGCATCAGTAGTAATGGTTGCTCACTCAATATATAATATATTATAAACTCATACTCAACTGATAATCATTGGAGGCTGTTGTGAGTGCTTGATAGTATTTTAGTAACCAACAGGGCATCTGGACCAGTGAATGGTCTTTCTTTTGGAATTTTCCTGCTTCTCTCCTCAACTTCTGGAAAGATCATTCCAGAGTTGACGGCAGATCTCTAAGGACCTGCTACAGTGGGAGAGGTTTGCCTTTCTTCTCTATTTCCCACTTTCCCCCAGCACAGCCTCTTCCTTGCTCTAGCACTTCTTATAAGCCATCTTCTCATTTTCCCAGCCTAAGGCAAATAAATGTTTTTTTTTTGTCACCTGAAATGTTTCTGGAGGGTGGTTATAGCTGCACCCTCTCCTGCTGCCTAACTTCCTACCCCCAGGGCCTTCCTCAGCTCCCCCCCACTCCAGTCCTTAGCCACAGTGAACTTCCCTCAGGGCCACTCCTGCTCAAGGGACCTGCAGGAGGGATCAGGAAGTGAGCTCCTAGGCCCTCACTGGCTGGCACCCTCCACAGGGCTCTCAGGACAGACTTATTCGTTGGTGGGAAAGGGTGGTGACCCCTAGCCCTGTTTCTAAACCATCAAGGACCAGCTTTATTATTCTATTTCCAGAAAGAAATTTGAACCTTGTGGTTTCTTCATTTCTGCACTCTGAGATCGAAAGATTCTCACCTACTTATACCTCTAGTCAAATTGCAATCTTTAAACAATTTCTAAAATTTTATTTAGTCAGAAATGTACCCTTTCTCCCACTTAGCACTTTTGACTGGCCTGGGCTGGCCTGCATGAGTACTCTGGGTGGCTGACGGTCTGGCCCTGCTTTGTGGTTCACCTAAGTACTTTTTAAAAAAAATATATTTATTTTTTAGTTGTAGTTGGACACAATACCTTTGTTTTATTTATTTATTTTTATGTGGTACTGTGTATTGAACTCAGGGCCTTGCACACACTAGTTGAGCGCTCTACGCTGAGCCACAACCCCAGCCCCTCACCTAAGTACTTTGAGTCCGGTCACTATAGAATCTTTTGAAACTCTCAGCGTGGCCATTGGACCCCATGGCTCCGAATACCCAGGGTGAAAATTCTAGCAAAGGAGTAGAATTGAAAGCTGGGACCAGACTGTATAGATGTCCCTGGAAAGAAGGTTATGTGCAGGGAGACGAAGAGGAGCAGGTAGAAGGAAGTGGGGAAAGGTACCCTGGGGAAAGGTACACTCCAAGGGCATCCCACTGTTGGCTTAGTGGCACAAAGGGGCCGGCCTGTGCTCCAGTGAGTGGCTGCACCCTGTCAGGACCCAGGCTGCTTTTCCAAGTGAATCAATGTGACTGTGCTTTCCTGAAAGTATCAAGTGTCCCACTGTTTGGCTTGGCTAATTACTTCCTTGCTTGTACTCACAGACCTGTCTATACCAAAACTTGTGGGTTTTTCTTTTTGTCCTGGCTTGCTGGTGCAGGGTTTTGAAAAGTGGCCAGCCAGGGGACTCAGCATGTTCTAAAGGCCTGTTTCTCAGTTTGCTTAGTAAGGCCCAGCTATCTGTTAAATATAGAAAACATTTCACAATTTATTTTCAAGTAGACACACTTGGGACCTTCTAAAGCCCAGATGCAGAGGACCAGGATGTCCTTTAGTGTTGGTTTACAGCAGAGAGTAATTTCAAGTCTCAGGAACCCTGACAGAGGTCCCTGTCATGGAACTACCCCATTTGGAAACATCACGTTTGAATGCATGAATGCCAGCCTTGCTGGAGCTCGTTTTGAATTTCTGAATAAACATTTTGGGATTGCTGCAAGTTTGGGGAGTGGAAGTGTTTGGATGTTTACCATTCTCTGAGGGGTGGAAAGGAAGTAGGAGAAGCAAGTGGTGTGATCCTTGGTATTCAAATGAATGTAAACGATGTGGGGCAATGCTCAGTATGGGATGAGAGACACATTTGTAGTACATCTTTAAATGAAGGACTAAGGTCGATGCTAAATGTGCCATAGGCATTGGTCCTTAAGTTATTCTAAGAATGGGGTGATGTAAGAGTGTGGGCTTTGGCTACAAAATGCTATAGGGGAGTCCTGGTTTCTCCTGCAGTTAGCTGGGTAATTTGGGGCCATTGATTGCACTTTTCTGTAGCTCAGTTTCATCATCTGTAGAACAGGGAATAAGAACCATACTATGGCATAGAGTGGTTGGGGAAATTAAATGAGTTAATTTTTGCAAAGTGTTTTGAATGATGCCTGGCACTTAGAAACTCCTACATCAGGGGAATTTCTGAGATGTGAAGTGGCTTTTATAAAGGGCCCAGAGCTAGTTGACAGTGGATTTAGGATTTGCATCCAGTGCTCTCTGGCTCTAGAGCAAGGCTTCTCAGCCTCAGTACAAGTGATGTTTTGGGCCAGAGATTTTTTTTTTTTTTTTTGGCTGTGGGTTGCAGTCCCATGCACTGTAGGATGCATAGCTGCATCCTGGCCTCTACCACTGGATGCCAGTAGCAAGCCCTGTCTCCAATGGTGACAACCCAAAATGTTTCCAGACATTTTCAAACATCTCTAGGCCGAGGGGGTGGGGCATAAAGTTCAGAGGTCAACTCCCAAGGGTTCTCATTTAAGAACTACTGGGTAGGGGGCTTAACACTCTAGAGAGTTGGCCAACAGTTAATTTTTGCAAAGTGTTTCTCAATTTCAAGGTCAAAGCCCATTTCCCAGTTCCCACCTCTTCTCTTCATAGACCAGAGAAGTGGCCAGGACCATGGTGGCTGATGTTAGCACATGCTGCATTGGACTAGTTTCTGCATGTGGGCTCAGGCCAGTGGCTGTGATTTTGAACCATCCTCTTTCCCTCCTTTGGTCTGGTAGACATTTGGGTGAAATGCAGTCTCTGTTTTCACCAGATCACCAGGGAGGCCGAGCTGCGGGCTGGTTGGCGTTTTCTTTGCAGCTGTCAGCAGCAGAGCCTGAGCAGCCAGACTGACTGACTGCTTCCTTGGCAGCACAGCTGGTTGGCTTAATTGGACTTAGAATATGAAGAGTCCCAGAGCAGAGGGGTTGACTGAGCAGAAGAGAGTGAGATTCTTCACTTACTGGCACCGTGTCTTGTGGTGGCGATGGGCTGTGATTCAGTGCCAAGGCCAGTACAGAGCTGGTGTGGGCAAAGCTGATCTATCCTTGGCACCCAGTTGCTGGTTCTGCCCTCCACCCCCATTTATAAGAACCATATTGGTCAGCCACCTGGTGATTCTGACTTGATTCTTAGAAAATTCAGAGTTCACACCAGGTGACAGGCTGAAGGAAACAAACTTTTTCATAAAAGATAAAGCTCTCCCATTTGGAGCCCCTTAAAGGGAACTCTGCTGAGTTTTACCCCAACTCTTGCTTTTTTGGGTGGGTTAACAGTTTTACATCAGCATTCACAGCTCAGTGTCCAAAATGTTTCAGCTCTAGTTGGGATCCTGGGTTTTTCCTTATTTTCCCAACACGCTCCATTCCTGTAATGTGGAAAGATGATATTTGCTCCCGTGTTGAGTCACTGAGTGTTGATATACAGTCAGGAAACAGGCGGCTCTCTGGTGCTGACAGGACCAGATGTGCTATTATTTGCCTTAAAATTGTTCATGTGACATTTCCTTCTGTGAGTTTGACTCCATCCCTTTCTGTCAGCAATGAAGTCAGGACAGGAAGATGTGGCTGCAGGGAGCATTATAGAGACAGCTCATCAGTAAACAATTAACCCTAGTTCTCCCCTGGAGGGCCACACCTTGAGTGAGCTTGTTCTCTACCAGCCCCTGTGGGTGCTCAGGACAGAGAGAAAGTGAAGCCCCACAACCTTCTAGAAAGTTCGGTGAGCAGGGCTTTCCTTCCCAGCTGGAGGGAGCCCCCTTCATTCAGCTGACATTTGCTGAGTCCCAGCCAAGTCCTGTGCTGAGGGTGTGCCAGTGATACCTGCAAAGCTCCTGACCCAAAAAGAATTGACTCCCAGGTCATGAGAGGCAGCCCCATGGCCTGGCCCTCACGTGGAAATGTGTGTTCCCATTCCTCCTGCCCTGCTGCCACCACCAGTATATGGTTGGAAAGCACAGTTAAGAGGAAGTAAGTTTTGTGTTTTGACCAAGTTTACTTAAAACTCTAAATTCCCCCCATTAGAATGCAAACTCTTTTATGTGAATGAAATAAATGTGAGACCTGGTGTTGGGAGATTTCCTGGGTCTACTGCAGCTTCCTGGTCTCCTCCATGCTCCTGCACATTGACCAGAATTCTTGTCTGTTAGTCTGGGGCAAAAGGGGAAATCCCATGAGTCTGGGTACATGAATCATACCCCAGACATGTTCCCTGGAAAAGGGTTGGGTTGGGCAGTCCTTCCTGAGAAGTGCCACTGGGACATCCAGTGGTGGAGACCCTGGAAGGGAGCCGGAGCTTCTGGTGAAGAATGTGGGTGTGTCAGCCCACCCTCCCCACTGGCTCCTACATGGGGAGGGCAGGCTAGTCATTCCCACCTCTCCTTTTCACATTATCCAATAATTATGTGGTGAAGAACAGGAGAGGTGCCTGACTGGTGACCATATGCAGGTTACGTAAGTAAAGAAAGTAAACTGACCCCCCCCCCATTTCTCAGTTCCCCTGCCCAGCCTTGTAGAGAATTCTCCTCTCCGCAGCTGTGTGATCAGTCCACACTCTGCCCAGGTTTGGAGTGAGGATTCTGAAATCGTACAGTCATGAGCTAGAGTCCCAGCTCTACCGCTTACCAGCTGGGTGACAGTGGGAAACTGCTTAACTTCTCTGAGTCTCAGGCTCCTTATTTGTAAAATGGACCAAGGATTAAATGAGAAACTATATAAAAAGGGCCCATAGTTCTTCAGAACTCGACCAAGTTGTTGTCACTTTGCCTAGGAATCAACCTTTCCTGGCTTGGGTTCCCTCATCTGTCCCCTGAGCTCTTTTCAACTCTGGCTCTTATTTACTTTTTTGTTGTCCCATTAGGCTGGGTGTGCCTTGAGGACAGGGGCTATGTTTGGTTATCTTTGTGCCCAGTGCCTGGAACAAGGCAGCTGACCAGTAAGGAGCATCTACCACCTTCCAGGCTCAGTTCTGAGAACTTTACATGATAAATTTCTTAATCTACACAGCCCAGAGGTGGATACTCCTATCATTATTCCTGTATAGACAAGGAAAGTGAGGCACAGAGTGATTGGGTCACATGCCCAGTGGCACACAGATATTAATTGACAGAACCTGGATTTGAGCTTAAGAAGTCTGCTCCAGAACCTGCACTCTTAGCCACTATAAGCAAGCTGTCTCTTTAGAGTTGTTCATAGGATGGTGAGTGGGTGGGGCCATGTTGTAATGGTTGAATTATTTTTAGCTGTTAACTCTGGGCAAGAAGCTTACCTTCTCTAGCCATTTTTTTTGTTGGTGGAGTGGGTTTAGGGGCCTTGTAATGATTAGGTGGGAATAACAAATGTAAGGTAAACTCGAAGGCCCTGTTCAAAGTGAGGGTGGTCATTGCCTGCACAATGTCACCATTGTTATAATAATCCATAATTCCTAGTGTAAGCTACTTCTCATTACTGATATAGAGGGGACAATTCATTTTCCCTGGGACTTCCCAACTTCTCCACCCATACACACAGACCTGTTGAGAAAACGTGGGTCTCTGCTCTGCCGGGCTTGCTTACAAAGGAATACACTGAACTTCTGATCTTGACAGCCATGAAAGGGCCAGGGGCCCCGAGCTGAGCTTTAATCTTAGATATAGGTCTGGAATGGCAGTAGCTCTCTGGGAAGTGGACTGGCAGTGGAGGGGAGGCCTGAAGAAGTGGATGATGGTGCCAGTACCTCTAGACTCCTGCCTTTTGATATTCGAGCTGTGCAAAGCCATAACTTAAGAGTCCCAGTAAGGCCTCAGAATGCAACGTGTGCTTTACACTCTGTGTGTACGCATGTGTGACCTTGATTCTGGAAATAATATGTTCCATCTTTTCATTCCTGACCCTTTCTTGGGTGTGATTTGAGCTGTTTCATTGGCTTGTGTGTCTGATGACGCCTTTACTCTCTGTAAGGCCCCCTCAGTCCGCCTGGGTTCCGTTTCCTCGCTAGCTCCCCTTCAGCCCTGTTGCATGTGGCCAGTCTCCTGGGTTGACCTCCCTTTCTCCTGCTCCTCTCTCCTCATGCATTTGCTTGAAAACACCCCCTGCTGGAGAAGAAGGGCCTTGATATGTCTTAATAGTGGGTATTTCATATCAGCTGAGCAGAACAGCAGGGCTGGGGAATGCTCCATGTCTGCGTTGCTCACTACAGGAACCACTAGCCTCATGTGGCTGTTGAGCATGTAAAATGCAGCTGGTGCAACTGAGGATTGGAGTTTTCATTTCATTGTATCTTAATTAAATTGAAAAGCCACATGTGACTAGCATTTTACACAGTGTAAGTCTAGGAAATGTGGCACATGGAAGAATCAAATCAAGTTCAGTTATGCCGTGTGGGAACTTGGGATTCTTTATCCTTAATCAGGGCACTTGGTTCTAATAGTGAAGTTGTGTCAGGTTGTGTACTCAGGTCTTCCAAAAGCCTCCTGCCTCCCTTGTCAGGTGAAGTAGAAACTGAATGTATTGGATGTGGTAATGGTAACCTAGTTTGCCACTTCATTTCCACTAGCACATTGCCCCTTGTAGCCCAGGCTGCTCAATGGATGGTAGGTGCAGATGTGTGAGGCTCAGGGGATCCTAGGGACAGCCAGTAATAATTAGACTTTGCCTTAAATGACTGTGAACCAAATACATAAATCCCACTATGTCTAAACTGGATTTATCCCCAAATCAAATTCCCCTTAGCTGGATCCCAGAATGCCTATAGCTGCTATAACACCCCAGATATGAACACGAGGAGAACTGTAGCAGGAAGAGACATCAGATGGAAAAGGATAGTTATCTTCATCAGCTGCAATGAAAATATCTTACCATTGCAACTGCAAAATTATCTCAGAAGTCTGAGAATACATTGCCAAGCCCTTGGAGCCCGAAGTGTTCTTCATTAGCAGCACAGGAAATCTGTGTTGGCTGCCACTCTGAGCCCCAAGAGTCTTTGTCTTAAAAATGGAAAGAATAAGGCCCAATTCAATGAGTTTCATGGGTGTTCAATGAACTGTATTTGAAAGGCTATTAACCTTGAACCCAAAGAAGAGATATTTAGAAGGTAGAAAAAGGGAAGGAAGGAGGAAGGGAGGAATGAATGAATGAATTCATGTTTGCTAGCATCTGCTTCAAATAGGGACTGCTGCTTTGAATTCAGAGTCCCTCAGACCTCTGAGCAGTCCTAGGGGAGCCCCAACCAAGTCATTAAGGGGGTGGAGAACTGGATATTGAAGTCAAGCTCACATGAAGTCAAGCACCCAAGGAAATTTCTGAGTGGGAAGAACTTGGTAATTATCCTCAAACTAAGTCTTGCTGCTCCTGAGTTTCCCACAAGCGGAGGTTGTGTCTTGAGTTTTGTTAAGGCCAGAGAAGGGCCTTAAGCACGGTGAGACTGGAATTGGTTAAGCCTATATAGAAAGGGACTGCTCAACCAAGACTATGGGTACCTAATGCCCTTAGAATATGACAGCTATGTCTAAGACCCTCCCAAAAAAGTTTCTCTACCTGTTGAGAGCCACAGCCGAAGGGGCCCCAGCAAACTTCCAGCTGCCAGCAAACTTCCAGCTGCCGGCTGATGATTGGCTCACAGCGGCCCCAGCAACATCTAGCTGATTGGCTCCTCGGCCCCAGCAACATCTAGCTGATTGGCTCCTCTGCGGTGATGCTCATTGGGCTGTTTCCCTGCCCTTTCAGACCACGGAGCTGCTCATTGGGGGACTTTTTTGGCTCCGCCCACGTGACCCAGCCTGTCGGCCTCAAGAGCAGGAGGATTGGGGGAGGTGGAGAGAAGCTGGTGTGGGAGAGAGAGGCTTGTGGAAAGCCGGTGGTGGCAGTTGAGGCTCTGAGGATTTTTCCTGAGAGGCTGTTTTGTTTGGCGTGTGTGGTTCTAAAAATAAAGTTAGTTTCTTTTGACAAGTGGCTTCTGATTGTGCCCAGCCAGACTGCGGCATCTACCAAAGTGCCATACTCTCTAGTCTGAAAATTAAAGGTTAGGCCAAAAGTTATGGCAACCTTAGTGAGAGATTCTTTGTCTATAAAAGGTGAATCTGAGACCCTGGTCCCCGACCTGGGCCTTATCTGGCTCCTGTTCTCTGCCCAGTATGGCAGACAGCTGGGGGATGGGGACTGGTGACAAGAGTCCTGGGAGGAGCCTGGGCTTGGTGGGGAGACACCATGAGACTCCAGTATAAGTGAAATCATTCTGTCTCCTCATTTGCTGGTGAGGAGGTTTGGGCCTGATAACCTCTGAAATTCCTTCCAAACGTGGGTATGTTGGGAGTGACCTAGCTTTCTGAGATTGGTGAGATGGGCAATGTCAGCAGAAACACAAGTTTTCCAACCCCTGACATCCTGATTTCAGTTCTCCACCCTTCCTCTGCATCAGCCACACTTGCCTATAATCTGTGATGGTCACAGGCAGCCATGGAATGCTGCACACAGATGGCATTGCAGTGATCCTGCCCATCCTTCCAGATGGCAGAATTACACATGTTCATGCTTGGCTGGGCCAGAAGGAGGAGGATTCTAGACAGAGGTCTGGGGATGGGGTATGGCTGAATGGTTGAGTGCTTACAGAGCATGCACAAGGTCCTGGGTTTGATCCCCAACACCAAAGGGTGGGTTGTCAGGAATAGTGGGTATAATATCATAAAAAAGCAGGCAATTCATATCTCTGTCTGTATGCATAGAAAAATACTGGAAGGAATTTATCCAAAATGTTAATAGCATTTCTCTGAATGTGGTACAATAATGCATCACTCTTTTTTTTTCCTTAATTATTTTCAATCCCTCTCCCAATTTTTTTTATGTTAAGAAAGTATGATTATATTTTGGAGTTGGGGAATAGGTCAGAGGTATTCATAAGGAAGAGATGGGGTGGCCCCTGTCTTCCTGGGAGAACCCAGGGAAGTCATACCTTAGCTGGAGTGAGAACCACACAGGGAACTTGTTAAAATCGCAGGTTCTGGGACACCAGCATCTCCCAGAGATTCTGACTCTATGGGTCTGGGGAGGGACCTGGAATCTGCCATTTGCACAGACCTTCCAGGGACTACCCTTTAAGGTAATGGCGGCCCAGGAACTCTGTCTTCCCTTGGTGCTGGGTCAGCGGAAGTGTTAGGATTGATCTAGCTGATAGCAGGTGGCTGAGCTGAGCTGAACATCCAGGTCAATCTGGGACTCTGTCAAGATCTCATCTCCATGTGGCTGGGTGGGGACAGGCAGGGAGAAAGTAGTGAGAAGTAACCTGCTGAGCTCTCAGAAGAGCAGGCTGTGCCAAGGGCAACTTGCTGCCCAGTTCTGTGCCCATCAGTCACTGGAGGGCCAGCTCAGTCCTGAGAGGTCTTAGGTTCTCTTTTGGCCCTGGAGAAGTTGGCTCAAAACCAAAGTTCTGGCTCCACTGCTTATCAGTTGTTTAGGTATAGATACGTTGTGATTTTCAGCCTCTGTGTTGTCATTTGTGTCATGTTGATGATGTCACCAAACTCCCAGGCATTTGGTGGGAGATATTAGTGGCCCATGGCAGGAGGTCAGTAAGCATTGGTTGCCTATTCTGTCTTGCACTTTGGCTCTTTGAAAGGAGAGCAGCGTGGAGGACCTCAGCCGGGGAATGAGGCCGCAGTCTCATTGCTTGTCTAGGTCATTTTCACTACAGCTCCTTCAGGGCAGGGCCCAGTTGTCCTGGAAGATATTTATCGGCAGGACTACTGCGAGGCTGCCCCAGCTTGGCCCAGCAGCACCCTCCGGCCCCATCCCAGCCAGTCAGCTCTGCAGTAGTCTGAACACTGTCCCCTCTTTTGTCTGTGTGGCCAGAGAACCCCTTGGAACAGTGTCCCTCAGACCCTTTCCATTAGGGCTTTTCTTTATGAATAGCCAGCTGCCCCCCTTCCCCTAGACAGTCCCTTATTTTACTGTGGAATTTCCAGCAAACTAATTCAGCTCTGCCCCATTTTGGTTTTGTAAAAGAAATTTACCTTTAACCCTGTTTACCACACAACAAATCAAAGCTACAATATAGTGAATCATTCCAGCTACTGAACTCCAAGGCCAAGCATTTAGCAAGAGACTTTCCAAAGGGAAAGTCTTGTTCTTTCATTTCTTCCTCTATTCCATTCATTCAATAGAGTTGTTTTGGTGGGGGTGGGGACAGGGTCTCTCTAAATGGCCCAAGCTTGTAATCCTCTCTAATGTGCCACTGTGCCTGCTCAACAGATATTTCTTGAGCACACATTGAAGGAACAATAATGATCTTTCGTGGGGGTATTTATTATGCCTTAGGAGCTCACGTCTGTTGTTGATACAGACAACAGGATATGTGGGGTGAGAGGGAAGGTGTGGCTGCCCAGGGAGTAATAGTCCTCACCTCTCTCTGCCCTCCCTGATTGTGTAATGATGTCTTTTTTATGTGAAATCTGTCTCTTGCAACTCTAGCCAAGCTTTTCTGTGTCTACCTAGGGGAGAAAGACCCAAGGCCTCTGTCCCAAGCTGGGAGTTTGAAGCTCCCAACGCGTGCAGGGGCTGGGATGGATCTTGTAGGCTGCCATCTTTAAATTTAAACAGAATCTGCCAATTTAAACAGAAAAACAGAAGTCCCAGGCAACACAGGGACAGTCTTCTGGTTCCCTTTCCCTTCTCAGTGTAGCATGCAGCTGTTTATCTGAGAGAAACAGGTTTGCCCAGGGGAACGTTTATTTGGTTTCTTTGGCTGATCATGGGAACACACCTGCCACTTGGCCACTTCCTGAAAATCAAGCAGTTTCTTAGAAAAGGGACACATTCCTTAAAATACATTGTGTGGTTTGGGGGTGAGATAGGGTTTCTTGGATTTTTACAATTTAATGTGTCTGCAAAAACATTAAACCACAAGATAAAAATATATGGACTGCACCCCCCTGTGAGAAATTGGACTATCCTTGGGGTTAGAAGACTGGTCATTTTAATTTTAATTTTGGTTTGTTTTCAATTTTTCATTTGTTCCTTTACCTGTTTTTTAACTCTTTTATGTTCTATACACATCATGGGCCGTCACTGGTACAGTTTACTATGTTTATTAAGTAAAAGGCAATTTGTAAAACAAATTTTCTTAGATCTTAATTTTTAATAACCCCTGTTTCGCAGCATGCACTGGGCGTAGCACATGTTCATCTTCAATTCATGTACCTACATCTGAAATACTCTGCAATGGGAACCGATCTGTATGGCAAATACTAGGAGGTAGTCCCTAATGTATGTATTCATAAGGCAGAACTAGATTTATATTTAGTGTACTATATTTACTAAGGCAGGAAAGGGACCATGAACATTTTGGAAACTTTTTCAAAAATGAGTATTTGGAACTAATTGCATATGTATTTACCAGAAAATTTGAGTAATCAGCATACCCTGTTTCCAGAACTTTCTATAATAAGATTTTCTCATAAGGAGACAGGATAGGAATGTGAAATTGAAGAGCCAGATTGGACCCAATTTTTTGGTGACCTTATTCACAGAAGCTTGCCCGAGAAATGTGGCCTCTCTCTTCTGACTTCTCACCTGTAAAATGGATGTTTTGTGACACCTACCTCTCGCAAGTGCTGTGGATTAAGTACAATCAGGCATGAAAAGCACTGGGCACGAAAGACTCCCTGACCAAGGGACATCCACTTTGCACACACACTAGCTCCTGTGATCACTGTTGCTGCCTCTCCTCCCTCGTCTTCCATGTCTTCACCGCTGTGATGAACGTCCTCCAGGGGCCAAGGCTGGGGCTGTGGCCAACTCCTCTTTCCAAAGAGTGCTTGAGCTTGAGGAACTTGTCTTGTGGGATGTTTCCACTCAATATTTCTAGGAAGCAAGGCTAGGATAGTGGGAAATTGTTGAGTCTGATTTTCAAGCTTCTGGAAATGGTTAGTTGGCCTTGATATCTTAGTTTGGTTGTCAAAGAACTGAGCTTCTGGCTGCTGTCTCAGCACTGGGGAACATGGCCGCCTGTGCCTTCACAGCCCACTGACGCCTCCTGGTATTGAGCCCTGATCTGAGCGTGGGGAGCTCCGGGCTCCTGGGGTGCTCTCTCCTCCCTTTCTTCCTGGCTACAGGGTACATGGAGCCCACACAAACGTCAGACTCCTCTGTCATGCTTCCTTTCTCAGACCACCGCTTCTGGTCTGGAAATCTTGAAAATGGATCTCAAAATCCAGGGCTTGGTCTGTTCCGCGCTTGTTGTATAACTAAAATAGAGTCTCTTGAGAGCAGAAGTGTTCCTCCCTCTCCCTTCGCCTTTCCACTCTTCCTGGAGGGGATATGTCCACATGGGCTCAGGAAATAGTGTAGATGGTGGCTTATCTAGTTGCCTGCCATGTGCTATAAGGTTCTGATGCACAGAAGAGGCACAGAGGGCCTTTACCAGTGCTCCTCACAGTCACACCCTCCTGAGCCAGGCCACCTCGTTCAAATCTCAGCTCTACCACTTATGGACTGCATGACGCTGGAGGAACTAACTAACCTCTTTGGGCCTCGCTTTCATGTTCCGTAAAGTGATGGTCAGAATAATACCTCTGTCACAGGGCTGTGGTGTGGCTTAGTGGTCTGAATATAGAGTACTTAGCACCACACTGGGCATAGTCAGGGCTGCTTGGGAGTCTGCTGTCACTGTTACCTTTACCTTCTCTTGGTAACCGTTTGGGCTGTGAATGTCCTTAAGTTTTCTAACAATGAATAAAAAGCCTGAATGTTCTCCAGCTACAAGATGCACAGGATGAAGAAGCAGCAGAGGTTTCACAGTGTGGTGTCTCTTGGTCTGAAGTGTGTAAAATGAATTGGACGTACCTTTCCGGGTGGAGGAAACTGGTGTGGGAACAGGTGGAAGCGAGCTGGGGCCACAGAACAGGGAGCCGTTTGCTGGAGGCTGGGGAATGAAGGGAGCTTTGCCTGACACCCAGGATCACTGCAGCAGTTCAAGGCATGCTGCAAGGTGCTCCTGAATGCAGGAAGGCAAAATTGTGTTGATTCACTTTAATGAGAAATTTCATGGTCTGTTCAAGAAGAAAAGACGGTGCAAACCAAGCCGCCCCAACGTGTCATACAGAGTGCATGCTGAGATTTCTGTGTTGCTATTCACTGGAGAAAGCAACTCCTGCAGGGCCTGAGTGTGTTTCTTGAGATTGGCCCTGATGGGGAGGAGGTTGCCAGGATTCCTGTGGCAAATGGCATGTCCCATCCAGTTAGGAGAGGCCATCCTTCATGTGGGCCATAGCTGGGCTGAAGAGAGACCTCCTTTAGGTAGAAAACCTCAGGCACATGGAACACGTCTCATGAGTAAACTGTGGTCCCCTATTATCCCAGAGCACATTCCCTCTCGTCTCCTCGAGCACAGGCAGCCGCTGGGCCTTACTCATCCTTGAGTTTCCAGGAGAGGATCAGAAATGCTGTGTCCCTGCATTATACGTGAGTTACAAATCCAGGACAACCTGGGAAATAAAACTTAAAAATGAGGCCTGTGCCGAATGGAACATCTGTCACTTGCATTCGCTCACAAGCCACCCCTTGTTCTTTGGAACTAGCCAGTGTGAGGTGCTCTTACTATCATGTGGCCTTGTTGATGGGTAGGAAGGGAAGGATGGCGAGGGAGGAGGGAAAAAGGGTAGAAGGAAAAAGAGAGGGAGAAAGAGGGAGGGAGGGAGGAGGTGGAGGAGAGGAAGGAGAGAGCAGAGGAAGGAGTCATTTTTGTTCATAGATCTAGGTTAGGCTACCTCAGCCTTCACCTCTGCTTGTTGAATCCTGTGATCATGTGTATATGTGAGTGTGTGAGTGCGTGTGTGTGTGTGTGTGTGTGCAGTGTTTTCTTTTCATCCCTTCTTCCCACCAGTAATGTATATTCCATAACTTGCAGAAGTAGTTATGAACCAAGACAAAATGACCGAATATCACACATTCAGATTTATGCTAATGAAATGATTGTTCAGAGATAATCTTGCCCTGTTTTTCTTGTGAAATTATTTCTTTCCTAGCCTTAGGAGTTTTGGTTCCATTGAAACACAGCAGGACCCTGATATACTTTTGGAGAGAATAAAGATGAACCCCTGCAGAACAGAACATCCTTAAAATCGGTAGTTAGGGCCTTGGTTTTTGTGTGTCTCAGAGCAAAGTTTTGCAAATTGCTTGCTCTGTGGGGGCAGAGACCTAAATTCTCCAGTGTCAACTCATGGTGTTTAATTCATATTTGTGGAATGCTAGATGTGTAATTAATTAAAGACACTTATTAGTTGCATGGTTCCACAGAAACTTGCTAGCATACCCTGGTGTATTTTACAAATGAAATTAGGCTTTGTAGGAATTGTAAAATTATATGTGTATGTATATATCTTTAAATTTCAAATGCAAGAATAATATTTCTGCATCTAGTTTTGCTTTCTTTCTTTAATTTATACTTCCATTCTTTCTCTATAGTAGTGCTGTTTTTTGTTTTTTGGGTTTTTTTGGTACTGGGGATCGAACCCAGGAGAACTTTACCACTTATGTCATCCCCAGCCCTTTCTTAGTTTTTGAGTCTTGTTAGGTTATTGAGGGCCTTGTTAAATCACTGAGGCTGGCCTCAAACTTGCAATCCTTCTGCCTCAGCCTCCTGAGCTGCTTGGATTATAGGCATGCACCATTATACCCAGCTAAGTGCTGTTTATTTTTCAGGATAATCCAGGACAAATTTAGAAATCAAATAATTTTGTTAGAGCTGGGAATATAGCTCAGTTGGTAGAGTGCTTACCTCACATGCCCAAGGCCCTGGGTTCATTCCCTGGCACCACAAAATAATAATAATAATAATAATAATAATAATAATAATAATAATAAATTTGTTGACTGTTATAGTCAGAAAGTGTATTAATTTGGGTTACAGGCTCTAGATAATGAATAAAATTACAAAGATAAAAAGAATCTCATTCATTTTCTTACCTTTTATTTTTAGCCTTATTAATATCTACCTAAGGGGCCGGGGTTGTGGCTCAGTGGTAGAGCGCTTACCTAGCATGCATGAAGTGCTGGGTTCGATTCCTTGTATACCGTTGTGGGAATGTAAATTAGTACAGCTATTATGGAAAATAGTATGGAGATTTCTCAAAAATTAAAAATAGAATTATCAGTAATCTCACTCCTGGGTACATATATACAAAGGAAATGAAATCAGTATGTTGAAGAGACATCTGCACTCCAACAAGAAATGGACGTAACCTAAGTGTCTATCATCTGGTGAATGGATAAAGAAAATGTGGTGCATATGCATAGTGGAACACTCTTCAGCCATGAAAAGGAATGAGATTCTATCATTTGTAACAACATGAATCAAAGTGGCAGTCATGTTAAATGGAATAAGCGAGGCCCGGAAAGACAAGTGAGGCCCGGAAAGACAAGTATCACGTGATCTCACTCACGTGGAAAAAATATGCATGTATTTGTGTGGAATATAAAAATGTTAATCTCAAAGAAATTAAGAGTAGAGTGGTGGTCACCAGAGGTTGGGAGAGTCATTAGGAGAGGGATGGGACCCATGACCAATGAGTACTCAATTGCAGCTAGATAGGAATAAGAAGTTTTAGTGTGGCTTTGCACAGTAGGGTGACTAGAGACAAGACTTGTCTATTGTAGATCTCAAAAAGCTGGACAAAAGAATTTTGACTGTTTTTTGTTATAAAGAAGTGATAAATGTCTGAAGAGATGAGTATGCTTAACCTGATGATGGTAAATGTATCGAAACATCACATGGAACCCATTAATACGTGCCATTTTTTGTTTTTATGTATCAAATTAAAAAATTAACTTGAAAAATTTTTTCATGATATTGTTGAGAATAGGGAAATATTTCTGAGCCTCAGAATGGTGAACTATTCCTGATATAGAGGATGAAATCCAGTGGAATTGACCATGCAAATAGAATGGTAGGATTCATTCATTAGTAAGGTTTTGCATCTTCAAATAGCCTTCTGTTGAAGGGAAATAGAATTGAGTTTAAATTGCTTGAATCAGAGCATGGAAAGCTGTGAGGAAGAATGGTGTCTTTGTCAAAGCCCAAACTCAGAAATATCACAGCTTCAAAGGCGTGTCTTGCTCCTGGCCAAGCAGAGGCCCACAGGAGCAGCCCCTGGGTGGCTTGCCATCAGTCCTTTGAACCCCCAGCCCCGGAGAGGAATTCTCCCTGTGCAGTGTGGTGAAGGCTCTGCTGCCTGTTGTGTTACCCTGAATCTCTCTGGGAAGGGGTTTGGCAGAGCTTGGGGGGAGGATGCTGCTTGGGAACTCACTTAAAGCCTTTCCCCAGGTGAATGTTACTAATTAAAAGAGAAAGAAAAGAATTTTAGGAGCTGAACATGTGTGTTCACTTGGCTCATAAGGACCACCTAACCTCTCTGTGCATGTGACCTTACCCCTTTGAGGAGAAGAAAGGCCAACTGCATGGGGCTTTGGTGCCTGGGGAGGCAGACTGAACACAGGGGAGGCTCCAAGTCTGCAGGGCCTCCACCCACTGTCTTCTGCTGGCCTCTGCAGCTACACAGCACCATGCATTTCCACAGTAATGCTCATCTTATCAAAATGGATAAGAAGGAGGGAGGATGTGACATAGTTTAGAAACATTTATATCAAAATAGATTCCTTTTATGAGAGTTGGTACTTAGCTATCCAGACAACGTGCTTGGCTGGAGTGGAATTGTTTTCCAAGTGCTGTGTTTTGCCCTGAGCTTTAGAAACATCCAGATAATATTTAAAGAGGCAACATTGGGAGATAATATTTCAAAGAGAAAAGTTCCTGGTTGGGGTTTAGGAGATGTGGGTTTATTTTTATTTATTTATTTTTTTTGGGGGGTGGCTACTGGGGATTGAATTCAGGGGTACTCAACCACTGAGCCATATCCCCAGCCCTATTTTGTATTTTATTTAGAGACAGGGTCTCACTGAGTTGCTTAATGCCTCACCATTGCTGAAGCTGGCTTTGAACTTGCGATCCTCCTGCTTCAGCCTCCAAGCTACCGGGATTACAGGCATGGACCACTGTGCCCGGCAAGACATGGGTTTAATAATAATAATAATAAATAATAAACAATAATAATACTAAATAATAATAATAATGTTTGTCAAGAATTGTGTGCCAGGCATTGTTCTAAGAGCATTACAAGTATGGATGCACTTAATACTTAAGAAAGTCATTTGAAGCAGGTCCTATTATTATTCTTATTTCACAGATGAGGAAACCAAGGCACAGAAGTAAAGTGACTTGCTCAGAGTTTAACAGCTACCAAGCAGGCAGAGCTGGGGCTTGAGCCCGGGTCCCGGGGTCTGACTGAAGAACCTATCCCTCTTGTGTCACTTCAAAGCCCAACACTGTGACCCTCATTGCTTAATTGAAAATATCATAGATTCATAAAATTTGAAAAATATTTTGGAGAATGTTATAAGGTTGGCATTACAAGTTTTTGACAGGTACCATTTATTCTTACTATTATTTCATCAAAGACAGGACCATCTTAATCAGCCCCTTCCCCCAAAAGCAGGAGGGCCACAATCAGACTGTAGAACGGTCCTTCCCAGGAAAGGTGAGTTGTCCACTTTACTGGAACATCCTCAGCTGTTTGTTTGGCAAATGTGCCTCAAGTGCCCAGTGAGTGTCCATGGAAAAGACAGACCTAGGTCCCGTCCTGGGGAACTTGTGTTCCAGTGGGTCAGGTAGTCATTTAAAAAGTAAACCAGAAAATTATGTAATGCCACATTTGTCAGGCACTTGGAAGGAGACAGTCATAGCCCCAAAGGACAAAGAATGGAATAGGGATGGTATGTGCACTGCCAAGAAAGGCTCTCCCAGGAGGTGGGAGACAGCCTGTGCGGGGTGGTACGATGGGAGCACAGGGACCAGCTCAGGGACAGAGAGGAACCTAGAGGCAAGAGAAGAGGAAGGAGGCTGGGGCTGCTGGCGTGTCCTGAAGCTCAAGGCCAGGGGAGGCTGCAGAGGCCTGGGGCTGGTGGGAACTTTACTTCTGGAGGTGCAACGGGAAACCCAGAAGCTGGGGAGAGATCTCAAGGCAGAGTGTGACCTGACTTGCACTTCATGGGCTAGCTCTGTATGCTGCCGGTGAGCAGGGGCAAAGAGGGGCCCGAAGGGAGCTGGGAGTCCAATGGGAGGCTGCTGCAGTCAGAGAGGCCAGGGAAGCTGGAGCTAGGATGGGGCAGATGGGCCTTGGAGGGAGGTGGGGCGGGGTGCGTTGGGGTGTGCATGTGAAGTCCATGCTTAGCTCAGAAACAAATCAGGCCAACTTAGGAGGCACCCTCTACAAAAGCAGGCAGGGAGGGCACCACTGAGGTTAGGTCAGGGCTGGGGCTGACAGCAGGGAGCCCTGGCAGGCAGAGGCAGGGGAGGTGTCTGGAATCTGGAAGGACAGGAAGGACGGGACTGCCTTGTGGGGAGCAGCCACCTCGGGAGGGCGGAGCTCTCCCTTCCTCGCAGGGCAAGAGCTGGGCATGAGTTCGCTGACCTCTCTCCCCTTCACCCTCCCTGTGATCTACTGCCCATGCCCCACTGACCATGAACCAGGCCAAGGTTGCCCATTGTGGTGGTTTTTCCTGGACGGCCTGGGCAGAGAGCAGGCAGAAAGGGTGGAAGGCAGATCTGGTGGGAAACCCATGGAGACCTATCAGTTGGTGCCCTTTTCTGAGGAGGAAACCTGGGATTGGCTGGGAGAACAGCTGGAGATTTTCCCTTCCCTGTGGACTGGCCCTTGGGGACAGCTGCCTGAGTTCCTCAGGGCCTTTGTGGTTGCATCTGTAAAGTCAGACTCAGTGTCCACCACATTTCCTTCCAGCTGTGACTGTGGTTCTATTGAGTACCTTGTGGGTGTCCCTCAGTGTGGAATTTCCCTGCATGTTCTAGAATCTGGACCCCCTCACCCACGCACCAGATGCTGAGACAGAGAGGCCATGGGTTGGGTTTGTGCAGTGCAGGAAGCAGGTGGGGCTGCCCTGCTGATGTCTCCAGCCTTTCTCGCTGGGTGCACCTGTTGCCCGCCTCACGGACCAGTCATGAGGCCCCAGGCAGTGGATGTACCAGGCCTTGGAAGAGGAGACTTCTCACAGGTTCATGTTCTGGCTAGCCAAGCCTGACTCGAGCAGAGATCTCCAAATGGAAGAAAATTAGCAAGCACCTCATCTCGCTGCTTCATCGTGCTTTCCAGACTGCTACGGTCTGGATATGAGGTGTCTCCTCAAAAACTCGTGGGTTCTCCCCTGTAGCCATGTTCAGAGGTGGAATGGTTAGATCACAACAGCTGTAAACTCGTCACTGCATGAATTCACTCAATGGACTACTAACTTGAAAGGACTGCTGTGCTAGGTGGTGACTGTAGGCAGGTGGGGTGTGGCTGAGGAAGGTCACTGGCGCTGTGCCCTTGGGGATTCTATTTTTGTCTCTGGCTCCTCGCTGTCTCTCTCTGCTTCCTGGCTGCCATGAGCTGAGTAGCTTTCCTCTGCCATGATGGTCTGCCCCTTCTTTGGCCCAGAGCAATGGAGCAGGCCGACCATAGACTGAGACCTCTGAAACCATGAGTGCAAATACACGTTTCCTCCTCCTAAGGTGTTTTTGTCAGGCATTTTGATCACAACGATGGTAAGGCTCCCTAAAACAGGGACATCCCAGTGAAATCTCAGCAAGTAAATGGGTTCCCTCTCCCCTTTCTTGGCTTCTTTTAAAAATTCAATGAACACAAATAAAATAAAATGTAGCCAGCCCTCCTGTGGCCTGTCCACTTCAGTGAGGAAGGAACTGGAAGGCACACTGACTATACAGTTTCTCTGGTTGCTTTTAAGGCAAGGAAGAGAGTGTCATTGAGGCCAAGGAAGGTCTGCCATGTTCAGGAGTCATTGTTAAGTGCAGGTGGGTGACAGATCACTGAGCTGGCCTGGCTCACACTGGGACCACTGCCCTTTCCTGGATCATCTCTTAACAGTGTTTTCTGGAGCAGAGTTGGGAGCATGTCATGAGTGAGCTTTGTTATTAACATAGACCAAACATGTTTGTGTCCGTCCACAGTGTCAGGATTTATTGAATAACAATAAATTCAGGCTGTACCACTTTCAGCAGTGGTAGTTCACTGAATGCTTGTGGGGTTCCTGGTTCGTAGTCATGAGCCAGGCAAACACAGTTCTACTCTGATCTTAATTTCTACTATGGTACAATCACATACCGTACTTAACATAATACATGTTACAGAAAGGCAAAGAAAGGGTTAAGGCAGCCACAGGGGTTCAGGAGGCTGAACTGAGAGCAAAGGCAGAGGGCAGAGAGAGTCGCTGTGGGTGGTGGAAAACCTTATTAAGAGCCAGAACCAGCCAGAAGAACTCGTTCAGGGTGTGGAGCTGCCAAAGCCCAGGAACTCATTCTAGGCCAGGGTCCTGACTAACGGCAGTTTCCGAGTGTCAGCTTGGGGTGGGTTGCACCTGGTGGTCATGGGCAGGAGAAACCATGCTCTGCTGAAGCCCAAGGACAGAGATTCAGTTCATCACTGTGGCAATTTTCTTGGGCAAGGTTCATGATAAGTGACCATGTGACAGGGTCAGTGTACTGCCACGTCCAGTCTTGGGTCATTCCTTCTGTCATGGGCCTCAAATGAGGGGGCTGCTTCATTTGGGGTCTGGGGTATTCAATACACTCATGGACCTGGTTTTTTAGATAAGCTTGATATACCCATGAATCCATGGGCTTCTGATTAATTTGATAAGTTCATTTTCATTAGCATAGTTAATTTATTTCTCAGTCTGTTCATTATGGTTGTCCTGGGCAGATGGTGGGTGTTTACTTCTAGAAACAAGGTCTAGAGTCATTCTACCTCAGCTGAAGACTCGAAATGGAGTCACTTATGGCAAACTAGTGCTTTATAAACTGGAGTAACACAGGTTCAGGTTAGTCTGAGAGCTACTGTTCTATACATCATGGGGTAACTCAGAGCACAGCCTGCTCTCCATAAAATGGGTGTAGGAGGATGGAAGGGAGCGTGGGAAGAAGTCCTGCAGGATGAGGCTGTCTGAGATGCTGTTTCACCTCTGAGGGCCCCTCATTTCCGTTGGACCCACAGTGTGACCTCTTTCATCTGATTCCTAAATTCCATTTAAAGCCTCAAAGCTCTGAGATTCCCTGCCTTCGAGGACTTGAACCTCCCCTCCCCCACATGTTTTTATCTTTTTCTCCTTTCTTCTCCCTTTCTGAATTCTGGAAGGTGGGGAATTCTGGAAGAATTTTAAGAGAGTGGGTTATCTCTCAGAAACCAAGATAATGCCCACGTGAAAAACACAAGTAAGTAAAAATATAGAAAATCTGAATTTGATTCCAAGTCAGTGACTTCAGAAATTACCTTGCACAAAGAACAACAAACACCCCTGAAATAAGGTAGGTAGGTAGTCAACTTTTAAATGTGCAGGTTCTGCGGTTTTGCTGATATTTATGTGAGATGACATTTAAGACTCCCCCTGGCCTTCACTGAGGACAGGGGATGCTGGGACCCTCCTGTTGTAAAGGGATGTGCTGGCTTATCCAAGCTTGGGTTAGCTGAACTCTCCAAGCCTTGGTTCTTCTGGAAAAGTCTGCCAGCGACAGGAAGGTCAGGATAGAAGGATCTGAAGGCAGATGAGGAGGGGCCCATGGAAGGTGCGTGCTTTCCAGAGGAGGTGCCCAGCCAGTGCCATCCCAAGAGACCTGCCTGAGGAGCGCCTGCCAGTAATTTAGCAAAGTAGTTTCAACAAGCTTTTGAATGCAGTTTGTCTTCTTCTCTACTCGAGTTTCCTCTTCAAAAAAAAAAAAAAAAACAATACAAAAACTAATAAGTACTTTAAGAGTGAATCAATAGATGATTTCTATTACTCAAAACAAATGTGGATTTTTTCTTATAATGTTAGACATACAGAGAATATAACCCAGCATTTATTTGCCCAAGAAAAATGAACACATATGCAGAACAAAAGGCTTGGATATAGATGTTCCTAAGAGCCTATTCATAATAGTCCAAAACTGGAAACAGGCCAAATAGCTATCGACTGGAGAAGGATAAGCCACTTGAAGTACGTCCAAATAATGAAATACTACTAAGTGAGAAAAAGGAAGTAACTTCTGACACATGCCACAGCATCCATGGATTTTCAAAGTATAGTGACAAAAGAAGGCAGATATAAAAGAGTAGAGGCTGAATACTTACATTTATATGAAATCCAAGAATAGGAGAAACTAATTTGTGGGGGAGAAATCAGAACAGCAGTTGCCTTGAGGTGGGGCAAGGAGAGGTAAGAGCAGGAATTAACCAGAAAGGAGTACAAGAGAATCTTCTGGGGTTCTGGAAGTAGACATTTCCATATGAAATAGCCACTTCCATTTCCTGATTGAGGTGGTAGTTACTTGGATGTCTATGTTTGTCAAACTGTCATTTGATACATGGGCATTTTACTGTGTGTGAATTACACCTCAATAAAGTTGATTTTTACAAAAAGTTGATAAGTAGGAAGATTTCCTTTAAAATGTTCTCAGCAGGAAGGGATTTGCTTGTGACACACCCATTTGGCTGAGGTTTGGTGGCATCAGAAGTTGAAGTTTTTGAGCTTCTTGGGGAGCGCCTGCCTCCTTGCCTTCCTCTAGTTGCTCCCTCCTGATAAGTCATTGATGAAATCATTGCTAAGACTATTATTTGTATTGATGTAGTTGTCACGTGATTAAAAAGATTCCGGAACAGTGTTTTGTGGAGATGGTGAGATTATTCCCCTCCCTGGCGATTCCTGATCTGGCCTCTGAGGAGTGTGCTCACCATCATCTGATTCCTTAGCGGGAGAATTCTGCATCCCCTTTTCCATTGTCCATATAGTGTTTAAAGAGCTGGGAGATGCTCAGGGGCAACTAGTCTTACCTCTGTCATGAAGCTCATGCTACTGCCCTCCTTTCTTCCAGGCATTAGTGCAAATACCATGACAATGTAATGTGAACACTTTGGAATGTGCAGGGTTCTCTTAGCTTTAAATGGTATTTGCTATAATCTAATCCACCAGGGATTTTTGGAGTTTTAAATACATGTTTGTCATTGTGCTGGCCACTGGGGGGATGTGTGGAAGCCAGTTCTAGACTCTAGACCTGGAACAGCCTGAGGGGACTTTGGCCAAGCTTTTCACTTTAGATGGGCAAGAATCATCACCTGTACAGGTAAGCCAGGGAGGCTGGGAAGGGGAAGTAGAGAAGCCATTCATCTGTCTGCCTTTGAGCTACTTAATTTCAGTAATAGGAAACCTTAGAGATTTGGTCCAGGTGGTTAGTGAAAGTCTGTCACTCCTTGGTTTTAACCTTTCTTGTTCTCATTCTTTCAGAAAATAAAACAGCTAATATTTAGTGAGTATTTCACATTGGCCAGCATTTGTTCTAATTAGTTCATGTATACTAACTCATTTAATTATTAATGAAATCATGTAAAGTTGATATTCTTATTATTCCCGATTTACAGAGTTGGAAACCAGAACACAGAGAGGCTAAGTAGCTTGCCCATAGTCACACATCTGGCCAGTAGATGGGGAAGCAGGGTAGTTAATTAAGACTCTCAGCAGCTCAGCCAATCTAGTCCCATCCACCTTTCCTTTAACTGCCACACTAAACTGCTTCTGTCAACCAAGGGTACCACTCAGAGGTTCTGTGTTCTAGTCTATATGCTTATACCATGAGGCTGTCCCTTTTTCCACCTATTGCCTTATGCCTCAGTTACTTTCTTTTATTAATTAATTAATTTTGTTTATTAAATTTAAAATCCTATTGTGACATTAATTCTGTGTGAGGAAGACAACAAGGTGCATTTGGAATTTTAGAACATGGATAGGACTTTTGGATGCTCTGATTATGCATTGACCACGTACCCAACCCAACATTTACAGAATGCTTGCTGTGTGGCAGCCTCAGGTGTTGGGGATAGGATGACAAACCAGTCAGACACAACATCTGTCCTCATGGAACAGCAGTCTAATGAGGAGATGGATAATAAATCAGAATTTTGTGCATTTTGTTATTTAGTTATCAAGTTGAAATGAGAGAGGAATACCGAAAACCTGATTTATGTAATCACTGGTTGAATGAATGAGTCACCCAAGCTAGGCTGGGGAGGCCTCTTTGGAGTAGTGATATTTTGGGTAAGGTCTGAGACACGAGCAGGGTTCAGCCAGGTGAGCGTGGCGGGAGGGGTGTGATCATCATGGCCGCAGTGACTTCCATTCTTGGAGTCACAGGAACATTACATTTGGGGAGTCAACAGTCTCAGGTCCTTGTCTTGAGACTCACCCTGAGAAAAGCCTTCTTATCTTGTAGTCACAACATTCTGCTTCCCTTCTGAACTCCTTTAGACATGAAGTTGTCTGAAGTTGATATTCTCATGAGATTAGGCTGCCTGCTCATTGTCCTCTAGGTGTGTGACCTAGAAGGTCTGTTACTTAGGAATGCATATTTTTATAGTATCTGGAGTTGATTTTTTTCTTCTCCAGAAGAAGCACATTTTCAACTTCATGATGAAAACTTATGGAAGAAGCACTTTTGCTATACTATATTTTTTTGGATGTTCTTGAAGTATAATTGATACACAAAAAGCTGTGCTTATTTGAAGTTTCCAATTTAGAAGTTGGGACCTATGCGTATACCCACAGTACTGTCATCACAATCAAGGTAATAAACACATAAACCACCTTCATGAGTTTTCTCGTGTGCCTTTGATTTTCATTTTTGCTTTTCAAAAATTTACTTTTTGGATGAGATCGTTGAATCCATGTGCTCTGTAAACAAAACACTTGTGTGCGGAGAGAGCAGTCCACTTATGGGAGCATTCTGGTTGGGGTGAGTTTTTTACTTTGGTGTCACATGTGTGACTTCCTCAGTCTTGGCTGTGTCCTTGGTATAGGTCTCAGGTGTGGCTTCATTAGACTCTGGGCCTCTGTGACCGTCACCTTCAGTTGGCATTGCTCAGTGACAGTTAGCATGTAGGTCAGGTGAGTTCTCTTAGCTTTTGGACCCTTCACTGGGGTCACTCAGATTTCTCAATGTGCGATGACTCTCTGAAAGGGTGTTATCTTTAAGCAGGAGGGTTGATTAGTCCACAATGGTCCAATCCCCAAGTCCTCAACAGGTAGGCTGGAGGGGGAGCCCACACTTGCTTCATTCTTCTGGCCTAAATAGAGAACAGGGTGTGGAACATGGTCAGGAGGGAGGCAGGTTGCTCAAGGGAAAGTACCCCAACAGAACCACTGGGTTGGACCCCAACTTTGCCAGGAGCAGGCTCTCTGACTTCAGGCAGATCATCTGATGTTCTGAACTCTAGCTTGCTCGTGCACAAAAGGCAGTGGTGGCGGAGGCAGGGGGATTGCTGTTTATTGAGCAATGACTGTGGATACTTACTGTGCTTTAGCCCCTTTCTAAAAGTCATTCACTTAAGCCTCATCACAACCTTAGAGAGTAAGTATTAATTAGTGCCCTTGTTTAACTGGTAAGAAAGCTGAGGCCTGGGGCTCTTGGTACCATGTCCAGAACCAGAACACTTGTAAACGGCAGGGCTGGGCTTTGAAACCCGAGCCCCTGTTGCTCAAGCCCATGGTTTCTCTTTTCTCTCCCTGCTCCTACCAGAGGGGTGTGGCAGACTCAGAAGAGGCCATGCCACCATGTGCTTTAAACCTTAAAGCAGTCATTTGTTGTTTCTCCCCGTGTCATTGATCAGTTCAGTTGCAATCTGAGTTTGTCCTTGCTCTTTAGGATTGAATACAGACACACAAAACATCTGACCCTGCTCTCACCAGAGGTGTGTCGTTTTGTTAGTCCACCTGGCGGCTCAGGGAGCTTAAGAGCAAGACACTTATTTGCATAAAGGTAAATGGATATAGTGCCATGGCCATCAACACTGCCATCTCTCACCCACAGCAAGATACCCTGTCCTCATGCATTCCCCAAGTATTTGAGAATTTGTGGGGATATCTATTCTGTGCATGGCACGGTTCTTTGGGCTATAACATTGAAGGGAATCAAAACCTCTATTTGATGAGCTTATCTTGCAGGAGGAGAAGTAGGGTGGATGCAGGACCTTCATGACGATGCTAGGTTGTTTTCACTGCCCACAGACATTGGCTTCTCTTCTGAGTGAGGTGGGAAGCTGGGGTGGGAGTGGCAAGGGGGAGGGGAAGGGCAGAGGTGGAAACAGGAAGTCCAGATGCGAGCTTTTGAGGAGGTCTAGGGGAGAGGAGGCATGGTCTCTGTGACAGCTCAAAGTGTCCCCAGGCTCTGCTTGGAGGTAGAACAGACAAGATTTGCCATTCCCTTGATCTACCTGCCCTATGCCTGCAGGGAAGACAGATGAGAAAGAAGCCATTTACCAGCAGCTGGCCCTCTTAGTGGGAGGCAAGTGGACAAGATTGCTTGAGCCAGGTCAAGTGGGGTCCCCTGTCCTGGTACCTCTCAAGGTTAAGCCTGAGGGAGACATGGTTAATGCACAGTCTGTACAAGAAACAGGTTTTCTCAGTGGATTGCATGCAGTGAGGAGGCTGTCCTGGGGCCCAGTGCAGCTGGAGCCATGTCAGGGCCTCCTTGGGCAGGTGGGGGTGTCTGGAGGTGTCAGATCAGGGAGGGAAGGTGGAGCGGGTAGCTAGGTGAGGACCTGCACAAGAGGCTGCAGCTTCTTTCTGTAGGCCAGGGTCTGCAAACTACAGCTTTCTGAGCGTCAAATTCACCTGCTGCCTGTTTTTATGTAGTCCTTCAAGCCAAGACAGCTTCTTTCATTTTCAAAAGGCTGCAAAAATAATAAATAAATCAAAGAATATATAACAGAGATCTATGGAACTCTGCCAGCTTGCAATGTTTGCTGTGTGATTCCTTACAGGTGGATAGCTGACCCCGGATGCAGGCAGATGAAGGTTTGAGAGAAAGAATCTCAGAAGGACAAGGCAGCCCCCTCCACCCTACGTCATCTGCTCCCCTGAAGATTGTGCTTGAATGCTGGTCATGTAGGCTTGTCCCAGTCCCTGCAGAATGACTCTCTCCATGGCATTCCTGCAGAGTTTCCCATCTCCAGTAGCCATTTGAAGATTGAGTTAATGATTGGAAAGATTAGCTCTGGCTTTTCACCCCTGTGGTAGTGGGGATGTTGTGCGTGATAGAGTAACGGAGACGGTTTTGTCCAGTGTGGCTGGAAGACTCAGCAGTCGCTCTTCCCTTCATGGATAGCCCAAAATTGAGTGCCTTTGAGACACAAAGGCTAAGGCAGGACATGAGCTGGGATGTTAGAGCCTTGACCCGGCTTTTTCAGTAGTGGGCAAATGGCCCTGAGCTCGCCAGGAGCTGCCTGTGCTCTGGTGCCACTGACCGCACCAGGTGACCTGTTGAGGGAACAGATTGGCCCTGCTGCCTGGAGTGCCTGCTGGGCCAGATGTGGTTCCCTGGGGGAATGCCCAGCACATCAGTGGCCAACCAAGGTTAGAGAAAGACAACCAAGAGAGGACAGTTGGAGAAGGGAAGGTAGCAGGAAGGAGAATAGAAAGGTGAGGGACAGGGATTACCTTTTGAATTGATTTGACCTTCTATTCCAGGCAAGCCAGACTGGTTCTAGGTCCAGACCCAGTAAATCCCACAGGGAGTAGCCAAGTCTGCTGAGAATCCCTGGCAACTGTCCTGCCACAGATCGCAGGCTGCCCTACATACAGAGGCCAACAGTTGCTGGCCTGGGCCTGATACTCACTGCCCAGCCTTTTGGGCTTCCAGCTCTGGCTGAAGAAGGGAGGATCTTCAGCAATTATGATCATTGCTCTCCGCCACCATTCCCCATTGAGCTTGAGAGAACCAGGCTCTGAGGGGCAGTGGCTAGGCAGAGGGGCTGGAGCCTGGTCCCACCCTACCGACATGGCCACCCCCACTCTCCCACTCCACTTTTTTCTTTTTAAAGCTTTGTGGTTATACACAGTAGTTGGGTTCACCCTGACAAACTCACACATGCATAGGAATCTATTTCAGTTCATGATCCTTTTCCCTCTTGGCCTTCCTCCCCTTTCCTCTTCACCTTCTCTACTAGACTTCCTTGCTTTCGCTCTGCTATTAATGTGTATTTGATTGGCTCTTTATGTAATGCTATCCTCCCCCACCCCTTTCCTTTAACTTTACTCTAGCTTCAGTGTGTGAGAGAAAACATTAGACCTTTGAGTTTCTGAGTTTGGCTAATTTTACTTAGCATGATGTTCTTCTCCATTCCCATCCATTTACTGACAAATGCCATAATTTATTTAGTTCTTTTTAATGGATGAGTAGAACTCCGTTTTACACATACACCACCACCACCACCCCAATTTCTTCATCTGTTCCTGTATTAATAGGCATCTGGGATGATTCCAAAATTTAGCTGTTGTCCCATTCCACTTTAAGAACAGCCAGTGTAAATGGTACTGACGATTTCTCTAGAGCTGTTCTTTGATCTGCCTGCCTGGGGAGGCTGGACTCGGTTAGACAGTTATCCATCCCTCTGTCTTGATCATGGACAGTATGTTGTGGTACCAGGAGCAGGCAGAAGGCACAGAGGGGCTCAGACTTTGATTATCTTTTACCATCAAGGCCTCTTTGTTTTCTTGGTCCACTCTTTTTAGCCTGTTTGTGAGCTCAAAGCCCCATGTTACTTAATTTTTCCCCAAATGCTAAGGCCACATGTAATAGGTACATGGTGTTGTCCTTGGTACTGGCCGTAGCTGGAGTTGTTGCTCCTCTTTCTCCTTCATAGATGTGTCGCTTTTAATTTTTAAGAGTTTTTCTCATAACACGGCAAATGTGAGATCCTGTAAACTAATGAAACATGATTACATTTCTATCTGGTAATTCACAGACTGAATTCATTCAGAGTTCCCTGGTCATTTCTTACTTTGGTTTAAAATAATTCTCATTTCTGCAGAGTATAATCTGGACAGTTTCCCAAAATTTCTTCTAAGAGGGGACCTGGCACCCAGAGTTGTCCTTCTTTTTTTTTTTTTTTAGAGAGAGAGAGAGTGAGTGTGTGTGTGTGTGTGTGTGTGTGTGAGAGAGAGAGAGAGAGAGAGAGAATTTTTTAATATTTATTTTTTAGTTTTCGGCGGGCACAACATCTTTGTTTGTATGTGGTCCTGAGGATCGAACCCGGGCCGCACGCATGCCAGGCGAGCGCGCTACCGCTTGAGCCACATCCCTAGCCCCAAAGAGTTGTCCTTCTTTAAAGACAATTGGAGGAGACTGTGATAATGCCAAGACCAGAGGGCTCCGTGTCTGTTGTTTTGCTCCTGTAGTTTGGGATGTGACAATTCCCCAGAGCATCTTCTGAGGAGACTGATGACAGAGGTGGCTGCATTTCTGTGAGACTCAGGATTCGTTGGTACAGACCGAGTTCCCCCTACCAATGCCACCAGAGGTAGAAAGGCATTTGTGGGGAGGCCTGCTGGGGGGATTTAGCTTCTTGATGGTGTCCCTTGCTGAACCAGGTCTCCTCTCTGTCCTGGTAATTTCACTACTGCCCCTAATCTCTCTGTAGCCCCAGATGCTGTTGTCATCCTAACTAAAAAGATGGCACTTAGGAGTATATGAACAAGGGCTTTAACTTTGGTGGAGGGAGTGGGCTTTTAAAAATCAGTTCCAAATATCTAATGGAAAAAAGATGCTGGTTAGCTCCTCGTGTGGTGAAGTTCAATGTTGGGATTGTTTGTGTATTTTATGACGAGTCCCTTTCTTTTTGTCATTTTGACTGTCTCGGTCTCAAAAACTGGCAGGAAGCAGAATGCTCACACTAATCTCTGCAAGACTCCTCTGGGCTCTCAGATTAAATAGCCCCATGAAGGGAATCTGCTTATCAAAATGCAGATGAATGAGCTGGGCCAAATGAGCGCAAGAGGCAGCTAGTGCAGAGCCATACGCCCTGTGAATTAGGGTCAGTTGCTTCTTCTTCACCATTTTTTTTTTTTAGCTGCTAAAGCAATTTGCAATCTGAGCAGATGCTCCTTTGATAGTCTTTCTTATCCAGCTTGTCCAAAGGCCAGCTTCCGCTCAGCTGGGTCACTGGGTAGCTGCTGTGAGTCCCTTTCCATCGTGACAGAAGCAGCAGTTCCATTCTGTATATCCAGAGGTTCTCCTCATGCCTCAAGAGAAGAGAAAGAGTGATCCAGGTAATCTACCTGTTTATGGTAGGTCTGATCTTCTGTCTGAAGGTCACCCCCCAAGACACCTATTTATGGAGCAAGCAGGGGCACCTCCCCCCTTGTAGGGGACCGGCCTAAAGATAGTGCACACTACTTTCATGGTTCCCATGTTTGGGGAACTTTAGAAATCATGGGATGTCACACCTGTTTTCTGGATCTTTCCTAATTATAAGAAGTGGGATGGGGAGATGAGCATCAGGCTCTGCACCCAGCCAGCTCTCCTGACCTGTGGCACATGCTCAAGTATAAAAGTTCTTCCTGCCTAGGAAGAACCCTGCTCCTGCCTGCTGTCTGACCAGGGTGCTGAAAACTTCCAGGGAGTTTGGAAGGAAGGGAAGAAAACTGCCTGCCACAATCTTAGGGCCGTTGGGAGATCTCAAGGGAAGAGTTTAGAGGGCCCACAGAGGATGGCTGAACTCAGACAAGGGAAGTACCAAGCCAATGATGGCTGGTTACTTCTTTTGGATACAGAGCATGGACTTCACTGGTCTCTAGATCTGGGTCTGGGATGGATGATTTGGGGCAGTTTTTTGTTTTTCGCAAATGGCTAATTCTATTCAGAAATAATTCTTAGCTTCTATTAAAGAGTGTGGTCTTTCTTAATCTGAATCTATTTTCCTGCTGCAATCAGCTCTTACAATGGCAAATTTTAGAGCCAATGAAAAGTGTGGAAGTTAGCTTCTTAGTTCAATTTTATAGACAAGGAACCCTGGACTACAATAAGTTAAGTGACTTATTCTAGGGTCATACAACCAATTAATTGGTAGAGCCAGAATTACTAGAGTAAATTTACATACAGTGAAATGGAGAGATTTTCACTATACCATTAGACCACTTTTATCAAACTCTTCACCCATGCAATCCACACCTCCACTGGTGAACCATAATAAGAATCATTCTCTTGTCTACAAGTGCAGAATTTCTAAAAGTGCAGAGCCTAATGGGAGTTTAGCTTCCATTTGGGAAGACCTCCATTTTTCATCTTGTCCCCTTTCCCTGAAAAGGCACATGGTTTCACCTCTCCTTGCCTTTTCATTCATATATATATTTTGGATATATATATTTTATATGTATATATATTTTGGTCCCAGAACCTGCATTGTTTTTTGAGATGGATTCAGATTCCTGCCTGGTTCAGGCAGGGTTGTCTAGGAAACTAAAGATCACTGCAGACTCCACACTGTACAGGTTGGGAAATCCTTGGCTCCTGTCTTCAGAGCTGTGCTAACTTTCACCATCATTTTACCGTCTTCTTTGCTCCCCAGCAGAAGCAGATCTGGCTCTCCAGCTTAACTTCTAAGAAGGCAGTGGCTGGTAGCTATAGATGCTGAGTGACGTGCACAGATGAGTCTGTGTCTGGGAATGTGTGTGTCAAGCAGAGGAGGGATGCCTTTGAAATCCACTTGACTCATCTTTGTTTTCCAGGAACTGGAGAAGTTGTGCATTTCACACTGTTGCTTTTTCTCTCCCTTCCTCCCCTTTTTTCTTCTCTCTATTCTTCCCTCCTTCCTTCTCTCTCATTCATGGCTTCCTTCCCTCCCGCTGTCATTCAGAGTAACCACAGCTGTGAGCACTGTCCTTGGGGTTACTGCTTATCTTCCATCCGAATCTATGGAGTGAGAAAACTTGTCTGTCTGTCAGTGAAGCTGAGTAATGATGAGCTCCCCTGATCTCCCCTTTTCTCTGAGGATCTTTATCTGATTCCCTTGCCTGACTCCTTAAACCCAAGTCTCCTGATTTGCCCTTCAAGCTGCCTGCCTTTGTTGAAATCTGTGATCCTCTGTCCTGTTCAATGTGTGGTTCATCTCCTGGACTCTCAGAATTTCTCAAGAAGTTGGACGCGAGCTCAGAGAGGATGGGAAATGTTGAGAGGCATGCAGAAATGAGGTGGGGGAGGATGCATACCAGGAGGTTGGTGGTAGTTTGGGGGGCGGAGGAGGAGGAGGAAGATCTGGTAGAGGAGAGATCATGAGCTGGGAGAGGAGAAAGGAAAAAGGAATGAGTCAGTTCTTACACATTGAGCATTCACATTGAAGGATGTGCTTAAGTGTGAAAATAATTAAGTCCAACGGTATTTCAGCAGAAGAAAGCGAATTCTGGATTTCTGAGTAGTCCTATCCCCATCTCCATGATTACTCTGAACCTGTGGTCTGAAGGTGCACAGAGAGAAAGGGCGGCAGGAGGAAGGAGAGCTCACATTAGTTGGTTATTTGTGTGGACAGACAGCTGTTTCACTGATAAAACTTCTACTGAGTTGTTATTTTCCCTTTGAACAAAAACTAGGAAGCATTACTCAAATCCTCCTGCTTCTAGCTGATGCCTACTCTTTTTAATGTTTTGGCCTTTTAAAGTTCTTATAAAGAGGCTCTGACTGTCCAGTTCTGAACTTACCTTCCGTCCACTACACTGACCTGTGTTTTTAAAGTTGATGTCACCTTCATTTCATGGTCACCAAATTTCAAAATTCAGAATTCCCTGCTCTCAGGCATCCTAACCCCGCTGGGGGAATCTCTCCCCATGCCCCATGGGCGTTTGCTTGTGGGATTTCCCAGATCTGTTTCTTTGGAACAGATACAGCACCGTGGTCCAGGCCTGGGGCTGCCAGCCTGCGCTCTTGAAAGTTTCCTGGTGTTCTCATCCCCTCTTGTGTAGTCTGCATCCCCACTGAAAGCTGAAGTCTTAAAGATTTTTCTTTAATTATGTTAAGCTGCTGTTCACAAGTCTCCAACTGCTCTCTACTGCTTATTGGATCAAGTCCAAACCTCTCTGTGTGGGATCCAGACCCCTCTGAATCTGGCCTCCTCCCGCCCTATCCATTACTCTTCCTCTCCACCTCCCTCGCCCAAGCCCTCCTCCAGAGCCAGCAACGCAGGCAGGCCGCATGCGCAGGACTCCCAGACCTTCTCCTGCTGGTCTCATTGCTCCCCAGAAGCTGGCTCAGTTCTCGTCCACCTGCCTACATTTCCCCACCCTTCAAGGTTAAACTTAACTCCTTTCCTCATAAAGGCCACCTTGACTTCTCCTGAATAGGCCAGCTGTCCTCCTGGGCCTCTGGGGGCTCTCACTGCTGGAATCCCTTTTGATTCCTGGCTTGCTTACCGTGTTGCCAGCTACCCTTGTGAGTATCATCTCCTTGGTTACATCACACGCCCTTGGAGCAAAGCGGCTAGGTCTTGTACCTCTTTTTATTAACCCCAGCACTTGACCCAGTGTGGTCTGCTCACAGGTTTCCATAAATCCTTTATGGAGACACTAAAGTGGACTGTTCAGGCAAGCTTCCAAGTGACTTTTAGATTCAGCTATAGCATGGTCCCCAGATTGAAGATGGCAGAGGAGTTTTCTTTGGGGCCCTAGCCCATCTGTCCATAACAGGGTCACATGCAGAGCTAGAGGCTCTCCCCACCCAACCACAGCCCTGTCTGAAGAGTGTGAGGGGCTGGCAGGAAGGCTTCTCCTCCTTCTTAGTGTGAGGTTCTTATTCATGTCGCCAGGAATCTAGTCCTGGCTCTGTCTCAATCTGATCCCTTGTCCCGGCTGGAAGATGTTCTTTTTGCTTTATTTTGGCTGCTACTTTGACTACTCTGCTGCTTTCAGGTTTATGTGCTTAAGGTGTGCCCACAGGAAAGTTAGCCAGGATCTGTCACTGCACATGTGACTTCTTGCTTAGATGAGTAATTTAAGAGAGGTGCATATTCAGTTTCCAACTGGCCTTATGCCTGTGGGGGCCAAGCCCAGCAGGAAACTCCAACTGGGACAGTCAAAATGAGGGAGATTTTAGGGGGGAAAATCCCCTCTGGGAAAACCAAGAAGGTCCTCTGAACTCACTGCAAGGTTCTTGCTGCAGGAGGGAGTTAGACACATCCAGATCCATTTCTAATCCAAGATCAGTTTCTTCTCTCAAAACTGACACCAAGCAACCTGGATTAGATGTTTGCTCACTCCAATCATAATGGCATTCTCCATGTCCCAGCAGGGTTCTGACCAGCTCTGGAGAAAAGAGCTGTGTAAATAGCTGTGGGGTGTGGGAGGGGGTCACATGCCAAGGTATTGTACCAAAACCAAATGCAAAGCAAGGGAGACCTCCATACAAACTTGGCTGGAGGTGAGCGGGCCGCTGACCACACCTTAGGAGTTTTTGTGCTTCATTGATTTTGACTCTGAATGTGTTTGTGGAAACAGGATTCAGTCTGACCCCTCAGAGTTTCCATCTTAGTAAAGGGGAGATTCAAGGAATTCCCCACTGTGGTTATGTGCTGCTACTAGAGGCACAGCTGTGTCTGCTGGACATTTTTTGACATAACTCCAGGGAGGTTTAGGATTGAATCCATCTTGGGAAACCATGGGGGCTGCTGATTCGATGGAGCTCTTGACCCTCTCTTGGCTTCTTTTCCATGAAGAGTTCTCCCTACCTGGTCTGAGTCAGAGCTTAACAATCCCAGAGTAAGCCAGGGCCTCAGAGCTCATTTAGTTCCCACAAGGTAAAGAGATGTCCACTCCCTAAGGTATGTCCAGCCCGCCCTACCTGGCCCTTCCCAATGGCGGAGAGGGGCAGTTCATTTTGAGGCCACCAATTCTGCTACCTCTAATTATGCCAATGGACTTCCATTGAAAACCCAAACAGGCTGTTCATAAGAAAAGTAAAACGAGAAAACTGTTTAACATCCCTGGTAATTAAAGAAAGGTAAATTTAAACAATGAGATGTTGTTCTTTTTCCCTAGCAAATTGTCAAAGATTTGTCTAAAAGGGCTCTAGCCTATTTATGGAGGATTGTTTGGCAATATACATTAATAGCTTTAAAAATCCCTACAACCTTTGGGTTGGCAAAGGCATATCTAGTGCCTCATCTTAAAGAAAGGATCATGTTTGTGTGAGGAGGGGTCGGCCATCGGGTCTTCTTAGCCATGATGTTTATAATAAAACATGAGGAACAGCCAAGTGTCTGAACACAGGGGTTGGTTGAGTCAGTGATACCTTCACCTAAGCCTTTCTTGGGCATTTGGTATCATTTAACTCACTTCATCCCTGTGATACTGCCATAAGGTAGGCCTGTTATTTTAGGAATTTTGCAGATAGAGTGACTGAGCCAGGAGAGGTGAGTAACTCAGCAAGATGGTATAGGTGGCCCATGGCAGAGACAGGATGGGACCCAGGTGGCCTCTCCAGCCTCTTCCCCACTCTGCTCCACAGACTCTCGTGATAGACAGCTGAAGTGGAAAACATGCATGAAGTGGGATGGAGGATATGATCCCATTTTTTGTTTAAAACATTGAAGACTTCCAGAATATACATCACATTACCCTTGTAATTCGAAAAAAAATTGTTTAAAAACCCTATTTTTTTTATTTACTCAATCTCTGATCTTCTGTAGCCATTACCCATTTTCCCACCTATTCATTCACCAGATTTTCACTGAGCTCTTCCTATAGGCTGGGCATGGTGCCAGCCACTCTGGTTCAGCAGGATAGAAAACTGGCCAGGCCTGGCTTGCGTGGGCTTGTGCAATGGGGAGATCAATGATAAACAAGTAAACAGACACCAGGGGCTTCCATGTATTGATGCCAACTGTGTGCTGGGCATTCCTGTAGCTGATGTTGATGTTTCTTGTATTGACTCTTTTGGTCCTTTGCCTAATTCCTTTAATAACTCTGGGCAGAAGGTGGCATGAATCCCCAAGGTCACCCAGCCAGTAGCAGTGGGGCCAAGATTTGTCCCGAGCAGACTCACCAGCCTGAGCCCCACCCTCCCTAATCTCTCCTCCTACCATTCTCTTGTACTCAGTCACACTGGCTTTCTTTTCCAGCTCAGGACTTTGGTGCTTGACGTCCCCTCTGCCCAGACTCCCCTCTCCCACAAGACCTCTGCCCAGCAGCCTCTCCTTGTGCAGCCCACAGAGGCCTTCACTGAGCTCCTGGTCCAGCGTGACTCCTGAAATCACTTTCCATCATAGCACCTTGTTAAACTTGCTTTGTGACCTGTCATGGTTTAGATATGAGGTCTCCCCCAAAAGCTCATGTGTGAGACAATGCGAGAATGTTTAGAGGTGAAAGATTAGATGATGAGAGGTTTCATGTGATTAGTGGATTAATCCACTGATATGGATTATTTGGGTGGTGACTATAGACAGGTAGGGTGTAGCTTTAGGAGGTATGTCACTGCGGGCATGCCTTTAGGATATTTACTTTGTCTCTGGTGAGCAGTTCTCCCCCTCTCCCCCTCCCTT
>NW_026000082.1:22854777-22922778 GCF_001458135.2 Marmota marmota marmota
CTCCTCCCCTCCCTCTCCCTCCCTCTCTCCCTGTTTTTCTCTCTCTGCTTCCTGTTGCCATGTCCTGAGCTGCTTTCTGACCCCATGCCCTTCTACCATGACCTCAGGTCCAGAGCTATGGAGTGAGCTGTCTATGGACTAAGACCTCTGAAACCATGACCCAACATAAACTTTTCCTCCTCTACATTTTTCTTGTCAGAAGCTGACTAGAACATGACCATTATCACTATCTGACATTGTTTCACCCCCTGGATAGTAAGCTGCTTGGAAAACATGATCCTTATCCATCTTGTTCACCAAGTATCCCTAGCACCTAATACAGTACTCAATACAGAGTAGGTGCTATTAGGACAGGAAAAATGAAAAAATGATAAAGGATAAATGCAGCCTATAGTAGTAGTCCCCCAAGTGGGGTATGCATGTTGGAGGTCATGGGAGGTGAGATGATCCACTGCAGGGTGGGGAAAAAAAATAGGCTAGATAAATAGATAGGACCACGCATAGACTGGCAGATACAAACTTACATATTATCTACTTTTTTCTGTTTTTGTGGATGGCAGGTATGTTAGCTTCCCACTGTGGCACAATGCCTGAACTTAAAAGGAGGGAAGTTTTATCTTGGCTCATGGTTTCAGGCCACAGTTGGTTGGCTGTGTGGCTTTTGGGACTGGGATTAGGCAGCATCTCTAGTGGGGAGCATGTGGTGGAGCGGAGAAGGGAAGGAATGAGACCAATGACCCAGAGTCCCCTTCAGGGTCACGCCCTCTGTGACCTAATTTCCTTCAGTGGGCTCCACCTCCTAAGAATTCTACCATCTCCCAAAAGTGCATGGCTCAGGAAAAAGCCTTCAATATAATGGAACTTTGGGGGACATTCCAGATCCAACTATAGCAATTGGTTATGAATATAATGTATAAGTGGACAAATATGCATGTAAGTGCGTGTACTCAAATGTATGCTGCTAGGGTGTGTGGCCACTTTGGGGCTCACTGGCCTAGGAGAGGCAGATGAGGAAACAGGCCATTCCAATATGGCGCACTAGATGTTGCTAGCGGGGTGGGCAAAGTGCTTTGGAAGCACATGGAGGGTTCCCTCACCTGCCCTGGAGGTATGAATATCTGTTTCAACTTCCATTTTTCATTATTTTGTTAACATCAGTGATTATTGATTTAAAAACTGTCTAAACATAAGTTCTTATTTTTATACCATTAAAGCAATTTGTAATTGTCCTCCTAAATGGTGAAAGAGAGAGTGATTAAGATTTCATAGTTAACTAGTTGGAGAGATTACCTCCAACGAGTTCATATTACAGCTGTTATTGAACTAGCATTAAACACCACAAAGCTGACCTTGTTTTCTGGGCTGCAAACTTACTCTGAAAAATCGGGAACTAGCTGTAACCTTCCACTCCAGTCTTCTAGCTAGTAAGGCTGGAGGGAGAAGCGATGGGACAACATGGGCTTGCGTCTCACTCTTGCTCCTCTTCTCTATGTGATTTTGACTGAGTCCCTTTCCTCAGGTCTTCACCTGCAAAATGGGTATAAGGATGCCCACCTCATGGGCATTGTATTGTGAAGATACAAAAAAATAATCCTTGGCATTCAGTGGGCCTCTCTGAATATCAGTTCCATCCTGGTTCTTCTGCTTAAAGAGAAAACTCCATGTCTTTTAGAAAGGACCCCAACAGCCAGGTATAGTGGTGTACGCTTGTAATCCCAGTGGGTCAGGAGGTTGAGGCAGGAGGATCCCAAATTCAAAGCCAGCCTCAGCAACTTAGTGGGGCCCTAAGCAACTTAGGGAAACCCTGACTCTAAATAAAATACAAAATAGGGTTGGGAATGTGGCTCAGTGGTTGAGTGACCCTGAGTTCAATCCCTGGTACCAAAAATAGATAAATAAAAATTAAAATAAATAGGACCTAAACATTCCTCTTTTTCAAAACCATCAAAAATGTGCTTGAATTTTTTTTGTACTTGATTAAACTGAGTCATACTTAAATATGTTCTTTAAATCATTTCAGTTGATTTCATATAAACCACAACCATCCTTGCAGAGGCCATACTGACCCTTGATATTTTACCAGTGATACCATCAAGCCAACTCTTTTTTCTTCCAGGCCTTGACCTCAGATGATGCTACAGTTGGAATTCTGTAGTACAAATAACTCTTGTCTTCTGAGCGTGGAGGGCTGCGTTTGGATGGAAGCAGAGTAAATAGAGAGAAGCCAGGACCTTGGCTTGGGAACCACCTGTGTCCAGGGAGTGGGGCCTCTCATGAAGGAGGGTGGAGGGTTGGGTGGCTGGTTGGGAGGAGAGGAATCAGGTCAGGAAGGGGAGGACAGAGTTGGGCAGAACTCAGCAGATTCCTTGGCATGTGCTGCAGGATTCCCTGAAGGGCTGCACAGAAAAAGAAATGTGCTGTGTGCTTGGCAGGCCAGAAACCACAGAGAACCTGGCCAGGCTTATGGAGGATTTGGGAGCAGAAAAGCAGACTCCCTAGGTGGTTATTTATAGAGCCGGCAGCAGTAATGATCAGTTAGAAAAAATAAATTATAACTCAGTTGAACCTGAAATAACTTTGCTTTTGCAACCCTAGGCGTTCCACATGGGCTGTTCATATGCCACTCCCTCCCAGTAGTGTTCCTGGAGGCCAAGGGGTTGTCCCACGCCAGACTTGCTCTTGCCTTCCCAGAGTGGTCAAAAAGGCCAGAGGGAGTTTCTGGCTAGGGATGGGGAGCATCCTGGCTGGATGACTCCTGACTTTCCCCTGAACCTCCCAAGTGGTTAAGTTATCCCTCTTTCCCTCCATCAACGTGTTTATAACATGAGGCATAAGGTGTGGAATCCATAGCCTGCTGAGTCTCTGGCTTCTGCACACCTTGTGCATGGGGTGTGCACACGCTCATTGTCAGCATCTGTGTTTTGGCTGCAGCAAGAGCTTCTGGTTGCAATGCCTTTGGAGAAGCTGGTGGCTGACTCTGAGTTCACAGGGTTGCAGCCTTTTATTCTCCTTAGCCAACAAGCAAGACCATGCCGATGTTCACACTGACAGCTTGGCAGCGGGGTCACCTTGAGCTTGCCCAGCCCACCCCTTGGCATCCTGACACTTGGGCATCCATCCCGCTTCCCTCTCCCACCCATCTGCTCCTTCTTGTCTATTCATTCATTTGTTCTTTCATTTGATTTTCCAATCAACAAACTTTTATTGAGCGTCTATGATGTGCCAGGCATTGGGGATGCAGAAATAAAGGGTACAATATAGAGGCTGCAAATGGTGGCATATGAGCTGGATTTGGTCACAGATGCATTTTATTTGGCTCTCAACATAGTGTCTGAAATTTGAGTTTTCTGCTGACACATAAAAATGGACCAATTTCACAGATCCCTTGCTTCTCCCTGAAAATCTGAAGATCCGGGCATACGTGCCAGTCACCATGCAGTAGTATTCTCCACACAGGCAGCTGCCCCCACTAGATAAGGGCAGCTCCTCGGATGCATCATATAGCCTGTGACTCTCTGTGACTGTCCAATGCCAAGACAGTCACCTCCCTTGACCCACGAATCAGCTGCTTTACCTTTGGATGCTACCTGCCCGGCCCTGTGTGCAGTCTCCAGGCTGAGGGGTTTTATGGTCCAGTGGGGAAACAGGACCGGAGATCACTGCAGCATATGAAAAGTGCTATGAGAACAGTGAATGTCGGGAGCACGGGGAAGAAAAGGTTAATTTTGACATGAAGAGTCGGGTTTTGAAAATTCAATGAGAACATGGCAAGAGAACCTGGTTAGGTGCACCCAAGGCAGAGGACTTGGCTTGGACAGATGGCATGAGCAAACAGAGGAGCCCCTGGATGGAGTGAGCGAGCCTCAGCAGAGGTGGGACGAGGCTCTTTCTCTTCATGGATGATCACAGCCAGCCCTGCCAACCCGAAGCCAGAGGCCCAGGTCCTTCAGACTTCAGCCTGGTTCTGCAGTGAACCCCTGAGTGGACGTCCCTCCCCAGTGCCTGATGGGTGGTCCTGCAAGCCATCCCCATCCCATCTGCCAAGATTTACCAAAAGTAACAGAGCCCGGCTATTCCTCTCTACCCAGCACAGTACACAGAGAGAGAACGAGAGAATGAGAGAGAGAGAGAAATGACAAGGCAGGTCACAGGTCTGTCTCTACCTTCAAAGGAGAATAGGTGGCCCTGTGTGCAGCCTGGTGAGTGGACAGGCTGACTGAGGCTCTGTGGCCTCCTGATCCTCCCTCTGCCTCTCTGGCACCTTTCCTCATCCTTGGAGACCAGCATCTTGGAAGCAGGGGTTCCTGGGGCCCTCTCCTTTGGTGCGCTCACACATTCCTTATAATTTATCGGCAGATGTCTCCTCAGCTGGCATCATCTGCCCAGATCTGTCTGCTGAGGGGTGACAGATGGAGACTCCAGGCAGCTTCTGGAAGATTCACCTTAAAGAGTTCACAGGCGCCTCCAAATTCTGTAGAGCTAATGCTGCGGCTGGTCCCTTCCACACCCCATCCTGGGCACAACCTTGGTCCTCCTTTCTTCATTCCTTCTCTGCAGCCTGGAATCCCCTTTCTGCATGTTGAAGTCCTTCCCTTCCTGAAGCCCTGGATGTAGGATGGCTCCCTGAAGTTTTCTGATTCAAGCAGCCATGGACACCCATTACACCCCAGCAACAGTGCCAGAAACAGAGCACTCACCCGGATCCATCCACGTCTCAATAATGCAGTATTTCAGAGCCAGAAGAGAGCTCAGCCGCTGAGGATGACCTCATCCAGCACCTCACTCTGTTCCCCACATGTCCCAACCTGATGTGTTTCTTATCTGGCAATGAACTCTGACACATAGCAGTTTCTGGTGCCTGTGATGGATTCTCTGCCCCTGGCCAGAGCGTGCGCTGCTGGGTGGCAGGAACTGGCTGCCACACTCTGTCCTCCTGAGAAGCAGTACAGCTCTTCATCAGACTGCCCAACTGTTAGCAGCCAGTTGCTGGACTGAACTGAGCTCTTGTAGAAAGGGGTAAATTCACTCTTTGCATGAGACTTGTCATTGTTAGCACTTACCGAAGAGTGGCAAGAGTTTTGGAATGGGTCAGAGGAGAGGACGTCTGTAACACAAGGGGACCGTATGGCCAAGATGCTTGGAGTGTTAAAATATGGTCAGTGGGAATTATGTGCATATATGAATATGGCATAATGAATCCCAGTGTTAGGCATAATTATAATGCACCAATTGAAAAAGATCTTTAAACAAAATGGGAGGAGTTGGGCTCTGTGGCACACACCTGGAATCCCAGCAGCTCGGGAGGCTGAGGCAGGAGGATGGTAAGTTCAAGGCCAAGCCTCAGCAACTGAGAGAGGCCCTAAGCAACTTAGCAAGACCCTGTCTCAAAATAAAAGATAAAGAGGGTTAGGGATGTGGCTCAGTGACTAAGCATCCCTGGGTTCAATCTCTGGTACAAAAAAACAAATTGGGGGAAAACTGGCAGTGCAGCCCACCAAGGCTGTAAGGGAGACCTGGAGCAAAGGGAAGAGTGTGCCAAGCCTTCTGGGCATCACACCTCACTCTTAAGGCCCAGTAATAAGAAGACACCTGGCTTCTCTGAAGTTCCTGTCTCTGGGATTATCTATCCAGAGAATTTGGGCCAGGAGTGGAGGGCTCCCAGCTGGTTTTCTCCTGCTCACCCTGGTTCATTTCCACTGAGGGTCCCCTGAGTTCCTCTGGGCTTCCCATGGTGGTCTTCTCCTGAGCTTTCTGCTTGGGTTACTGCCTGTGGCCTTTTCTCCAGGCTGTCACCGAGGTTCTGAGTGTCTAGTGCCAGCATCCCAGGGCTGCTGCTGTTAGGCTGGGGCTCCAGCCTGGTGTCTGGAGGTTCTGGGAAGTTTTCAGAGAGGCAGCAGAGCAGGACTGAGCGGAGATGCATTCCCTGAGAAATTTCACCTATTTTGATGGCTCCCACGCCTGCCTGGTCTTATTATGAACAGCATTCAGTAGCAAGGTGTGGTCGTTTCCTGTGTACGGAGTTTCTATCTGTGTTAACCTCCTTGATCCTCACAAATACTCAGTTCTAGGTATTAACAACTATCCCCATTACAGAGGGAAGCCACAGCCGAGGTTTGAACCCAAATATCGTGACCCTAAGCATCTCTTCATTCCCTACACCTTGGGAAGGTAGAACAAGGTATAGAGCCAAACTGAAGACACCTGCCTCACCTGGGTCCTTTCCATATGAAAGGCACAAGAGTGGGGAAGGGATTCAGCACCTCAATCCCACAACTCCATCTTCTCTCTCCTGTCATTGAGAACACCAGCCTGAGGGTACACTTTCCTCCTTCCATGTCCTGCTAAAGTTCAAGGAGTCCAGCTCCTTCTATTGAAAAGGAGAGAAATGAGAAAAAAAGGTCTCGAATTCCAACCTTGGGAGCCACAGTGCAAGAAGACGCTTCTGATGTCGTCGATTCTCTCATTCTTCTGTGCATTCATTTGTTGACTCAGGCACATGTAAAGAGAATGTGCTGTGTGCCTGGCACTGTTCTAGTGCTGTCATAGCGGTGAACAAGAAAGATAAAGCCCCTGCCCTCTGGAGTACACATCCTAGCGTCAGGTGGCGGTGTGCAAGCCAGAGATGAGCACACTGTCTCCAAAATGCCAGGGGCTATAAAGACAATGGAGTCAGAATGAAGCTGCAGGAGGAGGAAGTGGGGACCAGTGGATGGACGCTCCAGAGAGCTCTTGGGGAGATGTATGAGCTCCAACTTGGGGTGACAACCTGATGTGAGAAAACTGAGGGCAGCCGTTTTCCAGGAAGAGAGCCCAGCACAGAGAAAGTTCCAAGGAGGACTAGGAGCGCAGTGTTAGGAAGCGCTGTTCTCCGTGGTGGGTAGTCAGTGTGCATCGTCACTGTGGTTCCGCCATACTGTACCTAGCGGGAGGAGTTATCCAGAGACCCTATATGTGTCTCGTGAGATTTCTGAGAAAATCAATTCTGAGGTCGAGGCCCACAGTCGAACAGACTCGCCGTTGAACTTGGAGATAGCCAGGACCTGCTTTGATTACTACTTTACTAAGAAATGACCATGGGCATGCCACAGGTGCTCAGGCATGGAGCACAAGAAGGAGAAGCCTAAATTCCCCATCCCAGAAACTCTTCACCTTGTGACTCCAGTAATGGCAAAAATATGGTGGTTTTCTAAGCATTCATATTTTGATTTTTGAGAACAGAGGGTTTCTGGTTTGGGCTGTGCTATACGCTCATGGTTTCTTTGAGCAAGTTACTTACCCTCTCTCCATTTAGTTTAATTAACATTATTTTAAGTGGAGTAGGTAGATTAGATAAACTCTAAGATTATTCTTAATCTTATAATGAATGCATTGAATGGTTTTTGTGCGGCAAACTTTTCTGCCTCCACTTTGGGTGAGCTTAGCATAGCCAGGTGAGAGTGAGTCATTGGTGGTTCCTTTCATGTAAGGCAACTACTACAGAACTCTTGGTGCAGACCAGTGGCTCCCAAAGCATGTCTCTGGATAGCACCTGGAAACTTGATAGACATGCAGATTGTCTGCCCTCACCCAGATCTACTGACTCAGGAATCCTAAGGGTATACCAAAAATTTGTGCTTTAATAAGGCTTCCAGATGATTCTAATGCATAATAAGTCTAAGGACCACTCATATAGTGTGTGATTTAATATTTGGAACTCCCAGAGGTAGATTTATACATTCTGTTCACTATCACGGTCACATCACCTGGTTGCACTGTAGGATGTTTATCCACCTTGTCTTGGCACACAGTCCTGTGGTTGGTATGGAGGAGGAAAGCTCCTGTGCTGGGGTTGGGCCCAAGTGATCTGCTTGGTGTCAGGTCTCACTCAGATGCATGCCCCTGATGGAGCAGGTACTCCAGATGGGCACCTGCTTGGAGGGGAGCCCTGGCAAGGGGTGACTCATCTCAGAAGCTTGAAAGAAAGTGCTGCTGAGTTTCTCCCATGGAGACAGACTTAAGTAGCGCAGATTGTTGATTACGGTTAGTTTTCATGCATTTTGAGAGTATGCAACTGTCCTGGGTGCCTAGTCTATATGCACCTGTATTGTGAAAATCGATGTGATGAAAGGTCATGGATCTCCCATAAAACACAACCTGGTGACCCCGCTGTACACTGAATTTGCAGTTCTGGTCCAGTTTGGTTTCCTCTACTCATAAACTAGAACGAGGTGACTAGATGATCCAGATCACCTAGCACTGCCCCCTATTTCCCCTTCCTGTCCCTCTCAGTCTGGTGTCACGGATTTGGCCCTGCGTTGCCCACTCCTGCTGCATCTTGTCCAGTGGAGGGACAAAATGTCCTGACACCTTCCTGAAGAATGGGGAGAAAGGAGGTCCTGAAACCAGTACCACCAGAGGCGAGGACACCACGCTTGGGTGGCTCACACGGCACCAGGAGCCTCGGGAGAGCCGGAGCAGCAGGCACATGGGCGGAAGAAGGGTAGAAGTAAGTTGGTTTTTCTGGTAGGGCTTAGAGGATGGCCAGTAGGAGGTGGGGGTTGGGAAGCAGGGCTGAGGCCCCTACTGGGCCAGAAGGCAGAGGCAGGGAGTCAGATGGGCAACCCAGGAGGTGACAGGGTATGGCAAGGAATCTGAGCGCTCTGGCTCAGGCTGGACTTGCCTCTCTGCCGGCGCCTTCTGCCCTCTTTCTGTATCCTTTCGTCTCTGATAAAGTTCCATCCCTGGCTGCATCCCTCCTGCCATCCTAGGGACCCCTCCACTCCTGTTAACCTGGTGTGCTCTGTCCTCAAGCTCCTGCTGTATCCTGCCCACTCCCAGTCACACTCCTGATTTCATTTCTAACCATTTCTGACACGAGGGGAACAGGAGAACAGTAGAGTCCAATTGTGATAAGTGCTCTCCCTGTTTGCAGATAGCAGCAATGACTGAGGGCACCTACATCAGCTCCTGAGCAACCCACCCGGAACCAACTGAACAGAGGACAGCACAGTGGGGTCTTTCTCACTTTGCAACCGAAAGAGCTGGAACAAAGGACAGAGAAGCCAAAGAAGCAGCATGAAACCCAAAGCTGTCACAGAAACCCTGGAGCATTGTCCAAGGAATTACGAAGTTGTGCCAACGGCTATTGTGAAAAGAGAACACTGGATCCCACTGGATCCCAGCATACCTGGATGTCACTCTTCATGGGACTTGGACCATCTTTACCTACCTTTGAGCATCTAGTCCTGTTTCAGCTGTGGGAGTTCTGGTTGACCTTCCCTCTGAGGGAATGTTCACTCTGTCTCCCTTGAAGGTCTGGATTCAAAGGTCTTAACTGAAACTGGGTCACTTAGGCTAGAAGCATCTCTCGACATGGCTGTTTCTCAGAAGTGGTCAAGTTCATGGCACACCTATTTCCTTTGCCACCTGGGGTTCATTTCTGACAGATGCTCCCTGGCCTGGTCAGCATGTCTCCCGGATGTCTCTTTCTCCCCTCTGTTGCCCATTCCACATGATACTTGCTCAGTGGTGACACTGTCCTCTCCTGATGCTTTGATTGGATGCGGGGGAGAAAGTATGGTTTGCTGGCCCTGGGGTCTTGGGGTCTTGGAGGCTATGGAGCATGGACAGAAGGTAACCGTGAAGGAGGCCAGCCCTGATGGCCCGTTGTACTCTCATGACTCTTACCCTTGCCTTCTGTGTCTGTCCTAATCCAGGATAGTTGTGCTTTTCTTTTTCCAATTAAACATAATTACTCTTCATTATCACAAAGCAGCTCATGCTTATCATAAAAACATCAGAAATATAGAAAAATAGAAGAAAAAACTACCCCAATCCTACTTACCTCAAAGACAACTATTGAGTCATTGTAGGTATAGAGTATTATATATATATTATGTGTATGAATATATGAATAATGTAATGTCACAATATCACTTATAGTCTTCGATAACACATATTGTCATTTAGTGTCTTATCTTGAACTGCTCTCTACAGTAACAAGCTCAGCTCTGCAGCAATTATAATGTGAGCGTACTCAATTATATAGATGCACTATCATTTATTTACCTAATTTCCTATGGGTTTTTGCTTAGCTTGTTTCCAACTTTCTCTGTTTTAAGAAGCATTAATGAACTTGTTTTTAGTTTAATCTTCCTATAGTTATTTCCTTAAGGTACATCCCCAGAAGGGGATCAAAGGACAGTCAGCAAAGATTATAAATACTCCCAATCCCACCACTAAGTGCTCAGAACCCAAAAGCAATAGAGGAAGGGCCAGGGGGTGATCACACACGCCCTTTCTTAGATCCTTTTATACACTCACTTGGACAGTTCGGGCTTCCTTTGTCTCCCCTTTGGCTGGAGGACACCCACCACTGACAGCTGAGTGAAGTAGGTCTTGAGTGAGGGAGAGGGTTGGTCCCTTGAGCTCAGTATTCGGTGTACCTTACAATTCCTTCTTGGGTGCTGAGCAATGGTCCTGAATTCATTCCTTCCCCGTTAGGGAGCAGCCACTATTTGAAAGTGGTAGGGTAGAGGCTGAGGCAACAAAGATGAGTTCACCAGGACTCTACCCTCTCCTCCAACACAGCGTGGAGGAGGCAGTGAGGTAGATAGCACACAAGTGTTTGGAGAGAAAATATCAGATCAGAAATACATCTCAGGGCAGAAAATGGGGAGCCATTTGGAAGTCCCAGAGAAGATGTATGAAAATCACATAATCTTCTGGCCCCTCATCACAGGTGGCATCTTTGAGTGTGTCCTTTTAGTCCATGAGACCTGCTGCCTGTGGCTACCCTCGCCAGACTCAGCCTTCTTAATGGTATTGCCTGTGTCTTTTCTTTGCACCTCTAACAACCTGGACCATCTTAACAACTTATTCTGAAATCTGTTCAATGCAAAATCCAAATGGGAGTAAACAAAATTAAAGGTAAAGGGATTCATGAGTTGAAACAGTGACTCCATGTTTTATGTATGGAGGAGAATTTGCATTAATTCATATCCTTCTGCCTGATGGAAACTTTTCTCAGATATTTCATTATAGAAGTAGCAGTCACATTTCAGAAAACTTGGGGACTAGAGAAAAAGAGAACTGTCACCCTATCTCAGGGCTGGTAGCTTCTAATGACCTTCACCTTGAAAATTTGGTAGTAAGATGATGTTGAGGACAAGAGCTAAGGAATATTTGGGTTTTGTCTTTAGTTTTAATTAAAATGTTTGATAGTTAACTACATTCCCATAGTTCCAAATTCAAATAGTACAAAAGCATATAAACTAGAAAGTCCATCTAGTTCCCTGGAGACCAAATGCTATTTTTCCTGTGTGCCCTTCTAGAGTTCTTGGTACATATAAAACCATATGAATTTTTAATGGGGGGCTTGGAAATATTATTACCAAATGTGCTAAGTTTAGCCTAAACTGTCCTTGTCAATTCTAATAGCAGGCCTGAATGCAGGTAGAGACGAAGAGAGAAAAGTGTGTGTGTGTGTGTGTGTGTGTGTGTGTGTGTGTGTGTGGAGTAGGTGATTGTTGCTGAGGGTGAGGGTGAAGGAAAGAGCAATCTTTTGTTCACTTGTCCAGCTAGTATTTAGGGAGCACCTATCATGTTTCAAATGCTATCCTGCACTCAAGTGATACAGGAGTGATTCAAAACCTGTCCTTAGGAGAGTATTTAAAAATAGAAGGTGGTAGGCAATAAATATAATTGATAAGGAAATTATAGAGTCTATTAGAATTTGATAAGTGCTATGGAATAAAATGAAGTAGGATGTAGGAGATGGGAAGTGAGAGAGCAATTTTAAAGTGATAAACCGGGGAGGGCTTTATTGAGAAGGAGGAACATGAACATAAACTTGAAGAGGGTGATGGGGTGAGCTCTGTAGATGTCCAGAGGAAGTGTACCCCTGGAGGGAAGAAGGCCCCGTGGCAGAAATTTGAGCCCCAGAGGTTCCCTACAGCCTCTTCCTCTATCTCCAGGCTGCTCCTGGTGACCCTGCACCACGGCTGGCTGCAGCTGAGGTCAGGCTGGTGTGATCTGTTCACGGTGCTGAGATTACCTGATACTTGATGTTTGCTTTTCTTTCTTTAAACTTCTATCCTGATGCTTGATTTTACTCTAAGGAAATTCTCTGCTTTGGATGTTCATTTGGTCTGCATAGGGAAGAAGAGGGCAGCATTATTATAGTAGGTGGACAAGACTGAGTCTTGGGGGTCCTGGATTCTAAACCATTCCTATGGCCTCTTTTCTACTCAGCCTTTCTGGTCCTCAGTTTCTTCATTGAGAAAGTGAAGTGGATATACTTAGATGGCTTCAGGGCTGCCTCCAACATGGTGGGTGTCAAGCTCTGTGACCATGTGAAGAGTTAAGGTAGGAGGTGGCATTGGGTGGCAGCTAGCAGTGCTAGAGGGAGGCAGAGGGACTTCTAGGAGCCGAGGACTATGCGTGGCATGTAGTGCCACCTGGTTTTCCCTCTTGGATTCCACGAGCTCAGCTTCATCCAGAAAATAGAATCTTCCATCTGAGGAAGCCCAGAGTTCTCCATGTGAGCAGAGGAGACATGGGTTCACTGTTAATCCATTCCTTTCTCCTCATTGCTTTTAGTGTCTGTCCCCTTTCAACCCTGAAAAGCTTGGCTTTCTCTGTACCCCTTGGCTGAGCTCATTCTCCGTCTGCAGCAGAGGTGGCCGTGGTGGGGCTGGGACTCCTTCTTTTGTCCCTCTGGCCCCAGAGGTCCCCCCTCCTGCACCCCACCTTTGCTGTCTTCAATTTGGACGCCGGATTCTTCATCTGCTTGGTGACTTCGGCAGTGTGGGGGAGAGGGAGCGTGTCATTGGCATTACCCTTGTTCCATGTGGAGAAAAATCACTGTGAATTTAAAACTGAGATGTGTGTAAAAGGTTGTGGGGGCAGAGCCGGGCCTTGGGAAGTTTCGTTCAGGAGAATTCAGCATGAATAGAAGCCTTGCCTCTTCCTCTCTCAAAGCTAAGTCACCTTGGTTGTAGTGACTCTTGCTGACTCCTCAGCATTTCCTTGTATTCTTGTCCCCCCTCCCCCCAGGCTGCCCATCTGTGGCCTTCTTTGCTGCTGTTAAAAAGGCCACAGAAGACTGGCTTCTGAAATTGGGCTTCTCTTCCCCTGTTGCAGTAGAGGGGACATTGTGTTCCCTCAGCCTTGTGGGGGAAATTTACATGCCACACACCTTCCACTGGCGAGGGATCCCGAGACATTTAATTTGTTGAAATAAACTTCTCCTTTATACTATTTGCCCAGAGCCTTTTCTCTCTGTAGATGCAAAAAATCCCTCTATTACTTCTTCCATTCTGTGCAGTGCCCTTTGTCTCCATCAACTGTTGTGGAGGGAAATTTTATTTGGAATATTCATAACAAGTCTATCGCTAATTATCACTTTAACAATGTGTTATGGAGCGTATCCATGCAGTCATCTGGAAAAGCACATATGCCGTGAGATTTGGGGACTAGCTGTGTACTGTGGTGGCCCACTCTCAGCATTTCATCAGATCTTTGCTCAGGGAGGAAGTGGAGGTGCTTTGTGAGGGGGACTGGAGCCTGCATCCCCCTGCATTCTTGTCCTCATAGCAACAATTTCCAGGGTGAATTGCTTTTGAGTATTAAAATAAAAAGCTTTAATATGAAACAAAACCCCTTCCCCACACCCATTCTTGAAAGCTATAGCAATTAGATCTGAGGTCACACCAGGTCAGTGCCAGGTGGACAGATCTTAGTCACAGATCTAATCACAGATGAAAAGTCTGCTGGTCTTAGTGCCTTCCTGATGCTCCCAGAAGAAGGGTGGGCTAACATGGCCACCTGATTGACAGACCTCAGACCCAAATGAAAAAGAACTTCACCAAATCAGGTCAGGAAAAGAAAGAATTTTTTCTTTCTTTCTTCTCGCTCTCTTTTCTCTTGGGAAGGAGAATAGATTCATGCTGGGCTCCTTCTTCAAGATTCTCAGTGAATCTGGAATTTGGGAGGCTGGAATTATATCACTGCAGGAGCACACAGAGCTCGTGCATGAAGCCCCAGGGGCTGCCTGCAAATGAAGGCAGAGTAATGCAGTGGAGTGGAGCAAGCTTCCTGGGGGGGAGTCCAGTGCTACCGCAGTCACCAGTCAAGTAGCCTTTAGGAGGGGCCAGTAATCAAACAGCAGGGAATGAATGGCCAAATCTGGCTCTGCATGACTCTGTGGCTTGTGGGTTGCTTTTAACAGTAGTAGGAGATTCACACTTAGTCTTTTCTGGACAAGTCTAGAGTATCCTGAGGGATGTAACTAGGATGGTTGTAATTTTCATCTATTATAGATACCCCACTTTTTTTTTTTGCACTACTAGGGATTGAACCCAGGGACACTCTGTCACTGAATTACATCCCCAGCCCTTTTAATTTTTTATTTTGAGACAGAATCTCACTTAATTTCTGAAGGTCTTACTATCTTGCTCAGGCTGTCCTCGAACTTGGAAATCCTCCTACCTCAGCCTCCTGAGTAGCTCAGCATATATGCATGCACCACTGCACCCAGCTATAATGACCTTTTAATCATGACTTATTGTGGCACTGGGAGCCAGGTTTCTTTCTACATTACTTTAGAAGTCAGAAGAGCATGTTTTATTTATTGAGTGCTAACTATGTTAGGTGCATGATTCGTGATAATCATTAATGAGTAACATTAATGGAGGATTTATAATGTGCTTAACTCTTATTAAGCACTTTGAAACTGACCTTACTAGATCCTAGACGACCTAGTACTTATACTAGGTACTCATACCTAGTACCTAGTACTAGTACCTCACTTGCACCTGAGGACCGAGGCTCAGTGTTAGGTAACTTGTTCATTTTGCTGGTAGGTGACAAAAGGGAGACAGTGGTTTGGGGCCTGTCTTGCCACCAGTTTTGGGAAGAACAGCACACAGCCTGCCCTCTTTTCCATGTTAGAATAGCAGGAGAAAGTGCTGAGGAACAGCAAGAAAGTGGGGCACAGATGGTAAATGGGGCTCTCCTGGCTCTCTGTGGCCAGAGAAGGTGACACTGGTGCCGGGCTGGGCTGGTCCGAACTGTGTAGCATTAGGCTCTGGGGCTTTGCATCTGTTTACTGTGCACTGTAAAATCTCACTGCTGGCTGCTTCCTTCAAGAATTGATTTAATAAACCCTCGATTTGGATGTTTTATTTCTTTGGAGTGTGGTGGGATCCTGGAGGAGTCAGATGGGAATGTGCTCCACAGGGAGGATTCTGGGTGCACTTTTGAGAGTGAAGCACCCCCACCAGGTTGGGATCAGCCTTCCTGGGAAGGCAGGTGTGTGTGGCCCTGAGCTGCACAGGTCCCCGGCCGGGCAGAGGAAGCCGTGGGTTTGTAGGTAGCTTCGTGGGGCGGCTTTGTTGTCCACATCTATTAACTGCGCCACACCACCGCTAATCGGTGGGTGATTCAGCTCCTTCCTGCGTTTTATTACCGGACAGAGACTTTAACAGCCCTTTGATTTAGCGAGTTAATAAAGTAAGCAATCTGGCTCGCTGGGTCCAACCGCTGGCCTCAGGGCCTCGGGCTGGTTGTTTTCTGGGAAACTTCTGACACGATTGCAGCATTGAAAAGAGAAAAAGTTGTGGGATTTGCAGACTCTCCTTGACCCTTCTGGCTCTTTCCTGGGCAGCCCTGCCAACCCTGAGTGCCTGGCCCCACTCCAGTGCCAGGTGTCCCATTCAGGGACTGGTATAGCCAGGGACTGGATGGACTCTGGGGGTGTCACTGGCTAGAGGTTGATATCTGAAGAAGCTGAAGGTCTGGGATGTCTTTGAGGGAGGGGTTGGATGAGAAGGTGGGTGGGGGGGTCTCATGATGGGGCCCTGTATTTGTTTCCTAGTGCCGCTCTAGCAAAATATCATAGAGTGGCTTCAAACAAGAGAAAATTATTCTGTCACAGTGCCAGAAGGCAGAAATTGGGGTGTTGTTGGTGGAGCCTGCTCCCTCCGCAGGCTCTCGAGGAGATCCTTCCAGGACCTTTTGGCTTCTGTGGCTGCCAGCTGTCCTGACTGGTTCTCATCCTGTAGGTACATCGCTTCACCTTTGCCTCTTTGGTCACACGGACCTCCCCCTCTGGGCATCTGCATGAGTGTCTCGTCATCTTATAAGGACACGAATCATATTGGGTTTGTGACCCACCCTACACCTTCATTGTAATTAATCACGTCTGCAAAGACCCTATTTCCAAACACAGGCATGTTCTGAGGTTCTAGGTGGACCTGAACATTGGAGGCATCCTCCAAAACAGTCTAAGCCTTTAGGGAACAATTGAAAAAGAAGTGGGGACCATGACAGGCTGATTTGCAGGTGGAGGCAAAGAGTGCGGAGCACCACTGTCTACGTAGCCTTGTCCAGGGAACTTTCCACAGTGATGGGAAGGTTCTGGAGCTAGGCCCTTGGGAATGTGGCCAGCATGACTGAGGAGCTGAATTTTAATTTCTGTCTAATTTAAATTAAACAGTCACATGACTAGTGGCCACTGTGGCAGAGTGCAGTCCTAGCCCCTCGTGAGGATGGAACAGGAGGAGGGTGCAAGTGTCTGAGAAGTCCAAGCGGGGCCATTTGCATCCAGGTGGCCACCAACCGTTAATGAAGCTGAGCAAGGAAGAGGTGACCTTTCCCTGGACTAAGAACAGGGAATCTCTGAGCCACAGTCAACCATCTGTGCTTTGCTCAGGGTCCTCGTGACCCAGTCAGGGCTCTCCCTTGGGGCTGAGTCGGACCTGGCTCGCGGGAATTCTCAGCCAGGCCTTCTCAGACCTTGTGCTCTGGGCACCCCCATTCATTAGGTCCTTCTCCAGAACCCTTCTGTGGGGCCCGCGGGAAGGAGGTGCCTCGGGAGTGCCTGGGGTGCCTTGCCTTCATCTCCAGGTCAGAGGAGGCTTCCTGAGGACGTGGTGCAGAAGCCGAGAGCAGTTCCTGCTGCAGAGGGCCCTCCCGTGTTTAGCACAGGACAGACTCCGAGCCAAGCACTCAGGACCTCACAGGCCTCAGAGCCAGGAGGAATGTCAGCAGTCCCAGGACAGCCCAGAAAGTTCTCAAACCACCAAAGACTCCCTTCAAAGGAGAAGTCATTTGTACTTTCGGTACCAATAACAGAAAGGTCGGGGGGGTGAGGGTAGGAGGCCAGGGGCCGTCATGGGGCCCCACTTAATCTCCTCTGTGGCCCCTAAGCACAGGTGAGGAAACCACATGTTAAGCCTGGCACCCCTGTGGGACCTCAAGAAAAGGAGGTCCAGAGAGGTAGAGAAATCAGACAAGGGCACACAGCAAGCGGTTTGATGAATATTGTTATCCTATTTCTAAGAATCCATTGCCTGAGTCCCCCTAAAATCCTTGATACCCTTTTTGAGAGAAGATAACTTGGTCTAATTGTCAACTTCTGTAAAAACACTGTGGGCTGTCCGCTGTAGGATATGATGCCACTTCTGGCTTTAATCCCATCAGGAATGGTGTTTTGTTTAGCTACTGTTTTTGTTTTGTGGACTGGCTGAGATTTTCAGGTCGTTCCTAAATATGCATGGTTACCCTTCCCAGCTACCATGCTGAGTATCAGGCAGAATAGAGTCCTTCATCACACTGTGTCATTTAATCTCCATGGCTCAGTGAGGGTAATTTTTGTAGTTGTTTTTTGATACCAGGATTGAACTCAGGGGCACTCGACCACTGAGCCACATCCCCAGCCCAATTTTGTATTTTATTTAGAGACAGGGTCTCACTGAGTTGCTTAGTACCTCACTTTTGCTGAGGTTGGCTGTGAACTCATGATCCTCCTGTCTCAGCCTCCTGAGCCCCTGGGATTACAGGCATGTGCCACCGTGCCTGGCAGAGGGAGGCATTATTGGTCCTGATTTGGGAAACAGAGGCTCAGGGAAGTGGAGAGGATTTAAAGCCTGTGCTCTTTGCTCAGGGAAATGCTGTCTTCCTAGGACAGTGATAAATATGAAATGCCCATCATGAATCAGAGAGAGGGCCCTAAAAATCAGGATGCCATTTAAAAGTCAAGAGGAGACATGTGGCTCGGGAGGGAAGGGGAGGCCAGCCGTGAAGCCCCTCACAGTGCATAGCAGGTGGTCAGACGCTCTGACCCGAAAGCAAGGAGTGAAATGACAAAGTTATGAAAAAGAAGAACAGCCCTGTGGTTGTGAGTGTGGAGGGGCAAGAGGCTGTGGCTCCAGAGGGCACAGGAAGGAGCCTGTGTGACGGCAGAGCTCTGTGTTTGGCCAGTGTCCGTGGCATTGTGGGTTCAGGCGCTGTGAAAGACTCTGGTTTTGCAGGACGTTATCATCAGGGAAGACTGGGGGAAGGGTACGTGGGATCTGTCTGCGTTATTTTTTACAATTCTACGTGAACCTACAATTACCTCAAAAGGTTGAATTAAAAATATATGTAAGCTCTGGAAAGAAAAAGAAAAGGAAAGGAAGAAAGCAAGGAGTTCACGGGGCCATCTGCATCGGAGGGGCAGAGTTTCCATTCTCTCCGAGCATTGGAAAGGGAGCTTGGACAATGTCTGAACCGGATACACTCAGGCAGGGCAGAGAGGGGTCCCCTGGCTGAGAGCGCAGGTAAGGTAGATGGCAATAGGAGAGACAGAGATGGCCAGAATCCCCAGAGGTGTGGGGTACAGAGTAAATATTGGTCATCTGGGCAGGCAGCACTCATTGAGCACCTACTGAGTACCAGGTGCTGTTCTAGGGCTAGGGAATTAAGGGTAAGAAAGCCAGCATGCCTGCCTGCAATTCTTGTGTTTTTAGAATGGGAGAGAGACATAAACAGGCAACAACTAAGTGACTAGAGCAATATCAGGTGCTGCCAGGTGCTATGAAGATGCACAGAGTGGCTGAGGGGCTGCTTTTGCAGGAGTGGTCAGGGAAGGCTTCTCTGAGGAGGTGGCATTGAGGAAGACTTAAATGAGAAGGAGGCAGCCATGTGAACATGTGCAGAGGAATATTCCAAGCAGTAGGAAGAGCAGGTGCAAGAGTCCTGAGGCAGAGACAAGCGTGCTGTGTTTGATATCCTAGCCCTCCCACACCTCCCTCCCCATGAAGGCCACAGAGAGGGAGATGTTGGAGATGAAGCTGAAGAGATGGGCAAGGGCCAGTTCCTCTAGGTACTTGCAGTCTTTGGTAAGGAGTTGGTATTGGGCAGCCCCTGGAATGTTCTAAGTAGGGACACAATTTGCTGTGTGGGGGCCTGGGTTTTAGAGAAGCAAGAGTGGAAGACAGGAGATTGTGCCGTGCTACTGCAGTAGTCTGTGTAAGATGGTGGTAGTGGGACTAGGGTTTTGGCAGTGAGATGAAGAATTGTGAGATTTAGGGATTCTTTGAAAGTATCCCTAAAAAAGATTCACTGAGGGTCTAGATATGGGTGGTGTAATGGTTAATTTGAATAGTCAACTTGATTGGATTAAGAGATGCAAAGGCTTAAGAGGGTTATGGGTGTGTCAGTGAGGGTGTGTCTAGGAATGATTGGCATGTGGAATGGCCAACTGAAATGGAGACCCTCCCTAAGCCTGGGCAGCACCGACCAATAGGATGATGGCTTAGATGGAATAAAAGTTGGAAGAATAAGAAAGCAGGAGTAGATGCAAGCTTGAGTCTTCCTGAACAGGTTCTTGATTGCTGCTGGGATCATCGAAGGATATTGGACTCTTGCTTCTTCACTCTTCCAAAGGGGACTCTGACAGTGGTTCTGCAGAAGGCTTAGGTCTCAGACTAGGGTAACACCCTTTATCCCTCTTGTTCTGGGGCTTCAGCCTCTTGGACTGGGCACCTCCTGGTTCTCCCCGCTCTCCAGCCTGCAGACGGCCATTGTGAACTATCCAGCTTCTGGTCACATAAGCCAAACTAGTAATCCCCACTTTTATAATAATACTTCCTGTTTCTTCTGTTCCTCTAGAGAACCCTGACTAATACAGGCGGGATGGCAAGGGAAAAATAAAAGCAGGATGCCACCTCGGTCTGCTAGTTATATTCTAGCACAGCTAAGTCCAGGGCTGGCCACATTCTTCTTGGTTCTTATGAAATTCCTTCGGGGGACAGCTTTAAAATAAATAAAGGATCAGGCCACGCACAGTGACACATGCCTGTTATCCCAGCAGCTTGGAAGACTGAGGCAGGAGGATCACGAGTTCAAAGCCAGCCTCAACAAAAGTGAGGCACTAAGCAACTCATTAAGACCCTGTCTCTAAACAGAATACAAAGTAGGGCTAGGGATATGGCCCAGTGGTCAATGCCCCTGAGTTCAATCCCTGGTACCCCCATCCCACAAATAAAATAAAGTATTGGGTGGAAACTCTGTAAGCACAGGGCGGGGTGGGAATCCACATCACCAGTTTCCATGCTGTGGGTCCTGGGCTCTTTCTTCATTCAGGGAGCCAAGATCAAGTTCAGCTTTCTGTGTCAATGGAATTGGCTGTAGGAGATGGATCAGGAGGTGAGGAAGGTGTGACCGTCCTAGCAGCTGCCTTATGATGTCCAAGGAGAACCGTTCATCTTCCCACCCTCCTTGGAAGCAGTTAAGACTAGGCTTCTCTGCACACTGCTCATGTCTCCATGGTCCTGGCACAGATATGCTCCCTGCTGTCCTTGTCCTCAGCCATGCTGCTTGGCCCCTTATTCTCTGGGTACTTCCAGCTCACAGCACAGAGTCCCCCACAGGGCCTGTCTGCAGGGAGAAGGGCTCAGGCCAGTCCCAGACTAAGGCAGCTGGAGTCCTTGATGTCTTTCCTGAAGGTTATTGTCTTTGGCTCACATACATATTCCTGGCCTACTTGTGGCCCATGGATCACAGAACACAAAACGTGCATAGCAGTTCAGGTGCCAAGGGCCAGCGGTGATCTTCAAAGATGTGGTTGTCATCAGGTTTGTGGACTGTCCTAGACACAAAAGCCACATAATCTAGAAAGACCAGTGTCAGGTGGCCCAGAAGGGACTCACATAATGGTTAATGACTTCTTTTGATAAAAGCATGAGAAACACAGAAAATAGTCTTGTATTTGCTTTATAATCTGTCTCTGGTGACTTGGAATTAACTTTATTTCTGGTGTTACTTTCTAGTGTGGCTCAGGAAGTGCTACAGTTGTCCATTGTCCATCAGTCTTTCAAAGTTGCTTGTTAAGATGTTCTTTCCTGGGCTGGGCACAGTGGCTCAGGAGGCTGAGACAGGAGGATCCTGAGTTCACAGCCAACCTCAGCAAAAGTGAGGCACTAAGCAACTCAGTGAGACCCTGTCTCTAAATAAAATACAAAATAGGGCTGGGGATGTGGCTCAGTGGTCGAGTGTCCCTAAGTTGAATCTCCAGTACCAAAAAAAAAACAAAAAAAACAAAAAAAAAACCTCTTTCCCAGGGCACTGCTTGGCACATAATAGATGCTCAATAAATACTGAATGAATCAATAGATAATAACTTCACTACCAGAATTCTGACCAACCCTTTGTGAAGAAGCCCCCATATCACTGTATTTTTCAATAGGAATATGGGGATAGTTGTCCCAGGCTTACCTTGAATCAGATCCTTTATACTATTGTTATAAAGTCAGAGACCAGCATTTACTGAAGACTTGATGTGCCAAAGAATACGCTAGGTGTTGATGAGAACTGAATTTTGGTCCCTGTATTTTATAGGGTAAGCAGCCAGGTGAGCCCACAGAATAGCCACAGGGGACAGGTACAGGAGAAGGACTTACATGTACTCCACTGACCCCTGAAAGCTGACTCCTCAAAGGGGGACACTGGGTTATAAACGAAAATGTCCCCTGTCTCTGCAGAGAACTGCAGCTGAGGGGTCACCCAGATGGCTGCCTCCAAAGGCTCAGGCTTCCATCCCATTTGTGAGGAGGCTTACACGAGGGTGTGCCAGGCGCATCGGGGCCTGCCGGCTCATGAGGCTCTCTCCAGCTCCTTGACCTCTCTTATTCTGGTGCTTCCTGGCCACGCCTCTTACACACAGGGAAGCAGCCCTGAGGAGTGAGGTCCTGGGGTCAGGGCTGAGTGTGTGTTCCAGCACTGCCCCCTCCGTTGTTGTGGAAGCTGGAGGTCCCCACCAGGCAGGCTCAGCAGCACCTTTTAAAGGGAATTTCCTTTGTTTGTTCAGTAGACCTTGGGTTCCCCACCATGGCCAGGTGACCTTGTCCTTGTCCAAGTCCCATCAGCAGAAGGACTTGGGAAAATGGGGCCACTGTGTGTGCTCATCCTTGTGGCCCCAGGTAAGGTACTCATGGTGGCCTTGATCCCTGAAGCTTGCCTTGCTCAAGGAAGGCTCTGGAGCCATGCCCAGCCCTTCCTGAGTCTGGGGTCCTGCTGCCCTTCCTGTGAATGGTAATTATGACCACTCGGGAGGCAGAGGAAAGAAGTCAGTTGGCTCTAGAGTCAAGTCCTGCCTCTCCTGTCCATCCCTTTGTGCAAGGGCTAAATTCCTTAGCCTCTTGGAGCACTGTGTCCTTGTCTTTAAGATAGAAGCAGTTCTACATTCTCATTTTAGTTTTTCCTTTTTTTATTTTTTGTAGTTGAACCCAATATCTTTATTCAATTTATTTATTTATATGTGGTGCTGAGGACAGAACCCAGGGCCTTGCATGTGCTAGGCAAGAGCTCTATAGCTGAGCCACAACCCCAGCCCAGTTTTTTCCTTCCTTAAGCCATTGGGCCTCAATAATAGTGGGTCATTGGACTAAAGACCTCAAAAACCAGCCTTCCCTATGGTTTTGCAGTGCGTAAGAAGCTGAACTCCATGACCTCTAAGTTGCCTGCCAATGCGGGAACCATAGATCAGTGTCAAGGACAAAATAGTGCAGCCCCTTAGGGCCCTCTGGAGACTCTGCTGGACCCCACTTTTAAAACCACCGCTTAAGCATTTGCTCCTTTTAACCTTGGCCACACATTCTGGCCATTGGCTTTGGGGGCCCTGAGAAGGGGAGGCCCTTGACTTTGTTTCTCATTGGAGAGTCCCTTGAAGTGTTTATTTTGGCTTAATCGTTGTTCCTGTGCCTTCTCCCAAATGGAGAGTTTTTTCGTGCATTCGTGGGATCTTCCACAGACCAGAGCCTGCTGTTCAAGGGCTCCATTTGTTCTAAGGTAAGGTTGTGCTCCCTGCGTCCAAGTGACTGGTACATAAGCAAAGCCTGGATCCATTTGTAGAGCTTAGCCGGGCCTCTGTGCTGGAGGAGAGAGAAGAGTGGAGGGTAAAAGCAGACTGGCTTTGGAACCAGACAGTGGTCGTTTAAAATCCAGGTTCCGGCATTCACGGCTGAGGTAGTTTGGAGGTGTGAGGTCTTAGTTTCCTTATCTGTGAAATGGGAGTCAGAGATCATTGCGAAGATGCAATGACATGGCATTTAAAGTGCTTGGTGCTTGGAACGCTTAACTTACCGCCCACTATGCAATAGGCATTGTTCTGGGGACCCCTTGAAGCTCTGGGTCCTGGAGAGAAATAGACCAGTGAACAAGCAGATGCCTGTGCCCTTGCTTTGGGGTTTTCTGGCTTGTCCTGTGCTTTCACACACACCCTGGGGTTTGATCAGCACCACCCTCCTAGGTGATGGGTGTGACAGGTGGGATTGTGTCCACATTGGAGGAGGATGTTGAGTCTTGACGAGGAGGGGTGACTTAGCCATGGTCTCATTGCTAGGCTAGTCTCTGGAATCCCTTCTTCTGAATCTTTGCTACAAAACCCAATAGCATCAGTGTCACCTGAAACAGGTAAAAATACCATCTCAGTTCCCACCCCAGATCTTCTGATTCAGAATGTGCATTTTAAGAAGGCTGCTTTGGGCAATTCATGTGCACATTAAAATTGGAGGAGTGTGGCTTTAGACCAAACACACCCCCTCTTGCTGGGGGTAGAATGGTGACCTGTTCCTAAACCAGTTATCAGCTCTGTGACATTGGGCACGTTAGGTTCTCTCTCCATGCTTCAGGGTCCTTCAGTCCAGGATGGTTAGTAAGAGCCCCCACCTTGAACTGACTGTATCTTGGGTTGAATGAGGTGGGTCTTCAGAACCAACCTCCATGACGCTGGCCCCAGGCCAGGCAGTGTTCTCAGGGTTCCTATGAGCATAGACTTGTGCTGGCACCCAGGCAACCTCGGCCCATGTTCACCTTTTCCTTAGCTCCTAGGACTTGAGAAAGAGGCTTGACAGATTTTGTCCAAAGAAGGGGATGGTGATTTCACAGTGCTCTGTAGCTTAGTGACTGCCTCCTCCAACCCCAGCTGAACAGATTCTCAAGAGCAAGGTTTCACATGAAAGTTTCTCAAGCTTTGATTTAATCATGAAATTGGCCTCTGAAACCACATACTCATCTGATATTGTGAAATGTTCTAGGAAGCTCCTTTTCAGTTAAAAAAATTCTATGATCCCCATGTAGTTTATAGACTGAGCCATCCAAGCTGAGTAATCATGTAAAATTAGAGGATGCCAGAGCTGTCAAAATTCCCAGTCTTCTCTTTCTGAACATGAGAAAACTGGGGCTCAGGGAGGTCAAGTGGCTTGCCAAGGTCACCCAAGTGGTAGATGGCAGAAACAACTAGATGCGGGGGCTTCTCATTCTTAGCCCGGTGTTTCCCATTACAGATACGTGTATGTTTTTTCATTCATTCGTTCAACAAGGATTTCTTAAGGGCTTGCACTGTGTCAGGTGCTGTTTAGAAGCTAGGGATATAGTAGTGAGCAGCATAGCAAGGTACCTGTCCTCTGGAGCTGACATCTTGGTAGGATGGTGGGGAACAGTGACAAGAAAGCAAAGAACAAGACAATTTCAGATGCTGATTAGCATATGGAAGACAAAAAGAGTTCACGTGGTCAGAATGATTATCCAGGGTTGGGGATCCTTGGACAGGACAGCCAGAGAAATCCTCTCTGAGATGATGCACTTGAGATGAGCCATGAATGCAGGCATGGGGATCAGAAGCTTCCAGCAAGAGCCAACCTGCTCCCACCTCTGGGCTCCCATTCCTGATACCAACTGTGGCAGTTGGTTTCTGCAAACACAGCCTCAGAGATGGACCTCGGTGTAGGTTCAGGATGTTTGCTGGGACATGAAGGAAACAGAGTTGGGAAGAGGGCACAGGTGGGCTGTGACTCAACTTCCACAAGAACCTGAATCAGTTCTGCAGAGTTGTGGGGCTGAAGCAGCTCTTGGCCACACCGAGCAAAGGGACGAGCCTTTGTCTTCATGCTGCTGATCAATCACTGGATACTGACAGCATGTGGTCTCGGGAAGAACTGTGGTCTCCGCTAATGCAGCTGACTTAGGTGAAGCCACTTCCTGGGGAGGACTCAAGTGTGAGCTGTCGGCTGGCCTCATTTTCCACAGCTGGAGGAAAGAGGGGAAGGGGCTCTGGGCAGCATCCTGTCTCCACCCCCACCTTCACCAGGGCCCCAAAGACTCATTGCTGGCTGGACTATCCCGCTGAAGGAAGCATCTTTATCTTGATTTAGGTTTGCCTTGTCTGAATGTTCATTTATTGGTTATGTCATTATTGATATTTGCCAAGTTCCTATTCATGGGTTGGGTATTGGAGAAATGCATTAGGCAAGTTTCCCATCCTGGAGTTCATCGGCCTTCGAGGGGAGACACGACTAGACAGAGAGACAGTTGAAGAGGTATTTCCATGCAACACTTCTAGCCAATAAATTGTATCAAAATACATATGTGATAGACACTGTGGTCACTTCAACATTCCAACCCAGTAACTTACTAACTCTTAAGGTCAGTAAGAGTTTTATACCTGAATACACTCATCTTTACCTAATGGACAAGTCACAGAACTTATTAAACCCACTTGATTAGCTTTTGGGAGAAGGAAGGAGTAAAGGAAGAGATAAATTGTGCTGTATTCCCCAATAACAGCAGCAACAATAATAATCACAGCTAATAGTTATTGGGCCTTTATTGTGTTTCCTGAAAACTGTCAGTCAACTCATTCAGGCCTCCCAGCAGCTCTACAAAACACATACTATTGTTATTCCATTTTACAGAGGAGGAAACTACAAGACATTTCAGAATTCCTGAATCTTTTTAAAAAATGAGGAACAAAAAGACATGTTCTGCACTGTGATTTTCTTCTATAAGAATAATTTAATTACCAGAGTACTTATAGTAATTATCTAGAGCTGTGGCCTCCAACAGTCTATAGCCTTGGATGCCTTCTTCAAACCAAGCCCAGAATTCACCCAAACATGAAAACTGCTGCTCTGGTTGGATGAGAAGGGAGAATGAGCCTGACCCAGCCCATTTCTTACTTGTTCATTATAGAATATTTGAAAAAGATATGCATTTATGAAGAAAAAGAAAACTACTTATTCTACCACTTAGCAACAGTCACTGTTAATGTTTTGATATATTTCCTTTCAGTCTTTTCTCCTTCTCCCCTCCCTCCTTCCCTTCCCCCTTCTCTCTCTCTCTCTTTTTGGTTCTTCATCTTTGGCTCAGATGAATTTCTTCTGGGCTTATTATTCCCCAAATNTCCCCCTTCTCTCTCTCTCTCTCTCCCCCCCCCCTCCCTCTCCCTCTCTACCTTTATCTACACTGATAAGTGATTTTTACTATATCTGTAGTTCTGGATTCTCTTGTTTTTTCTCTTAATACGTCATGAACGTTTTCCCGGGTCAGTTACAACTCATTTGAAAACATGGTCATATGGTATTCTATTATTTGTATTTTACATAATTTATTTTCAGCCATTTCCCCAACGGCTCATTTAATATGTTCCTTTTTCCCTACTATTAATGATCATTAATAATAAAATCAATCATCAGTATTGCAATAAAAAGCATATTCTTTAGGCCCATCTTGGAGTATTTCATTTGAATAAATTCCTAGGAGTACATTACTGGGTCAGAGAGAATATAAGGCCTTGGAAATTTATTGCCAAATAAAAAAAGGATGTATCACTTTACATCCCTGAACTGGGTTTTGAAAGATGAGCAGTTTCTGAGGTTACATTTCCTCCTCTGTACCATGTAGATAATGGTATGACCTTGACAGAGTTTTCCTTGGTACTAAATGGGTCTGTGTCCTGAGAAGTCAGGTCCCTGGCTCAGTGCCTGGTGCCTTCTTCCTTTATCTTCTCTAATGCCCAGCCTAACAGTCTCCATTTAGAATTCCCACTTCCTAGAGCAGCTAATTCCTCACTCAGCTTTGGCTTTGGTCCCTCATTAAATGTTGGTTAATGAAGAGAGACGTACAGAGAGCTCACAGAGTCTGGAGAAGAAGGGAGGCAGCTGCTTTTAAGAGAGAAGACCTCAGATCACTTCCAGCCCACAGCAGCAGAGTCCAGCAGGAGGGCCACTCAGGTCATGCCCTGCCCAGCACTGGGTGCATCTGCACATCATGACCCATCTCTGTCTCAAGACTGCAGGGAGGTGGAACAGCTCATGGGACCAAGGATCAAAAGTAGTGAGGACTACATGAATCATTGCATGTACAGCTCCTAGTACAGGACCTGGTGATGGGATCACCAAGACAAGTTAACTCTCATTCCTGTTTATGTAAGTTATTAGTTCCTGGGTTCAATATAGAATGGACACAAGAATATCTTGTTGCCTAAACAGCTTAGGTGTTTGAGGGGTTTTTAATGGGGATTGAGTTGTTGAGGTTGTTGATTGGCAGGTGGGTTGTGTGGATAATAAGGAAAAATGCCATGGCTCTGGTGGCCTCGAGCACTTGTCACATTAGTTGCCTGATCCTGTCCCCAATTGAAAAGGAGACATCACCTCTCCTACTACACCTGGCTATTATTAAGTTACAAATGGTGGATAGTTTTGAAGAGAAGGGCTACTTGAAAGCACATGTTGAACCTGTGTATTGGAAGCAGGTGGGGATCTCCATTGATAGGGATCCCTTTGAGATGAAGAGTGTGACAAGAGCAGTGGGGTGGCTTTTTGGTGTTTCCTTTAGCTAGTTTCTCATATTCTCAGTTTCATTTTCTCACCTATAAGATGAGGGAAATAAAACCCAACTATTCCCCACCGACTTCTGACAGGCGATGAAGCAGGGTTGGTAGAAATGTGCCTGAATGCTGTTCTATGGCAGCTGTAGTCTGTCACTGGAGTCCACCGATCAATGTCTTTGCTTCCACTGCCGACTTTGACACTGTAAGGAAACCAGACCATGCGCCAAGACAGAAATAAATGGATTTTTAAAATTTTTGGTTTCAGTGCTTTTCTGTTACTGATGTGAGCTTGTTGGTGTCCTAGTGCCCTCCTGGAATGATCCGGGCCTAGGAAAGAAGCTGTGTGGACTCCCAGCGACATCAGAAGGAAGGACAAAAGCCACTGTCTCCCAGCCTCCCACATACTCTGCACTAATTGGGCTTCTTTGTGGCCCTCCCCAAGGCCAGGAAGGAATGTGCAGCCCAGGCAGAATTCCTCTGGGTCCTGGGTCACTGCTCTGGGTGGCCTGTGCCTAAGCAGAGTACAGAAAGAGGCAGAGGGCAGAACGGGGAGCAGCCAGCCACAGCAGGCAGACGCTGGGGATTCCACTTCCTTTCCCAAACCGCAGATTATGAGGAGATGCTCAGGAGGGCTCTTGGCAGGGAAGACAGAGAATGGGCTTTACACACCCAGTCACCTGGGTCCCAATCTGTCACTCACTGAGTGACCTTGGTCAGGTTACTAAAGCCAAGACTGAGTCTCATCTTCTCATCTGTGGATTGGGGATTTTGACACTGTATCCAGGAGTTCTACAGAGGAGATTAAAGCAGATGATGCATTCTGCAGGTCTGTCAATCGGCCTGGGCTACCAGAGCAAAATGCCGTGGACGAGGTGGCTTAGCGGCATTTGTTTTCTCATAGTTCTGGAAGCTGGGAGTCTGATATCAAGGTGCCAGCATCGTTAGGTTCTGGTGAGGGCTCTCTTCCTGGGTTGCAGAGGGCTGCCTTTTTGCTGTGGAAGAACAGTGGGAAAAGAGTGAGATCTCTTTCTGGCTCTCTCTCTTCCTCTTCTTTGAAGGCCACAGTACTATTGGATTAGGGTCCTACCCCATGACCTCACGGAACCTTAATTACTTCCTAGAGACCCTTTTTCTAGATATAGTCACGTGGGTTGGAGTTTAGGACTTCAGTATATAAATTTCAGGGGAAATAGAACTCATTCCATAGTCTTGTGGAAAATGGAATTAGACAAAATAATCAAAAGGAAATAAGAACAGCAAAGAACAGAACTTGATTGCCTACACTAGGGAGGGGTCATCACCACACTCTACATACTTTAGCAGCCCAGTTCCAGATCCAGAGCAATGCAGAGCGCATGGCTGGAGGATCCTGGGATTTGATAGACAGCTCCCATAACCAGGCAAGCAGTTTTGTGCAGAAATTTTGAGAACCTACACCAATGTCATCCAATATGGGGATTCTAGGAGGATAACTGGACTGGGGGGAAATGCAGATTAGCCTCATGGAGCTTCTCCCCCATGGCAAATTGAGCATCCTGAGGCCTTTGGCTGAAGATCTGCTAACCAAACCACTGTTCTTTGTCCCTGTGGAAAGGATGGGAAAATAATCTCTAAGGCATTAGCAAGGACTTTGAACAACAAAAGACAGTGGTAGCTCTTCTAGATGGCCATCAGCCATTCCTCCTGTTCCTCTCTGCCTACGCTGCCTCTCCCATGCACGTTCCCTTGAACTTGAGCTAGCCTTGTGACTGGCTTTGTCCATAGGGTGTGGTGGAAGTGATACTGCCAGCGCCAGGCCTAGACCTTTTGAGACCAGAAAGCTTCCACTTTTGTTTTCCCAGAACCCAGCAACAATGCAAAGAAACCAGATATCCTGCTGGAGAGAAAAAGGCAAGAGAGAGAGAGAGAGACAGAGACAGAGACAGACAAAGGCCCTGGAGGACGGAGATCACAAGACAAGAGAGAGCCCACGCGGAGGAGAACCTCAGTGCCCAGTCACCAGCCTGTGAGTGAGGCTGTCCTGAGCCCTGCAGCCCCAGAGTTGCCCCAGTTACTACCTCATGGAGCCCAGAGAAGCTGTCTTCTAGCCCCATGCTAGGTCCTCACAGAATCACAAGCAAGAAATAGTAGTATAGTGTCTTGTTGAAGACCACGTTTTAGAGTGGTGTGTGAGACAGCAATGGAGAAAAGCAGGGGCATCTTCACATCAAAATGGCCAAACACCCAGAAGCCAGCACACCACAGAAGCAGGATGTTCCACAGGCCAAGGGATCGTCCTTGTGCAGATGGGTAAATAAAATTAAAGGGGGTGAGTGCCTAGAGACTAGGCTGTGGGCGGAGTTGCCCATGGCCCAGTCCCATCCTCCTCCTCCTCTTGCTCAGCCAGCCGAAAGAATGCACAAATCACAGACACCCATCCCTCTAGGTCCTGTTCTAAGTAAAGGATTCAAATGGTGCCAGGAGATAGAGAGGGTGAGGCCTAAGGAGAATCATTATTTGGGGAATAATAAGCCCAGAAGAAATTCATCTGAGCCAAAGATGAAGAACCAAAAAGAGAGAGAGAGAGAGATTGTTGTCATGGTCTAATGTTTGTGCCCCCCTCCCCCCACCAACTCATATAATTCATATGTTGAAACATCTTCAATGCATCTGTAGGTGATGATTTCATCACGAGAGCAAAACCCTCACAAATGGGATTAGTGCCCTTATAATGGAGGCCTATGGGAGCTTGTTCGCCTCTTCTATCATGTAAGGAAAACAGAAGGTGACATCTATGAGGAACAGGCCCTTCCCAGACTTTGAATCTGCTGGCACCTTAATATTGGGCTTCCTAAATTCCAGAACTGTAAGAAATAAATTTCTGTTGTTTATAAATTATCTAGCTTGGGTATTTTGGTACAATAGCATGAATGTACTAAGCAGAAATCTAGGCAAAAACTCTGGGTTCCCTCTTTTGCCTCCTTCCAAAAGGAGGAAAAGAATATGGCAAAAATAAAGAAAGAGTCCCTTTTGAAAAAAATATTTAATCCGATATATAGAAAATGATTTTCTTAGCCAATTACTTTTGTAGTATTGAGGAAATCATGAAAAACTGAACTTTGCAACAAGACAACAACAAATAATAAAACAATAATAAACAGATGCAAAACACACACACAAACACACACACACACACACAAAAAAAAAACCCAAACCCTGTGGACACAATGAAGACACGAAACTGATGGTGACAGTACTACTGCAGAATGTAGAACCATGGGAAATAGCAAGGAGTAGAACCATGACTGCAAAAATCAGTGATGTGCTGGAAAGACTTGGACAAATGATAAACACTACAAAGGAAAAGGGCAGAGGGTAGAACATTGTGAACTAGATTAACACAGAGAAGAGACAAAAGAGATAATATAAATGGAACAGTTAACAGGTGGTCTCCAAATAGAGAGGGGAGCAAATGGAAGAGAAGAATTAAAATATTTGTTAAGAAATCATCACTTTGCAGAAAAGGTTCATGAGTGGTGAATGAGAAATTCAGTTCAGTAGGGTTTTGTTTTTGTACTGGAGATTTAACCCAGGGACATTTTGCCACAAACCTACATTCCCAGCCTTTTTTTTTTTTTTTTTTTTTGAGACAGGGTCTCTCTCAGTTGCTGAGGGCCTTGCTAAGTTCCTGAGCTGGCCTCATACTTGTGATCCGCCTGTCTCAGCCTTCCAAGTAGCTGGGATACAGTTGTGTGCCACCATGTCCCGCTCAACAAGTATTTGTTAAGCCCCAGTGCTGTATACAGGCACTGTACTTGGGACTGAGGATATCATGAAAAGCAATTCTGGAAAAGGTCCTGAGGTCAGGAAGCTATCAGACACTGGAGAAGACAGAGCTAAAGCATAATTACAGTATGTGGGAAATGGACAGGCTGCCCTGGGAACATGTAGTGGGGCGGGGCTGGGGTCAGCTAACCAGCTCTCCACCCCTCTGACCAATTTGTATTTAATTTCCATTTTGATCCCGAGCACCAGTTAACCACTCTCTCCTTTCTGCCTCTATAAATTTGTTATCTGGGAATATTTTATTTTAATGGACCATATGGTATGTGGCCTCATATCTGGCTTAGGGTAGTGTTTGGGGGTGACCTTCATTTTTGAAGGATGTTTTCTCATATTGTGAGCTCTGCATCTACTAATTTTCGTTCATCCTTTAAGCATCCTTTAAGGATGCTTTCATTGTCTTTTGCTTGCCATTTTCTCTAATGAATGATTATTTGAAATTTGATCCTTTGTGATGGGTCATTTTTCTCTGATTTTTTTCAAGATTTTCTCCTTATCTTTGATTTTTCACAGTTTTTATTATGTATATCAATACATACTTTTTTTTCCCTTCATATTTTGTCTACCTGGAGTTCATTGGTATGCCCAAATCTGTGACTTATATCTTTTACAAAATTTGGGGAATTTTCAGTTGATATTTCTTCAAATACCTTTTCTATTCTCCTTCTCATTTTTCTATCCTTTCTAAATCTTTTTATTTTGTTTCACTAGTCCATGAAACTCTGTTCATTTAAATACTGTTTTTTTCTCTCTGTTCTTGGGTCTGAATAATTTTTATTGATCTACCTTTGAGTCTAGCATCTCTTTCTCTGTCAAACTATGAAGCTTACCAGTGAATTTTTATTGTAGATATAAGGTTTTACAAATCTAGAGTTTCCATTTGAATTTTTTTAATAGTTCATGTTTCTCTGTTGATGTTTTCTATATTCTCATCCATTCTGAGTTTGTTCTCCTTGAATCATACATATTTGAATGTAGTTATAATGACTTCTTTAAAAATTCTGTTAATTTCCAATATATGGATTATCTTTATGTAGGTCTTAATCATCTTTCCCTTGGATCACATTTTTCTTTATTCATATTATCAAGTATTTTTAAGCAAACCTGTCAAGAATCCTGGATATTGTCAGTGTTTTTGTGGTAGATACTCTGGGTTCTTTTATATTCTTCCAATGGTGTGTTGATTTAATTGGTTGATTGGTTTTATCAGCAGTTAACTCAGGGTGGCCATTTTAGTATCAATCCGTTTCCTTGTTTTTAGCAAGGAACAAGGTGTTTTTGGTTTCTGATCTATAGATGCACGATTCAGGACCCAGGGATTTGGGCAGAAGTTTTACATAGGATTTGGGGCTACATTGCTGGATCTTGCTTTTCTGGGACTTACCCTTCACTTTCTGCTATTGCCACCATTGCAGTTTTAGCCACCCCAAGATGCTAAAGCCTCCTGTTAATCTAAAACTGCAAAAATGGGGAATTTATCCCATGCAACTACCCGTTAGCAAGTGTCAGCTCCCCTCCAGAGCCTGCCTACTTTGGGTTTCACTCTCCAATGCCTTTAGACTCTTGTTTGTTATATTTTGGTTTTTGAATATATGGTTATTATGTAAAGGAGAGTCAATCCAATAGGAACTTATTCAGCTACACCAGAAGCTGAGTCAGTGCTTTTATATCTGGATATAGTTATCAATGTCGAAAAATCAGTGGATGAATTAAGCATCTAGTAATACTCGGACGAAAAATGAATTAGTAAACAGAGTTCTATTCTCTGGTTGACTAATTAACAAATCAACAAAATTTGAAATTGCCACGTCAACAGAAATGAAGCACCAAGAGGTGAAAATATAAAAAAAGGAGAAGGTCTAGTATATGTCTAGAACAATTCCAAAAGGAAATATGAGAGAATGGAGAAGCAGCGATGTATACATAATATTAAATAATGGCTGAAGACATATAACTGAAGACATCTATAAAGGAATCACAGTGAATCCCAAGCAGGATAAATGAAACTAAAACTATTCTATGTGGATTATGGTCAAATTGCAGAATATCAAAGACCAAGAAGGATCTCAAAATAGCAGCAGAAGAACAAATGATCCAGAAAAGAAAAATGATACATCACAATGATGGAAACCCAATCTCTGCCATTCCCATGGAATCATACTTCAATTGCTGAGAGAAAACAACTGTCCACGTGGAATATTATACCGAGCTAACCAATTGGGTTAGTCAGCTTTTCATTACTCTTACCAAAATACCTGACAAGAACAACTTAGAGGAGGAAATGTTTATTTTGGCTCAGTTTCAGAGCTTTCAGTCCCTGGTTGGCTGACTCCATTGTTGTGGGCCTGAGGAGAGGTAGAGTATCATGGCGGAAAGCCACGGTTGAGGTAAGCTGCTCAATTCATGGCGGCCTGGAAGCAGAAAGAGAGCTAGGAGCTAGGGACAAAATATAATCCCCCAGAGCCTACTTCCTCCTGCCACATCCCACCTGGCTACAGGTAACACCCAATAATCCATTCAAATCGTGAGCCCATCAAATAGATTAATCCATTGATTATGTTACAGTTTTCATAATCTAATCATTTCACCTCAAAATATTCCTGCCATTACTAACATGACAGCTCATTTCCAAACCATAACACTTATCATTCAAAATAAGGACAAAAAAATCAGACATATTACAAAATAAAGTTGAAGCCAAAAGGAAAAAAATAGAAGAGAATAGAATTGGGCAAAGAATCAGTAAATATGTGAATAAATATTAATAAGTACTCACTTTTAAAAACAACAATAATCACAAATTTGAGGGCATATTAACTAGGTAGACCTAAAATATCAAACAATAGCTTTATGTGAAAAGGGTTTCCTTTCAGTATTTAAACATTTGAAAGCTTGGCTATTAGCTACCACATGATGAACTATCACTTCAGAATTTGTGTATACTTAAAAAGCTCAAGGTTAAACACGGAGAGAAGAATTAGAACATAAAATTAAAAGCCGGGATATTAAATTGAAGTTTCAATGGAGACAGCATAATATGCTTTCAAAATGGGATGCTGGATCAAAATGAAGAATTTACAAAGGAACTCTTTGACAGGCAGCTCCATGACTCTGCAGGCCATCAGCCAGGTCCATCATGTAAAAGAAGGGATCTCTCCATTCACACTCCAGTGTGTGAGGGGCAAGGCTGGCGCTGGGAACCTCCACCTGGACTATGCAGAGAAACTGATTTTTGTCTCCTGCAATTGGAAAATGTTTGCTTAGATGTTTGTCATAGGCCTGAGAAGCTTCAGTAGCCTTGACAGGGAAGACAACTAGAGGGCCACATTTGGAAAGTACCTGCCTTCCCACTGTGGCAGGGCAAAGGATGCGTGAGTGTTTTCCATTTGCAGGTTAGAGATCGCACAGAGTCAGATGGAGCCTTGTGCAGCCACACACCTCATAACCATGGGTTGCATAGGCAAGGGTAGTTCTGTGAGATTGTAACAGAGCTGGAAAATTCCTTAATATTTTTGCTGTATCTTTTCTGTTTTGATATGTCTAGATACATAAATACTTACCACTCTGTTACAGTTTCCTAGGGTACTTAGCACAGTCGCACGCTGTAGAGGTTACAGCCTAGGAGCAGCAGGCTGTGCCATGTAGCCTCCCTGTGGGGCCAGGCTCTATCCTCTGGGTTTGGGTAAGCACACTCTGATGTCCACACAACCATGAAATGGCTTATAGATGCATCTCTCAGAAACCATCCTTAAAGGATGACTGTATTGAAGATCTGCCTAAGAACACAGAGTGAGATTGATGAGGACCTCTGGGGATGAGGGGTGGGACAGGCAGAGGGGTCCCAGGGCAGTGTCCACCTTAGGGCATCTCTTAGCAGCCAGAGCCCTAAAGGAGACTCTCTGAAACTGGAGTCAGACATCTGTCAATAGCCAAGTAAGAGCTTTACTACTTCTGATTCCCCTCCTGCTCTGGGACCAGGACCCCAGGAGCTTAAAAGGAGAAAGAAGCATTTCATGAAACCCTCTTTCTCTGACCCTGAGTTCCTACCTGTACAGGGAGAGGAGAAATCACCTCTAACCTGCCTATTTAGGGATAAGAGATATCTTATCTTGAAATCAAGATTCAATTGTTCATCCTTGCCATAAACATTCATCAAGTGCCTACCTTCTGCTAGGTATTGGTTGGCAGTAGGCATTAGCCATAAACAAAATACAGAAAAAGACCTTCCTTCACGGAGCTAATATTTTAGTGGACTAATATGTAGGATTAAATATTTCTAAATTGGCATCTTACTTTGTGACTTAAAGTGACCATAGAATTATTACCTAAAAGAGTAAAATTTCAAGAGACAAGTAAAGATACAATAATCACTTAAAATATTTGAATTTACATGGATGGCTATTTACCAATCACACATTACAAAAAGAAAGCTGGTATAACTAACTATATTATCATCAGAGAGCAGCTGGTAACAAAGAACATTAGGATAGGAAAAGTGATAATGTAATTTGTTGTTTAAATGGACACTCTTCAGAGTCAAAGGAGTGGGAGAACAACATGCATTAACCTAAGAGGTGCTATTAATAAGATCTATAAAAACAATATGTATTAACTACAATTGTCTCAGGTAAACTGGAACCTTCAGTCTTCTTGGAGATAAAATAAAAGGCCACCACTTAGTGCTAAACAGGTTCATGCAGCCATAACAATTTGAACTTGTTTGTACCTTATAACATAACTTCAAAATACATAAAGCATAAACTAGCAGGTTGAGGAGGAGAAACAGATCTATTATCATAAAGAGGAATTTAATTTTAACTCTCTCTACAACTGGTAGGATAAACAGAAAAAAATTGTTAGAGATGTATATTATTTTAACAATATCAATAACAAACTTGATCTAAAGCAGAGATAGGGAAATTATGGAAAGACCAATTTCAATTCTACACCAGTTTTTGTTAATAAAGTTTGATTGGATCACAGCCACATTTATTTCTTTAAATATTGACTCTGGCTGCTGTTGCTCTACAAGGGCCTCATTGAGTAGCTGTGACAGAGACCATATATCTGCCAAGGCTAAAATATTTTCTGTCCGGCTTTTTAAAAGATATATTTCACCCCTTGATACAAAGCATTTATACAAAATCTTGCCTCTAATAATTAAAGAGTACATATTCTTTTTAAGTACACATGAACAGTTGTAAATGTTGATAATGTGGCAAACATCATATTAATACAAATAATTTTTTAAAATCCTAATATTACCTATAGCTCTAATTATAGAAATTTTCAATATTACCCATATCCTTATCAGAAAGAAATCAATAATTAAAAAATAACCCTCCCAGTTGTTATCCCACTCCTTGGTTTACACCCAAAGGACTTAAAATCAGCATACTATTGTGACACAGCCACATCAATGTTTATAGCAGCTCAATTCACAATAGCTAGACTATGGAACCAACCTAGGTGTCCCTCAATAGATGAATGAATAAAGAAGATGTGGTATATATACTCAATGGAATATTACTCAGCTTTACAGAAGAGTGAAATTATGGCATTTGCCGGTAAACGGTTGGAGCTGAAGAATATCACGCTAAGCAAAATAAGCCAATCCCACAAAACCGAAGGCCAAATGTTTTCTCTAATGCCGTACGTAGTCCGGCTGGGCAAAATAATGGAGAGGTGACAAGCAACTTGAAGGTTGAAGCCAGAACTACTTTATTGCGAGTGAACTTAGCGGGAACTGAGTGAGAACTCAAAGTAGCGGGCACCCAAGGTTGCAGGAGCCGCTTCTCTGCCGGACAGCAGAGGTATATATACTTAACCAATTACACACAGCTTAACTTAATTAACATCATCTAGATACAGCAGTCAGCCAATAAGGAATCCTTATCATCTTAATGGCTCGCTTGCGTTGCTTCACAAACCACTCCTCCTGGCAAAGTGCCAGGTGCCATCTTGACTTGATTTGCATCCCCAACACTCTAATATGCTATCAAATGAGATGTTATCAAACTTCCACATGGTAAATACTGATAATGTCTATGTCGGTCAGGAACCAGGCATCTCCATGCGGAACTGGGGGGAGCACAAGTGGGTGCAGCCATTCTGCAAAGCAAACTGGCAGTACATGGTTGAAATAAGTTATCTTTTCTGTGACCCTAGAAAGTTCTCTCTCAGGGATAAATTCACAGTAAGGTGGGGGCACTAGGGAAGCATAGCATTACCTTAGATTAGGTAGAGGGAAGTGATGGGAGGGGAAGAGAGGGGATGTGGGGATAGGAAAGATGGTAGAACGAAGCAGACACTATTCCTGTATGTACCTATGTGACTACATGACCAACATGATTCTGCAACATGTACGCTTAGAAAAATGAGAAATTGTGTCCCATCTATGTATGGTATATCAAAGTACATAAATGCATTCTACTGTCATGTGTAACTTGTAAGACTGGAAGACGCCACACCGCACTACGAATGGGAGACACCACGCGACACAGATCACCGAAGAGGTTCCACTTTATTACAAAAGGCCTAAGGAGAGGTAGCAGGGCTGAGGTAGATAACGGGTTGCCCGTTTATTGGCAAGCTCTTCCATATGTCAGTTCCGGAGCCCAAGAAGTTAATTCTTACTGGGGCTAAGGTTTCCCAACCGCAGGATTTGAACATTGGCGCCGACTGGAACGTTTTGCGCCAGTGAAAGAAAAAAAAAGAGGAGAAAGAGGGTCGTTAGGCACCATGTTGGGGTTTTTCTCTGGGGTGCTGCTGCCGTTATTTGTTTTCCCAACATTAAAAATTAAAAAAAAACCCTCCCATAAGTTATAAAAATTTAAAATTTTTTCAAAATAATGAATGAACCAGAGAAGAAATCAAAATGGAAATTATTATAAATGAATTGAGTGATAATGAAACCACTACCTTTACAAAGTAGTGGGAAATGGCTGAAACAATTCAGAGAGGAAAATGTATAGTTGTAAATGTTTATATTTGAAAAGAAGAGCCCAAGTCAAGAAGTAAGAAAAAGAACAAGTAAACTCAAATTAGAAGGAAATGATAAAGACCAAATTAACAGAGTAGCAATCAGACAATAGAAAACAGCAAATAAATCAGAAAACAAAAGATAAAAGAATCCTTTAGAAAGACAGATGGAGGGGAAGACAACACACAGACTTGATTGAGAAGGAGAGGGCTTTGTGGTCTAATGACAAAGCACTGGGTGGAGCTGGGTGGTGGGCACAGTGCATTCTTTTTATTTTATTTCTGTATTTTTGAAAGATTTCAACACACACACACACACACACACACACAGAGCAAAATCTACAAACAACAAACAACCCGGGCTCTGAATTCAGACTGCCTGAGTTTTGATACCAGTTCTACATATTATTAGTGAGTGCCCTGGGGCAAGTTCCTTCCAATTTCTGCTTCTGCTCTCTACTCTGTAAAATGGAGATGATCAGAGCTCCGGGCCCAGCAGCTTCACACTGCCTGTCTCAAGAGGTGCTGGGAATTCAGGATGAGGTTTCATTGACTGATTTTTTAAGACTCTTTTCTCTAGAGTTCCACTTGCCCTAGAATCACTTCGCACATCTCCCTCACCTTTCTGCAGGAATGTTTAAGCTCTAGGGGACCTTGAAACTCCAGCTGGGGGGAAGGGAGGCAGAGGCAGAGCTGGGAGCACACTAGGACTTATTTATTCCCTAGAGCATTGGCTAGGGCACTAGATAGGAAGTTTCTTTCCTCCCTGGAAAGTAATAATAATAACAATGATATCTGCCACTGACGGTCTTCATTTTTGTTCAGTATTACACGTCAACTTCTGCAGGCCTTCGCACATCTAGCTTCTCACTTCTAGTAAGAGCATGGTGCTCCATCTGCAAGCGAAATCCCCCACAACCTCTCCTGACTCTCCCCGAGTCTGTGGCCCTAATGTTGCCTTCAATTCCTGGCTGCAAAAAAACAATATGAATTTCTTCACAAATGGCTCCATGCAGACTCCTGTAGAGCTTTCTCTGGGATTTATCCCTGAGAGTGAACTTTCTAGGTCACAGAAAACATAACTTATTTCAACCATGTACTGCCAGATTGCTTTGCAGAAGCAAATGGCTGCACCCATTTTTGCTCCCACCCCAGCTTGGCCTGGAGATTCCTGGTTCCTTATCGACATAGACATTATCAGTATTTACCATGTGGGAGTTTGATAGCATCTCATTGTTTTTATTCTGTGTTTTTCTAATTACTAGCAGACTTGGGGATTTTTTTTTTTTTTAATGGCAGCACTTAACCACTGAGCCATATCCCCAGATCTTTTTTTGTATTTTATTTAGAAACAGGGTCTCACTGAGTTGCTTAGGGCCTTCCTAGGTTGCTAAAGCTGGTTTTGAACTCTTGATCCTCCTGCCTCAGCCTCCCGAGCCTCTGAGATTACAGGCATTTGCTACTGTGCCCAGCATGCTCTCTTGACACACTATTATTCGTTTGATTTTCCCTCCCATTCATTGCTAATTCATATGCTTTGCCACTTTTCTACTGAATTTACTGCTTCTTTCTGATTGGTTCTCAGGAGTTCCTTCTGTATTCTAGAAATTGACCTTGTGTGGTGTTCAGACACCACAGACACCTTCTCTCAGTCTGTGTGTCTGTGACAGTGCTGTGTTGTCCTTCATTAGATGGTAGAGCTGGCCTACCGGTCACTCAGCTCAGCAGAGCAGAATCAGGGTGGAAACCCAGCTGGTCTCCCACTAAGGTCCATGATCTTTCCATAGTGTTTGTCCCTTCCCTAATCTCCCATCAGAGGGTAGTTCCCATCAGTTAAGGCAGCATATCAGATATCTGGAAAGGAAGATGGTAGTATACCCCCAGAAAGTTTAGGAGGTAACATGGCACTATGTGCAGAAGCTACATTGGTGCTTAAAGGTTGAGCTTTTGTGATTTTAAAGGTCTTTTCTGGAATGGCAGAAGCTCTTGCTTTGCCTACCTTAGCATGGGGTAACCATCACCTTCCTGGTTATAAGTATTAGACACTAAGCAGACTTCTAAATGGAGCATTGAACCACAGGTGCTGTCGATGACCCGGATCACGCTGATAGCCTTAGCTGAATATGGAAGGCTTATCCAGTCTGCCCACCTCCCCTACTCAGTCTTGACATCCAGCAGGCTGTGGCCTCATTTCTGGGCATCCCACACAAGGAACCTCAGGTAAATCACCTCTGACTCACTTCTACCCTGGTTTCTGCCAAGTCCTGCCCCTTCTCTGTCCCCAGCCTTCCCTCCCTGCTGCGTTGGGCTTCACTGGGGTTCCTCTGATCCACCTTCCTCTGTATCATAGGACTTTCTTCTACCCCAAATTATTGTCCCTTTGATGTGTCCATCACCTTTGTCCTAACCTAGCTACTATGATATAATGGAATGAAAATGCAACCTGAGGCTTGGATGTGGATCTCAGCTTTGCCATTTCTTAGCAGTGGCAAGAAAACCTTTCTCAGCCTCGAGTGGGTTTAGCAACAAGCGCTCAATAAACTGCTCCAGGTCAAGTGCTGTGGTGGTCACCAGCGATTCTACAATGAATGACAATCCCCGTCCTCAGCTTGCTCAGAGTGTATCAGGGACAGTCATTTGAGCCATCTGATGAACACAGTGAGAAAAGAGGTGCCCTTAGAATGGATTGATTTGGTTGAGTGGGGGATGGGATGGCAGGCAGACTGATTACAGGAGCTGAAGGGTGGGGCTGAACCTTCCAGGTAGACAGCGCTAGTGGAGGCCAAAGCAGGGCAAAATGATGCAAAGGAGTATTGTTAGGGTGCTGCTGCCCATTAATCTTGTGGGCCTCTGAGGAGATCCACGTGGAGAACGTGCTGTGAAGAACTAACAGGTGCTGCAGGGGTGGGTGCTAGTAGTTGTTTAATAAAACCTGCTTTCTGGGTTTGATCTGAAGGGGACAAGACACTTGAGCTTCCTGTCTTGCCAGTTTGGTTAGCCTAGTCTGTGGCTGCTCCGTGGACCTACCCCTGATTACACTATGAGCAAAATGTTACCTGGACTCTGCTTCCTGGCCGGGGTTGCTGTTCACCCTTCTTGCTATCTTAAGTGAGCAGTGCCTCTGAGCGTCCATGTGAGTTCCTGAGAACCAGGAGTGCAGAGCCAGGCTGTGCTGGGTTCAAATGCCAGCTCTGCCACTTCCTACTTACTAGTCCTGGCCCTGACTCCAGGGCCACGTCGATTTGTTTGGGATGCTCCCCAGCTCTGGGTGCTCAACAGGAACCAACAGTTATATAACCAACAGGTTATCCATGATATGTGAGTTTCAGTGGCTTAATTATGAAGGCAATCTTATTCTAAGCTTAGGTAGCCTGCACTAGAATAAAATCTAAAACCCATTCCCATGGCCTATAAGGATTAGCCTAGATCATCTTCCACAGTTTCCCTCTGAGCTCTCTAGGTGTCATTAATGGTGGCCATGACCATTCCCATGACCACCTCAGGGTCTTTAAACTTGTTCCTTCTGCTCAGAACTTTCTTTCCTCTGATCTTTATATGACTGACTTCTTCCTAGCAGATTTCAGGTATCAGTTCAAATGTTCCCTCTAGTTACCCCTCCCCCAAGTCATCCTGCTTTATTTTCTCCACAGCACTTCTTACCTGAAACAACCTTAATTTATTTATGCACTTTGTTTCATTGTCTGTCTCCTACTATGAGTTGCCTGTTAACAAGAACCTTTTCTGTTAGGGTTACTGAGGTGTCCCCCAACCCAGAATAGCACGGTGTATGCATTAGACACTAAACAAATGCTTTTGAAAAAAAAAAAAAAGCAATGGGCAATTGAATAAGTGGATTTATTGAAAGAATTGCTTTCAGAAAGAAGAAACAACAGTTCATTTAAAAATGGAAAACAACTTCTTTGGAATCTATTACTCTGCACGAAGTCAAAGTAGTAATACATCCTAAATCTTGTAGTTGAGTACACACGAAAGTGGTGATGAATGAATAATAATTAGAAGATTAACATGCTATGGGAGGCACAGAGATTGAGCCTAGCATATTTGGGGCCAACTTAGTTCTTTCTTTCTTTCTTTCTTTTTTTTTGGGGGGCACCAGGGATTGAAACCAGAGGTGCTTGGCCACTGAACCACATCTCCAGCCCTTTTTATTTTGAGACAGTGACTAGCTAAATTGCTTAGGTCCTTGCTAATTTGCTGAGACTGAATTTGACCTTTCGATTCTCATGCCTCAGCCTCCTGAGCTGCTGGGATTGCAGGCATGTGCCATGACATCCAGCCCAACTCTTAATTCTAAAGAGAGTTTGAAAAACTGTTCCACCCAGGCTCTACAAGCTTCCTGGATGTAGTCTGATAGGAGCTCTGGCCTTGAAGAAGCAAGACCTGAGTTCCAGGTCTATGTCACCCATCCCTGTGACTTTGGACAATTCCCTCCACCTTGTTGGGCCTGCATTTCCTTATCTATGAAATGGGAGTACACTCACCGCCGTGGTAGTTGTGAGGGTGAACTGAGTGATGGATATAGTACACATGACACAGGAGAGGGAATTGTTACCCAGGAAGAATTGTTATCACGTAACCTCTCCATCCCCTACTCTGTGCTCCAGCCCTGGCAGTGTGAGCAGAGGTCATGCCAGAGAAACATCTACTGAGTGCTGGCCGAGGGATGCTCACTTTCTCCAACCTCTGTGGTCACAGCCAGCCTTCCACAGACTTTGCAGACATGACATTTTGAGGCTTGAATTTCATTCATGGCCAAAAAACAAGTCCCATCTTTTTGGCTTTCATTATTCAGAGCCTTCTGGGGATTTCCCTCAGACAGTGGAATTACAGTGCCCAAGGTCAAGAACTTTAATAAACAAAGCCCCACCACCGGAGGATGGACTGGATGGGGTGGGGGCTGAGATTTTAGAAAGGGCTATGTCTGGGCAGCTGTGGGTCACTGCAGGAGGGTGCTAGGGCTGCACAATTTCCTTACATAAGGAAGCCAGGCTCCCATCTGAATGGCTAGGAAGGAATCTGCTGTTCCACAACAAGGTGCTGTGTGAGTCTGTGGCATGGCCACCGTCATGTGTCCTTTTTCACATGTGCGTCTCGTCTGGGCTGGCTGTGAAGAGCCCATGTTCAGACCCTGCAGCTTTGCCCTGGAGTTAAAGAGGAAATATTTTGTAGCATAGCAGGGCAGGGGGTCCTCAGCTTTACTACATTGTCTGTTATACATTATGATTATTTCCTGGGTATCAGAGAGCACTGTCCCATCCTGATGGAATGCTAAGGCTTCCCCCCACCCTAAGAGATATACATTCAGTCCTCCATATCTGCAGGTTCCACACCCACAGATTCAACCCACTGTGGATCAAAAATATTTAGAAAAGAAAATTGCGTCTCTTTGGAAGATGTACAGATATTTTTTTCCTTATCATTGTTCCCTGAACAATACAGTCTAACAGCTTTTACATAGCATTTGCCTTGCATTAGGCATTAGAAGTAATCTAGAGATGATTTAAAGTTTATGAGAAGATAAGCATAGTTTATATGCAAGGACTATGCCATTTTATATGAGGGACTTGAGCATGCTCAGATTTTAGTATATGTGGGGGAGTCTGATGTCAAACCCCTGTGGATGAGGAGGGAGGATTGTATTCCTTGTGGCCAGCAGACAAGAGATTGCCACAGCTGTTTCTATTCACCATGATCCTGGGGAGAGAAATTGCACCCCTGTTAATGGCTGGTGGGGGAAGTATGTGGGTTCCTGGGCTCATGTTCTCTCTGTGCCCTTGGGCCTTGCTCAGTGTGTTTGGGAGGAGTACCAGCTGGTGGAGATTGCCTGGAAGGTGTCTGAGTCGCTGTTCTCCAACTGCCATGCCATTGCTGCCTCTTGGGTCTCCAGAAACACAGGAGATGTTGATGAATAGTGTGCCCCCTGTTGGCCAAAAGGAGAGTCCTAGATGGGGTCTGGATGACTGGATTCAAGGCCCTTTCTACTTATCAGTCATGGAATCTGGAACTCTGGCGTCCTCATCCTTAAAATAGAACTATTAGACCAGGGTCTGGAGACAGCTGAAGTCCTTCTTGCTTTAAGAGTCTGAGAGGCCCCGAAGGATAGGTACATGGGGCATGATTAGGCTCACCCAGGACTGTCCCCTGCCTCATTCTACGAGGAGGCTGCCTTTTGGAAGCAGAGACCTCTCACAGCCTCACTTAGCTGTCCTCAGAGTGCATCTCCAAGGCAGTGGCTGTCCCTGTTCTGCAGATGGAGAATTATTTACGTAGCAGCTTCTCAGCTCAGTGACCACCCTTCTCTGGGCTGAAAAATCTCAGCTACCCCTGCAAGATTTAGTATTTGCTAATTTCCCTTCCTGGGGAAGTGACCAACTTGTCACTATTGTTCTGAATATGAGGTGTGCAGATGGGAACACAGTGCAGATGCGGCCCAGGTGTTATAGAGGAGGGCAAGAAGACGGCTGAGAATCATCTAGAATTCAGACTTCTGCACTGGATTTATCCTTGAGTTATTTCAAATCGATGGCTTCTTATTAAACATCTGTCCATTTGCAGCCAAAGGAGAGTTTTAGGTTTGTGTTCCTCTTGTTTGTAAGTTGGTGACAAAGGCCCTATTGAAAGGTAAGGGTCTCCTCTGGCTCCCCCTGCAGGAGGGATTTGGCAGCTCACAGGCCTGTGAGTATATGTTGTAAGGCAGCAGTTTAATGACCTGGGTTGTTTTGCTTATTGAAAATGTGATCTTGGGGACTCTTTATGTCATTGTAAAAACAGTTCAACTGAGTACCTATCTGTTATCTTAAGCCAGAGCCTGAGGGCACCTTTCTTTATAACTTGGGCACTTGTGGGCTTCTCTGGGCCCCTGCTTGCTCATCTTTAAAATAAGCAAATATTTTCAGTTCTAAATTATATGTCTCCTTGGGAGTTAGATAAGGACCCATATTTTTAAAATTTGTTTTGGTTGTAGATGGACACAATATCTTTATTTTTCTTTATTTATTTTTATGTGGTTCTTAGAATCGAACCCAGGGCCTCACACATGTGAGGCAAGCTCTCTACCACTGAGCTACAACTTCAGCTCCAGATAAGGACCCATATTTATAGCTACAATAGCTGCTATTTTTGTGAGTTTGTCCTTCTTTTAGGAATTCATTATACCTGTGTGTTGGCGGGGGTAGGGGGACTCACCTGTTTCCTAACTCTTTACCTCCCAATTCCTATTTCTCACTTTTCCCCAGCATTTTGCCATTGCTCACCCTCTTGGCATGTCTCTAGAGGGGCCCAGTTTGGGTGTGGGCCCAGTTTGGGTGTATCCTCACTGCTCAGATGGGCCACCTGGGGAGAGCCACAGAGCTTTTCTGGCTCTGCCTAACTATCTGTCAAAAGAGGATGCTGCCAGGATGATGACCAGTAGTGAGACAGAAGATCATAAAGTGGTTAGCCTTGTGCAGGGCAGGATTCAGAAGAACCGTTCATTGCTATTGTCGCACTTCTGTGAGGTGAGGAGGCAGTGTAACCCAGTCACCGCCAGACCCTTTTCCTCTAGGAAATGCAACAAACAGAAACAAGCAAGCAAGCAGAAGACACAGACCGTGGAGTGTCCACGGAGAGTAAGAGAGGGGGATTTTTTTCTGAGTAGGAGACCAGCACTGGCCACTGTCCCCACCACCAGGAGCAGAAACAGATGATTGGCCAGCAGAGTGAGCCTTGAACAGTCAGAAAAGCTGAGGGCTTAAGAGATAGGGTCACAGCCATGAGGCAATTCATGGTCCTTCCCCTAGACAGTACCCATGAACTGAGGTCCCCAGAGGAGTCAGCAGCAAGGGAAGACTTGGATAAGCAGGAGAGATAAAGGGGTCAGTAAACAATCAGTGCCCTGGAATGACTGGAAAAAGCCATCCTAGAAGTTTAGAGTTGATAGAGCGGGATTGGGAAGAGCACAAGGCCAAGATATAGGACAGGCAAGATCCAAGGGTGTGGGGACCTGGTGACATCAAAGGCTTCAGGGCCATTTTAAACCAATCTATAACCCACATGCCACATAGGCCATCTGGCTTCCCAAAGACCCACACTATAAATGGGGGATGAAAAGTGACAAGAATATACCTCTTTTTTTTCTGTGACAAAAATAGTACAACAATGAAGCCAAATTTATTTTTGAATTGACTCATTTTTAAAGAATAGAGCCATATAGACATGGATAAACTCTGAATAGTCACTGTTCACCAGGACACTTCTTTTTAGGGGCCCAGCCAGGAATGAGGGTCAGTACCTTGGAGAGCTCCAAAGGGGTTCCAAACCGCTGAGGCCAGCAACTAGTGCAGCACCAGGAGAAGCCTGCTGCTGGGACGCGTGCAGCCCCACCCACCTGGCTTAGGTTGCAAAGACTGGTGCTCCTTCCCTTAGGTGCAGGCCCCAGGGAGGCAGCGATGGCAGACAGGGAGCAAGGGACTCGGGATGGAATTTGGTATCTATACTCTTTCTGGATGGGGTCTTCCTGGTACTCAGGGGAGATCATCGCCCTGTTCCTACAGTCAGCTACAGACCCTGACATTAGGGTATTCGTGGATCTTTGCTTTCTTACAAGTGGTTGGTAGCACCTCATTTCTGGTGGAGGCCACTGAGTTTGAGATAAACAATCAAGAGGGTTGTTGCTGTCTGAGTCCGAATCAAAGAACTGAGACAAGCTCATTCACATTTCTGCTATTTCAGCCTATGGGTGTGTGGATTTCTACAATTACCTGATCCATCCAGTTCTTGTGTGTGGCTGGGGTCCTGTCTGTGAGATGCGGGGTGAGAACTGGCTTTGAAATGTTTGTGACTGGCTTCGGGTCCTGAATACTGGAGCCTGATTAAGTTAGATGTAAACACTGACTGGCTGCAATTCGGGGAGATGCACCCACATGCATCTGGTGTGTGCATGGCTGCTGTTCCTTCTTATCCAAAGGGTGTCTTGTGTGGATATTTCTCTTCTGGAGAAAGGTAATTTAAATAAATACTATGCAGGTTTGGGAAAGTCCCCAGCCAGGTGAGGACTTTGGTGAGGTGGTGAGGACAGCAGGAGTTCATCCTCAGGGCCCTCCACTGCCCCTCTGTCTTTCATCTCAGTCCCCCATCCATTTACTTATTCCCTGTGCATTTGCTGAATATCTTTTCTTGTGCAGAGTATGCACCTGTGGTCAACTGTAATATCCATATTCCCTGGATTTTCAGGGACATTTCTAATGATGGGGACATTGATTCTGATCATTAAGAGTTATTTGCTAAATGTCAGATTAAGTGTGATTTGATTTTATGCTTTTTAAAAAACATATAAATTTGTTAATCAGGAAAAATAATCTTCAGTTAAACCACATGTCAGAATTTGGCGCAGAGGAAATATGGTAATCATTATCTAAGACGGTGCAAATAATTTGCATCGTCTGGGCTAGTCCAGCCCCTTGGAGAGATTGCCTATATTGAGAAGGAGGCTGGAGTCACTCATTTGTTGATTCCTGGTGTCTGCTATGGCATCATCTGGCAAGTGGTGTATGGATTGTGTTTTTGGCAGCCATTTCTGTTCCCAGGTCCTACTGTCCTCAAGCTGTCACAAGTCTTTCTTGTAAATAAAAAGTTGTCTGAGCCATCAGTGGTGAAAGGTTATTACCCTAACCTGCTAACCATCCCAGAGGCTGGAAGAGACTCACTTCTCAACTAGGCCCTCAGGGCAAGGCCAGGAGAAGGAAACGTTTTGAGACTTCTCAGCACCTCTTATAGAGCACGTAGCCAGTTTGTTCTGAACTCTATACTAGATTTTTTACCTTAAGACCACCTCATATAATGGGGAGAGACTGTAGTTCAGAGACAGACAGACCTGGCTGTAAATTCTAAATCTTCTAGGTACCGCTGTGTGTAACCCTGTGTGGCCCTCAGTTTGTTCATCTATAACACGGGTATAATAATACCCACCTCTCAGGACACATCTAAAGCACCTCTCATGGGACTTGGCACACAGTAGGTGTACCATAAACCGGAGACCTTATAACAACAGTCAAGAAGGCTTGTGGACTTCAGCATGGGCTGCAGATTGTTCATCTGAATAAACCTATTCTAAATAATGGAGGCCACTTGTAATTTGGACAATAATTCCATCCCACTCCTACCCCCCAAATCTGAAAAATAAATAAAGGAAGTGACCTTTACTAAGTGATTTGGAATTTCAGTGGAAGGTTCTATAATTGCTAGTTAACAGGCCCGGGAAACCAGCTCTTGTGCAGTAATTGGAGGTGTGCAGGTCAGGACATTTAATTACGGCCTGGCCGCCTGGAATAGAAACCTCGCCACCATGACAACACCTTTCCGAATCTGCCTGATTAAGTCAACAAATTGTTGGTTCCCAGCCTGAACTGGACCACAACAGGGCTTTCTCCCCCCTGGAGTCTGCCAGTCACCAAGTGCCCATCAGGTTCCTTTATAAAGGCCAGGCTGCGGGGGACACACAGAGGGAGGACAGGTCCGCCTGCTGGGGAGGTGCCTGTAGCTAGGAGAGGAGGAGGAGGGAAGCTGGAGCTGTCAGGGAGCAGGAGAGGCAGACATGCCGAGGGGTTGGAGGACGTGCCCTTGGGAGCCTGCCTGCCAGCTTTCCCCCCAGCCCTCCCACTGCAGTGGTGTGTCCCTTACACAGGTGTGCTAACCTCTTTGGGACTAATTCTTTTATCTATAAAGCAAGGATAACAAGAATGCGCTTAGCCCTCTCCACCTGTAGTTCTGCATCCATAGATTTCATCCAATCACAGGTTGAAAATATTCAGAAAAAAAATATATATATATATACTGAGTATGTACAACCTTTTTTCTTGTCATCATTCCCTAAACAGTACAACATAACAACCATTTACATGACATATACATTGTATTTGGTATTCAAGTAATCTAGGGATAATTTGAAGCATATAGGAGAATGTGTACAGGTTGTATGTAGATACTACACCAGATTGTGTAAAGGACTTGGGGCATTCATGGATTTGGGGAATCCCTGGGGTCCTAGAACCAACCTGTGTATACTGAGGGACTTCTCTTCCTATACACATGGTTGTTGTGGGTAGGATGATGTTTATCAAGTGTTTAGGACAATGTCTAGTTCACGATAAATGCCCCGTGTTTAATGGTATGGGGCGGGTGGTGATGAATTATCTAGAACAGCAGTGACTTCTGGGTAGTGAGTTACAAGGAAGACAGCAAGGATTGTTGGGTGCCTCCCCCAAGCCTCCTGATTGCTGACCCACCCCACTGCCAGGCACCTCAGTGCCTTTGCTCCTGCTCTGTCTCCTTGACCTGGTGACCTACTCTCACACCTGCCTCATTCAGACCCAGGCCAAATGTTGCAACCATCGTGAAATCCTTCCTGGCCTTCCTTCTCCAGACAGGACCCGTAGGCCCTTTCCTGACCTTCTTAAACATTAGTAGCCTCTGCCACACTGTGCTTCAGTGGTCTGTTCTCTCTCTGGTCTCCATCAGGAGGCTCCATAGATCCAGGAAGACCAGATGTGCCTTCTGGCTCACCATTTGTCCAGGTGAGACACTGAGGATCTCACCTCTTTCTGTCCTCTCACCTCTCTCTTTTACACCTGCAAACAGCCCAGTAGGGATCTGTCTGGACCATAAGATTCTCCCTGAAGGTGCTTTCTTCTGTCCCTCCCTGTGTCTCCCTGTGCCTGGCATGGGGCCTGATGTTGCAGAGGTTAAACATGCTCATTTCTGATGTCCCTTCCCTTCTCCTGTCCTTTGGGTCCCTGGGATCTACCACAAGGCCTGACGCAGGATCAGTGGACGCTGCACTCCCTCCTTCCGCCGCCTCTCCTCTCTTAGGCTGGCACCCAGCGGGGGCCCCTGGCTCTTCAGCAGCACAGCAGAAGGCCCCGGGAGCTGGGAGCTGTGTTCTTTGCTAAATATTCTCTACTTTTAACTGGGAAACACAACAGGCAATACATGAACCCTCTCCCTGCTTATCCACAGTTTCGGTTTTTGTAACCTGTGGTTTGGCCATATAAGTGGAAAATTCCAGAAATAAACAATGCATAAGTTTTAAATGGCACACCAATCTGAGTAGGGTGATGAAATCTCTCACCGTCCCCACTCTGTCCTGCCTTGGACATGAATCATCCCTTTGTCCAGCGCATCTATACTGTATATGCTACCCACCCATTAGTCACCTAGTAGCCTTCTGAATTATCAGATCAACTGTTGCTGTAATGCAGTGCTTGTAAACAAGTTTAAGTAACTCTGATTTTACTTCACAATGGCCCCACAGTGGTGGAAAGGAGGCGCTTGGGCATAAAATGTGGAAAGACATAGCACCAGGTGGACTGAGAATGTAGTGACATTCCCAGAAAAAACACAGTACTATAAAGGGTTGGGTACTAGCTACAGTTTCAGACATCCACGGGGGTCTTGGAATGTATCCAGTACAGATAAGGGGGTATCCTGTGTCCCTCCCACATCCAAGCATGGGAGAGTATAGGGATGGAGTGGGAGGACAGTGCCAGAAGGCGGAGTTGGAAGAAGAGAGGAAATGAAGCCCCAGACATTCCCGCACTGACCCAGTGACCTCATGATGATTCACCCTGTCGTCCTGAGGGATGTAGGGTATAGGGTGTGGGTGAGGGTAGAGGTGGGGAGCAAACCACAGTCTGAGTCCTGTTGGGTGGACCTTTTTTAGGGAAAGAAGCAGGTGTTGTGCCGAGTCCCTCACCCCAGAGTCCTCTTGGGCCATCACTTGGCTACTGTGTCTGAAGCCTGAGTGGTCCAGTGGGCTTTGTCCTCACCCTGCCAAGGCCCTCTTCCCTTCTGAAGTGCTGCAGAGAGAAAGCACAGGTGCCCTTTCCTGCCCCGGTCTCCTCATGACAGTGCCATGACAGAAGCCATCCCTCCCTGGCCCCGGTGCAGCGGGTGGGATAGAAGCTTGACATTTTCCTTACAGCCTCCAGAGGGGGTTGAAATGCCTCTCCCCCACTTAACACACAGGGACACTGAGGCTTCTGGAGGTGAAATTATTCAGCCAAGGTTCCAAAGTGTGTGAGTGGCATAGGCAGAATCATTCCCAGGTCTATGGGTCCCTAAAACAGAACAGGCTGGACAGAGTAGTGGGACAAAGGACAATATCAGGATATTTGGATGGATCACTTTTTCTCCTGGTGTAGGCAGGTCACTTGCCCTGAGGTGACAGTACCTGACTATCCCCAGGAGGAGGGAGACGGCTTGGGGGATGGCCTTCTATCTAGACCAAGGACACTTGGTGGGAAAGTGAGTGTGTTTGTCCACAGAAGAGAGGGGAGCAACTGGCACCCTTTAATCTTAAGAAAAGGAGGCCCTGGAGGGCTTATTTTGGAGGAGGGACAAAGAACCGAGGCATGGAGATGCCCTTATGCACCCATGTGCGTTCCTCCTGCTCACATAGTTCACTTACAGATCGCAGCCCCATACCTGATGCTGGGGAGCACTGGGCTGCACCAGATACAGTGTGCGCACATGCACAATCACATGCACACAAGGTCTAAAGTGACCTAAGAGGGAGACCAGTCAGATCCTGGAAAGGTCTCCATTAGCACCGAGAGGCTGCTCCATGAACAGGCTGCTCCAAAGCCTTCCCTTCCCTGCCCGCGTGGCTTCTCCCACTTCTCTCTCCAGCTCTTGCTGGGGACACAGTGATTTATTGAGCAGTCTCTTTGTGCCAACTGCATCCTCACTTCTGCCCTAGGTGGGGTGCCATTGTTACCCCTTCAATTACACGTGTGAAAAGTGAAGCTTAAAAGGGAGAGTCCAAAACTGACCCAAGGTCACTGCTCCCACACCCAGACAGCCCTCCCTGAACGGTTGTGCCCTGGTGTATATCCAGTAGGCATTTTAAATTAAAGGCATCAGGCCAATTAGGTTTCCAACTGGGACATTAAATATTTAAAATCCTTTCATGTTGTTTAATTGTCTGCATACTGCAGGGCTGGGGAAAGATTAGCCTCGTGGTTCACATGTACTTGCTCACAAGTTGGCCTTGTTTTCTTCTGGAAGCTTCTTGCAAAATTAGCTCTTCTGGTGACATTTCATGCTGTAACCACTTCCCAGAGTTTAAAAATATGTGTGTGGTGTGGGGTTGAAGGTGGGGGTGCTCTGAAACAGTCAGGTATGCAATTTGGGGGCTGGGGGTGTAGCTCAGTGGTAGAGTGTGTGCTTAGCATTTGTGAGGCCCTAAGTTTGATCCTCAGCATAGTAGGAAAGGAAGGAGGGAGGGAGGGAGGGAGGGAGGGAAGGAGGGAGGATGGTAATTAGTTAAGTTCTCGTATCTGTTTGCACTAACAAGCCTGTTGGGGGTCGATCAGGAAGGAGCCACAGCTAAATGCATTTACATTTTTCTGGACAGTTGCAGAGAATGGATTTTGATGGATCGAGCTGCATTTTAAATGCTGTAAGTAGCGTAGATGAGTTTGACGTCCATCATAAATTATCTGATGTCTATGGCAACTCAATTTCCTTCCCTCTTTCTCCTTTTCCCTTTTCCCCTTGTTGGGTGACCTTAAGATGAGCCCAAGATGAGGTTAGGACAAGGTTTTATGCCAGTTCTGCCCTCCTCGTATGTGACCTTGCGTAAGCACCTCACGTGGTTGAGCTTCGGTTTCATCAGCCTTGTCTGGAAAGTCATCTTGAGGATTAAACAAGCGGATGTGTGTGGAGCTCTGGATGCAGATAGTGACCAAGGTGACCAGGTGGAGCTCTTAGCTTCCACCCAGAACCTTCTATGTGATGGTGGAAAGAGCAGATAAAGCACAGGAGTGAGGGTAACCCAGGAAGGTACAAACAGGCACTGTGGGACCACAGGGGATGGGGGACCCACCTTTTGGAGTGGCTGGGGAGAACTCAGAGGTGGGGACATTTGAAGTGGGTTTTGCAGCATAAGTAGGAGTTGATTGTTCCATTGTTTGTATACACCTCAATTTATTCCAAATAAAGATTTGAAAAGGCACATAAGCATTCTATATGAAGGTAAAATAAAGTCGATGAGGAAATCAGGGGCATAGAAAATAAGGGAAGAAACTAAAATAAAGCCACGGGGCAGGTGAGGACATAAAGCTACTGGAGGCGATTAATAAATAAATTTGGCCCTAAGCTTCTTAGCAGTGAAAACAAAAAAGGAACATGATCAGTTGGCAGTTCTTAGTCATCGTGTCCACAGGATAAAAACACATCAGGTGCCCAGGATGTGCACAGCCTCCCTGAGGCTAGACCTGACACACATTTTCCCCATGACTTCTCAATAAGGGGACTCAATGTGACACTGTCCTTCACAACATCTCTGCAATAATGATGTCCTTCCAGTGTGATGGCTTCTGAAGGGGCATGGGTCAAGGGACAGTACCCTTGGCAGAGGGAATAGCATGAGCATAGCTCGACATCTTTTTGGGGTCCAGTGTAGGGCATGTCTGGGGCCTGTGGTCCACATGGCCCTGAGTGCTGTGACTCAGTGGATCTCTGGATACCTGTGGAAGCAGTATGGGGATGAGTGTGCGAGGTGGGGCCACAGGAAATACTGCAGGCCAGGGGCCTCACTTTGCAGACACAGCCAGGCTGTCTCTTTGTAGAGCAGGGACAAGACAGGGCTCAGGGCTTCTGTGGCCCTTGTGGTTGGAGCCATTGGCAGCTGGGTTGGGGAGTGGGAGGGCGGGGCCTGGGCAAGACAGGAAGCCTGATTGGCCAGTCTGCCTCCTGGTCTCGGCCCTCAGACACTTGCCACCTCTATCAAGGCTTGTCAGGCCTTTTCTGGAACAAAATTTAAAACAACAACAACACATGCCCCTCAGTCCGTCAGGAAGCAATACGAGAAACCTGAGCTGCCCCGCTCCCGGAGCCTATTTTGGGGGTTTTGTCTGTTCTATTTTTGAGGCTGGTGAACTGGTTTCCTGTTTGTTGCAAAATGGGTGGTTGTCACTGTCTGTGCCTGCCCTGGCTCTGGCCTGGCCTGAAGGGAGGTGGCCTCGCTAGTGAGTCCCATCGTTCCGCCTTGAGCCAGTTCTGATCTGGATGAGGGCCAAAGAGGAACCCAGGATTGCCAGGAGCAGGCCCCCTGCCAGCAGCCTCCCAGGATGCCCAAGTGTGTTTGAAGTCATGACACTCGTTTTGGCAGTGCTCTTCTCTGGAAAGACGAGCTCATGTCACAAAGAGGGGACATCTCATACTAAAGGGTCCAATTAGAGACTCAAGTAAGAGGATGAAGATGGGACTTGGAAGAAAATGCCATTGATCCCTGGAAGGCAGGAAGCAGACACTGATGTCGATTGCCACTTGCTGGGTGGCAGTCATTTTTGCCACTCACATCTCATTGAATTCTGTATCCTTCCCATCCTGTAGATAAGGAGCCCGAGACTCAGAAACACGGAGTCAATGAGAATCATTTGCTCAGGATGTTGGCCCCTGACGGGATGCCTTAGAGAAAGCTCACGTTCCTCCCCTCCTGCACCACCTGTTTACTGGCGCTGAGGGAGGCGGAAAAGTCTGCAAAAACTCACACAGTTAGTTAGTTAGTGGGACTGGAAAGTTGGTGAATTGGTAGTTCCTGGCCTACTGCTTTTCTGAGTGTGGCATGGACAGGGACTGACCCACAGCGAGGCAGCCCAGTCCAGCCAGGGCCTAGGTTGACGTTTGCACACATTTCCTCTCCTGGAGCAGCTGGGGGGCCAAGTCCCAGCAGGACCGCGGGGCCCTGGGGATCTGCCTCTCCCCTCCTCCTCCACATGCCGTTCCAGAGCCTGCCATGCCTCATCTTCTTTGGGGATTAAAACAGTGAAGACCCTTCTAGAAGTGTAGGTCTGTTTGATTGGCTGGGTATTCTCTTGCATCAGTAGATTTTGGTGGTCTTCATCTAGCTCCTGGGCCCCTGGACCTCACCGTATGGAAAAACTGAAGCCAGTTTTCACATGTGTATTCTTTCAATTAACCCCATGCTGAAAGTGTCACTGATTTATGACCACCGTCCTCCAACCCCAAGGCTAGACTCTCTACCTGGGGGCTCTCTCAGGTCTTAGTAGCTCTTCTCAAATCATTAGTTTTCCAGATTCCAACCCAGGACTGGGTACACTCAGGATGGGGTAGAGGGATAAAAGACAAGAACCCAAACCCCATGGGTGTCACCAGAGGGACCTTGGAAGTTGGGTGGAGGCTCAGAGAAGGGAAGGAGGCAGCTGGGCTTGACAGCATTGCCTGGGGGTTGTGGTCCCTGATCTCTTCCCTCCACTCCCTCAGGACTGCCCTCCCTGCACCCTCCTGCCAGCCCTAGGAATCTGCACTTCTTCTCTCCTGACCTGCCTCCTCCTACTGGCTTTTCTGTGGCTTTATTTAACTCCATGTAGTAACTGTAGCTCCCTGAGTGTGCAGAGAGCATTAATCATAGTCTGTTCTGCCCATGGTCATGGTTCAGGGCCAGATAATATAGATGAAAGGGAGGGTGGAGGGTGAGAAGGAGGTGGCTAACCCCTTCCTTTGTCTCAGGATGGGCCCTGCCCAGTATACCACGGGTGGGCAGAGCAGCTCAGCCCAGCCTGCCCTCTCACCTCCATGCCTGCCATCGCTGTATAGAAGGCATCTTGTCACCTGCCTTCCTGATACCCAGGGTCCTCTGCAGATTTAGTGAAAGGGGCACCTGTCTTGCTTTGGCACCTTCTCCCATAAGTCCCCTAGAGCTGGATCCATTTGAGCTTGGTGGGTTCTCACATCTTCCCTGTTTCATTGTCTGCATGCAGTACAGACTACCCGCCCTTAGTTGCTTCAGCGTTGGTTTCTCCCACTAGGGCTGGGTGGTCCTCAGCTGACCTTGACTGGGCTCACTCCCATAAGTGCATTCATCTGGGGGCTGGGCTGGGAGGCCCAAGTTAGCACACACACACACACACTCACACACTCTCTCACATACACCTGGGGCCTTGGTGTGGGTTCTTAGCTGGGACACCCTGGTTCTCCTCCACATGACCTCTCATCCTCCACCAGGCAAGACCTGGCTTCTCCACAGTGTGATGGATCACTATTCCAGGAGGGTGAGAGCGAAGCTGTTGGGCCTCCTAAACCAAGGTTAGCATAGCATTCCTTCCACCACATTCTTTGGGCTTAAAGCAAACCTCATGGCCAGCCAGATTCAAAAGAAGGGGAAATAGACCCCACCCCTCCAAAGATGTGGCAAAGTCACATTGCAAAATTATCTGAGTAGCAGTCATTTACTGTGTCCTACATTTGGAAACCTCTGGACAGTGGCTTCCAGGGAAGCCTTCTGAACTTGGAATGGTTGAGAAGCTCAGGAACAGATGTTTTGGTACCTGCCTGCCCGGAAACTCAGGCCGGGTCTGTTTGCAGAGTGGAACTGGTGCTGGCTGCTTCAAAGGAGTGTGCGCACCCACCTTCTGGATTAAGTCTTTTAACCCTGCCCTTTGCAAAGGGTTTTCTCAGGATCTGAGTCATGATCGGGTACACTTCTGCAGGCACCTCTCAGATCATGCCAACTTTATTTCCTTCAGCCTTCTGAGCACGGGTCCCCCTATGAAAATAGATCTGGATGGTTTTTATCCTTTTTAGCATGTGTTTCTTAGACTAACAATATTTTAAAATTCTTCTTCCTAGGTATAGAAGTTAGGATTTTTTTTTAATTGTAAGCATCAGAAACTAATTCTTACAAGCTCAAAGAAAAGGAAGAAGAAAGAGGAGGAGGAGGAAAAAAGGAGGAGGAGAAGGAGAAGGAAGGGGAGGAGGGAGAAACATTGAATAAAATTGGGGGTACCTCATGGAATTGGTGAGAGGCTGGAGAATTAGCCCGTGTGAGAGCAAGAACCAAAGTAAGGAGCTCAAGGCTAGCAACACACTTCTGTAGCCCAGGGATTCAAGTGCTAAGAAGAAATGAGACAAGAGCTGCAGGAACATGGAGGCTGTCATGTCAACCTGAAGGATCTGGCAATGTTGACCTCAGAGCACAACAGGAGAAACATTCCAGGTGGATAGAACAGCACGTGCAGAGGCATTGAAGCTTGGAATCAGACATGTTTAGGAACATGCGGATAGGTCAAGGTGAGTATCAGGAGAAAGTAGGAGAGAGGCAACACAGGACCCTGGAAAGGGAGGCAGATGGAAAGCCTTTCCTGCTGATTGAGGAGTTGGGATTGTATCCTGTAGGCCAGGGTTTAGCAAACTGGGTTCCTAGAACCCTAATGACCTGAGAGATGTTAATACAAGTCTCCTGAAAAAAGATCCCATGGCCAAATAAGTTTGGGAAATGTGCATATTCTTATGGTTTCCTTCTTGGAAGATCAATAAGATAGTGAAGGCTCTGAAAAGTCCTGAGGGAGGAGACCTGTGGAAGGCCAGAGCAGTTCTCCAGGTGAGAGAGGCTAAGTTCTCTCTGTCCACAGGGATGGAAAAGGAGGAGTTTCTCCATACTGACAACAGAAGAGATATAGCCCAGCCCTACAGGATGGCACAAGAGTAAGCACTTTCATTCTTTTGAAAAAGTGAGGGGAGCCTTGGTTGCTAATTCTATAGAAGGGAATGCAGCTCCTGTGGAAACTGAGTTCTGACCAAAATGCTATTTTTTTTTTTTCTAACCAAGTCAAGTCTTCCTAGATTTGTTTACATACCAACCCCTTGGTTCTCTTTGGCTTTTGCTTAAAATGCTAGATTTCCCCAGACTTGTGACGTTGGCCACCATGACTGAACGCTCTCTGCTTTTCTTAATTCTAGAAGTGGGAACATTTCCCCTCCTCCTATCGGGAGTTCTCTTTACATTTTTTTTAATTTAAAAAAAAGCATCTAATTTTAAAATCCTCTCTCCTCCTTTCTCTCAGAAGAAGGAAAAGGAAGAGTTTCCCAGGGGAATTTGTCTTGAACAGAAAAACAGAATTGAAGTGGGGCCTGCACCCTGAGGCTTTTCAGGAGGGTCACGAGGGCTGGGCCCTGGTTAGCAGTGGGAAGGAGTTGTCCTGAGCAGGGCTCCTGTTGGTCTGGGAGGTGTGTTCATCCACTGCGGGTCTTGATGTGGACATTCCAGGGACTTTGAGAATAGGCCCAAGGCCTTCACTAGGGGACACTAAGAATGGGGGGGATTTTGAGTGACAATGAAAGGAGCCAATTTGACAGTGACTTTAGTGCTGCTACTGTTTCTGGTCGCAGCAGGAAGAAAAGGAAGAAGAAGGCTTTTGTCATCAGTTTATAACAGAGTTCTAGAAGGATCGCCAGGAGAGAGCAAAAAGAGAATGCAAACTCATAGCTGTTGAGAACCTGCTTTACGTCCAAACAGGAAGCTTGTGTGTATGTGTGTTCCTGCACAGAAGCATGTGGTCCTCAGTGCCTGCCTGTGAGTACTTATTAATATTAAATCAATGTTTGGATTTCACAAGTTTTTCTAAAGGAGTATGGGAGATATTCTTTTTTCCTTTCTTCAAAAAAGAAATGAACTGTGGTATAGTCAGTGGTAGAGCGCTTGCCTAGCACGCACAAGGCCCCGGGTTCACTCCCCTGCATCACAAAGAAGGAAAAGAAGGAAAGAAAAACAGAGAGACTAAAGGGTTTTCTTTAATGAATTATAAATTAACACATGCGTTGTATCAAATTGAGAAAATATAGAAAAGTGCCAAGACAATAAAATAGTACCAAGGCCTGATGAGGATAATTCACCTGCCCGAGAGAGAGAGAGAGAGAGAGAGAGAGAGAGCGTGAATCTTATCTAGGGAGGGCCCCAGAGTGTGCAGGCTTCTCTATTTACCCGCCAACCGAGTGAGCCAACAATGAGTGAGGATTCTCTGTAATCATAAATACCAGGCCTATGCATTGTTCCATTTAGCCCCTGATTTTACAGAAAAAGAACCTGTTATTGGCAGCGCTGGGATTTGATCTCCAGGCTGGGCTACTTTGTCCTCAGACAGTTCTCTGCTCTCTACTACCTTTTCGAGGCCTCGGGAAACAGGGCTGCTGCTGTCCTGGGGCTGCTTGGTGGTCCCAGCAGAGGGCAGTGGGATCAAACCATTGGTTTGATTTTTGTTCATGGAGAACGAATGGGAAATAGAGATTCTAGACACGGGTCAGAGGTGGTTTAGGGAATTAATAGTGTTCCCCCTCAAGAAGTATTCATGAGCCCTGAGGTGCTAGATTATAGTTTTTTAAAAAAAAAAAAAATCGTGTATTTTTAATGAATTTGTCTAGGTAGATAGATACAGAAATAAACAGATGTGTGTTTATGCATGGGGTAACCTACATACACATTTCCTGGCACTGTTCTTTGAGAAGGCCCAGAACAACTAATGCTCCGATAGACATGAGCACACCCAATACCCAGCCCTTGGTTTCTAAATATCATCTTTTTAATCAAAAGAATCAAAGCTCTTTGGAGAAATGACTGATTTCAGACCTGGGCAGGGAAAATACAACATAAGCCTGAAACATCTTGTAATACCATAAAGTAAGGAAATATTTAAACATAAAAGCAACACATAGCAAGATAAAAAAGATGCTGGGATGTCTAAAAGACACAGAAGCCAACCAAGAAAGAGTTCCCAGTTGCCAAAGCTGGGACCTTTGAGCAGCAAATAAATAATGGTAAGATTGAATTATAACCCAAAGGATCCATGGTTTTTATTATTTATACCATCATTCTTATGAATGTATCATTATAAATAAGTAAAGAGGGAAGAAGAAATAAGTTTTTACAGAAGAATTTCAGATTTTATATATATAAATAAAACAATGAAATATATATTTGTTTCATTGCTTTATTCCTATATATATAATTCCCTTTCCAGTGGATGGAGTCTGATTCTTCTCCTCTCAAGTGTGGGCTATATGTAGTGGCTGACTTCCAAAGAAAAGAGTGTGGAAAGGGAAAAATAATAACTTTACAGCTGATAAAGCTGGCAGAACCACCTGCAAGGATCAAGATGGACACACCAATTCTAAGTCATGCCAATATCACGTGACCCTGGAAAAGGAAGTGAAGAGAAGGACTTTTCACCCTCAGGACATTTTTTCCTCTAAACCCCTAGCCCCAGTTTAATCTTAAGAAAACATCAGACAGACCCAATTGAGAGGTGTTCTACAAAATACTGAACTAGTACTGTTCAAAAATATCATGGTCATGCAGGGTGCAGTGGTCCATGCCTGTATTCCCAGTGGCTTGGGAGGCAGAGGCAGGAGGTTGGCAAGTTCAAAGCCAGCCTCAGCAATTTAGCAAGGCCCTAAACAACTTAGAGAGACCCTGTCTTGAAATTTTTAAAAATAAAATAAAAAGGACTGGGGATGGGGCTCAGTGGTTAAGCACCCCTGGGCTTAATCCCTAGTACCAAAAACAAACAAAATCATAGTCGTGAAAAACAAGCAAAGACTAAAAAACTCACCAATCAGAGGAGAGTAAAGAGACATGACAACAAAATGCAATGTAAGATCCTAGACTGGATATAGGGGTAGGAAAAAAATACACATTCATAGAAAAACTGATGAAATCCAAATAAAGCCTGGAGTCACATTAGAGAAAGCTGGGTGACAGGTCTCTGGGAGCTCTCTGTACTACCTTTGTAATCTTCCTGTAATTCTAAAATTATCCCCAAATAAAAAGTTTTTCGATATTCTTTATAAAAAAAGAACTAAATACAAAAACCTGATAATATATTTTAAAGATTATGATATGGGATATCATGTTTATCTGTCAAATTGGCAAACTTTTTTGAGATTAAAAACCTAATACTTATAGTGTTGTGGAGGATGGGAGGACTTGGGCTCTGTAAACAACCACTGATAAGATCACAAATTGCTTTAAACAGCAAGAGGGCAGTTTGGCATTATATATAAATTAGTGGTGCATTTTCACCCATGAATTCCCCTTTTAGGGATTTATACAGTAAGATAATCATCAGTGTGGATAAGGATCACCTAAAAGAATACTCTTTACCACATTGTTTACAATAGTAAAAGACTAGAAACAATGCAAGTATACAAGAATGCGGAAATCAGTTCTATTGTGGTCATTCTATACAGAGACATGTCATGTAGCAAGCAAAACTGACTCATAAACTATTGTTTAATAAATGAAAACATGTTAATAATATAAGGGAGAAGAGAAGGCGTGCACAGAATGATCTAAATGTAAGGGGAAAGTGTATATAGATATATAGTGTATACAGATGCCCCAGAAAACCCCAGAAGGTAGCAGACCCCAAGTTCCCAGAGGGTTCCTTGGTGGTATGTGATTCTGGGTATTTAGGCTACTTCATGGCTTATGGAAAAGCAGCCCAGTGGGCACTTATTGCTAGGATTGCACTGAAGTCCTCCTCCCTATAATCCACTAATTATTCTGCCATGTAGTAGCCATCCACATCTGAAAGAGCAGTGTCCCAGTTCCCCCAACTCTTCTCCTCTCTCTGCTCTCCATCCACCTTTCCTTCAAGGACAGCTTTCCTCACTGTAGGGCTCTGGGGAGGCAAGCCAGGGATTCAGATGCAGCTACTTTAAATTAGTCTGTATTTCCCACTGTGGTTCTGGTAGTTCCCCCACTTTATCTTCTGTACAGGTATCTTCAGTGGAGGCAATGAAACCCAGGGAGCTGCCACAGGTAGGTTTGAGCAGCCATGGAAGGTGTCCTTTCTCTAAGTCAAGGTCATTGCTGGAGGGAAGGGCCTGGTCAGGACTGTTTCGGCAAGGCTGCCATGTCTCCTGCTCACTGGTCTCCTCGCCAGTTGTTTCCTGTTCCTTGGTGGTTTGTGGCTACTGGAAGGTCAGGTGTCTTCTGGAGCCTCTTCCTCTGGCTATGAGCGCCTGCTCAGTAAATCAGGGGAAGGGGACTGAAGAAAGTCAGAGTCTTAGAGAGAGGAGCTGCAAGGGACAGTGAGTCACACATTCATCCTCTCAGACCTTTCCTGGGGCCTCCTCAGGCACAGTGTGCCTTAGAGCAAGTCCTTTTGCAATGTAGCCAGGTACCAGGCTGCATGCCAACACAGATGAATGACAAAGCTCCTGCCTCAAGCAACCCAGGACCAGGGAGGTGCAGACAGATGAATAAATGATGACACTTTAGAGGTGTCAGGATAGATATTTGTGGGCATACAACAGGACGAGTGGCTGCTTCTGCCTGGTAGAGGTGGGGAGGGTGTATTTGGAAAGACTTCAAGGAGGAGGTCTCCTTGGGTTACCTTGGGTACCCTTGGGTTGAGTCTGAAAAGATTATCAGGCATTTCCCTGGTCCATGGAGGGTCCTACATGAGACAGGATTAGATTTTCTACATATAGCAACAATAAGCTAAAATAAAAGTGTCTTAAACACATAAGGGCTTGTTTTCTATTCTCACAAAAGAACCAAAGGGAGCCAGCCCACGCTTGGTATGTGGTGGCTCCACAATATCATCAATAGCCAAGTTTCCTTTTTCTCTTTTGGCCCCCTCCATCTGGAGAGCATGGTTTTCATCTGGAAGATCACCACTTGTTCTCAGGTGGCTACTTGGGCACCAACCATCACATCTACTTTACAGAAAGGAACTGGAGAAATATGGAAGAGCCCTTGCAGCCATTCTTTTAAAGAACATTTTTGGTAGTTCCACCCAATGATTTGCATCTACACCTTATGGCCAGGACTTAGTCACCTAGCTGCAAGGAGTGGAGGGAGGGAGGATATTGCAAAACAGAATGCTCCATTTCAGCAAGGTGCTAAAGGGTCAGAGGAGTTTGCTCAGCACGGAACAGGATTAGGTTGTTCCAGGGAAGAAGAGCAGCAGGTGCACAGGTGCACGTGTGGAGAAGCACAGGCTATTGGAGGAACAGTGAGTGCACCTCATGATCTGGGTGTAGACTCTGTGTGGGGTGAGGAAGGGGCAGAGGATTCTGAGTCTGTGCTATGAGAGGAAGAACGGGGACTGTGCTGGCAGTGATTCAAGTCTGAACTTATTCTACGAGACAGAGTGACTCATGCTGAGGCTTCTGGGGCGGGGGGTGCTAATCAAATCTGGATTTTAGAAGATCAGTCTGAACATTGGTCTCAGAGACAGAATGTGGGTTGGGAGTCAGGATGGGTGCATCTTGTTCATGGGGCCAAGAGGGAGCATGAATTGTGTTTCTATGGCTGTTGGGGATCAGGAAATTAAAGCTGGTTAGGTAGGAAGGGGTCACATTGTTGCAGCCGGAAGACTTGCAGCAATAAGAAACAAAGATGTGCTGAAGACTTTGAGGTTGGGGTGTGGCATGAGTTTCCTACTTATGGATTCTCCCATCTCTTTCAAAGGGGTTGCTTTGCTCTTGCTTTTAGAGGAAGAAAAAGGGAATCTTACTTTTACCACTCTTTCTCTGTGCATCAACTTTACCACCTCTGATCTCATTTTGAAGATCTGAAACAGATTAAGCAATATGTCCAAGGCCACACGGTTAGGAGATGACAGCACCAGAGAAGCCAATTCTTCCAGCCATCTCTTACCCTCAGGCCAGAAAAGAGTACCTGACTGTCCCTAGACTTTGCTGCATGGGATTGTTTTGTTTGGCATGGCGTGGGATTTGATGTGGATGTCATGTATGATCCTATCTGGTGGCAAACTGTGTATATGTATTCATAAGTTACTTTTACATGCAGTTATTCAAAGGAGGCAGCATGTCCTTAGTTGGAAGGGCAGGGTGTGGGCCATTGTTTGGTTGCAGCTGAGATGGGGTCTGGGCACTGTTTCCTGTTTAGAGTTTCCTTCTTTAGTGAACCGAGGACCTTGCCTAGATCAACCTTTCTCAACACTAGCCCATCACCTACACTATTATTTATTTACATTTTCTTTAAATATGTTTTCATTGAGCTAATTATTTTTACTTATATTTGACCTGAATAATAAGTTCTGCGAAACCATAGGTTTGATTTGATTTGATCTTTCTCTAAATCTCATTAACACACACTCAATACTGTAAATAAAACGTCTTCCTAACAATGGTTTGTCTTATGCATTGCCCTCATGAACCTATTTCATCTTCCCAATAACTTTATGAGGCAAGCATTTTATTATCCCCATTTTACAGACAAGGAAACTGCAGCACAGGGTACTTAGGTAACCTGCCTAAGATCACTCAGCTAGACCAAGGCTGAGGTCCCAAGGTGCACCTTTCAGTGGCCATGGGGGGAAGATGAGGAGAGCTTCAGCACCGCCCAGAGGTTACCTGGCAGGGCAGGAAGCAGGGAGGACAGCGGCTGCAAGGTTTTACTGCTGGTGTTCCCTGGAGTGAAGGAATCAGGAGGAGACCTAGGGATGGTGGGGAAGTAGGGTTCTGCTCCATGGGAAGGTGGCTGGGCTCAGCTGCCCAGCAAGCTGAGGAGGAGGAGGAAGGAGCTACAGGCTGGGTTAGGCTTCAGTACTTATTTGGAGTTTTCCTTATTCCGTCAGGCATTCATTCATTTCTAGCAGAATGATTTACACCATTCCCAACTTTCTTTGAATTTTGCTCTCCTAGATGAGATGCAACATGGAGAAAACCGTGTGCCCAGGGCACTAATTATCTGGACCACATCCCAGGATGCTCTTGCTAGCAGGACACCTTGACTGCCATGACTAACTTGGGCTTCCCTTAACAAATGGCCTTGGCTGGGCCCCAGGAGGACTCAGCACATGAACTCTGGTGCTTTGCTCCTACCTAAGAAGGAGAGCAGCCTAGGCTCACCCTCCTGCTCAGCCCCCCTCTCTCTGCCCAGGGGGCTCCGGGCTCCTGACCTTCTGCTGGGGTTCCTGGCTGGATGGGCTTAGATGGCCACTTTGTGTCTCTGGGTCTGTGCCCATCTGGATGCAACCCAAACTGCCTAGAGGATTTGGGAGAGTCTTCAAGTGTCCACAAACTTGTCCATCAGCTGTGGTCACCAGAGGCCTCACTGGCTCTCTCCCTTCCTGATCTGGCTTCCACATATGCACATCTGCTTGGAGAAGTTTCACCTTTGCCCCCACCTTTCAGGTTCTGTCTGGAGGAATGAGGGCAATCATGACAGGGTGGAAGGATGGTTAGGGACAGGACTGGTACCTGTCACTTGAGCCTCAGAGGATAGGAAGTTTTGAGCCCAGAGCCACAGGAAGTCCTTTTGAGACTTCCCTCCACTTCTATCTCTGGTTTCTCCAGAGGGGCTCAGAATCTGGCATGAATAGAAAAATATCCTTTCCCTCCTGGCTGCTCATTACCTCTACCCTCATTCCTCCCCCTGAAACTCTGAAGATCACCTTGCACAGGAAGGAAACAACTTCAGATTTGGTGAGCTAAGTGAGGGAAGGCCTGAGCATACCACAGGAAAAGGGTGATAAGCCCAGGCTGTCCAATGTGGAAGTCACTTGACATGTGACCAAGTACAATTGAGAAAGTGGATTTTTAATTTTCACTTAAATTTAAGTTTAAAAACTAAGGCATTAGCTGGGCATGGTGGTGCCTGGCTGTAATCACAGTAGCTCAGTAGGCTGAGGCGGGAGGATCTCAAATTCAAAGCCAGCCTCAGCAACTTAGTGAGGCCCTAAGCAACTTAGGGAGACCCTGTCTCAAAATAAAAAGGAATGGGGATATGGCTTAGTGGTTAAGCATCCTTGGGTTCAATCCCTGGTGCCAAAAACAAAACCAAAACAAAACAAAACAAAATCAAATCCCAAAAACTAAGACATTGTGTAATCTCTCCACCAAACACTAGAGTTTGCTTTAGCCTTTGCATCCTGTAAGATGTTGCTGTGTTGGAAAGAATGTATCAGATGCAGGCCTCAGTAATATTTTAATATTTATGGAGTATTAGATTTTGAATATTTTGTGTTATGTAGAATATATTATTAAAATTAATTTCACCTGTCACTTCTTTTTCTTTTTTAAGATAGCTATTAGAAAATTACATACATAGTGTATACTATATTTTTATTAGAAAATGTTGGTTTAGAACAGAGATCAGCAAGCATTTCCTATGACAGGTAGTAAATATTTTAGGACTTGTGGGTCATAGAGTCTTGGAGGTCGCAACTACTCGACTCTGCCTTTGAAAAGAAGCCTGAGACAGTATCTATGTGAATGAATGCAACCATGTCCCAATAAAACTTTATTTTCAAAGTTTTGGGCTAAGGGGGCCGGGGCTGATGCAGGACAGGGTAAGAAAGGCCCTCCAGAAGGAGAACGGATGAGAGGACACTCACCTGTGTGGAGTGCTGAGACTGTACCAGGCACCTGTCACCTGTTTTCCTGGTAATGAGTCTTTTCATCCTCCCCACAAACCTGTGGGGTGCATATGACTAGCATCTCTGTCCCATTTTCTTAAGGCCAGGCTCCTGCCCAAGTGCACTGGGTAAGAATTTGTGCTAGGCACCCCAGCCCAGGGCCTGCATGCTGTGTCCCTGTCACATGCCATCTCTTTTCCTCACTACATCTCCCAACACTCTCATGAGGTATCAGTAACCTAATTGTGCAGATGAATACCTAGGACTCAATGGGGACAAGAACTTGCCTGAGTCCCACATCTGCTACCTGGGCTTGTGCTTGACCCTAGGTCACCTGCCTTCAAAGCAAGTTCTCCTTCCCCAGTGTGACTCTTTCTAAGAACTGTCTTGTCCACTGTGCTGGGCCTTGTTGCCTGCTCTGTTTGAACCCTGGTACCTGTGATCAGGGTAATGTCATTCGTCATGGGGCCAGATGTCCCTGCTCTTCCTAGATGCCTGGAAGCCCCTGGGGAGTTAGGGGCAGGGATGGGCTCCTGGACTCAACATCACCTCTTCTCCTCAACCCAGGTCAGAAAAGGGGCTGCAGCACTCAGAGGCACACCTGGAAGAGCATTTGACTTTGTGCCTTTCAGTTACCTCCTGCTCTTACTTATCCAGAGAGCTACAAAAAGCTGGGAGAAGCACCCAAGAAGCACTTTCCTTGAATATATATATAAATTGAAAGAAAATCAGTGTCATAGATTATATACAGCTTTATATTCTGCTCTCTGTCTCATTTGATATCATTATGGACAATTTCCCAAACCAATATTTTCAAAACCAGAAGTTTCAGAGTCTTCTCATTACATTTATAGAGCTTCAGAATTTGTTTAACCACCATTTCTTATTGAACATCTAGGTTGTTTACAAGGTTTTGCTGTTATAAATAATGCTATCATAAATATCTTCCCATGTAAATTTTGTATCTATTGCTCTATTGATCTGTCTCCAAGTGTGTAAAATTCTGAATCACACTCTCTCTCTCTCTCTCTCTCTCTCTCTCTCTCTCTCTCTCTCTCTCTCACACACACACACACACACACACACACACACACACACACA
>NW_026000082.1:22922785-22986957 GCF_001458135.2 Marmota marmota marmota
CTAAGTCTTCCTAAGGTATTGACTCGAATTCAATGTCATCATCATCTCATCTCTCTCTCTCTCTCTCTCTCTCTCTCTCTCTCTCTCTCTCTCTCTCTCACACACACACACACACACACACAGCTTCCCTGCCTAATCAGTGGGCTTTAGGCCCTCTTGGAGATAATCTGTTGATGGGCAGAGAGAAGAATGAAAGCAGGGAACAGATCCCTGGGAAGAGGGGCTCAGGAGAGCAGGGCCAGAGTTGGGAGGGCCTGACGGAGCAAGGAGGGCAGGTTTGAGGAGGGGTGAGATGGTGGCTGGGGCAGCTGTCCTATGGAGTGATGCTTATGAAAGAAGAAATGATGGCCCGCAGATCTGCCAGGATGCTCTGCGGGGACCTAAGAATGGGATTGGTGGCGAGAAGTCAACACCAGACGCATGGCTTGACTCTAGGCCACGCTCTTGTGACGAGTGTGTTTCAGCAAGTCATAGAAACTCACAGACCTCTGCTGGTTGCTTGTGTAACCAGCCTGCCTGTCCCAGACCCTCACACTTTGGGGTGTTGCTGCTGTACCCCAGAACATCCTCAGAGTGCACATGTGAGCTTCCCACCACCTGGACACAGCTGTGGGGCAGGAGCCGTTGGCCTCCCTGGGCTGGTCCCACGACTCCTCCTCCAGGATCACTTGGCCCTATAGAAATACAATGCAGGTCACAAATGTGAATGGTGTTAAATTTTCTGGTAGCCACATGAGAAAAAGTAAAGAAGAAACAGTTGAAAACAGTTTTGACACTACATTTTCTTTAACATGACACATCTAAATGTCATCATTTCAACATGTAACAAATATAAAATATTAACAGATTTTATAATATTTTTCTATACTTCATCTTTGAAAATCAGTGTGTCCTTTATATTTACAGCAGGTCCCAATTTGGGCTATCCTCATTTTAATAGCCGTAGGTGGGAGTGGCTTCCTCATCAGATGCACTACCCTGCGGCTGAGGAGGCAGGTGCCTGGCTTCCCCAGGGATCAGGGAACACTGCTCTCCTGGAGGCACAGCTACCTCCACAGATTGCCGTTACTCAGAGCAACCAGGCCTGAGTGGGTCATGTGCTGTCTGCCCCTTGCAGACCCAGAATCCGCATCCTTCCTCCTTCACCTGCTCCCTGTAGAACCCCACAGCCTTTTACTCCTAAGTCCTGGAAATCCAAGAAGCCTGATTCTAAATCCCTCCCCAGACAATGGATAATGGATGGTACCCGACTCTGCACTCCTTTTGCAGGTCATGGCCACTTGCCCTGACTGACCACTGGCCAAGACAGGAACCATCACCAATTTGGGAGGCTCCTCTTTCCCCCTTTCTAAGGGTAGCTCTGACCTCAGTGGGCTCTGGGTGATTTTCTGGCTCCTTTATTCTGAAGAGGAAACCCCCATAAATATTATCTCCAGCAAGACACCTACTGTGCTCATAAAGCAGGGGTGACGTAATGACCTTGAAGTTCCCTTCCTGCCCCAGCTGCCTGGTGATATGTTTTCATGTTCCAGTGCTCGTGTGTGTGTGTGTGTGTGTGTGTGTGTGTGTGTGTGTGTGTGAGAGAGAGAGAGAGAGAGAGAGAGAGACAGACAGACAGACAGAACATGGAGTATGTATGACAGTGACTGGGAAAGTGTCCTGAAAGGGCCTGTAGCTGTTAGATTGCCCGCCACCCCCTCATATCGCTCTGCGGGCTCTCAGGCCTGCATGGCCCCACTTTCCTCCTCCCCCCTCTGTTTTTGTGAAGTGGCACACGGAGATGTTATTTATTGTAGCATTCTGACAAATAAAAGCCATTCCTCTGATTTACAACCCCGCCACCTCCTCTCTTTGAGTCAGTGTGTGATTCATCTCTCTAATGTGATACTTCCGAAGCGTGTGGCTCACTCGGGGAACAAGTGTGGCAGGAGCCTTCTTCTTCTGGTCTCTCACTGTTCTTCCTGATCCCAATGCCCATCCCAGCCGAGACCCAGCCATGGGGGACCTCTGCCAAAGGGCGTCCTGTTCTCCTCTGGGAGTGATCCTGTCCCATTGGTTACTCTGTTCCAGGTTCCCAGGAGAATGTGGCAGGGACCCTGAGGACAAACCCTGATTCCCAGGCAGCTGCAAACCCAAGACGCAGTCTGGTTTGGAAGGGCCTGACCTGGAAACCCTGGTGTGCATGGTCTAAAGAGGAGTGGCAGGGAGCCAACAGCGGCTGCCAGGGCCCACCCTGGTCCCCAGGCTTGTTGGTTCTCACCAGTTGCACAATCTCCTGAGTCCTTCTAGTGACTTCCAAGATGTGCCCTGCTTTACTCCTCATTCATTCATTTTCAGAGATGGTCTTAAACTCCTTGCTGACCTCACACTGCTCTTTTATTATTTTTTTTAAATTGTGTCGAAACATACATAAAAATTTGTCATTGAACCATTTTAAGTCTATAAATCAGTGACATTAAGAACATTCCTTTTGTGCAACCATGACCACCATTTCTCTTCAGGACTTTTTTCATCTTTTCGTGTGCCCTGGTATCCCAGCTCCCCCCCACTCCTCCCCTCAGTCCTGGCAGCCATTATTGTTTCTGTCTGTGGGTTTCTCCTCCCTAGGGACTTCCTGGGAGGAAAATTACTCAGGATGATAGGGGTTCTGCCTGGTTGTGTAGACTGACAGGGTAGCAGGGCCCCACTTAGGCATGGACCGCTCCAAGCTCTGATTTTACAAGAAGACAAGTTCAGAGAAGCACCTGCCCCGCCCCAATGCCCACAGCCAGTCCCTCTCCTTCCTTAGCTCAGCTAGCAGCAGAATGGAACATGGGCACCCCCTACATAACTCTTTTTGTTTTAAGAGATTTTTATGGCCTGTCACCACTGGGAGATCCAGGGACGTTAACAAGATCACGAACAATAGGGAAGCAGGAACTTGTAATTAAAATTCTCCATTTTTTGAATTCCCATTCTTCATTCAAATGTCAGCCAACATTCTTTTCTTTCTTGGGTTCTTGTCTTGGTGGCCTCTGGGGAGAGCATCCCTGTTCTTGTCTCAGCAATCAGTCGCTTTGCTACCTTCCTTGCATGGCCTTGCTCACAAGAGGCCCTTAGCTGGACACTTGGGGGATGGACCTGATGGCTGGTCTGGGCTGCTCAGAATCATGATCCCCAGATGGAATCAGGCCGACCTCCCAGGGGCAGGCAATGCCTGCCATTCTTCCTCATCTGCTTCTCTTCCCTGCTCTGGTTTACACACCATGCAGGACAACAGTCCTCCTGGCCTCCTCAGTCTGCATCCTTTTCACTTTCTCCCCAGGCAGCAAGTGTCCACCTCTGAAGATCTTTGCCTGGTGGAAAGGATAGAAGGGCCTGCTGCTGTGGTGTCAAGGGGCCTAGAGAGTTGAGATGGTCCCTGACCATGCCACTTTGAGACAGGCAGAAATATTCTGAGAATAAGCCTGCTTGCACACTGGACCTGGCCTTGGAGCTGCCCCTCCAGCTCCTGGCTCAGCTCTGATTTGTCCAGGTTCCTCTGTGGGTGCCCTGACTCTTCTTCCTGGCATTTCCAGTGATCGCCGCTGCCCCTGGCACTGGCTCTTAGCACCTGGTCCTCCCTTTGGCACATGCCCCCTTGGCAGACTGATCTGGCCCAGGCCCCGCCACCAGCCATGCCAAGTCCTGGGGCTGCCCGCCTCTCCCCAACACAGTGGACCTGGGCAGTTTGAGCTGGTTGTCCCCTCCCATGGCCCCTCCTTCACCAGCTCTAGGCTTTTTGCTTTTCTCTCTGGTTTTCTTGGTCCTGACCATGGATCCAAAATCTTGTCCATAGTGAGGCTGCTTCTACCTGACCATGAAAGTGCTGCTGGGCATCTGATGTTATTTCCTTTAGTCTTTCCCAAGCACTATGAAGGACAGATGAGCACCTCCATGTTAAAATAAGGAAAATGAGTCTCAGTCTCATCCGACTGAGACCCAAATCTGCATCTGTCTGCCCCAGAGTCTGCATCCTTTTCACTTTCTGCCCAGGCAGCAAGCACCCACCTCTGGAGATCTTTGCCTGGTGGAAAGGATAGAAGGGTTTCTGTCATCTTCATATTTTTCCCTATTAAATGCTGTATATGACTCAACATGCACTTTGCACATGATCTCACATCAGCCCCTGAGAAGGGCTGTTTTGTCTTCATTTCCTGTTGAAGAAATTGAGTCACAAAGAGCAGCTTGCCCAGCTCTCTCCCGAGCATGGAAGAACAGAGGGTGTTGGGGTCTCTGTCTGACTCCCAGGCATAGGGACTGACTCCAAAGCCAGCAATGCATCCACTGAGTTGCAGCCACCCCTCATTGGCATCGGAAAGTAAGGGGACATGGAGAACAGATGTACCTGGGTTGCCAGCAGGTGGGGTTGGGAGAAAGGCAAGGCAGGCAGCACGGTCTGTGCTCAGATTAAAGTGATCCTAGCAAGTGGGCACCATCTGGGGTTGCACAGTCTGACATAGGGGCCAGAGACCCAGGGACAGTGATGCAGGAGGGCGCTGATGGGCTCAATGGCTACTATGGAGGCACAAGGATCGGGCATGCCTCTCCAGCCACATAGGCCTCCTACTGTTCTTTGAACTTGCCAAGCATACGCCTGCCTCAGGGCCTTATGACGTGCTGTTCTGCTGCCCGTGATACTCTGCCCTCAGATGCACACATGACTTTTTCCCTCTCCCCCTTCCTGCCTCTGCTCAGGTGCTTCCCTCTCCCAGAGGTTTTCTGACCCTATGCAACACAGTACCCCAGCATGTTCCTTCTCCTTGCCCAGAGTGTTTTCTTCTTACCACCTCTGCCAGTGGCTCTATAATGGACTAATTTGTCTCTCCCCCTAGAACATAAGCTCTGCAAGAGCAGGGCTTTGTCCTGTTTTGTTCCCTGGGATATTTCCAGCTGCTAGAACAGTGCCTAGCTCCTAGTCCTGCTCTAGAAACATTTCTTGTATAAGTATAATGAATGAGGGGAGAAACCGGTTCCTATAACTGAAATACGGTATCAGAGCAGGACAGCTGATGGCTGGCTTACCCAGCTCCCAGCAATGTGATTAGTTTGGGGCAAGGCTGAGCCTGTGCCTGGAAATCACAGGTCCCAGCTGCACTTCCAGGGACTCACTGTCATTCCAAGTGCCCTTATCAAGGACTCTCAGCAGCCAGGGGACTGTAGTATGCCAGGCCTCGTGTCAGGGACCCTGCCTGATAAGATGTGCCACTGAGAGAGAAAAGCAGGTCCCCCTCTCTTGCCGAGAGCTGAGTGGGGCCACACTGAAGAGGTGCCTTGTCCCTGAGGGGTGGAATGCATCTCATCTACTTAAACTCTAGGGAATGGCAACCACCCCCTTGCCTTGTCCCTTTTTTCCTGTGCTCATTACTGAAGATAAGGGAAAAATCCAACTTTCCCATCAGTGACGTGAATGCTACTAAGACATCATTTGCCGTCTTTGAGCCTTTGCTGAATGTTAGCCCCAGAGGACAGGGATTGGGTTGTGTGTGCACATTGACTGGCCCATGGGAGCTGCCGTGTCTCTGATGGAGTGAATGGGCTCATTGAACACGTGACATAGCAGGCTCCCCACATCCTGCATGAAAGCCTGGGTGCTCATGGCAGGTAGTTCAGGTCCACATTAACCCCTTTACTGGGTATCATCTCTGTATCTTCATTGAGCACCAGAAGCTGTGGTGAGGATTTAACAAGTGGGGCACGTGGGGTGTAGGGTGTGCCTGGCACAGAGGCCTCTGCAGACGTTAACTCTTAGAATTAGCTACTCCTGTTCCTGTTTAGCTGACAATGACACTGAGGCTTTCGGGTCTGGGAAGTGAACTGCTTTGGCCTTTAGCCCAAAGCTCTTTCCTCTGCAGCGCAGAGAGTGAGCCCTTGTAAACTGTTATCTGTTGTTTTAACTCACTTGAGCAGACCAGGGCAGGGTGTAAACCCTCCTCCCCAGCGTGTTATTCTGAACCATAGTTAAATATCAGGGACCAGAATTTTGCTTCACTGGGTGATAGGTTTAGGGATTGAAAGAGGACTTGTGGCTCTGTTGACCCGCCCTAGGGCTGAGAAAGCCCTGGACATACAGCGTGACTCTGGAAGCTGACAAACGCCCAGTGTTCCTGCAGACAGGCCGAGGAGATGGGGCTGCGTGGCCAGAACAGCTGGGTGGAGGCTGGTGGCAGGAGGCAGCGAGAGTCCCTGCTTTGTTCCTGGGCAGTCACAAGGACAATCAGAGGCATAGAGAAGCCCCTTTCCTCTCCCTCTGGGCCTCAGCCCAAGATTTGGAGCTTCCTGCTTGCTGGCCAAGGAGCACCGCCGGGAGAGCCCCAGATCGGCCTCTGCGTGGAGGCTGGCAGGCGGCCAGTGCCCAGGGCTGCCCAGCTGGAGCCAGGGCCTCTTTGCTCCCACAGCCCTCCTGCCCACTTGGCGAGTGACACGGGGAGAGAAAACCTGAACCAAGGGTCTGAATCCTAGGCTGGGGTTTATTGGTTCTGCTCAGGATCTTGGTGCTGAGGCAGGTCACTACCCTCCACCTCCTCCCTCTCTCCTATAGAGAGACAGTGGAGCTCTGAGAAGGAGCTTAATACCTGTCCACCCCCCGGCATGCACACGGTAGAGATCTGCTGTAAGAGAAAAAGAGAGCAAGGGATAGCAGGTTTCCCCTGGATATTTTGAAGCAGCTAAAGATGTTTCCAGAAAGAGGTCAGAGTGAGGCCTGTTGTCACAACTCCCTTCTGAAGATCTCTAACACAAATAAGTCAGTCAGAAATGGAAAGGAAAACCCCTCTTTCTGGAAAGCAGGCAACAGCTCCACATCATCCTCTCTACCCTGAAGGCTGTCGTGAATCTCTGGAATCTGGTTGAAGTGAAGAGGTGGGGCAGAAGCTGGCACCCACCTGAGTGGATGCGGCAGACTCACCTGAGGCCTCCTCTCCAGCTGCTCCAAGACAGGGCTTCCTTTCACAAACAGACAGGCAGAGCCACAGACAGACGCAGGTCCTCCCAGGCAGCAACAGAAGAGGCTCTTGGAGGCCCAGCCAGCCTGGCTCTGTCCCCCAGAGTCATGGACCCATGCACACACCCCACTGCCTGGACACTGGCTCAGTGTGGACAGTACACCGCCGTGCCCAGCACAGAGTTCCTGAGGAAGAGTTCATGCAGCTGAACTCACAGCCTGACTCAAGAGAGGGCTGTTGTTTTTCTTCCTGGACATGTGATAAGTGTTTATATTCTGGGCCCAAATCATCAATGTCCAGAACAGGTTTCTGGCCTTTGTAAAAGTCTGGGGTCTATTAGATTTTATTTTGTGGACCACACAGGCCTGATTGGTGGTTTCTTTGCTTAGGTCCACAATCTGACTGAGGGCTTTGTTTAAACACCAAGGGGCTCTTTATTATTACTTTTATTTCAACCACAGTAACCCCAAACCTTTGTAGATTTCTCCCTTGCACTGGGTCTTCTCTGATCTGTTCATCGCTGACCATGAACACATAAAAATGGTGTGTGTTGGGGGAGCATATATAACTATGTCCACATGAACACTGGGTGGTGCAGCTTGCTCCCTACAACAGGGCCTGAGATGTCAGGCTGTCTGAAGTGTAAGATGCGACCCTTTCTGGTCGTTTGCTACCAGCAGCAATATGGCTCATTTTGCTGTATAGCGTATCCATAAATTCATGGAATCTCAAAACCTCTTTTCTATCCTCTTAGAGTCTTAAGAAGATCTGAAAGAGTGCAAGGTTGTTTCTGATAAGTGGAGAGTTTGATTTAGATTCTGTTTGTTTCTTTTTCTGTTGTTTTGTTTTTATAATACTAGGGATTGAACCCAGGGGCACACTACTACTGAGCTACATCTCTAGCCCTCTTTTAAAATTTTATTTTTGAGACAGGGACTTGTTAGGTTGCTGAGGCTGGCCTTGAACTTGAGGTCCTCCTGCCTCAGCATCCGGAGTTGCTGGGACTTCAAGGGTGTACCCTCGCCTCTGGCTACATTTAGATTCGGAAGCCAACAACTCTGCTGGAAAGAAAAATGTCATGTCCAAAGCCCCTCTTAAGGGAATCTGTTTTGATTCAGGTTTATATGCTCTGCAGTATGACTACTAAGAGGAGAGACTTCCAATCTTTGATTTATATCAAGAACATATGGATGGAGGGAGGGAGAAAGGAAGGGAATAACAGAGAAGGAACTTGTTTCAAAGTGTTCACCAGAAAACAGAAGGCTGTAGGGTTATTCTGTTTACCAAAAATAGTACATAAAGATATTTGTTTGAACTTAAGCAAAAATTCACATATGACTTAGATGCAGTGATCCTAAATGTATTATTAATCATCCACTGAACTGAGAAATTCCTTTTATTGGTCAAGAAGTGATTTACTGTCCATTTCTAAATAATCTATCCAAAACCCCTTGAGAGTTCCATAGTATATATGCTTCATGGCTTATTGATTATAAGTCTTGTTGAACAATTAATATAAAGGTGTTTCTGAAAAATCAAAATATCTACTAAGTACTGGCCCACCAGGTACCTGAGTTGTCTCTCACAAAATTGTGTTTAATTAGTAGTTAGAACTTTAAAAGTTAGAACTCAGTTCATTTCTGTTCTTCAAATGCTTAAAGCATTGTTTTCTCACCGTGTCTCATCAGCTTGTGCTATACAGTGGTGAACAACTCAATACATTGATAACTTAAGAAAACATGTTTATTTCACATTCCGTTTTCATGATGACTATAGCATCCCTGGGCTATAGAGGTGCCATCTGCCTTCCTCTTCTGGCACCTAAGTGGAAGGAGTGGCTGCACCTGAGATACATTGTTCTCTTTTTGCAAAGGGTAGGTACAAGAGTGGCCAGGACCTCACAGCCATTCAGAAAGCTGCATCTCCAACCTGGCAAACATCATAGGCCCCCTCGTCTTGTTGGGCGGTGTTGTACGGCTAAGCCAAAGACAAAAGACAAAAACATATGACCCCAGGATGCTCAGGCAGTTCACATGAAAATGGACAGGATTATAGAGTCCATTTGCAAGAAGAGAACAAATAGTTGGGAGTATTGATCAATCACAACATCCACCTTTTTCTGTAATGAGCTCTTGGTCTTTTGCTTAAATCCCAAGCCTTCTCAATCTTTGCTGATAGTATTGATTTTGTATTTAACTAGCAAATCTCTTCTACGAAGACTTGTCTCTAATCTGTGACATTTTCTAATATAATCTATTTTAAAGTCCTTAACTCTACCTCATATACATTTTCTACTTAGGCAACGAAAGGCCCAATCAGGGAGAAAGCACTTGCCTGAGTCACAGGCTCAGGCCACAGTCTGGCTTGACTCTGAATGAGCCATGCTGCCCTGGGCAGCCTTTTCCTTCTCTGGTCTCAGTAGTCACGTCTGTTCTCATGGGAGGAGGCAATGACCATGGGAACATTTAGGAAGGAAGGATGCACAAAAAGACATATTTGGCGGTTTGAGACTGCTTTCAAAGTATTTGGCAATGGGGTGGGGGCAAAGCTCAGCTGTAGAGCATGCACAAGGCTCTGGTTCAACATCCAGCACTCCACAAAGTGCTTAACAATGAACTAAGGCTGACACAGGCCTCAGCCCTCCGGAAGCCCTAGTTAACTCTCAGTGCTGGATTTCAGGAGGTGTCAGGGCAGCATTTGAGGATGCCCAGAGCAGTGACCGGTAACCAACTGATACAGAGAGATCTCAGCTCTTCAACAACCAGTGCAGTCACTTTAGCTCCTCCCAGATGAGTGACAGGCCCATGTGATGTTTTTACACACATTCTTACAAATGAGAAAATCCAGGCCTGCCAAGCAGAAAGAGTATTAAACTGGAAATTATAAGACACAAGCTTTAGGCTTAAATCTACTGGTCACTTGGCAGGTTACTTCACCCTTATATGCCCGGATTTCTCTGCTAGTGGAATGCAGGAGACAGTCCCTACCTTATAAATAGATTCTGGGAATAAAGCAGCCAGCACAGCACCAAGAGGTGTTTATTGAATTTGCATCTGAACCCACGATAATGTGGCCTGAGTTTGGGACCCAGCTCTACCACTAATTTGGTGAACCTCTGTTTCCTATAAGCCCCATAGACTGGGTTGATCTGTGGGGCCTGTAAGTGATGCATACCACGTGTTCCCACAGCGCCTGTACACAGTAGATAGACAGATGCTGTTTTCCTTCCGTCACCCCTGATCTCTGTATTGGTGTGCTGAAACATCCTCATTGCTGCCTCTACCCGGCCTTCCCTGTCATTTCTGATATATTTTGCTTCGATGACTACCACCTTTTTCTCTTTTTTAAAAATTATTTTATTTTCTGTTCTCCATTAGTTCATTTCCCTTTCACCTTCACCGTATATATTGTGAGCTTGGCTTTGAGAGCGGTGATAACATTTGGCTACAAGTAACAGCAGACCCACCTGGAGCCGGCTAAGCCAGTGTGGAAGTGTACACCATCCCACCCCGGGGAGTAGGGCAAGCATCCAGGGCCAGCAAGCTGCAGAGACCCGAGTTCATCCCTTTGCTCACCCTCCCCTCAGCAGGATTCCCCTTGTAATCAGAAGATGAAAGATCCCAGTGGCAACTGGGGTAGATGCTTCCTTGTTCATGCCCAATCTTGGATTTCTTCTTTGTTAGAGAGATTGCATAGTCCTGAGTCCTTTGGGGTGGTTCCCCCCAAGAGTGCTGCTCCACGGAATGGCCACTGAGAACCAGAGGACCTACGTGGCCTGCTTGAGATGGCATCATATATGTCAAATACAACTTTTCCCACCTCCTTACCTCCCACCCTTGCCCCTGCCTGCCTGCAAACCTTCAAGAAGCCAGAGGCAGCCTGGAAGGGACTGTGGACGCACTGGGCAAGAGGAAGAGGGAGATAGCTAAGCTGCTTTCCCACTGCCTGGCCCAGCTAGCAGCAGGCCTGAGCTGGGGAGGAGAGAAGCACCAGCTGGGTGAAAGGTCAACTTTTTCCTTCCCTTAGTAGTACTCCAGGTCAGCCTGATTCATTACTTAATTAAAACTATTTTATGGGTACAATTACCAGAGGATTTTTGAATTAATTTTATTATTATTATTATTATTATCATTCAGTAAAGCTTTTAGAACTCAAAATTTTAGGAACATTATTTTAAATTGTTATTGAAATAACCCTGTATTTACAGAAGAGTCGCCATGATAGAACTTCCAATGTAGAATTTCTCAACCTTCCATTTTCATTATCAATCCATCTCCACCCCAGGAGTCTGTTCACATCTTTATTTCTGTAATGATTCCCCTTGAAAGTTTAACCTGTGAATATACAGTTTACCTGATTATTTGCTGTGGTCCCTTTGAAGACCACAGACCACCATAATATCTAAGTATTTTCCTCTGCCAACAATCAATTTTTTGCCCCTTGGAGACCATCTCACCTTTATTGAGAATCTACACTCTAGAGAGTTCCATATGCCCTGGCTCAGCCTCCCCCAGTGTTAACATCTTATGTAACTACTGTGATTTATTTGTCAAAACTTAGAAATAACCCTGGCACAACAGCAGGAACGAAAACTATGGACCTTGTCTTGGATTTCTCCAGTGTTGTCCTCTTTCTGTTCCAGGACCCCACACTGCATTTAGTTGTCACATTTCCTTTGTCTCCTGCATTCTGTGGCAGTGTCTTGCGTGACCTTGGCTCTTTGGAGCATCCTGATGTGGCGTGCTCTAGGGCGTTCCTCAACCTGGGCTTGCCCGTGTTTCTCATGGTTGACTGAGGCTATGGCCTCTGGGGGAAATGCCACGGAAGGGACATTCCCTGCTTATTGTACCCAGTAGGGCACATGACATCACCATGACCGATGGCTTGTTATGTTCATCTTAATTGCAAAGTGGTGTCCACCAGGTTCACTGTGAAGTTACTATTTTCCCCTCTCTACATCCTATTAATTAGAAGCTGGTCACTACACCTAGCCCACACTCAAGGGGAGGAGGACAAAGCTCAACTTTCTGGAGGCAGGAATATCAAATAATTTTTAGACACATGTTAAAAACCACCATTGTGATGACAAAAAAAAAATCCCCTTTCCCCTTTTGCCTATTTATTTGTTTATTCAATAAGGTAATATTATCGTGCACTTATTTTTTTAATTTATCAAGTTATAATGCAATACTTCTGTTGTTTCTTTTGTTTACTCAAATTATTCCACCTTTGGTCATTGGAAGCTTTTTCGGGTTGCTTTTGTCTCCTTTTGACTGACTTTCTTCCTTCCTCCTCACTCCTTCCTATTTTCTTTTTGGTACTTTTTTACTTTGGGGTACTACAAGATGCTGGCTCAATTTGTGTTTTCCATGCTCCAGTTTTACAATCAGCTCTTTCTACAATGAACCCTGAATTCTAAGACTTTTAATTACCCAAAAGTGACCAGAAAGGTTGTAGATGTTTCTTAGATTTTTTTTTTCAAAAGGCAGAAAATAACCAGATCTTCAGGACACACTTAATGGGCCAGTGGAATTAGGCGACCCCACTTCTCGACCCCTCGCTCACTGAAATGGTAACCCTGAGTCACTCGTCCTCGTAAGGCCGACCGAGTTAGTTGAGGGATATGCGCATGGTTTGGAAAGTGGGTAATACTTTCCAAAGGGAAAAGCTGATTCCTGTGGCTGACTTTTGACACTCTTGTTTCAGGGCCCAAGGTCCCTAAAAATCAAGAAGTGGATGAAATTAATATGTTGGCCGGGTGGGGGGGGCTGTTTGGTGTATAGTCTCCAGCTCCCTGGGGCCACAATGAGAGAGCTACTGATCATAAAGGGTTTGCCTTGCAACACTCTGGCCAGGAGCCCCTACAGGGGCATGGACATGAGATCGGCAGACTCTATAATCTCAAAAGGCCTCTCTTTTCTGAAGGATTGGGATGTGAGCCCTGTGGGGACACCTGCAGGATGCCTGACCATTCCTGACTCAAGACCCTGAGGAACAGCCCTGCACTCAGAGAGCAGATGGCACTGGGATGTTCCTGGTTAGACCTAGCAAAGACAATAGGTGGGCTTTAGACTTAGTGAACTACTTAAATTAAATTTAGAATAACATGCAAAACCCCTCAGCATACTCCCTGTAAACACCTAAAAGCCGTGACTTCAGTTGAGAGGAGGCAAAGACAGTTCTCTGGACTGGTGGGTTTTCTTCTGGTCCCAAGAAGAGCTCCTCTCATCCCTGAGAGGGCAGCTTTTACACCCTGAGAAGGGTTTTTTTTTTTTTTTGGTGGGGGGGTACCGGGAATTGAACTCAGGGGCACTCGACCACTGAGCCACATCCTCAGCCCTAGTTTGTACTTTATTAGAGCCAGGGTCTCACAGAGTTACTCAATGCCTTGCTTTTGCTGAGGCTGACTTTGAACTCATGATCCTCCTGCCTCAGCTTCCTGAGCCACTGGGATTACAGGTGTGCACCAGCGAGAAGGGGGTTTTTGCACCCCAAGGAAGAGACCTTCATACCTCAAGTAGGGAGCTTTCACACCCCAAGGAGAGGCCCTTCCCACCTCAAGGAGGAAAGCTGGTCAACAAAGGTCTAAACATGGGAGAAGCTGGAGGCTTTGGCTGCTAAGATCAATTCTAGCTCCAAGATTTTATAATTCTGCAAATGTACAGAGTGGTAGAACTATCCAGCTGGGCCTTCCAGGAAGCTCACATTAAATGGGCTTAGTTTAAAGAGAAAGAAAGCAACATGGCTCAGCACTAGACATGGGAGGCAGTATTTTTAGACTTCTGCCTCAGTTCCTCCTCTGTAGAGTGGGTATGAAGGGTGTTTGCTCACTTCTACTCCCAGTGCCTTCATGAATCCAGAATGAACTCAGCCGAGTCTTCCTGCTCATCTCCTAACAAACACAATCTAGTGGGAACAGACTATCCTGAGGATGGACCAGTTTGGGCCAGATGATCGAAAGTCCTTCCCCACCAGGAGAATTTGGAACTTGAGCGGCCACTGGCCCCTGACACACAGCAGACGCTCATTGCAGATATGTCAATGGAATGAGCTGAGCCGGTGAGGAGCAGGTCCGGCAGTGGCTGACCCAGCTCTGGGAAGTGTGGCAGGAAAGCAGGCTAGGATTTGAGTCCTGAGGCAGAGCCAGGCCCCACCAGGCTCACAGGACTCAAGGCAGAGAGATAAAAGAGCCATTCGCAGCATGATGGGAGCACTGTGGAATCCTCAAACGACAGAGCTGGCAGGCCCACACCCTCCTTCTTCAGAGGCCAGGAGACAGGCACCAAGTGCCACCTCTGAGAAGCTTTGGCTACACTCAGGCCAGCACGCCTCTCTGCTTGCCTCTGACAGGGAAGCCCATGTTCCTGTGAGCTCTTGTGGGAAATTCACACCCCCACGAGACCCAAGCTTTTGGGAGTCAGGGGTGTCTGCTTGGATTCTGTGTCCTCTTCAGCTCCCAGCACAGAGCCTCCTTCAAACTTGGGTAGGACTGCATACAAAATCTAAGAGCAAATTTGGGGACTGGAGGGAGGATCAGAAGTAGTCAGTGGAATCAGGGAGCATTAGAATGCTCAGACAAAGCTCTCTATGTGATATGGATGTCAGACACAAAGGCCAGAGGCCCAGGGGCTTGGTCAAGACCATCAGGACCTCAGAGGCCTTGGCTGGGGCAGATGGGCTCTGGGGCCAAGCGGACCCAGGCTGGGCTCTGGGCCAGCTGCCAGAGCTGCAGCCACAATGGAGTCTAGTGGGCAGGTAAGTGCAGAGTGTCCAGTGAGCAGAACAATTTACCAGCTCTCATGTTGTGGGGTTGGGGTACAGCTGGGCAGCAGGAGGTGAGGCAGGGATGGGAAGCTCTGTGACACTCAGGAGAGACTGTGCATTCTTGACCTGGCCAAAGCAGATCTGGCTGGACTCCAAACCTAGTGCCAGGAAGGGAAACCAAAGCACATGCCCAGCAGCTGGGACTGAGCCGGGGACGCATGAAGAGCATGTCGGGAGCACCATGATTCAAGCTCCAGCTGTGCCCTAGTGGCACTGGAGCAAATTCTGCTCTTGCCATTTCCTAGTTGTATGTGGCTGAGCAAGTGTCTCTGGGGTCTCTGTTTTCTCATCTGAACAATAGGTAAACAACACTGCCTGTCTCATGGGGTGGGTGGGGGGTGATTAAGTGAGAAAGTGCTTGGCGCACCCTGACATATGGCGAGCACTCAACAAAGGCTTTGCTATTTTTAAGTCATTTGTTATTTTTAAAGTTTTCTCAGCCTCGGCAATATTGACATTCTTGGTTGGATACTTCATGGATGTAGGGGCTGTCCTGTGCATTCTGAGAGGGTGGCAGCATCCCTAGCCTTTATCCACTAGATGCCAGTAGCAACCCCCAGTTATGAAAACCAAAAATGTCATGTCTGCACAGTGCCAGATGTCCCCTAGGGGCAGGGGAAGCAAAATTACCCCCACTTGAGAGCCACTCTGTACACTTTACCCACCACGTACTGGTCTTCAGACAGCAAGTGGTTTTCTGATAAGCCTGCAGCCAGCGAGGACAGACCACACCTGCCTTGGTCAGTGTTTCTCAGGTCCTGGGCTCACCTGGACCTGGCCAAGGGACCCATCAGAGTAGGTGAGGCAGAGGCTGACCCTGGGCAGGTAGGACCAAGCCCAGCTAAGGGCAGGAGCAGAGCAGCAAACTACCATCAGTTCTAGAGGCATATGCTGACCAGCGTGGGCCAGAGCTGGCTTAGAGAGACCACGGAGGAACAGGCACCCCTTGGATGAGGGCACTGCCCCAAACAGAGGATATAACACAGGATGTCCCCTGTGCCACATCCTGTGACATCTGGACCTGGTAGAAACCATCATACAGTGCAGAAAGGCAATAGACTGGGGAAAGGGAGAGTGTTGTAATTATTGCGTGCCTACTGTGTGTGAGTTGTTGGACCAGGCATACTTCAATTCTCATGCCATTTTCAAACAGGCCCATGACACTCACTTTTCAGTCACCAGGAAATGTTTAGTAAATGTCTGCTGTGTGCAGGGCACTGTGCAAGGTGCGGAGGAGATTCAGGGGACACATTACACAAAACTCCCTACCTGGGGCTTGCAGGAAAGATGGACAGCACAGAGAAGAAGGCAGTGTGATGTGAGACTGTCCCCCGGAGGTGGGTGCATCGGGAAAGCAGGGATGGGCGACTGGTGAGGGGCTGCGATGGCATTGTATGGGCATGGACTTGGCTGAGAAGGTCGAAGGCTAAAGGTCCAACTTCAGTTTGCTTCTTGCTTTTAACCTTACCAGTACAGCATTTGAAGCCCAAGTGCAAATGAACCAGGGGTAAAGGTTAAGTTCCAAACTGAGAACGTGCTGGTGAACCTGAGAGCTTTTACAGGCTCTGAGGCTCAGGGACCTGCCCAAAGACCCTCAGCTAGCAGGTGGAGGAGTTGGTGTTGATGGACTTCTGGGCCACTCGGAAGCTCCTGCTGTTTCAGGACACACCGGGGTTAAGTGGCATCAGATGGGCCCAGGTAGATAATGGGACCTCCCTCTCTGGGGAGACCGTCCAGCAGGCCAACTCAAGAGTGAGAAAGGAAGCAAGTCACAGCGAGGGAGCCGAGGTTTATAAATAGCTGGGGAGATGAGGAAGGCTGAAAAAGGAACAAGCTGGTGGGGACAGGGAGGGGAACCTGAATGAATTAAAATAAACCGATAGTGGGGTCATGCCTTTCCAGCGCCCAGGAGCCTGGAGCCCTCCTTCCTGCCGGATTTCTGGGAACTCCCTCAATCCAGAACTAAGCCAAACAAAGGAGCTGGAGACCCCAAATGGAAAGGTTGGAAACACCACGCCATGGCTCTGGGCACTCTGAGGTTGATTTGCTTGGCAGAGGGTGACTCAGTTGACATCATGGGTTTCTCCAAAATGCAAGGTCATGGGTACCTGGCCCTTTGCAGATTCATCCACTGTTACATGCCAATCATGCCTGTGATGATGGTCTAAAAATTGGGGGTGATGGCCCTAAGTCATAAAGAAAGATCCGGAGTATTCCCAGAAGATGACTCTGTCCGCTGAGAGGGACATGTTTAAGGCATCCTCTCTATGAACCCTCCTCTGACCCCCGTGAGAGACTGATTGTCAAGCACTTTTTGTGTGGTCGTCTCCCCACTAGCCTGGGTCAGAAACAGCATTTATGGCTCCTCTGCACTTTCCCAGTGCCCGGTGTGACCACTTCCCCATCGGAGAGATGCAAAAATATGTATAGGGTGACCTGAAGACCTGTTTCCATCAAAAAAAGTCCAAGCAAGTTTTAGCCCGTAGAGAATTCAACTTTTTTTATACAACCAACCAGCCACCCAGCCCCCTCTAACCATCTCATGGTCATTTCCAGACAACGGACCAGGCTCCTCCACCTGAACTTTCCCTCAAGGGTCCCATCTGCGGTCACCCTGTTGTCACTCAGCATTGAAGGCTGTCATCCGTTGTCTGCTCCTCCTGTCCTCCCTCTCCCTACACATTGTCCCATCTGGTGGCTTTCAGTGGAGTCAGCTTCTGTAGGATTCCTTACACCTGCCTCCTTGTCCATCCCCCTCTGTGACTGAGTTCAGCCCTCTGGCTTGGAAGCTGACCACCTTCCATCTTCCAACACGTTATGCGGTCTCCTCCAACATCCCTTCCCCTGAGATCAAAACACCCAAACACAGGTGGGCCTTGACTCCTCCTCCCTCTTGACAAACCTCCACTGGCTCCCCTCGTGGTCCCCCATTTCACGCACATTCCCACACATCCCTCTCACTGAGAGTTCCTTCTTTAACATGTCCCCCACCCGTCCACCCCATCTCATCTCCTCCTGCTTCTCCCCTGTGTAACCTGGGCACAGTGGCTTTGGTCCCCATTGTCTGCCCTGTGTTTGTGCCTCTGTGCCTTTGCTCATGAGGTGTCCTCCCCAGGAGAGCCCCTCCCTCCTATGGCCACATGGCCACATATCCTCTCTTGTAAGACTCAGCCCCAAAGGCACCCTTTCTATGAAGCCTTCCCCAATTCTCCTCTTGCACTTCTAATGGTAGTAATCACATCCCTTCCTGAACTTTCACTTCTCTTAACCTTCACTTCTTTTGTGACATTTGTCCCCAACACCAGCTTCTAGTTGTCATTAAAGTGGTCTCCAAATTTTATTGATCATATACTTCTCTAGTCAAAGAATTGTGGGGGGAGACACTCCAACATATAGATGTCTTACTTGTTTTTAAATTGAATCACTCTACTAATATATGTTATTTTATACATACTAAATACACATGCACACACTGTCCTGGTATTTTCTTTCCATGCCCAAAGAACTGGGCATGCCGTACTTGGCAGAGCACTGGCGTGGTGAATGAAGGGTGCTGGGGCTGGGGGACCGTGAAGTGGGGGCTGCTCACAGGGTGGAACAGGCAGCTGGAGACTAGGCAAGCGTGGACACCAGGCCGGCGGGAGAGGAACCTTCCTGACTGCTGCTCCCACTCTCTCCAAGGAACAGGCATTGCAGCCAGAGCAAGCCTGGCAACTGGGGCAAGGTTCAGGAACCCCTGGGCAGGAGGGGACAGCAGCTGGGTCTGTGCCTGCCCCAGGATCCCAGGCTCTCCTCAGATGCCAGGCCATCTCCTCAGGAGACAGAGCCTCAGGGGAGTGGGGCACAGTGTCAGCAGCAGCCTGTCCCCTTGAGCTAGCATCTCCACCAGCAGTGGCGGCTCTTAGTAGAGACGCTAATGCAACATGAAAGAGAAGGTCCCCGACTCCCGCATTACTTGACAGATAGCAAACCAAAGCCCCAGGGAAGGGACTTGCCCAAGGTGACCAGGACACTATGTGACGTGTGAACTCTCCCTCACTTGGCATGTGGTTTATGTGTTGGTGTTTACACTGTCAGGTCTCCCCCGTCACCCCACAGCAGACCTGCAGACCCAGCTGCCAGGCCTGGCTGCATGCGTGGAACGGAGCCGCTGGGGATCCAGGAAGGAAGGACAGCTTCCCCTAATACCCCCAGCACACACACACACACACACACACACAGGTACACCCATGTGTGCACATATGTGTGTACACCTACCAACCAGGATCTCTTTCTGTTAGGGCCGCCTCACCAGCAATGCTCTTTACAAATGTCCCTGTAATCTCCCGGCCCTGTCACCTCCCCCATCAGGGTGGCAGGTCTCAGTGCCTCCATGTCTGGCCATGCACGCTTCCTCCTAGGGAATTTGTTATTTTCCACAAAGAGAAGGGAGCTGAGGATGACCTGCCCGTGACGCGGCCAGGACAGCAGGGAGCTAGCTGGGCAGACCCGAGGCCATGGGAGGAGCTGTGACCGGCCACTGCCACTCTCTGAGCCACAGTGGTTTCGGAGTCTCCACTGGGAAGGATCAGAAAGTCCTGGAACTGGGTAGTGGTGATGGTTGTACAGTGTTGTGAAAGTACTTAATGCCACTGGAATTTTACACTTTAAAATGTTTAAATGATAAGCTTGACATCATGTGCATTTTATCACAGTTAACAGAAAACAAACAAAACAAAAACAAAAACATGGACTAAGGGAGTGCTTGGGGCTTACCCGAAACTCCTTTCTGAGAAAACAGTATCATAGTGTGTCAAGAGGGGCATAGGGACAGTAGTTCCCCCTCATTCTCTTAAAGGGGAGGTGTCTAAGTTCTAGAAATGTCTTGAAAATGTTCTGAACCTTACAGAGAGAGGTCCTCTTACAAACCTGTAATCATTAGGTCCCCTGTCGCTTTTAATGACAGAACAGTACCATAACACTACCATTTTTTGTGTGTGTGGCTAATATGATATCATTTTGGATTTATGTCCCCAACCTGGAAATTCCCAAACCTAAAACTGTGCATCACAGTCACAAAGAGAGTTCTGTTAAATGACAGATTCCTAGAGCTCATCCCCAGAGACTCGGGTTCAGTGCTGCTGTGGACAGCCATCTGTATTTTACAAAGCTTCCTGGGAAATTGTGATATGGTTTGTCTGTGGACAGGTCATTTGGGAACCTCTGCCCTGGCCCAGTCAAGTATGGGAGGCTGTATATAAGGAGGACCCCATGGGTGGACATGTTTGCACATTGCCATTCAGCCCTCCCGCCATCTCTAGAGAGATCTGCACCAGGTCAATGCCTCCCCACCTGGTTCCCTGTGGGTTCCAGCATCATCCCCTCAACTCTCTGGCTGGTAGGGGTCTTCCCTGCTGTCCAGGTCTCTGATGAAGGCTGTCATTCAACATGCCTGCCTTAGACCAGATTGCTAGAAACTGGGCCTTTGGGAAAGGCCCTCGGACTCCATAAAACCCACGTGTTCCCAGGGCAGGAAGTGTTGGTTGATGTGTTCCAACTATATCCACCCAGCATTGCCCGGTTCAGCCTGCAGGGATCCACGGAACATTCTCCGCTTTGTGATTGGTTACTTTAAAAATACGTATTCCATAAGCAATCCATAATTATTATAGACTGAAAAATATAAATCAACTCAAAGGTATGCTCAACCAAAAATTCCTCTGTGCTGAGCTCATCTTTGTTAAATAATTCTTGTATTAGATTTCTAAACTCTTTCCTATGCAATATATGTGATATTTGTTTATTCAACAAATATTTGTTGACTGCATCCCAGTCAGGCACTGTGGTGAGAGTAAAACGATCAAGACAAAAATCCCTGTCCTCCTGGAGCCTTGTAAATCTATGAATTTGTGTAAATATATTAAAAAGAAAAATGAAGAACTGTATGTTTCCTTTAAGCAATCTTTTCCCACCAATAGTACATTGAGAATGTCTTTCCGTATCAACAAATGTAGATCTATCTACAGCATCATTTTAATAATTGTGTGATATTCTGTTTGATATTTTGTCATCATCAAAATTGCCCATAGCCAATCATGGGCATGGACAGTTTGTTCTGATTTTTCATTATTGTCAATGATTTTGAGATGATCATCTTTATCTAGAGATTTTGGGTGCCTTTCAGATATTACCTCAGAATAGATTTGTACAAGTGGAATTTGGGGGTCTGAGCACATGCACTCCTCCTCTTTCTGTTTTCTGAAAATTCTTTTGCTTTAAATGACTATTAAAATTTTCAAAATAATTACAGAGTCATAGGAAGATGTACAGAGAGCTCCTGTGTGTACTTCACACCATTTTTCCCCAATGGTTGTGTTTTATGTAACTGTAATACAATATCAAAACTAAGGATCAATGTGGGTACAATATGTCCATATGTCATTTTCTCGTTAAGTGTAGATTCAGGTAACCACCATCAAAATTGAGATATAGAGTTATCCCATCACCTAAAAGATCTCTATTCTGTTGCCATTTAGAGTCAGACCCTTCCCTGTTTCCCACAACCACTCTTCTGGCAACCACAGATTTCTTCTTCATCTCTGTAATTCAGTCATTTCAACAACATTGTCTCAGTTAAATCAATTGACCTTTTGAGATTAACTTGCTTTACTCCGCATATTGCCCTTAATATCCATCAACAGTCGGTTCCTTATTATTGCTGTATAGTATTTCATGGTATGGATGTACTAGTTTGTTTAACTAGTCACCTGTTGTAGGACAGTTGATCGCTTTTACAAATAAGGCTGCTGTGAACATTTGTGTGTAGGTTATGTGCACAAAAGTTTCCATGTGTATGAGATAAATGCCCAGGAGTATTACTGTTGTGTTATATACTAAGTCACGTATGTTCAGTTTTTTTGTTTAAGAAACTGCCCGATTATTTTTCAGAATGGCTATAACATTTTATATTCCCACCAGCAATGTATAAGAAACCCAGTTTCTCCACATCTTCACCAACTTTAGTATTGTCACTATTTTTAAATATTAGCTGTTTTATCATGGTTTTAATTTGCATTTCCCTAATGGCTAATGACATTGAATATTTTTTATGTGCTTACCATCTGCTTGTCTGCTTTGGTGAAATGCTTGTTTGTGTCTTTTTTCTCATGGCTTGTTTGTTTGAGTTTTGAGAGGTTTTTATGTATTCTAGGTATGAGTTCTTTGTCAGATTTGTGGTTTGCAACTATTTGATCCTAGTGTATAGTTTGTCTTTTCATTCTCTAACAGGCTCTTTTGCAGAAAAGAAGCTTTCAATTTTGAAGAAGGCCAATTTATTGATTATTCTGTTTTATGTATCATTCTTGGGCTATCATGACCAAGAACTCTTCACTGGGTCCTCAGTCTTGAGTATTTCTTCCTATGTTATCTCTAAGAGTTTTATGGCTTCACATTTCCTGTTAAAACCCGTTGACCTGTTTCGGGATTCATTTTGCATAAAGCATAAGGTTGGCAAGGCCTCCCTTGGCTTTGTTTACAGATAGCCAATTGTTATAGCACCATGCGTGGAAATTGTACTCTTCCTTCAATGAATTGCTTTTGTAGCTTTGTCGAAACTTGGTTGGTTGTAGTTGCATGCAACTATCTCTGGGTTTATCCTTCTGCTCCAGTGACTTATGTGTCTATCCCAGCAATAACGCACGCCCTGGATTACTCTATCTTAAAATTGGGCAGAGTGATTCTTTTCACCTTTTTATTTTGTTCATTTTCAAAATAGTTTCACCTAAACTTCTCCCTTTGGCATGGGCTTGTTAAAAAGATTTGTGGCAGCATATCACCAAACTGCTCCTACAAGGTGGGGCTGATTTAAACTTCCGCTAGCAGCCGTGGGGGTGCTGCTTCAGACACCCACACCAACACTGGCTGTTAGCATTCTTTTAAAAGAATCTTTGCCTATCTGATAACTGAAAATGACATCACATCTTTATTTCAAACTGCAATTCTTTGGTTGCCCTGGAGTCTAATCAGACAGCCCGCGCCTCCAGATCTAAAGTCTGAAGGTATGGCACCTGGCGATAGGAAGCTTCACATTGCAGGCTTCAGAAATGTCCAACAGAGACAGCAGGCAGGTGTGTGCGTCGCCCATCACCGACTCCACTTCCCCTCTGAAGGTACCGCACTCCCTCTTCCTTGCTTATTCTCTCACCTCCGCTTTTGGAGAGGCAGCCATCTGCTCAGGCAGCCGCACGTGCCCCAGGCAGGCATCGTTCTGCAGAAAAGCCCAAATTTTCCTTCAAAATACAGTCAAATTTGACTGCTTCTCACCTCCCCCACCTACCTGGTTCACGTTGCGGGGGGGCCCCCCTCCAGCATGCCGTCCCTGTCACCAGACCAGCCTCCTAATCGTGGCTGACTCCAACACTGGTCCCCTAGTCTATATAGGACAGAGTCATAGGAAGATGTACAGAGAGCTTGTATATTCTCAAGCCAGATGACAGAAGATTGTAACTAAAACACAAGTCAGGGGTCCGGGAGGGTCAGTGGTAGGGTCTCACCTAATGCATGCAAAGCCCTGGGTTCAGTCTCTAGCACCCTCAAAATGAATAAAGAAGTAATAAAACACAAGTCAGGTTCCTTTCCTCAGTAACCTCCCCTTTTTCTCCAGAGTAGAAGTTGAGGTTGCTGAATGGCCTGCAAGGTCTGTCCCCACGTCCCCATGCAACCTGCTCCAACACCCACCAAAGCCAATATATCCTTCCTGTTTCTCAAACACACCCAGAATGTTGTGTGTTCCTGATCCATTTTTCTAGTTTCATTTCTCTGGAAGACAGTTACCTCTGCCTGGAATGCATTTCCTGAGGACCCGCGTAGCTCATTTTCTGTCCTTCACCCTGTTGCAGATTGGAACCCGTGGAGCTTTGCAATTGAGTCCTTATGGGCCCATCACTAACGGATGTGCCATGTATATTGTATTTGCTTATTTGTGTCTCCCAGAAGGACAGAGAGTTTATTCATCTCCTTACATACTGCTATATGACTGACATCTAATACCACACCTGGGGCATGCAGACTATGTCATGAATAGCCTGTGAGTGAATGAATGAACGAATGAATGGCCACCTACTAATCAAGCCTGCTTGTAAACATTTAGATGACTTCCAATTTTTGTAACAAACAACGCTGATGTGAGAATCCTTGAGATGAAGTGCTCACACGTGGTCACGAGCATCCTTAGGGTTAATTTCTAAATAGAATAGCTTAGATCAAGGGGTTGTATATTTTTTAAGACTTTTGATGGGCGGTATCAAGAAAGGCAGTATCAATTTCCACGTTTACCAGAAATGCGTGTGTCTTTTTCTCACACACACTCACCGACACTGGGACCTGTCATTTTTAGAAAGTCTCTGCAAGTGACTTGCCACCCTATTCTCATGTGTGTTTTTATAGAAGGAGCTTTGTGTAACTTAGCAGAAAACAAACCCTTTTACAGCAAGTCAGAGGCGGTCTTCCTGTGGCTGTAACCATGGTCCATGAAACTCAAGGCCAGAGCCCACAGTGTAGCTGGCAGAGCTATGGGCAGGTGTCCAGATGTGGCGCTTCCCAGGAGGACCCTAGCAGGTTGGACGCGAGTACATAGGTGTCTGGCCGAGAGTATGGAGGCTGTATCTTGTGGATCACTTGCCTGAATTCTTTCTTTTCCTAGCCAAGCTTGCTCAGGATCTAGACAACTGACAGTGTAAAGTTTCACATCTTTCTAAGGTCCGTAAGTCTGGGATAGGACCCAAGAACTTGCATTTGTAACACATTTCCCCATAAGGCTGGTGCCACAGGCCTGGGTGCCACACTTGGACACCTGCTGGCCTGGAGTTCAGATGTTGCTTGGTCTGTTTCCTGCTAGGTTTGCTAGGTCCTTCCCCAACCTTTGAGGCCTGGTTAGGCCTGGCTGCTGCGCCCCGTGGCACTGACTTCATCATAGGCATGCCATCTCTCTGTGACCCTCTTCCTGGTGTAGAGGCAGACACAGGTACAGGCTCACAGTTCCTCCCAGTTCCTCCAGAGTGTAGAGGCCTTCAGTGGAAGCTCCCCAGGCATAAGGATCAGCTCTATCTCTACCAGAGATGGCCACAGACCCTCGTGTGTGCTGACCAGCAGATGAGCACTTGGCAGAAGCATAGTTTGAAAGCTGCTCAGTGGGCTTGTTTCACAGGTGAGGAGGTCAAGACCTTGATAAGGGAGAGGGACTCACTCAAGGTCACACCCTTGATGGATGACAAGGGTAAGACTTGAAACACAGCCTCCCTAACAGCCCTCTGTGAGGAGGTAGAATAAGAGGACAGTGTGTTTTGGGGAACTGGCTTGGGTCCTCTATTTATCACGGGCTCCAGACATCTCCCTTCACCTTGTAGGGCTCCCACCTGCCACCTATAGCCTGAGCAAGATAGCAGCCATGTGCTGCTTTTGTGTGGACCACACCTGGCCACCTGTGTGAGTGACCAGCACGATGCCTGAAGCGTAGAAGACAATAGAGACTCTCCCACCTCTCCGTGGCTTCTGATGGACCACCAATAGTTCCGTGGATTCAGCGTCCTTGTCCCAAAGGGCAGTGTGGTCTGTGGGTACATTTTGACCTGGTGGGTCTCAAGTTCCAAGAGGAGAAAAGGAAGAGAAGTTAAAACCCTTCTGGTTTCTTCCAGGAAGAACACACACCTGAAGGAGCAGGTGGTGGCTCATGTGATGTCAGCCCTGCTCGTGTTTCATGAACTTCCCTTCCCTCCTCACCACATCCTCCTGGGGTTTTCAGTGTCAGGGCTCAGGGGGAAGGTGCAGGCACAAGTTAAATATAGAAAGGCACCTACTCAGGGTGAAATGCGTGGGCCGAGCCCTGGGTGAGGGGGCGTCAGCACCTACTAAATTTAGCAGGCCCCACTTCCTCTCCCCTCCCCTTACATGTCAATATGCAAAAAAACAATGCTTGTCAGTTTCCCACTGGGGAAGAATTCAAGGGGTGACTAGAACTTGGAAATGAAGCCTCCTGGGTAGCCATGGTCCCTGTCCCCTGCAAGAGCCCATCTATGGCCACTTTTTATCGTTACAGCGTTTCTGTGAGCTGGGCATGGGAGAGTTGCTGGTCTCACTTGATAAATGAAAACACTGAGTTCTGGAGAGGCTGAGGGACTTGCCCAGTCATTGCCTAGACATAAATAAGCTCAGGTTTCATCCTGACACTCAAGTCCCTTCTTAAAAATTTAGCACAAGAGTGCTCTGGGCTTGGTGACCAATACAGTGCATTCAATCTACGGTGTTTTCCAGGGTCCTGAGTGGTTTGCTAACTGCAGGTGGAAACCCACAAGCTAAAAAGAGTGGACCCAAAGTTCAGCCCAACACCAGTGCCTCACCTAGGAGCTAAGACCTGCTGAGACCCAGCCTTGCCCCAACCCTGCACAACAGGGTTCTGCGTTCTGCCATGTGCACGTGAAGTTCTGGCCTAATGCTCTAATGCTTTGAATGGGCTCACAGAGACAGCCAATTAGTGGAATTTTAGACTCTGGAAGTTCACTCCTTCACTTCCTTGTTTATTCTACTGCCATTTATTGATTACTTCCACATTTGCAGCCTCCTGCTGGAAGTTGGAGACAGAAAATTGCTGCAAACATTTCTGAGCATTAGCCATGCATCTGGCAAGGTGTTGTAGATTTATGGTTTAGTCATCACGAAGACCCTGTGAAGTAGGCATGTGCCATGTATAGACAGGATTCCACCCAGGAGCCTGCTCTGCACCTCTTAGGCCTCTGAAAGCTGAACCCAAGTTGCCTGGCCCTGTTCTGGCTCAGAACTCACAAGCTAAGAAGGACCCCAGTGACCAGCCAGTGCCAGTTTTGTACTCATTTGGGTTTTAAGCAACAGAGCCATTTATTCAAAGAACATTTCAAACAGATTATGTGAGTCACCCCACCCAAAGGCCACCATTCTCCTGGTGCCTCCTTGTGACAGGTGGAAAACCATTCCCAAGTCCAACTTCGTTTTGCAGAAGGGAGACAGGATGGACCCGTGAGAGGTCTTGCCCTGAACCACACAACTAATGAAGATGAAGTTGTTAGGGCTTTGGGACAAGGGGAGGTCTGTACCACAGGGATGGGAGCTGGGATTCCTTCCCAGAGAGCACTCGGCCAATTTGTGTAATGGCATTCCATGAGGAAAACTACTTTGTCATAGCGTTTCTGAATCATCTTAGGAGTGAGAGGAGTCCCGTGAAGTTGTGTTGACAGCTTGCCAACTGAAGACCCTCTCTCCAGAATTATCCCCCCCCTCTCTCTCTCACACACACACACACACACATTCACATACACACACACACACACTCTTTGTCACTAGGTTTCAGAGAGTTCTAAGAGACCCTGAAGCCCAGAAACGACCCTCAGCTCAGGAATCATCTGTTCTTTTTGCTTTGGCTGAGACCCCCGGGGGCAGTAAGAGGGGCGCAGATAGGGAATCGTTTTCCATGGCAAATGGACCTGGATGCTGGCCCACCCCTGTCCTGCCAGTAATGGTTATAAAGCCACACATTTCAAAGAAACTTCTTTTTACATGCATACCTTCCAGTTGGTGACATGCACTGTCTGTGACTTGTGGGGGAGAGGGTCAGATTGGAGGAAGGCAACCTGTGCAGACTGAACATAGAGACCCTGAGCAGGGAAGAGGGGTCCTGTGTGGTGGTGCCGGGGACATATCGTTCTCACCTGGGCATCAGGCTCTGCTGCAAGCAGGCAGCTCCCATGCCTTGTTCCTGTCTGGGATCCTCTATGGAGAGGGAACTCCCCGTTCTGAGCCCAGCTGAGTGCTGAGCTTGTGCCAGGTCCTCCTGTGACATTGGACCACTGAGACTCCTCAGAGCCCAGCAAGAGGGACAGCAGAGTCCCTGTTTTACAGATAAGGAAATTCAAGTCTGAGAGAGACTAAGCAAGCCACCCAAAGGCTCCAGCTGGTGGGTGGCAGAGGACATGTGGCCTTCTGATGAGTAGCCCTTCTGATGAGGGCAGGCCAGCTTGCCCTGGCCTCGGTCCCTGTGTGGATATCACCCCCAGCTCTCCAGGATCCCTATGTCTGTGGCCCTTCCTCTGATGACATCCTCAGGATCAGCAGATGCTTTGGAGTGGAATCATACGGTCAAGGGAGAGGGAGCCTTTTTAGGCCTTTTGATCCATGTTCTAAAGTGGCCCCCCAGAAAGATACTATTTAAAGATGTTCATTGCAGCATTGTTTACTATAAAACCACCAATGGCCTATCAATAAAGACCGATGGACATAAAATCTGGTCCATCGGCACAACACCGTGCTGTGCAGCTGTTAAAGGTGGTGACACGTTCAGTGACTTGAAAGCTATGGACTAGTAGCAGGTCGATAATTGGAACATCTCATAGACGTAATCAGTAAGACCAGACAGCACGTGTGTCCAGAAAAGGGTCAACCAGGAAGGACACCTAGGCGCCAGTAGTGATCTCTCCTGTGGAACATCAAGTCAGTCTTATTTTATTTTTATACTCTCTGAAATTTTCACAGTGTTCCTATGTTTATAATCAGAAAAAAAAAATTGATTCCTTCTGCTTTCCTCATCTCCCAGCCAGAAACATGGGTGGGATTTATGAGTACCCTTGGGGTGGGCAGCTGCCTGACCAGGTCCTGGGTGACTGGCGCAGGGTGGGCAGCTGCAGGGGACATGGAGGAGCTGCCTCATCATTTCATCTTCTCTCTGCCCTCCCCATTCCTCCCCTCTTCCCACCCTGAGGTCTGCCTGGCCCACCTCAGTTTCTTACCCGCCTCCCTTCCCTCTTCTATGGTGGGTCATTGACCCTTTATCAGGCAGACCCGAGCCTCCACCCTGTTCCTGCCTCTCACAGGCTGGAGTCCTCAGTCCCATTGCAAAATGGAAGTCCTTTGTCCCCCAAGCCAGACCGTTCACAGGTCCTAGCAGTCTAGGGATGGGTGCCCTGAGCCAGGAGCCCCTGTAGCCCATCTTTACCTGCTGCCTCCATACAGAGTGCTCATGCCCAGGCTGCTGGGCACTAGGAACACCCAGAACCTTAGATTCTTCTTATGGGAACGTGACCATGACGAAAGGAGGTTGGAACCAAAGAGAGAGCAAGTCCCCTTGTCTGTTCCTCTTGCAGCCGAGCAGAGGAGAACATGAAGACATCAAGGCCAGTCTCAGGCCCCATTTCCTCAGCGAATAGGTTACCTTGCAAAATCCTCATTTTAAGATTAGAAAGTTGGCATGAGAAATATAGGGACAATGAATGTGAGGTGATTACTTAGAAGCCTGGGCATTTGGTACCCATTATTACTTTTGGTTTATGGAAGGTTTTTTTTTTTTTTTGTCTAAATACAATTAGTGGTTTATAATCTATGGCTCTTTTTACTGCATTAGCCACAGAGAGAAGCTGTGGGGCCAGAAGGCTGCACATCAAGTTATTTATTCAGAGTGGAAAGCAGGGGTGGTGCAGCTGCCTCCAATATGCTAGTTAGGGCTCTAAAGGGCCTTAGAATCATCCAGGCGAGGGGCCACCCACCAGTTCTTTGTAACTTACCCATTCATTCATTCACCACTCTTTTATTCATTCAACAAACATCAGTGAAGGGTTTTTATGGGTTACATGCCATGCTGAGTACTGACCTCCCAGGAGTCACTGCCTAGCTAGGAGGCTGAGGAGTTGCCCTGTCTCCTTTTCAGGGGTTTGTCGTATTCCCCCCAGTGGTGAGGGGTGAGCCTCCAGCCAGAACATTCTTCCTACATCCTTACACTGCACTCCTGCTCAGTTTAGGCTTTGACCTGTCCATCCTCCCCTCTTCTGGGAACATCAGGATGTGGCAGCCTAGGAAGGGGCCCCTCCCTTCCTTCAAGGAAAGACCCAGTGTGTGTCTGTAACAAGTGCTGATGACAGCCTCGGGCCAGGGGACTCCTCTGCCAGTGCTTCTCAAATGCAGGTGCCCGTGACCCCAGGGAAACATGGCACTGTCCCAGGGACCTGGTGGAACCACAGCATTGTGTCAGTCCATCCCTCAGTTGGAAGTTGAATACTTGTGTGGTCTATCACATGGGCGGATGTCTGCTTGGGTGTAGAGTAGAATTTTATACCTGCATGAATCTGGAAGACAGAAGACTAAGGCCATTTTGGTTCCTGGGGACTGTCTTGGGCCATGTCCTTGGGCCTCCCTGAGGAATGTGCCCCTGGCCCTGCCCCCTGCTTAGTGCTGCTTTGGTTAACAAAAGGTGGGGGGGGGGCGGTATTAAAAACCTCACAAGGGTCATCTCCAGGATATGGCCACCTCCTGTGCTCCACCTCCTCAGTGGCATGCGTGAGAAGAATTGGCCCATGTCACACTTCAGCTAGACTAAGGGAAGAACTTATCCATCATGGGGATTGTGAGAGGTTATGAGAAGAAAACCCTGTCATTCAGATCCAAACTCCGCAGGGAGGAGAAACAGGAAAAGGAAGCATCTCCATGGGGCTCCCAGCTTTTTGGAGCTCAGAGCCTTCCAGAACCAGGCTTCCTTGCTCGGCTGACATTGAAGCCCTTCTGGTCCAGGCTGCTGGCTTCTTTGCTCCCTCAGGCCTCTGCCCACCTGGCACGTGACCAGAGATCCATTCTATGGCCAGCCTTTCTCCTCCGCCCCACTTCCCGCCACTCCTCACCTACAGCAAGGTGAGGTTGCTGCCCTCGGCAAGCTCCTGACAGGTCAGAGGGGTGTGTGTTGGGATAAGGTCTGTGACAGTGTGAACTGGCTCCTGTTCGCCCCTCCGATGAGCACACCCTGTAAGTCATGCTTACCCAGAATCCCACGGGCCAGTACATCCACTGAGCAGAATTTGCAGAAGAACAAAAAACAAAACAAGAAAATCCAGCTGCAAATAATAACAAAGCTCCCGTTAGACACTTAACACCCGAACAGAGCTTCCAAAGAATGTCAAGCACTCAATCCCCAGTGACATAATCTAAAGCTTCCACATCCTTCCATCTGGCCAGCACCCGATCATGGCTGTCTCCCCAAAGACTGGAGTCTCCAGCATCAGGGAACCAGTTGCTTCATTCAGCTCTTCCTCTGCATGCAGTAGGTGCTTAGCAAAGATTCAGGGACAGATTTCAAAAGGCTGGTCAGCCTCTGAGCTCTATTCATTGGTGAAGGATTCTGTATGTTTCCATGGAGGGCAGGTGACTAAGGAAAGGAGAATGTTTGACCAAGGTTGAACTCGAGGTTTCTGGTCAGTTCTCTTCTCCTGAGAACAGTATTTCACCTGCCACTCACGCAGCATTGATTGAGCCCAGTCATTTGTCTCCTTGTTCATTCATTCACCTACCGTCCGCCACAGGCTGGGCCTGCCCTGAGTCCTGGGGATTGGGCAGCACTGACCCAGACAGACAAGATCCTTTCCTGCTCTTATGGAGCTTACATGATAGGGGGACAGTCTCCAATGCACAGCTCACAGTCAGTGGGTGTCAACCTTGCACCAGGCCCTGTTGAAGTCCTTCTCATGCAGTTTCTCAGTGGGGACCCAGTGGCATCTTGGTGGGTAGTGTTTTATTGTTTAGAACACATCACTTAGCATCTGTGGTGCTTTACTCCTACTGTCAGGGACACCCTTCCCTGTTCCCCTATCAGCCAATGGAACATCCCCAGACAATTAAAGATGCCCCTTCAGGATCAGGAACTGCCCCCCTGAGGGACATGACATGATCTCATTTAATCTTCTCCACATTTGCATGGAACTGATTCTGTTACTCATCCCATTTTTTGGATAATGAAACTGAGGTACAGAGATGCTCAATAATTTGTTCAGGGTCCCAAAGGTGGCGTGATGGGCTTGCAGCCCAGAGCCTGCCCTCGTTCCTACTCTCACATGCAGCTTTGAAAACCCAGCAACTGGAGATTCCAGGCAGTGAGGGATGCTGTACTGAAAATCAACCCGGGTGATGTCATGTTTCCTAGGCATAAAGCATCGCACAGACCCAGAGGCAGAAAAGAAAGAGAACGAGCAATGTCAGGCCACACACGGGGCTTGCCACCCAGCCACTCGGGACATCACCTGTAGAGGGGAACGTACGTGTGCACACTCAGTGGTGTGTGCTTTAATGAAACCTCTGCCCTTAGAGGGAACACTGTGCTCATTGAGGAATCACCGGTCACATGGAAGTCACTTGCCAGACTTGCACAGGGATCGGAGGAAAGGTAGAGTCCAGCAAGCCAGATGCTAGGGCAGGGAAGCAGCCCTCTTTGGCTATCCATCTCTAACCAGTCTGAAAAAGTAATTATTGGCCTACTATGGTGTGCATCGGAGACAATAGCAGTGGATTCCGTGAAACCTTCTGAAGTTCATTTTTGTTTGGAGCACCCCTGTGGCTGGCATGTGGTAGGTATTCACACATTGATGGATGGAAAGATGGATGGGTGGACAGAAGGAAGGGAGGAAGGAAGGATGTGTAGATGGATGGGTGGAAGGAGGGATGGAGGGATGGGTAGATGCATAGAAGGATAAGATAGAAGGATTGATGGAGAGATGGAGGGAGGATGAATGAATAGAAGGATGGATAGATAGATGGAAGGATAAAGGATTAGAAGTTCAGATGGACAAATTCACCTGCTCTTGCCCAAGTGCCCCCAGCCTGGATAGATTGATAAGATTCAGCATCAGCCCTACATGGATCTTGTAGAAGCTGGATATATTCAGGGTTCAATTCACAGTGGTATGGAATTAATGGTCAAATCACAAGTCAAGTTTAATTCTGAAAAGCATTTGTTGATCTCACCACAAATCAAGTCAAGAATAGGAAAGAAAGCATTTCCAATTGCTTTTCTTCACTGACTGACGTAAGCAAATGCCTTGCCCTCAGTCTTCTCAGTACATCTTATTAGATAGTTGAAGGGAAATGCTAAGACTTGTTGAGCACCTACTATGTGTCTGACACTCTATAGTTTTCAAAATAGTCCTGCAATGGAAATATTGGGAGTTTAGGCTGCTCAGATAGGTAAAGCCAGGGCACAAGGTCACACAGTAGTGGCTGAACTGGAAATCAAAACCAGGGTTGTCCTAACTCAGTCCCCAACACCCCATAGAAAAACAGACACATGTATTTCTTAACGCAGCAGATCCAGGTGGCTGTAGCCCGTGTGACTTGCCTTTATCATGGGTTCTCTGCACAATGCAGGCCCTGGCGAGAGACTCGAGGGGAAGGAGATGGGGCTCAGGATTGAAGAGGAAGGAACCTGGGTTTGTTTCCACCATGGTGCCCAGGAAGAGCGGCTTAGTCAGCAGCAGAGCCCATTAGTCACCCACCCTTGGGGGGGAGGGCCAGGTCTGTGGGAGGGAACCGGCTCCCCCGGGGAGAGGGCTGCAGACACAGCCCCCCTGGGAAAATGCAGGGGCAGGGTGGGTGGGTTCCTTTTCCCCTGCCACTTTTTCCATTCCCACCAGGTCTGTCTGCCAGTTTAGCTGGGGGAGGAGGGGACAATGAGGGAAGATGCCCAGGGTCAGAGAAAAAGGGAAGGGGAGGGGCAGCTTGCCGTCCTTCCTTGAAGGCAGCCAGATCTGCCTTCCTACAGCAGTTCCTCCCTTCCTACCTGTGTGACCTAGAGCGTGTCACTTTCCGTCTCTGAACCTTGGGTTTCCTGTGAGCCTCACTGGGTTGTCTTAGAAATTAGATGAGATACCACATGTGAAAATGCTTGGCCAGGGCCAGCACATGGTAGGTACCCAGGAAATAGCTTCCCTCCCCGTCCCCTGTCTTCTCTGGCTGAGCCTGATGAGAGGACAGCCTCAGCCAGACGCAGGGAGCCAAGCCCCATCCTGCCAGCCACCCCTCCTCCCTCCTTCCTCCGGGGGGCCTGGCTACCTCGACAATCATGTTTCTGCCCAGGGAAGGCAAGGACTACAGCCTGGGCCTTCTGGAGGCCTCTGAGTGGAAGACTGAGGCCCAGGGAGGGCAAGGGCTTTGCCTAGGACACTCTGCGGGGGATGAATGAATGGTCCAGGGACCCAGCACTCCAGTCCTGGTGTCACCTGCCTGTCCTTCTCCTGAGGCTCTGCCATGGTGTTGGACACAGAGTGGGGGGTTCCCAAGTGTTGGTCATCAGGATCAGGGAGGGAAGAAACGTCAAAGCACCTCCCAAGGCCTGGACAACGCTGAGTGTTTCCTGGACATTTGTACAACAAATCCAAAGGCTGCCTCGCCCAGAGCTGCCTTTCCAGAATGGGCTGAGCCTCGCAGGGTCCCCCGCCCTGCAAACCCAGCCTGGCAAGGTGCACTGTGCACCCGTGTGCAGAGAGGGGAGCTGCAGAAGCCAGGGGGTGTCCTGGGATCCTGCCCCCCACAATACCCTGGTCCCCTCCCTCACTGCCCACCCTCAGCAGCTCATGCAGTCAGCTGCTTTAGGATGATCTTGAAAGCAGAGTGGCCATCAGAGAAGAGAGGCTCAGGGCTGTAAGGCCCAGAGCATGGGGCTGGCAGCCATACTGTCACCAGTGCCCATGTCATCATCCCATCTACCCACCAGAAGCCTGGCTCAGTGCACTAGATTGCGGGGAATGAGAGAAGCTATTTGTATCTTAAACCTGCCACTTCTCAGCTGGGTAGCTTCAGGAAACTTATTTGAACTCTCTGGTCCTTTTTGCTCATCTCTAAAACTTTCTGCTTACAACCATGGTTGTGGGTAAGAGAGGACCATCCATGGCTGTGTAGCGGGTAGCTGTGCACAGACTTTGGAAACACTGAGTTGCTGTCTTATGGGACTGCAGTGTCATTGCCACTGGGTTAGTGTTGGGGAGGTGGACCAGGAAGCCTGGACTTGAGCCTTGGCTGTAAGCAAGTCAGATGGTCTCTTGAGGCCTCAGTTTTTGTCACCTGTAAAATGGGTGCGAGTCCTCCGCCTGCCTTCCAGGGTTGTCTGTCAGCCTACAAGACCATACTGGGAATTTGTGGTTGAGAAGTGCTTGGTAAATATTGGGAGGGCTTGGGTGCCCTTGGGGGTGGGGTGGGGAGGGCCTAAAGAAGGTCAAGAATTCCTTAGAGAAGGAGAGAGAGTGTGGGGGAAACCCTGACTCTTCTGATGAGCTGGGGAGGCTAATGCAGGCTCATCATCTGACTCTCTGACCCTCTGACTTCTCATCTGAAGAGTCATATGTGCCCCACGCTTCCTGGGCAGTCATCATACAAGTCTGACCCACTGTTGCCTCTGTTCCTGGAAAGAGTGGCCTGCGGAGACCTGGGCCTCCCTCTCAGGGCCAGCAGAGCCTGGAGACCCCCAGGCCTTGCTGACCTCACCCCCAGACCCCGCCCCGTGCCTGCCCAAGCGCCCTCAGCTCCCGCACTTCTCCGCAGTTACCCAGCTTCCTGGAGTTCCCCTTTGCCACCAGCTGCTCTGTGCACACATGTGACCTCCAGCTCAAGATGTCGCAATCTGGCTTCAGGCTGCCCGGAAACCCCCGGGGCAGCTGAGGCTGTGCAGGGCCAGGGGCAGTGGCGGCTCCGCAGTCATTGCCACACTTTGCGGCTGTGAGTTGGGAGCATCGATTTGGTTTCTATTTTTGGACGTTTCTGTTTCCTCTACAAGAAGCAGTGGGTGGCCCAGGGAATTCAGCCTTCCGGTGGCTGTGAGATGATTCCAAGCACAGTATCATCATATGGATGATGTATTTGAGGAACTGCATGAAATGCTGTGGTCTAACGGCGCCATGGTGCTTTGCAAATGGCGGGGGGGGGGGACCCTGGAATCTACTCTCCTGGGGATCTGATAGCTGATGTGGTAGTTTTCTGTCCATGATTTTTCTTTACCCTCTTTCAAGAGGCCGAGGAGGGCAGGGAGGCCAACCTGTGGTGCCTCTGTGCACCTGTCCAGCATTTGATCCCATTCTGCCATGACTGTTGCCCCATCTTCCTGATGAGGAAGCTGATGTCCTGGGAAGAGAGTCGAGCCGCCCAAAGGAGCTCGGGTAGCAAGCAGCGGGGCCGAGCTGGGGTCCGAGCTGGGGTCCAGGGCTGCCTGACCACTGAGCAGCTTTTTGCTGCCGGGGCTGGTCGGTGCTTCTCTTCCAGGCCCACACCCAGGTTCTGTGAGTTAACTGGCTATATGAGCTTGGGCAAGTCACCTGACACCTCCTTGAACCCCCATTTCTGTCTCTGTGTCGTGAGAGAGTTGAACTAGCTCAGTGCTTCTTAAGCCTTCACACAAAGAAAAAGCAAATGCGTTTCTTTGGAGTTTTGTATTTTCCCTTCAACGTGCTCCATACATTTCGCATTCTTTTCCTTAAGATATCAGGGCTCATTTAAATTTTCCTCCTGACCTCTCCAAGTAGCACTGACACTTTGAGAAGATGTATTTACTGTACCCCCAGTACAAAACAGGGACCCCAACCCGGGTTGGGAAATCTGAGGCTTTCGTGCTTCCTAGGGTTTGTAAAAATGTCCATGATTTCTGTGTAGCCCAAGGGCTTGGCTCAGGTTTGTAAGGCCCAGGCCACATGCTGCCATGTGTTGAGGGACACTGTCACTATGTCGGAAGGCTTCCCGTTCTCCTTTGTCCTCCAGGTACACCTGTTCTTCCAGGCCCATCCTTCCTAGGGGCAAAGGCCTAGGGAGGGCCTGCTCCAGTAGGGGACCCCTTCCATAGCGGCACAACCCTGGTGAGAGCCGGTGGAAGGGGATCTGCTCTCCCAAGAGGTGCTGAATCTACACATCAGCTTTAGTGGCTGAAACCTTGGGCAGGTCACATAAACAAGCTACTTTGTCCTCTGTAAATACAGACGTGAATCCAGCTTCTTCTTCACAGAATTATGGTGATACTGAAGACAGCAAGACCAGAAAGGTCCCAGCACAGGGTCCATCATAAATGTGGCAGGACAGGTTAATGATGCCTGCTGTATTTTAGGACCAGAGAGCCCCAAAACCAATAAGTCATTTTCTCATAAAAGCCCCTTTGTCAAAAATTTCTCCCTTCCCTGAGGTTCTCATGGTCACCAAGGCCTTGAATAAAGGCACTGATGACTTTTATTAAAATGCATTTGCTGCACAAAAATGCTGGGCTATACCCCCCAAGCCTATCTTCTTCATGGGACCTTGGAAAGTCATCTATCTTCTCGGACCCTCTGTTTCTTTATCTGTAAGTGAGGATGCTAAAGAGCAAATCAGCTGCTACAGGCAAGACTCTTTAAGGTGTTCAGAGGCTAGTAGGCAACACATGACTCAGTGGCCCATTTATTCCAGGACTCTAGGTCCAATAACAGGGATCTATCTAAGTCCCTTTGAGGATATAGAGATGCATCTAATCCAGTTTTGAGAGTCAGGGACCTTTTCTGGCAGAGATAAGGGTCTCATCTGAGATGTGATGGGTAGCAGGAGTCAGTCACAAAACAAATGGGGCTCCAGAAGGCTGGGGCAGGCAGCACAGGGTGGGGACAGTAGAAGTGCAGGCTCACTCCCTGTGCACAGTTCTTAATTCTCAGACTCTCTGCGGGGTAGTTACCGTTCACCCCACTTGGCAGATGGGGGAAACCAGGGTGTGTTGAGCTGCATGTTCAAGGCCACACAACTTGCATGTGGCTCAGGTAGGCTTTAAACTCAGGCCAATGAGACCCCAAAGTCTGTACTCCCAAGTGGACACCCCCTCTTCAGTGAGTCAGAGTGAGGGGCTTGGTGCTCCACAGTAAAGGCTGGAGAAGGCCTGGCCATGTTTGTGGCTAGCGCCTGGCGGGCACCAGGTCTGAGAAGGGAGGATGTCTGGAGCCTGGAGGGGCTGATCCTGGGGTGTCAGAGGTCATCCATGTCAGCCACTCTGGGTGGAGAAAGAGCCAGAAGGCCTCTGGTTCTTCAGCACTCCCCTCACAGCTCTGAAGGGCATCTTAATGTCTTAATCCTGTCGGGGCCTCTGCTCTCTGGTGGCTCCTTCCTTTAGGCTCTGGGCTGCTTAAGGACACACGGTTAGCCTTCTGTGTGTCTTAACCCCAGGCCGTCCAGCACAGGGCCTGGGAGTGGATCAATGTTTGCTGAAGGAAGCTGTCAATCCATGCCCTGCTTTCTCATATGCCTCTGTCAGTGGGGAACATTCACCAGGTACTTGGGGCATGGAAGGGTGGCAAGGGCTCAGAGAGGTGAGTGTTCTCCCAACACCTGCTCAGGTGACATGGTGTCACCTGTTTCCCTGAGGTGTCAGTTGCTGGGTGAACAGCAGGCCTCCCTCCCTCTTCCTGAAGCTTGGGATCCTTTCCATCCCAGGACCCCACTTCTTCTTGGCCCACCAGCCTCTTCCAAGGCAAGCGGAGCCTCCCTGGTGTGTCAAGGGTGCCTGGCCTGCTCCCTAACGGACAGGATGCACCTGCTCATGTTCTGCAGGCACCAGAGATCTGAACACCACAGCTGATAAATGGACACTGGACTCTGTTTCTCCAGGGTGGCCGCCATGGGGGCCTGGAGCCTGGATGCTCCTCGCTTCTCAGCAGGAGAGGATCAGAATTTTGGAAGTCTCCCTAGGTGGGAACCTGTCATGGGGACCGTGGACTACTGGACACGGGTGGCACGGCCGCAGATGCTGCCTCCTTAAACATGGAAAGGTGGCTCTTCAGAGGCGGCGTCTCCCCCGTGCAACCCACAGATCATTTTTTTTAATGAGTTGTCACTTTGACAATGGGGCTAAGTCCTGGGTCTGATTCAACGTTGCTGCCTCCCCCCTCCCTCCTTCTCCTCCGCTCCTGCTCGCTTGCCTCCCTCTCCAGCCTCCACTTACTGGAAACGAAATCTCTGAGCGCATGAATGGCAGGGAGGGGGGAGGCGCCAAGACAAAGAGCTGGCTTTGTCTGGTGGTGAATTTAGATAGCACGTGGGTGGCTGGGGAGCAGCACAGACTCCCTTCACCCGCCTGTCATGGAGCTCACCTTGTGTTGGTGGAGAAGGAGGGATGGGTTGGATTCTCAGGCAGCGCCTGGGTCCCAAATGATGGGGCTGGAGACAGCCACAGCATGCCAGCCCCATGGGAAGAGAGGGCTGAGTGACAGAAGGTTGGCAATTTGGGGGAGGGGCGCGAGTAAGGCCTGGAAGCTTCTATCTGAGAGCAGCAAATGAGTTCTGGATGAGGCTGGCCTGTAGGGCTGGGGCTCAGCTCCCCACACCTCCACCAACTCCCATGATTCAGGTTCCCCCGAGCTAAGGGACCCTAACCCGTTCCTCCTAACATTGTAGTCCCAGTCACCTCGTCCCCTTCTGTGTCACCTTCATCACTGTCACCAGCAGCAGCAGCACTCCAGCAGGGCTCATCTCTCTCTGCCGAGTGCCAGACACAGCTCGTGCGTACAAATGGATCTTCTGACTAGTAGGTACTCTATAGACATTATCTGTGGCTGACCCCGGTCCTGCTTTGTCAGTGACTCAGTGGGCAAGATGACTGCCTCCTCTAGGCCTCAGGTTTCTCATCTTTAAAATGGGCATGATACAATAATGCCATCTGCAGAAGGTCACTGGAGCTCTAGATGGGTTGGAGCATGGAGACACTCGGAAGATGTTGGTGGACTGGAGGATTATTGTTGTTAGAGCATTGATGGACTGGCCATTGATGGACTGGAGGATTATTGTTGTTAGAGCAAGTTGTTGGGTGACATCCTGGTTCTGGAGAAGGGGTGCATTTGATGTCACAAACATTGTAGCCCACAGACAGCAACTCACTCTGATTGCCCTCTAAGCATCCTCTTAACACCCTCAAAACCAATTGCATGACTTTGTCATTTTACTGCCACAGTGCTACATGCGCGTTTCCCCTGCAACCCATATCACCCCAACATCAGCAGCCACCCACGACGGGGTCACCGCCACCTCCCTCCCAGGCCAGGGCCGGCTTCCTCTGATTCTGCCCTGGGTGTCTCTGGTTGAGCCCCCTGCTCCCCCCGCCCCCGCCTGCCCAGCCTTGCCAGCCTCCCTCTCTGTATCTTGCAGAATTGCGGCTCCCTCCTCCCGGGCCTCTTGGCTCTGCCCCTCCTTCCCAGGCCTGCCACCCTGGTAACCTGGAATCACCCACGTAACCCATCACTCTCCTGCTGCATGTCCTCTAGCAGCACTAAGTGATCAGTCAGCAAAGCACTTGGAGGCCACCAACTGTGTCCCACACCAGCCTGCACCCTGAGCTCAGGAGAAGGTGGCTGGAAACATTTTCCCAGAAGAACCCAGGCTCTGTACATTTTTGCTGAAAGAATGTTTACCTTTCGCCTTCTCTGGGCCACACACTGTGCCACGCACATGCCTGACGGCTTCTTAAACCTGTCGGTGAGAGAGGTGCCACTGCCCCGTTTTTCAGCTGAGAAAACAGAAGCCCCAGAGAGGTTAACTGACTGGCCAAGGCTGTGTGGTTAGTATCCATGGTGGGCCTTGTTTCTGATACAGTGGTCTCCAAGGCCAGAGGCCCTGTCCCCTCCCTCAACCCTGCAGAGATGACCCTCCCACCCAGGCACACACTCGAGCCACAGTCTGCTCCTTCACAGGCTACTCAGGTTCATCTCCAGGAAACCTACCAGAGTCCTCTTTGCAGGCGGAATGGACCCTCCCAAGCTGCTCACCGCACTGTCCAAGCTCTCCGGGTGCAAGCCTGCCTCCCAGGGCAGGGTCCTCTGCGCTGGTGACCTACTATAAAGGACATGGAGCCCTAGCTTCCAGCTCCGACTCCACCACCGCCTCTTGGGGAGACTTAAGAATCTCTGCTTCTGGCTGGATCTCAGTTTCCTCTTAGACATAGGGAGGGGCTGGAGGCTCCTGAGGGCCCTTCCCACATGAAGCCTGTGACATGTAAGGGTGCAGGGACAGCATAAGGCCTTGGTGGGTCTGCAGCCTCCCTGCCAGGATTTGGGCCATTTGTAGGCATTGCCGAACACCTGGAGCTGGCCCCTACTGTCAGCATGTGGGTTTCAGTGCCTGTGGCATCCCTTGGCCTCGCTTTGCTTGTGTTCCCACACCATCACATCACTTAGCTTCAGCACAGCCATATGACCTGCTGCCCAGTACAGCCAGGAGGCCACCAGCAGTCCCTGGGACAATGACAGAAAAGACCTGAATCATCAGGAGCCAGCAGGAAAGCTCATAACTACAGCATCCCTCCATGGGACTCCGGCACACATGAGCCACTTTGTGTTTGCAGACTGTTGCTTTGCTTTTCCTGGGTCACTTATTCTGTCAGCATCTATTGAGTACCTGCTATCTGCCAGGCCTAGAGCTATGTCCTGGGGACATGGGTGAACCAGACACTAAGGACTCTCTTGCCTCTGCGAGGACTGGAAACCTGTCCTATGCCCTCTGCCTACCCCACACCCCACCTAACCCCAGACCTAGGAGGAGTCTCAGGACACTATAATTTGGGGTGCCTGGGGGTTTTGTTGCAAGGCAACATCTTACACCCCTGGCATGCGGTCAGGGGACCTTAGTTCCTCCTACAGCTGCTTGAGTGTCCTCATGACATGGCTACTCACTTCTCCCAGCAAAAGGGACTCAACAGAGAGCAAGGTGGAAACATAGTATCTAGCCTCAGAAGTCATGCGAGTCAGGCCTCGTATCCAGTTAGTTCCTCAGATCAGCCCCACCCTGTGTGAGCGCTTGGAGATGGGAATCCCTGAGAGGTACCTTGGAGTCCTGTGAGCGCCGGCAGCTGCCAGATTGATCTTTCTGCCTAACTCTTCCTGAGGGCTGAGCATGGAAATGCAAAGTTCATTTGCAGGCGTCCACTGGGGCCATGGGGTGGGCTTGGGGGCTCTGCCACTGTGGTCAGCTGGGAAAGCTGTCCCAGCTGTGGTCTGGAGCTGCTGGAGGATGAGAATCCTCAGTGTTAGAACCCAGCACTTTTTTCTCGCATCAGCCCCTTTATCCAATGTACTCACTCTACCCATGCTACTTGTTTTTGTGACCACTAGTGTCACCTGTTTCCTGGAAGTCACACTTGTTTAAAGAAGGGACGTGTGTCATTCTAGGAGGTAAGGAGTTCCCTGTCATTTGAAGGTATTCAGGCGTTTGCTATAGGGCACTAGGTAGAGGTGACACAGTGGGGAGACTGACAGCCCTGAGTATCCCCCACTATCTTTGGGACCTGCCTGCAGGAGATGGGTCCTCACTCCTCTTCACAAACATACTCAACCCCTATAGGAAACGCCAGTCGCCCTGCCTCTAGTCCCCTGAATGAGGCTTTGGTCTATGGAAACTGTCCTTTTGCTCCACCCCCCAACCTCCACCTGTGGGGTCTAAGTGCCCGGAATTCTGGCTTCCCGCCCATACCGCCCACATTCCACTTGGGAGCCTTCCCTGGGTAATTAGGACCATTAGAGGCCTCCTAATGTCACCTGACCTCACAGCTCGGCTCGTAGTGGCCCCGCACTGGCTGCCCATGCATTATTAACATGGAGAGAGCATGAGAGCTCTGCCCAGAGGTGTGACGCCCTGCTGTCCCGGTGCATTTGTTAGCAGCATGTCCCTGGTGGCTATCGTTGCCCCCCTCTGAGGCTGTCCCGTGTTGTTGGGCCTGGCTGTGCCCCAGAGTGAGTGCTATGAGGCAGCTGGCTGTGGGCACGGGGAGCATGTGGGGCCAGAAGTACTGGCATCAGGGACCCCAGACTACAGGGCTAGCACATCTGTGGGGAGGGCTTCAGGTTACTCCTCACCTCTGCAGGGGAAGGAACTGAGAGCAGAACACACCTCTCCTGCCTGTTCCCTAGTACCTGCTCTTTTCCACGCAGAAACAGGTTGGGCCAGCTAACCTATACTTAAATTGAGATAACTGGAGACACGAGGACAGTGACCAGGAGCCCCAATGATCCAAATACAGCCCTACCACTTACATGTCAGTGGCCTCAGTTGGGGCCTTTCTCTGATTCTTCACTTTTTCCTTCTGTAAAGTGTGCATGTGTTGGGCGGGTGTGGGGGGGTACGATTGGAAGAGATTAGAAGGTTTCTAAGCATCTTCTTGCCTTAAAGTCAGTGGGGGCTCATTCAGACTAAAAGATCCATGCTTGATATCAAGTTCTTTCTTAATAGCAAATTTGAGAAGGGGCTCCAGAGTCCTGGGAAACACTGGTGCCTGGAGGTTGAAGGTGGAGGTGGGGGTAGTTGGGATGAGCTTTGACAACCAAAGGCCGGAGCTTGCTGCGTATCTCCCCATTTTGCAGATGAGTAGTGAATGCACAAGGAGCTGGAGGAATGTTCCTCGAGTCTCAGGCAGGCTAAGGGATAATCCGGCCCTGGGTCTGCTCTCCTTGACATGCAATATAGAAGGAGGTAGCATGGGAAGGGAAAGGTGCTGCCAACTATTATCTCCTCTATATCCCGAGTCTATCCCTTGCCCAATATCATTTCATTTCCACAGCCACCCTGGGAGGTGGGTATAGCTACCATCTCATCTTATAAGGTCCCCTGATGCTTGCGCAGGTGAATGGAAGCCCCAAGGGTGGTTCAGCCAGTAGTCCGGTTTCTGATTGTTCCTGGATGGCTGGGGGTGGGAGGTGCATGTCCGAGACAGCCTGCAGAACCCTAGCCAGTGTGAGGAGCGGAATTGAGAGCAAGAATGCAGCCACGTGTGGGCCACCACAGCGATGTGGCCTTGAGCAGCAGCTGCCCTCTATGCAAATGAGTCCTCAGTACCAAGCATATGCACCACAGAGAAAGCCCCTCCTGAGCCACCCTGGGTCCCCAGCCTGTGCCTTGTGACACCTTCCCCACAGCAGCTGCCTTGACTCGAGACCCAGAGTCTCAGACCGACCAGTTCACAAGAACCAGGAATTCCCCACGCCATCCTGAGACAGCTGCAGCCCAAGCAGCAGTCAAAGGCTGGCAGTGGCAACTCTGGGGGCCTCTCTGAGCACTGTCAGGAGGGCCTTAGATTAAGGACAAGTCTGGGCTCATCCATCGCCTGCTGTCCCTTCCCCGCTTCCCAGGGCCCCCTGTTTGGCCTGCCCCACTCCCCTGCCCGGTTCTGAGTGCCCTGGGCCCAGCCAGCCCCTGGTGATCTCTGCTCCTGCTCTGGTAGAGCACTCAGCTCCCAGCCAGGCTGCATGCTCCCCTACTGAGGTTGATGAATCTGTGCCCGGCTCTGGCCTAGCTCACTTATCCCCACAACCTGGGAGGCATATGGGTTTCTTGCTCTGACCCACTTGCCTGGGGTCACACAGCTACCAAGCGAGAGAGCTGGGGTAAGGAGCTGGAAGTATGTGTGTGCAGAGTGTGTGACCAGGAATAAGATCAGCCCTTAATTCTATAGCCAATAGAGCTCAGGCAGGTTGAGGACCCGTAGTGTTGGATTACTATTTGTTCAAACAATAAGACAGTGGAGGGCTGGGGTCGTAGCTCAGTGGTGGAGCACTTGCCTAGCATGTGTGAAGCACTGGATTTGATTCTCAGCACCACATATAAATAAGTAAATAAAATAAAGGTCCATTGACAACTAAAAAGAATATTAAAATAATTATAAAACAGTGGATGCCCCCCCCCCAAGGAGTTCTGAGGATATTTCCTATAGCTCTAGGCACAGCCCCCTTCACCCCAAAGAGCACTCATGAAGCCTGGGCAAGGGTCTTGGCTCAGGAGACCCTTCCAGCAGCTGTGCTGTGGGCAATGATACCATTTTACACACAGAAAACTGAGGCCTTGCAAGGCCTAAAAAGTGTCCCAGATTCACCAGGATGGAAGCAGCTGATGGCTACCCAGCCTGGGGCTCTGCATCCAGTGCTCCTTACTGAGCTGGTAGGATGAGGCCTTCCCCGCCACGGCCACCAGGCTGCCTCTGGCCCGAGGTGACGGAGCAGTGGGTCAGCTGGTCCCCGGCCTGGTCCTCTGGGAGGAGAGGAAACACCAGTCCGCGGGGGATTCCTCCCGCAGCGCCGCGCCCCTCCACCACTTCCTCTGGACACTCTCGTTTTCTTTGTCACTTGTTTAGTTTCTGCTTTTCTTCCCTCGTTCCTTTTTCTCAAGACGACTTTCATTTCCGCCTGTCAGTGTCTCACCCACCCCAACCCTCCCCCATCTTCTCTACTAGGCCCCTGTGTCCCCCTCTTCACCTTGGGATCCTGCCTGGGCCACATTTCCCACTAGAGTGGGGGTCAGGGACAGGAGGGGGCTGCCACCCTGCCTCTTCCTCCTGGTGGGAAAGCCCAGGTGGCTCTCAGAACACCCCGAGAGCCCAGCCAGCCCCCAGGCCTCTGCCCAGCCCCCTAGGCCTCAGGCTCCTCCTCGTCTGTGAGACAGGAGGAAGGCGGCAGATCTCAGAGGATGTGAGGAGAAAATGAAATGACACGTGTAAAGCGCCAATAGCCAGTACTTAGAAAAACCCAACAAACACCAGTTCTGAGCCTCCAGGGCCTGTCTCTGAGTCAGCCTCCAATGCCTGTGTCACCTCCCCCAGCCCGTGTTGGCTGGGCCCCACACCTGGCCAGAGGCAGATGTTGCTGTCTGTGCCCTTCTGTGTGGAGTTACCAAGGCCGCACAGGGGTGGCTCTGAGAGAGGAAGGGCCGGTCCTCACTTCTGCCTCTGCAAAGAGGGGTGCAGTCCTCTATAGCAAAAGCCTCTCCCCCAGGTGTCCACACACAGAGGCCTCCAACTTATCCCTGCAAACTGCCAGTAACCAGGAACTCAGAACTGCAGGACAGCCCATCCCCCGCTGGTCAGCTCGGCTTGCTAGAAAGTTCCCCCTTCCAGTCAATCAAGGGCTGTGCGTCAAAGAGGTTAGGATCTTGGCCTCCAGAGCCCCTACTCATGATCAAACTCTGGTGTGGCAACTGGCTACCTTTGTGATATTAGGAGTTTCCTAACCCCTGTATGCCTCAAATGGGGTACCTGTGGGACTTCCATGAGCATATGTGTCATGTGCTGTCCCCCTGTAAGTTCCTGGTAAACACCACCCACCACCACTGGGATTCAAGAGCAAGCATCCACAAATTCTTTCATAGCTACTCAAAGACATTTTTTTTCCAGACCCCTTCAAATCCTGAGGTTCTACTTAGAGTCTCCCTGCTGCACCTGGCCTTGACTCCTGGGGGTGGCCAGCCTGGAGGAAGTGACCCTGGTTTGGAACCAGATCTATATTTATAATCCCAGATCCAGCCCAGGTCTGATTTACCCACACTTCTCCATGGGCTCTCGGGCTTAAAAAAATGTTGGAGACAAGAAAAGACACAAAGCTTGGTTTCAAATATGAAAACTGCTGCTCAGAACTCTCGTTTGGTTAGTATATTCAAACCGGTCGGGCTCTTTGTCCTGGTTTACCAGCTCCCTCTGGGGCTGACACTTCTCCCTTTGTCAAGATTCCTTGCGACCCTGCTGGCTGAGGAGCCAGAGCCTGCCCTGAGTCCTACAAGTTACTGTATCTAATTGTAAAAACAAAACTATTGTTCAATTTTTTCAGCAAAAGAATACATTTGGGAAGGGACACATTTGATAGGATGTGGAGTAAGTCATAGCTCCTGGGTCTTAAATGGCCCTGGAACAGGTTAGCTCATCTGTCACTCTATCCTTGACTGTAAGGTGGGGACAATCACCTGTTTTTCAGGGTTGTCAAACCTCACCTGGAGCTCCGGTAGTAGCTGCCTGTCTTTGGGGGCCCATAGGGAAGGGACAGGATTGCTGGCTCTCGCTTTCCATGCAGGCAGGTTCTGTAAGGACACTGGACACTGGTGGGTCAGCTTCGTGCATCAGTCCTGTGTGTCTGCGTCTTTCTTTCAGGCTGCTGCCATCCGTCTTAGAAGGAGCAGCTGCTATCGGCAGCAGACAGTAATTTGGGCTATATATGGTTCCGGAGAATTCTTAGCTACTCTTTTCCTACTTCATGAGGAAAGTCCACACATGGCCATGAAGGTTGACCACCCCTCCAGGCCATAGGGCAATTCAGGAGGAAGACGACTCTGTTCTCCACTCTTGACAGCTTTTCCTTATGAGGAACTGTCATCCCTTGTCTCCGTAACTGGGGGAGGCTGGTGGCAGGTGTGGGGAATCATTGACTTAGAGGCAGCACCAGGCTGTCCTAAAGACCAGGCTGGTAGTCATAGCCTGGCAGGGGCCTCTGTGTGTGCTCATCTGCTTGGAGTTGGCTGATTCAAAGCTGATGAAAACGTGGCGTCTTGCATTTCAGCCTGCCTTTTTCATTCACTGGCTTTGGGGCTTTGGGTAAGTCACTTGACCACCCTGAACCTCAGTTTCTTCCTCTGTAGACTCTACCACAGTGGGCATTGCTACTCACTTCAGTAGCAAGAAAGAAAAGCACATGTGACTGCTCATTCAGGCCTAGGCAGTTCATGTGCAGGCCAGCCCACTTCTTCCCTTCTCTCAGGAGAACCAGCCTCACCAGCTGTTCTCAGAAAAGCCGGGGCAGGGTTTCGGCGAGGGCCGGGGAGCACATAGAAGACTTATCCTGAAGTTGCATCTGCAGAGTACGCACACTTGTTACTAGAGTTTGTTTATTTGGAGTGGCTCTGAAAGGTCACAGTGGACAGTAACAGAAGTGGGTATTAGAATGTAGCTACCCCCAGGTCACTATCTGGTCCTACCCCTGCAGACCTGGAAAGAGGATCCTGATTCAGCCAACCCTGTGACCCTGGAGGAACAAAAGGCTACATGTGGTTTACAGGAGGCTTCTGGCCACACAGGCAAGTGATGCCATTTTAAGGAAGTTGGGAAATCTTCTGGCTGTCGTCTCTAAAGTGCAGCAGCTGGGGTCCTGCAGGAGGGCTCGAGGTCCTCTGAGTCCTTCACTCTTGAGCATGATCTAGCAAATCAGCTTGCTTTCCAGCCCTGACCACAGAAACCCACAGTGGGGCCAGCCTAGCCCTAGACCTGGGCTCTGGGAGCGGTGCAGAGGTGTCCAACGGCTAAGCGAGACCCATCTCTCTCTCTTCCCAATTGGCAGTAAAGGACAAAACTATACTAGGACTACCTCCCTTTTCTGTTTAGCTCTCATTGGCTTTTCTTGAGCTCTTGGCACCTGCTACTGCTTGACTGCTAATGAGCGCTCACAGGGAGTAAAATGAAATCTACGAGTAATAAACAAGCATTAATGAGACGCCTCAGAACCAGCCAATTCCAAGGAGTTGTGTGGCCTATTTTTAGGAGGTGTGTGCACATGCGCACATCTGTGGCTCTAATGCTACAGTGTGGGTGCCTTTTCTGCTAGTGAAATTGTTCCCCGTTCCTGTGATGGAGCCAGAAGTTGAGTATTTCATGGAGTTCCCCAAGAATTCCATGACTTCCAGTTACAGCAGGGGAATGAAGATGGGCAGAGGAGAGAGGGGTTCCCAGGAAGGGACGAGATGCCCCAAGCTCAGGCCTTAGCTCTGATTCCTACCAGTTCAAGGCTATCAAGTCCAGTTCGCTCGGTCCTTCCCCTCCCACTGCTGAAAGCCTCGTCTTCCCTAGATTGCCACAGCTGCTTCTAATTGCCACCTCCATGCCTACCTTCCAATCTGGTCCCCAGGGTGAACCCGGGAGATCCATCTAGAACACAGGTCTGAGCCCATCATCCTGGGTGTGGCTTCCCAGGGCCTTTGTGATTAATGCCAAATTCTGTTAGACTTGCAAGAGTCATCTGATAGCCATTCCCTGCTCTTTCCTCTCTCCCTCTCCAACAAGTTACAGCCAGCCCACCCCAGGGCATAATTGCACACCGTGCCCCCAGGCCTTGGCAAATGTGGCTCCCTCTGCCTTAGACAGCTCTGTGTTCCGCCTCCCTCGACCTAAGCAGACCACCAGACCACGCCTGGGCAGACCACCACCCCACCTCGGCCCACCTCACCTCCCTGACAAATTCCCACTCAACATTCAAGTCTCAGTCTAGAAGTCACTTCTGGGATGGCTTCCTTGCCTACCCCCTCCATGCCTAAGCCTGCCCATCCAACGTGCCCCCATGCCCCCTGGACCCACCCTGGGATAAGGCCCGTCACACTGCAAAACTCGTCACACTGCAATTGTCTTTTTGTTATTCTGTCTCTGAGTAACTGGGAGAACTTGGACACTGGAGGTTACCCTGCTGTCTCCAGCCGCTGTACACAGTGGACACTGAATATCTGATTGAGTGGAGGGAGAGAAGGAAGAAAGGGAAGAAGGAAGGGAGAAGGAAGGAGGCAGAATAAACCAAACTTATTTTACCGATCTCATGGTCTGGTCAGGGCCAGCCCTGGTATCGGTAGTGTCAATTCAATCTTTCCCAAGTGCCTGCTCCATCCCAAGCCTGAGCTAGGAGCCCGAGAAGTCAGAGAGGGCATGTTCCAAGGACTGCCCTGGAGGGAGGTGAGGCAAGCCACAGCTGTCCGAGGTCACACTGCAAGGGAGATCCCTGCCCCAGGCGCCAGGAGCTTAAGGGAGGGAGGAAGAGGACCCAGCGTGGGCAGGGTGGCGTGGGGATTCCCAAGCTGAGGGTTTCATCAGGCTTCAGAGAGGATGGGGTTTCTCTTTGGTCGAGAGTCTGATGCAGCCATTATTCCCTTAGGAAAATTCCATGCTCTCTCCGGCTAATGAAGTCCACCACGTCCACCTCCTCGCTTCCTGATGTGTGTTAGGAAATAGAGCTGGGTGTCCTGGTGTCCCAAGAGGCAGCTAGCAGTAGGAGCAGATGACTCTGGATCCCTCTGCCTAGGTTCTAACCCCAGCTCTGTTCCTAGAAGCAGCAGAGCAACCGTGGGTAAGTTCCTTGATTCTCTGTGCCTCAGTTTCCTCTCCTGTGTAGTGGAGACGATAAAGGTGCTTTGCAGTACCATTGCGTTCAACAAGTTGATATAAGACTCCAGACTGGGCCTGGCACAGGATATGGATCACATAAACATTTGCCACCAGCACTAGTCATTAACCAACATGCCTACAGCTCTTATTCTAGTGTATGAGCTTTTCAAAAAATTTTGGAACACTTGACATGAGATCTATCCTTTTAACAAATTTTTTTGGTGTACAATGCATTCTTGCTGACTATAGACACAGTGTTGTGTAGAAGATCAATAGATCGTACTCAACTTAGTTTACTGAAAACTTGAACTTGTGGAATAGCTGCTCCCCCAGCTCCTGGCAGCCACCATTCTGTTCTGCTCCTATGAGTCGAACTGTGTTAGAGCCTTATGCACATAGAATCACGAAAATCTCTGTCCTTCGGTGATGGGCTTATTTAACTTTGCAAATGTCCTCCAAGCTCATCCATGTTGTCACATATTGCAGAATTTCCCTTTTCTTCTTTTTTAAAGCTGAGGTTGATTATAGAGAGAGCACATTCTTATATGTCACATTTTATTTTATATCACATTTTTATCTCCATTCATCTGCTGATGGATGCTTGAGCTCTTTCCACCTTGTGGCTACATGAACAATGCCACGGTGAACACTGGAGAGCAGGCATCTCTGAGAGATCCTGTCTTGGATTCTTTTGGATAAATACCCAGAAGCAAGATTGCGAGATCATATGGTAGTTCTATTTTTAATTTTTCGAGGAATCTCCCTACTGTGTTCCACAGTGGCTGCACCATGTACATACCGACCAGCCGTGCAAGGGTTCCAGTTCCTGTGTCCAAGTGGGGTCAGCCTGTGCAGGGACCGTCCTATCTGTGGGATGTACCTGGGGCAAAAACAACTCCCTCCCTATCTAGTCCTTTTCAGAGTGTCTGCTGGTGCCCAGGAGCGGCCCCAGCGCCTGCTCAGTGGTGGTGTCTCCAGCTGGTCAGGTTGAGAGGATTCCTTGGCTGCCCCGAGGGCAGCTTTTCAGTACATGGGTCATAGAGAGAAGCCAGGCAGGATGTTTGGGGGTGGACAGGGGAGGCGTGGGAAGGGCCAAGTGGCTTGGAAGGACCCCTCAGCTGAAACTGGAGTCGGAATGTGGTCTAGGAGGCTGGGCCTCTGGAGGAGGTCATGTGGCTGAGCCCAACCACCCTCCAGAGCCGGAGTCCTTGTGTGGCTAGGAATAATTCCCTCCTGTCTTAGCTTCTATTCTTGGCCTGTGCAACTTAGGGCAAGAGGCAGCCTGACCTGCAGGAAAGGGTATGCGGGCTGGGAGTCACCCAGTCATGGGTTCAATTCCCGGCTCTGCTGCTTAACCAGACGTGGAACTCAGGCAAGACATGGAGCCTCTGGTGTCCCCCCATCTTGGGGCTGACATGAGTGGTATAGAGGCAATGCTGAGTTCTGTCCCCAAGTCTCACCACCACGTCCTCCCTCTCTGATATCACGGTTTTGACTTCCAAAGTTGTCTCTTAAGAAACCCAGGGCTTTCTAGATGAGCCCAAGACCTCCTGGCAGGGATGGGGACTCCCTGAGCAGGGCAGGGCAGCAGAGGACAGCAGCTGGTCAGGAGCATCCGCTCTGGAGCAGCCCCCCACCCCCGATCAGGGGCATGCCCACTGTGAGATGGAAACGTTGAACCACAGGAAGGAAAGATGACTCGCTCGCGCTGCTTTGGCTTTTTTTTTTAGATAGGTGAGTTATTCCTCTGAATGAAGGAATGACTGTGGGTTCGAGGTAAAGATAAAATTCGGATCCAAAATGACTTCTTGTTCCACCTCCCACCAGGTCCTATTTCCGATGGAGAAGACCTAACCCGGAAGCAGACCCTCCCTGTTGTCCTACCCCTGAAGTCCCAGCCTCTGTGCCTCGGGACTGGCTTCCTTCTCTTTTCTACTTGAAGGCTGTCCCCTTACTGGGCACCAAACTCTGCTTGGCTGACTCCTCCCCATCTCCCGAAGCTCCTTCTCCCTGCCAGGAAGTCCTCAGGAGTGTCTGGTGACCCTCTGTGCACCCTCATCCGTGGCTGCAGCAGGACATTCTAACCCATGACTCCCAGGTGTCTAGCCTTGGTCTCTCACCTTACCAGGGCTGTGCTTCTTTCTGCTCCCACGTGGCATGGGTCCTTGCCCTCCTGACCTCCTGGTAGGCCCCAGTGGGACAGAGCCAACATGGGGACCCTGGTCCTACTGATTTCAAAGCTTTCCTGGGCTCCCCTCAGCCCCTTGCTGCACACAGGAGAAAACAGCCCCTCAGCCTGGAATTCGTGGCTCCTGACTTGGCCCTGCCTGGACCTTTGGCCTGCTTTTCCCCAGCAAAGTCCAGGTGCTGATTCCCAGCACACCACAACCATCCTCTCCCCGTCTTCCCAGAAGGCTGCCCGACTCCTCCTCTTCCCCGATCACGGCCACCACATGATCTCTCCCTGGTCAAGGCCTCTCCAGCTCTCACGGACTCTCTCACTTCTGGGGAATGCTTGGGACTCAACATGTTCCCACTCCTGTACTCCTCCTTCCCAGCCTGTGGGAAGCCCTGGTGGTCAGGGATGGGAGAAAGCTTAGGAGGGATAGTCCTTCTGTCCATCCTGGGAGAACCAGAGGCGTTAATGGATGGGTGAAGTCTGCAAACCAAAAAGCACCATCCTGCCTTATCCTGGTCCCTTTACCTCTGACCTAGAGTCACACCCCAACCCTCACAGGGTCCTCCTGTCTCCCAGTTCACCTGACCCATCTAGTGTCCCACTCAATGTCACACCCACCTAACAGGCTCCCTTATCTAGCAGCTTCTCCTGCCAGTAGGGTCCTGCCCCAGGGTGGCAGGCCCTGCTCCTAGACCCTGCCTGGGCCCTCCCACCTACCTTCCTTGGTTCAGGCCATGTCCTCCCCAGATCCTCTCTGCCTCCACTTCTCGTCCTCCTTCCAGAGACTGAGTCCTCCAGGCAGGACCAACCCCTCAGGGGCCCCTTGCTGTCCATCTCTGTGTGCTGGCACCGATCTGGTGTTATAACATTCCTGCTGCAAGTGCCCCTGTGGCTTTCAATTTGGACTTGACATAGACAAATGCTGCAGTGACATTTTCTCCTGGTGAATGGTGTTGAGTCTGAGGATGTTCTATGGCACCTTCAGATCGTCAGTTTATTCAGGCCCAGCCATGGTCCTAAGTGTCTGTCACTTCCTCTGTGGTAGGGCTAAGGCCCAGAGATGCTAAGTGCCTTGCTTGAGTTCACATGGCAACATGGGACAGCGCCAACGTGGGGACCCTGGTCCTACTGATTCCAAAGCTTTCCTCCATGTTGCACGCCAGTGATAGAAGCCAAAATTGTGGACCTCTCTCTAAAGTTCAACTGTCAATAAATTGCCTTGGGGATTTTGTCTATCTTTTTGTAACCCATTTTCCCCCCACATCTCCCATGGGTGCTTGCCATCATCCCTGGCAAGCAGCTGACTGGCGTATGAGGGCCCATGATTCCCCTTAGACCTTCCTGCCCTCCCCAGCTCTGTTGTGGGTCCCCTCCAGGTCACCTGGCCCAGGCTGTAGTCCCAGGCTGGACTTCATGCATGCTTCTCTCCAGGACCTGCAGGGAGCAGGGCTGCCCATGCCCGGGTCTGCCAAGCCACCTCCCATCCCTGACATCCAGGCCGCCGATCGATAAATCCATCTCCTGCTCTTCTCTCCTGACCATCTGTTTTCCCTGGTGGTCCCCAGGGAGTCTGCCAGGCTGGTTGAAAGCTCCCAGGTCAGAGAGAAGAAGCTATCTGGGGGCCATCTGTTGGAGAGGTACCTCGGGCGGGGGTTCCGCAGCTGAGGGAAGCAGCCCCAGCAGTTGAGGGGCTACTGGGAGGATTCAGCAATTAGGGAACCAAGAGTCACCTTTGCCTTTAGGCTGAGCCAGGGTGTGCCAACTCTCCCCCAACTCAGGCAGACCCGGGAGATGCCAGGCCTGGCTGCCTCTTGGACATGTCACCAGGGCAAATGGTGCCAGAGGGAACAGGGAAGATGGTCTGAAGCTCACCACCTCCCTCCCCCCAACTCCTTTTAAAACACACACACACACACACACACACACACACACGCCCTTAAAATTGGGTTGCCAGTGACAACCTGGCATATCATCTTCTTTTTATATTATTCTTAGCCCCTCTGTTGCCATAGCAACTGAACAATGCTTTTTAAATATAGCAGTTAATTTTTTCAGCTTCAGCAACAAAGTTCTGGTGCTGTCCAGAGAAGGCCAGTGGCCAGTTTCTCTCTGAGGGAAAAGCCCTCCGAGCTCTTCTCCCTGCATGTCAGCTCCCAGGGTGTGAGCGGGGGCCAGGTCACTTGAGACAAGGCAGTGACCCTCTGCATTCCCCAGCCTGGCTGCCCTCCAGAGCCGAGGGGGAGCAGAAAGAATTTGGTTCTAGAGTCAGCAGACCTGGGTCCGAATCCCCTCAGCCCCGAAACCTCCAGGTTTCCTCCTCAAGCTTCAGGGTCCTTGTTGGGTGACTGGGTTGAGGCATGTGCCTCAGGGACCGTGATGAGGCTAAAAGGAGCAGAAGGAGGTGAGGGGGTGTGGTGCCCCGGGAAACACTCGAGGAAGGCATCTTTGCTGCTTCCTTTCTGCTGCCCCTCCTCCATGCCTTCTCTCCTGTTCTTCCCTCTCCCTTTGCCTCTTTCTGCTCCCCTCCTCCCCACTGTCTTGAATTATTGATGTTGAATTCCCAGCCAGTAACATCAGAGGGTTAAAATCCATAAGCAGCCTGCCTTCAGTCCCGCCTCGGATTGCCCTCCCTTCTTGAGCCGGTGAGCTCATCCGAGTCATAAATCATACATCACGGCTCGAGAACCCAGGCCCCTATGGTCCGGCCACTGAGCAGCCCCTGGCAGGAGGCAGCCAGGGTGGGATGTCTCCTGGAAGGTACGGCTGGCCCTGAACCTTGAGTGGAGCAGGTACCATCAGTGGCAGCTGGCAGCCTGTAGCTGGCAGCCTCAGGGGTCACAGGAGGGAGCAATCCCTGACCCAGTGACCGGACGCATTGTTTCTGGGTGCCTTGGGCCCCGCAACTCTCTCCCATCATCATCCTGCTCCTCTCCCAGTCCCTCCCCCAGGCTCGCTCATCACCCACTCATCTCTGAGCATCCCAGAGCTCAGCATGGCAGCTGTTAAACAACACACAGCAAAGTTTCTAATACTCAGAAGCAGCCAAAACATGGCATGGGCTGTCCAGAAGGTAGTGAGATCCCCTTCACTGGAGAGTTAACTTAGAGACAGAACAGCCAAAAGACAGGAGGTTGTGGGAAGGATTATGCTAGGTTACAAATTAAATCAAATCTTGCCTCAACCTATGGTTCTGTAATGGAAACAAAAATATTGAAATCATCATATAATTTTGCAGAACCTTGGACACTGATTATTATCCTCATTAACAAAAAAATAAAGTCAACTTGCCCAGGATCCTTATGCTAATAAAGAAGCTGACTCTGAACCTAGTATTCTACGTGCCCTACTCATCAAGTTCAACTTTCCTGCTGAAAACCACATTGAAGAAGATGTATGGAGTAGCAATTGAACACGGCTCTCGCTGAACCCCTGGCAGGTGGCTTGGAGACCTGCTGAAGGCACCGGCTGCTCTCTGGGAGCTGCCTGTCTTATTCAGGGGCCAACAGTTGATACAGAAGGAGAAAATGGGTGCTCTCAGAGCTGTGGGAGCCCTGAGGATGGAGGGATGCTCTGGGCTGGGAAGGGACAGGTGTGGGGTAGGAGGAACTGATGCAAGAAGGAAGGGTTACAGCACTAGCCAGGCCCCGGTGGCCCCAGGCCCCTGCAGGCATTTAGATCTTACTTTATTCAATCTTCCCAGTGGCTCTTCAAGATAGAGCCGCATCCAGTTTTGACAGATGCTTTGCTGAACTGATCAAGGTCACACAGATCAGCAGTGAAGGGACATTATGTGTCTGACCCCAAGACTTCCATACTGTGGGGGAGGATGCAGAGGGTCCACCTGTCAGTCTCTATTGTCTGGAGAACTGTCTAACTAGGAGGTGATGGCTGAGGGGCCTGGCTCGGACCCCCATCCCCACAGAGCTCCCTAGAGAGGATGGAGGGGACCAGGGCTAGGTGGGGAGTGGATGCCATGCAGGGCCCTGGCTCTGTCCTTTGAAACCTGAGATCTGGGGCAAGTCCTGGCTCTCTCCTGGTTCTCTGTGACTTCAGAAAGGTTAGCTCAGGGTTTGGTTTCCCCTCTTCACTCAGAAAGGCAAAACATCCATCCCCCTGCCTATCTCAAGTGCTGAAGTCAATGTACCATTGTTAGCACTGACTCTGACCATCCACCTAAAACATCAACCAGCTGCGGCACCCTGACCCCTTACCCTGCTTTACGTTTCTGTATAGCACCTACCTGCCCCGAGGTTACATTTTGTGCCTCTCTGCTGTCTTGCTCCTGCCTTCTCTGCCATGGACTGCAGACCCCGTGAAGGCAGGATGAGAGTGTTAGGGGCTGTCCCCAGTGCCTGAACAGAACTGGCACACACAGAACCAGCATGCCTTCATGTAGTGACCACATGAGGAGGAGGTAGCCTTTCTCATGCCCCTGTGGCCCTGTCTGTGCCTCCTCCTGGTACTTGTCACAGGGTACTGTAATTGCATATGGGGACTGTGCCTCCCTCGTACTCCATAAGTCCTTGTGGCATGCAGTGGAGCCCAGCCTGGAGGAGGTATTTAATGAATGTTTGTTGTAACAGCCATCGAAGCTTTCTCCTCTCTGTGCCTCAGTTTCCCCATTTGTACACTGCAAGGGTGCTCGCTGGAGAGGCTTGTTGAGTGCTGTCCCTTGGTGTCACCCTGGGATTTGCAACCTGGTGGCTGGCATTTCTGCACCTGTGCTTGGTGCATTTGCGCCACCATTTGCCTCCTGATGCTTATCTCGACTTCCAAGGTTGGTCACTGCCCAGAGCCTGCCTTCCCCTTGATGAGCAATTAAAGCCCCAGAATAGCCCATTGTTTAGAATCAGGTGCCTGGACTCGGCATTTAGCTCCAGCGAGCCGAGTGTGCTCGGACCCTTGCCAGCCGCGTGGTGGGCATCACTGAAGCTGCTCAGGCTGCTTGGCTCCTAGAGGCTGTCTCTGGCCTCAAGCAGCCCTCCCCAAGGGGCAGCAGAAACTGATGAGGAGCAGGCATCAGTGGGAACCAGCCTTCACTAAGAGCCAGGCGTCTGATCGTGCATTTCCTATGTCCCCAAGCCAGAGCAGTGTCATTAGCCCCATTTCATAGCTGGGGAGCCTGAAGTTGAAAGAGGTCACTTTCCCAAGGAACTGCGACAACTTTGTAGAGCTTCTGAGGGGCGGAACTGAAGTCTGAACACAGGGATGTCTAGCTTCAAAGCCCAAGGTTTTCACCATCCCACTTAGTATTCCCCAAGTGGTGGCAAGGGTGGGCATCATCGGCCCAAGTGACATAGCCCTGAGACGGGCAGTGAGTGGTTGAGAGAGGAACCTGGTTTTGTGGGTACCGTCAGGGATAGACACTGATAGATCACCAGGCTGGATTTCTGGCTTCTTGAGGTCTCCCCCCAAGCCCTGCATGTTCTTCCTGTTCTTCCCAGTCTTGTCAAAGCTCACCTTGTCCTGAAGGACAGGACATTCCCGTTGGGACAGAAACCTGGAGTGAGTGCTATGGAGGGAGAGAAGACAGAAACTTGAAACCAACCATGAATATGGGCAGGGTAGCACTGGGAGGCCCGCCTGGGGCTGGCAGCACAGAGTCCAGTCCTAGGGCTGGCTGAGTGGGCTGCCAAGGGCCCGTCATCTGGCACCACCACTTACCAGTCATGAGACTTTTGGTAAGCTGGGTTATTTCCTGGGCTTCCGTTTCCTTATATGTGAAATGGGAATAGATAGTGACTACCTGATTTGGCCCTCTTTGGGGAGTCCATGAAGGAAGAACCCATGTAAAATTCTTAACTGAATCCCTGGTAGGAAGTAGGCACCTAGGAAGCCAATATCTGCCACTCTCCTGTTACCACCCTGCTGTGTAGTCCCAGGATCTGGGGCATTGGGCTTGGGATGGGAGGCTGTTTTTCCTCTGGACCCGCCCTGAGGAATAAGCTGGATGCTTGGCTTGGGAACAAGACAGGGATACAGTTTCTAGGCACAGGGCCCAACACTGGGTCTCTTTAGATGTTCCCTCGTTATACAAGGGAGGGTGGGCCTGAGCACAAGGGGTAGGGCCGAGCTTGCCGGGACCGGCTGTTAGAACAGGACAAATGTGGGTAAGGAGAGCCAGACCTTCTCTCACGGCTGCTGTGCTTTTAAACTTGAGCAGGGGTCTCTTCAGGCAGGCTGGGGGCTTGTGTACCACTGACTCAAATCAGCATAAGCTGGAAGTTTCCCTGGAGTTCTCCCAGCTCTGGAGGGAACCTGGACCTGCCTTGCCCTGCTCCACTTCAGGTGTCTCCACAATGTGCCGCCTAACACCTGCGCCAAACCTGGCCCAAGTGGTCAGAATCTGCAACCAGGGCTGCAGTTAGCCTGGTTGCTCTGAGCTCTGCCTCTGGCATTTCTGCATGAACCAGTGGGGGTCAGCAGGCCACTGAGCTGCAGCCTCCCCCAAACTCTGCGCTGGCCCTCCACCTAGCCGGGTGTCTCCCTTCCTCCTCGGTTCCCCACCTTGGATTCCAATTCTCTGCAAAGGCCAGAGCCCTGTGTGAGCCTGACTAGCTATTACCCTCCTATCCTGAGCCACTTGGAGCATGTTCCCCATGCCCTCCAGTTGGGACTGGATTCCTTCCCCAAAAGGAAGATGGCCTGGAAATGGCACTGTCATTCATTTGGCTTCAGAGATGGAGACCACCTGGAAGCGCCCTCTGTCCCATCCATGAGTGGCCCTGCTTGGATCCTTTACAAGCTCCTGTCACCCTCTGGATGCTCATTCTCCAGGCATCTTTCTGATGGGGGGGCCTTGTCCTTCTGCCAGCATGTCCCGTTGTCCCAGCCTGCTGTTGGTGTACTGTCCCAGGTTTGAGCTCAGCTGGGGTATTGCATGCTTTGGGTTTCAGGTAACAGAAACCTAATTACAAGGGCTTAAGAAACAGGGGTCTTTTAACTCTAGAAGCCTAGAGGGGGGCCATTCCAATGCTGGACATTAAGGATCTAGGCATTTCCCAGCTTCACCCTCCACATCAGCATTATCTAGCCTGTATATATAGCTTCATTGTTTAGAATCAGGTGCCTAGACTTGGCATTTATCTCCAGTGAGCTGATTGTGCCACCATCAGATGATGGCAAAGGCCCACAGGGCTACATGTGACATGATGGAGTTGTGCAGAAGATGTATGTCTCCCCCAGATTCCCTTTTATTAGCAAAGAAGCTCTTTCCCTGAAGCCCTGGGAAAGACTTCACTTCACTCTAAAGTGGGAGCCATAGATCCCATTGGTCAGAATTGAGTTCTGTGAACCAATTCACTAGAAAATGGAATGAAAACTAGCCCTACTTCATTAGACCAGAGTAAATTACCCCCTGGGCCTGGAGAAAGACTCACCCAAATGAAAGCAGGCCTCCACCAGCAGAGAAGAAATAGAGGGAAGAAATAGGTATTGAGTACCTCCCAGTACTAAACCTGTACTTCTCCTATTTCTATTTAGTGCCAGAGTTCCTGGTCATCACCCTTTGTATCACAGGAAGCCATATGACCTCTTCCTCCCTGAGTGCACCAGGGTTTTCGGTGTACGCAACAGAACCTGGCTTGAGATAACTCAAACAAAAAGGGAGTATATTGGAAGGATAATGAGAACCACACAGAGTTGATAGGCAGACTGGAGGACCAGGCTCCTGAAGGATCCAGGGCTCCTCCAGAGACCAGAACACAGGGACTAATTAGTAGCAGTCTTGTCACATGGCAGAGATGGAAGAGTGAGCTCCAGACACAGGACCTGGAAGAAGCATCAGTCTCAGTCCCCCCCACCCCACCGACCAGGCTGCAGGAAAGCAGGAAGGCTTAGTGTGCCATCCCCAGTGGCCAGGAACACTTGAGTCTCCAAGTGAAGAGAGTTGCTACTACAGAAGCAGGGAGAGGGTGCCGAGCAGTCAAAACCACCAGATGCCCCCCACAGTAGCACGTCGTTCTCTGCTCCACCCCAAAACACAACTGAGTACAGGTTCCCTGTGGAGGCATAGGACACATGACTTCAATTGCATGGGGACAGCCCCTTTGAGCAGGAGTCACATGAGTACCCTCTGTCAGGTGTCCACAAAGATACCCGGTATCACCCTGTGGGGCAAAGAATTCTGTCATCCTTCTATAGGCTCCTTGTGCTGCTTACCTGGGGGATGGCCCTTCCTGTTTCTCCCAGTCACTCTAGAATTTCTGTCAGCAAATTTTCGGTTCACCAGTTTCAGCCCCAGAGTGTCCCAAGTCTTTCTTCAAGAAGGAAAGGAAGGTCAACCCCCAGGCTCACTTCTCCCTAGTGCAGGTTCAGCTTGGGAGCAAAGGGCGGGCAGGTCAGGTGCTCAGCGCTTCCTGGGCAGGAATCCGCTTCATTTCCCCAGCAGCTCTGACATGCGGCTGCCATTTTCCTTCTCTACTGTGGAGGAAACAGGTTCGGGAGGAGTTGATACCCCTTCCCATGGGCACAGCTAGTGCCTTGCTTCCCTGCAACCTGGTTGTGGCGCGGGGCGGGGGGGNCCTGCTTCTGTAGTAGCAACTCTCTTCACTTGGAGACTCAAGTGTTCCTGGCCACTGGGGATGGCACACTAAGCCTTCCTGCTTTCCTGCAGCCTGGTCGGTGGGGTTGGGGGGACTGAGACTGATGCTCCTGCTAGGTCCTATGTCTGGAGCTCACTGACCCCAAGGCCCCCTCCTAATCATTTCACTCCACTGTCCCTCATCCCACAACGCCTCTTGTTCTTCTGCATGGAGCGGAAATGGGTCTGTGACCTTAGTTCACACACTTGTCCTGTAGGCTCATCCACCCCCTGAGCCCTCTCTGCCCCTCCAGTACAGGGACCCATACACATCCTTGTACCTATAAGAGCCTTCAAACTGCCCAAAACTGCCGTCCCAGGGTCTTGAAGTTGTCCCTCGGTGCTGCCCAACATCCTGCAGGACTGCACATTCACAAGTTGCATTTTTAATTTTCACAATGAAACTTTGTCTTTGTCCTTATAGTCTTGACTTTAGGGGAGGTGGCTCTGCCCTCTACAGCCAGCAGAGCATCCCTCTGCCCTACCACTGCCCTCAGCCTGGCAAAAGATCAGGGACTCTATGGGTGCCCTGGGGTTGGCATGCTATAGCTGGGCTCCAAGAAGCCCCAGAGGGCAATCGAATCCCTGCATGGGGCAGCCTTGGAGTAAGCTGTGGAGAGTGACATGAAACGTACCCCCCCGCAGCTTCCACCAGAGCACCCCCCTTTCTAAGGTTTACCCACTGGTCTTCAATGTGAGTTTTGTCTTCTAAGAATATTCTCTGGATAGAATTCATTAGACCATTGGATACAATGATGCCTTTTTTCCCCATAAGATTCTGCAAGATTATCCTTCAGCTAAACGCTCACCCTGACCTCTGGGAGAATTACCTGGACAGAACTGTTGCTCAGTGCTCTCTCTCTCTCTGACATCATTTGGGGGCCCATTACCTGGACTTGCCATCAATGCAGGCAATACCTCAGCACATGGGTAAATAATAGAGCAAGTTTTCTATTGTGTTCCCCTGATTCCCTTGAAGCAAAGACCCTGGTACTTTATGGCAATTTATTACATATCTCAAAATAACTAGAAGAAAGGAGTTTGAAGGTTCCCAACACAAAAAATGCTAATTACCCTAATTTGATCATTACTTGTTATGTACATATATCAAATTATCACACAGTACCCCATAAATGAGTACAATGATTATGTGTCAATTCGATTTTTCTAAAAAAGAGAAAGCAAAAGAAGTCGGAGCCTGGAGAGCTGGACTCTCTAGCTCCCTGGCTCCTTCCTTCTGTTGGACAACAGAGCCCATCTTGTTTTGTTCTTTGCCTCGGCTGCTAGGATGCCCAGAGCTCAGACACCCAATTAGGCATCAATCTTTCTCAAATAAGTATTTTTTCCCATTATCTAACATTTTCCCATTATCTAATTCTCAAGAATTAGAAACGGAGACAAAAACAAGAAAGGAAACAAAGATCCCTGTGTCTCTAGCCCCCATAACTGTTAATATTTTTTTCCCTCTGGGTTTTGTTTCTGAACAGTTTTCAGGTGGCTTTCTTTGTAGAATTTTTTTTCTCTTTTTGTTAGAAATGCCAGGGTGCCACAAGGAATCAAACACAGGCTGGGAAGAAGCTCAGCAAGGTAAACGTAACGTTTTTCTCCAGAAGGGTGTGCTACTGAACAGGTCTGGCAAGCAAGCACACTTGGGTGGCCATTCTGCCTGTTTTTATCCCCAAGATAGCAGTGTCCCTTGCCTGATAGGAGGAGCTTGAGGTTACAATCTATGTGATTGGTTAATTTGAAAATTGGGGAGGACAGAGGGAAGGTCCATAGTCAAAATGGCTATTCCTGAATCTCACATCCCAGTTAAGGCTAAATAGTATATTCTGAAAAAGGGACCATTGGGCTTTGTATTTCTCATAAGCCCCCCCCCCTTTTTTTTGTACCTTTTGGTCTCATTTTCATTTTTGTTCTTGTACCCTTTGGAATTGCCACCCATCCTAGACGTATTGAATCTCTGAGGTGGACACCACCCATGGTAATGAGTTCTCCCCTTTTAGCCATCCCAGTGGTCAGGACCACTTGGAAAGGTCCTTTCCAGCTCTGTCGAAGCTTGTCTTCTTATCAGGTCTTGAATAAAACGAAGTCGCCAGGCTGGAAATGATGAATCGTGAACACCAGAGGAGGAGTGGCAGCTCATAATAACAATACCAGCAAAAATTTAAAAAACAGAGACACAGATCAAGTCCACCTATGCAGGAGATTAGGAAGATTAGTAGGTCTCAAACTGACTCAGAACAAACCTGTGACTCTGACAGAGCTTTTTGTGATATTTTTCAGGCACTCCTATAAAAATCTCTTCCTTTATGACCTCCCAGTTTTACTTACCTTCAGGAGACTGACACAAAATACACTCAAGTAACAATTGAAGAACAATTGTCTTATCTTTTAAATGCCTATGTATGGTTATATTTTGATTTTACTCTCCTGCCAGATGTCTGAGACGCAGTTGGTCACAACTGACCTTTTTCCTATCCTGTTAGAGTCAGCTGAGATCTGCCAGGGATCACTCTTGGGAACTTGAGAGAAGCCTCTTGGCTCCTTTACCTTTTCCTGTACCACTTATGCCATCTGTCTGGATGGGTCAGAGCTTTGCTGACCACATGTGGCTTCCTTTGGAAGCACCGGGGACATTTCCCTCTCCAATGCCCCTCCTCTTTGGAGAATGAGCACTAATAGGGTTCCTGTTCCTTAGGGTCCTCTTGAACCCCACGATCACCCATCAGGTAACTAACTGGAGTTGCAGAGCCCTTTGAGGGGTCCCATTGTCCCCTGGATCCTGGCTGACCCTAGAGGGCAAGGGCCAAAATATTGGCTTCTTCTTCCTTAACTCTTTTATTTCCTTGACTTTGGTCTCCAAGTTTTAGTTTTAAACATCCAGCTAGTCAGTTTCACCAGTCTTGAAGTAGGAGTACTGGCTTTTAACTTTAATGTCTATAATTAATTGTGGTCAATGTTAGTAATGGAAGTCAGCGTTATATTCTTTCTCTCCTATAGGTGATGGCCTATTGTCTCAAATTAACTCAGGTTGTTCTATTAGAAGCAGTGCTTCTGCAAAACACTAACAGGCAACACTCAAGTTTTACAAGGAAAATACAGAATGAAATTAATAAGAACAAAAACATATTCAGTTTGTATAATAGCTATGAACCAAGAAATATAATTTTTATGATCCCAAACCTATACTAAGTTATGTATGATATTTATTTTGAAATCACAGTAATCTTTAGAACAAAAAAATCTATCTCTTGAACATAACTTTAAATATGTATAATTATGGCCTACTTTGGAGGCATCCTAACATGGAATAAGGTGAGAGGCAGAGTCTCATTTCAGGTAGAGCTGGGTTCTTGACAAATCTTAGGTAAAATGCTTTATTTCTGGAGCTGATCTTTGCCTCATTCTTAAATATCATTTTACAGAGTTTTCACATATTATTTCCTGAATCTATCTGAATATCAGTTAACATAGACAATATTACATCTGAAACATGAATCAAACAGAAAGGCTAGGAGAGCTATTACAAATCCAACTCTCCTTATTACCTTCCAAAAATACATTTAAACTCTCATCCCAATGTAAAGAGTAACACAAAATTATATATATAATTTATTGATAACAGGTTACCTTTATCCAGTTCCAAAACTTTAAATGACATAAATACCACTCAAACTGGTTATTTATATAAATCTGGAGGAGACTATTGCTATAGACAATTTTAGTTTGGAGAACACCACTTGGTAAAATGTTGTTTTAAGGTTTACAGTTTAAAAGGCTTGAAGAACATGAATACATCTAATACACAAAGAATCCAGTGATGGTTAGGGTCACAATTACACAGATGTCCTTATTAACTAAGTTTAACTTTTACATTAAAGCATAGACAAGGTTCAAATAGTTCTCATATATATATATATATATATATATATATATATATATATACATAAT
>NW_026000082.1:22986982-23024632 GCF_001458135.2 Marmota marmota marmota
TTCTCATATATATATATATATATATATATATATATATATATATATATATATATACATAATAATTGTTTATTTAACCAATTATATTTAAAAGACTTTAAATTTTTTTTTTTAGTTGTAGGTGGACAAATACCTTTACTTTGTTTATTTATTTTTATGTGGTGCTGAGTATGGAACCCAGTGCTTCACATATGCATGGTAAGCGCTCTACCAATGAGCCACCACCCCAGCCCTAAAAGACTTTAAAACAGGTTTAAGCCCTAATCTCTTTAAGTCTTAGTTTCCCTAAGTAATAAACCCTAACAAACACAAGAAATATCTAGATAGATAAGAGAATATCAATGTTTACAAAGACCTTCTTGTTTCTAATCATAGAGAATTAGCGTACTGAGGTTAACCTTAGGGAAAAAAAACTTTGAATAACTTTAGCTAACTGTGCTGATTATAGCCAACTTAATCACATACATGAACTTTTTGAGGTTTACCTTCTACAAACCTCGTGCAACTTACTTAGACATTCTACAATTTACTTACTATATAAAATACTTCCTCATCCAGAAACATTTTTCCTTTTAATTTTCCATACTAAAATATGTTTCCATACCTATAACTTTGTTGTATCTCTCTTTATTCCAGTTGCTGATTCTTTCTTAAATTTACATTCTGAAAAAATTCTTATAAATTTTCTGAATTTAGACAAATTGTTTATTTTTTAACATTAACACTTTATTATTATTATTATTTGTGGTGCTGAGGATTGAACCCATGGCCTTGTGCATGTGAGGAAAGCACTCTACCAACTGAGCTATATCCCCAGCCCAATTGCTTCTTTTTTTTTTTTTTTTAAAGAGAGAGAGAGAGAGAGAATTTTTTTTAATGTTTTATTTTTTAGTTTTCGGCAGACACAACATCCTTGTTTGTATGTGGTGCTGAGGATCGAACCCGGGCCGCACGCATGCCAGACGAGCACGCTACCGCTGGAGCCACATCCCCAGCCCCAATTGCTTCTTTTTAATAAGCTTTTCACAGAATTTAATTGAAAAGAGCTGAAAAAACTTTTTATCTATTTACATATAGAATTATACCTCTTCATAAAAGGTGTATTTGTTTGTTTGTTTGTTTTTTAATACCGGAGATTGAATTCAGGAGCACTCAACCCCTGAGCCACATCCCCAGCCTGGCTTTGAACTTACAATCCTCCTGCCTCAGCCTCCCAAGCCACTGGGATTACAGGCATGTGCCACCATGCCTGGCTACCTATTAGAATTTTAAACCTTAATAAGCTTGCTTTTAGTTTAAAGCCTAGAAATAAGCAATCTTTAACTTTTTTTTTCATTTACCAATTTATAAAAATTGGATCCAAATTTATGTTAACTTGTGGAATTCAGAAAGCCAGGAGTATTTAAATTTATACTTAGTTGATGTTTTAGTATTTTAACTTTGCAAATTAATCAAATTTATCTTCTAAAAAATACATGAAGATTAATCCTATTTATGTTAAAAAACTAATTTGCCCATTTCTAACTTAGGTTACACATGAAACCAAGATATCAAACAAGTCTGGTTAACACTTTAAGTCATTTAGTCCTACCAAAGAAAAGTCCTTAGAAACAATGGACATTGTTGCACTTTAAGCATTTTATAGACACAAATGCTTTGGCCACCTAGAAAAATATGTGAGTTAGTCATTTCAGAGACATCTTTACACTTACCAATCTAAATTGATCCTTTTCGTTAGGTTTTATTTAAGTCATGTGAACAGAAAGGCATTTGGATCCTTTCATTAAATTGATGAGTCCTCATTTATCTGTAAGCCAATTTTGGTACCTTGTACATGATATAGACACCAGTACATATATAGACTCGGCATGCACAACTCAGGTATGCACAAGTATCCATCAAACAGACAGGAAACTGATTTGGTAGTGCTTTACCAGGTATTAAATCCCTACCAGTAGGAGGCAAAAGAATGATCAGATTTAATCCTTTAGAAGTTAAAATAGAGTCTATCAGATTTTTACCATAGAACGCAGACATGGAGAGGGCCTGGGTCCATTTTCCTTCCCTGTCCCTCAGCCTTAAATTTTCCCTGGAGATTTCTTGTATGCCCTCAACTCCCTATCTGCTCAATGAGCCCAAATAAAACAATATTTTATCATCTTTAGTTTCCTTTTTCCCTTTTGTCCTAGGACTATCTTTCCAATATTTTAACATCAGGCCCAAAGGTCTACCTGGGGCATTTCGGTGTCATATATTTAACTGCCCCTGCACTGTTGTGGCTCCTTCCCCATCCTGCTCTTGTGGGTGTGGTCTCATGTTTCTGAATAGAGGTTCAAACCACCACACCACCACCACCACTCCCGTTTTGGAGGGTTCTTGCACTCATGTCTCAGTCACACTCATACAACCTCTGGGATGTCCTGATCACCAAGGAAGTACTTCTTTCGTGAGAACAGATTTTCCTACCTTGGTCTGCACACAGAGTTACCTGGTCGCTGAGGTGCTTGCTTGGGCCCTTTCCCCGAATTGCTGATCTACTCTCAGTTCTGGGTTCACTGTGTGCCTCAGGGATTGCAGGTTTCCTCCCCAACTCTGAGGCTGCTGCAATAGGTAGCAGAATATAGTGAATTATCTCATTTAACCCATAGACAGCTATTGTTATCTTTTCTCTATAGATAAAGAGATTGGAGAACAAAGAGGTTAAGTATTTTCCTACTGTCCCACAGCTATCAAGTGTCTGAATCAGATTTTAAACCCAGGCAGTCTGAGATCAGACTGATAAGGACTCAGAGCATATCATATGTTTAACTGCCCCTGCACTGTTGTGGCTCCTTATAGTCCCTGCCCTCATGGAACTTAAAGTCTTTTTTTTTTTTTTTTTAAATCAGGCAAGCTAAAACACCACCCAGAGTGATGTAATTCACTTGTATTTGCTGAGAAGCAACTGGGAAGTACGAATGTTTGTAAAGTGCTTGACATCATGGGGCCATCAGGGAAAAGTCAAGGTCATGGATGGAATCTTGGTCCAGGTTCTGCAGTGTGCTCTTTGGCAAGACTAGTCACTTCTCTGAGGCTTCATTTCTTTATTTACAAAATGGATTGTCAATGCCCATTCTATCTGCCTCCAGGCATCTTCATGGAGGCTAAATGAGGTGGCAGCCGGAAACAAGGTTTCAAAACAGGAACAGAGCACCAGACAAGGGTTTATTACAGGACCAAAGTGAAACTTTGGTGTCAGTTTGATGAATGAATGAAGGAAGGAATGGTCCTAGCAGCCCTGCAGATTGACTCTGTGAGTGACAAATGGGTCCCTTCGGGCCATCCGTTGATGTTTTTCAGCGTCCCAATAAGACTCTTTATCCTTGGCCATGCCCCGTGCTCCGGTCCCTTGAGTTATTTTGCATCTGATTTTGTGTGAGCCTCCAAGACTGTTTTAGCAATCATTTATTAATGTCTTTTGGGAGACAGGTCTTGCAGTCAACTCTGTGGGGAGACAGACAAATTTGGAATGATCTCTGCCCTCAGGGGCTTCCAGGCTAAGAGGAAAAAAATATTAATAATAATAAAAACAAAAGCAATAATGACTTGCAATTATTGAACATTTAGCCCATGTCAAGTTTTATGTTCAGATTTTATATACATTATTTCATTTATTCACAAAACTTTCTATGAATCTCTAGAACTAATGTCCCCCCTTTGTATACATGGAAATAGATTCAGACAGGTTAAGTAACTTACTCCAAGTTCACACAACACTGAATCTATAGAGCTTGGCATGAACCTGAGAAAGAAGATATAGAATGAGGTAACTATTAACTGCTGTGGACCCTAACAGAGGGGCAAGCAGGATGACTGTGGTGATGGTGACACCACAGCTGCTGATGTAATGCTGGTTTCGTTGATGACGTTGATAGGAATACTGCTGATGACCTAACCTTATGTGTCCATCTGCTGAGCTTCTGCTTTGTGCCAGGCCCTGGGCTGGGTGCCTGCTACTATTTTCATTTAATCATCCAGTGTCACAATTTTCGTTCCCATTTTTCTCAGGACACTGAGCTAGAAAAAGGCTGCATGCCTGCCCCAGGGCACACCTCCAGTCTGAGCTGGCTGCATCTCTAGCTGCCTCCAGCAGAGCAGAGGCTCCTCCCCCTGCCAATCCTTACCCTGCAGGGCATGGGCTGGGCATCTCAGAGATACACCATAAATATCTGTTAAGTGAATATTGAATAGATGGATTCCCCAGGGCTTGAAGTCTAAGCCTAGGAGATACAAATAATGTCTCAAGTGAATATGTGAATGAGCATTATTTAAATCTACACAGTGCTGCTGTGATTACTAAAATGCAAGTTAATTGCAAAGTATTATGTTCATTGTTGCGTTTGTATTGTTGTTTATCTTCTCGGTGAGAGGATACTAAGAGCGCAGTTACCATCAGGAGGAGTTTTGAGAACTATCTTCATACAAAAGGGGTCTGTGTGCTGAAAATGGTGGCAGCATCCCTCCACGCTGCGCCACATGTTCAAAGTGCTTTTCCCAGTGTCTGGCATAGTGACCACATGGAGAAGGGAAGCCACTCTCCAATCTGGGGACAGGACTGGGCATTGCTCCTGGCCCACAGACATCTTTCTTATCTCCATGAGAACTGATGCAGTGTCTAATAGCTCTTAGATGGCTATTGAATGCGTGTATGAATGAATTAATAAAGAAAGAAAGAATGAGTGGATTACCTCCAACAGGTGCATGGGGAGTCTGTGGAGGGTGTTTCCCCCAAGGAATACAAAAATCAGGGCTTCCAGGCCCAGGATGCCTGCCTGCGGGGTCGGCAAGGACAAGGGGCTATGTCTTTCCACTCTGTGTGTGGGGTGATGAGGCTGTGGTTGCACGGCCAGGGGGCCTGGTCTTAACCCTGCTATGACCATGTTGGGGAAGGGGCAGGGGCTGGGGCTTTGTGCTCAGCAAGGTGGTGCTCACCATTTTTTCTAACTCAAATGAAAATTGACAGAAGTGTAATGTTCTCACTTCTCTGCTCCCCACAGGCCCCCCTCCATCACAGTTCTTGAAACTCTTAGAAGTCTCTGATATATCTTGACCATGAGACGGTGGCTGGCTTTTGACAGGTAAGCTCTCTCCATTCTCCCCACACACCACAGGCACAGCCCAAAGGCCCCTGGGCCAGGTTTTGTGGCCGGGAGGTAAGTGGGGATGGCCTTGGCCTTGGGTGGGAGAATGGAACCCCACACTCTACAGAAACTTCAGGAAAACGCCACCCAAACACCCAGAGTCCTGCAGCTAGCAGTTCTGCTGTTGGCAGCAAGAGTGACAAGAGTGTGGGGAGGGGAGCCGGGGAACAGTTGTGACCTCAGATCTCTGCTTTAATGTCACAAAGTCCCAAGCAAGCAACTGCTGCTTTGTGTCCGTTTCCTTTTCTGTCAAGTGAGGCAATAAATGGGACTCATCGAACAGGGCAGGCCTTAAGCTGTCTGGTCTGGGCTCCCACTCAGGCCCGGGGATGTTGGGGTGGGGTCCTCCATGAACAATCAGCTCCGTGGTTCTGAATGAGTGGCTGAGAGCTCAGAGGAGGTGGTTATGTTAGAACCCACTGAACGTCAGCAAGGGGCCTGGGTCAGCCAGCTCCTTGATGAGTGTCTGTGGCCCAGCCTCTCCTGTCTCAGGGCCCTGCTACAGCCCTTCAGAGAATTTCCAGGCACTCTGGACACCCGCCCTGCTCTGGGCAGTGGCTCTGGCCATGGGCTGCTTGGCTTGCCCTCTTCCCACCCAGCCAACTCTGCTCCCTCTGTCCTGCAGGACAGTGGGCTGCCTCCCCCAGGGCAGTGACCTTCTAGGGACTCAGCCCAGGTATTAAGCCCCTCTCAGCCTCCCCCTCATCACTAAGTTATAGCAAGGTGACTCCTGCCCCAGACGGGTGTCTGTGTGGTGGGGAACACTTGTCAATCTTAGAATTTTACAATTTCCTCTCTTGGCACAACTCAAACACTTTCATGTCTTCTGTGCCAAAGCGGGCTCTGAGGCCAGAGAGCTGCCCTCCAGCCCCACCCCATGCCTCCCATTGGAAGCTGGTCAAACCTCCATCTGCAAAACCCCTGCCTCCTTAGATGATTCCAGACTCAATCACAAGAGCTCTCAGGAAAGGGCTGAACAGGGCCCATCATATAGTAGTTGACATGTACATTCTGTGCTCTGCCACCTCTATCCCTGCCCTGGAGAGCATGGCTAGAAAGACCTATGAGGGCTTGGGTTGAAAATGGCATGCACAGTTAGCATGTGCATCGTAACAGGAAGTGAGGGCACAGGCCTCAACCTTCCTTTGAAAAATCTATTCAGTAAAACTCTGTTCCAGGCACTGGTGGACTCTGGGGACCCAGTCAGCAATAGGATGGTCCCTTCACAGAAGGGACATGTGGAAAAAGGGGCAGAAATGCACTATGAGGATTGGTGAAGAAAACGACATGCAGAAGAGAGGCGGCGACACATTCAGAGAGGGTTGTGACTTGAAGGCGTGTGGAGGGGAGCGTGTGGTCTGGCACCTGCGGGGTCAGTGGAGTTCGTCAGATGGAGCAGGACTGCAGGAGGGAGTAGAGGTGGCCCAGGTAGAAGGACCGGCATGGGCAAAGGCCTGGCTGTGGGAGCCTCCTGTGGGTTGGGCCTCTGTGGCTGGTGTTGGTAGTGACCTTCCCGGCAGAGCTCCTGTGGCAGGGAAGCCTTCCCAGAAGCTTAGCATCCGACTCCCATCAGCTCAGATGTCATCGGGAGGGTCACACCTTCAGCCAGGCCCCACAGTTTAAGAGGAAGGAGGCAGATGAGTTCCAAAACGAGGGCCGCTGGGCAGCCTATAATGGTGGCAAGTCAGTGGGAGACTCTCTGGCTTCTCCTGGCTGGGGCTGAGGGCTCAGTGTACCTGCACACTCTGGAGGGGTCTGGAGACATTATTGCATTTGCACTGGTAGCTCAAGCCCTGAGGTGGAAAGACCCCAGATACCTGCACATCATGGCCATTGGTACTCAGACAGAAGGTGTTCAAAGGACTATGGGGCCCTGGAGGAGCGAGAGTCAGGGCAGGGGCAGCTTGGCATTGTAAGGAAGGAATCTGAAGCAGGACCTGGCCAGTGGCTTAGCCAGGTTGAACCCAAGCAGTCCTTGCTCAAATGACCCCGGGCAGCCTTTCTCTAAGCACTACAGAAACCTACAGGGTTGGAGATATGTCTGTCTTGCTTTAGCACCCAGTAGACACTCAGTGAAAATGGGCTCACTAACAAGAATGCACAAAGGCCTGATGACTTGGCTCCTGAAAGAACTGGAGCAGAGAGTGGGGATGGGGATCGATTCTCGGGCAGAGGGAGCAGCTGGAACAAAGGCCTCAGGTTGGAGCACCTGGAGCTGCCAGGAGGTGCTGCCCGGTGTAGAGTGTGCAAGGCTGATGGGGCTGGAGAGGACAGTTTAAGTGGCAGTCCCTCCAGCCCACCTTCCTCATCCCAAAGACCTGCCATCTGCTGCCTTCCCTGCCCAGCCTGCCCTACCTTGGGAAAGGGAGTGCACTGTGCCCTTTGTGGCCCCACATCCTAATTTGCCACTTCTTCTCTCTAAGGTTCCCATACACTAAGGCCATAATCCCCCGAGAGGGTGGGCAAGTGGGCCAAAGATGTCCAAGAAAGACCACTCAAAACTCACTGCTGTAATGGGAAGCTTTCTGAATGTTCTAGGCTTTGGGAGCAGGGTGGGAATTTGGGGCTTGCTTTGCCTTGTTTTTTCAAAGGCCCTTTCTTTCCTCAAACTAGATGAGCTGCACATCGACACAGGGTTGGGGCTAGCTCCATGGCTTCCTTGCTGGGCACCCTTGGATGAGTCAATTCATTTTTTCGTTCCTTGGTTTCTGTCTCTATAAAGTGGGAATCAGAGCAACTATAGAAATAACTGGGGCAGCATTTGGGGAAACTCTGGGACACCACCAGGCTCAGTGAAAAGTAGTTTCTGGGCTTCCTATTTTGCTAGTGGGGCCTCAGTTTGCTCTATAAAATGAAACGTTGGACAATGTTGATCTTTATACCAGCCAGCCATGTCAATAGCTTTACCATACATGCCCTACATGCCTAAACGCACGTGTAATTTAATCATTTGTGTATGGAAGATAAATGTGCAATTTTTAGCCCCTTTTATTGTGTTTTCTTCTGATTACAAAAGTAATACATATGACAAAAGTCATACATATTTATTGAGAAAATTTTGTAAAGTTCAGGAAAAGAAAAAAATTCGCCCACTGCTCCACGTCCATGACTGAGATACTTAGTGGATCCTTCCCCCACCTTGCTGATGCATATGTCCATACACACATTTCAAATATATGCAGGTATTTTGGATGATAATCTGCACTCTATTTTTTAACCCAAGCTGGGCTATCCAAACAGGCCACTGGGCAGGGCCGTCTGTCCCTGTGCCCGGGAGGAACTGGAGGTAGCAGCTGCCTCTGCTCTCCCACTTCTGCCTGGGCGGCTGGTTGGAGGCATCTGACCTTCGGATGTTCCATGTCTCTGGCGGGTGCACATTTGACACTAATTTTAGCTTGGCCTCTTGAGCCCTCTGGCCTCGGGGCCTGCACATAATGGACGCCTTATGTAGACAGCTGCCAACGGTGCAGGAAGAAGTGTCCCACCTTAAAATGTTCCTCATCGCCGGCCAGTGCTCCGCTCTCGGAGAACAAGCTGGCTCCCTGTTCCCTCTCCCACCAGGAAGGGGCAGTTGTTGATGTTCATGGCCCAGCAGGCTGTGCCAGGGGCAGGTGGCCCGCCCCTCACACACGGGACACTGCATCTCTGGACAGGGTAGTGTTTTTACAGGATGGGTTTTGGTTTGAACTGGAACAGCCAAGAGACTTCCTGAGAAGTGGCTGTGGGTGTGGGGTGTCTGAAAAGTCCTCGTGTGTGTGTATGCTGAGCCTTCTGGAGCCTCGTCTCACACGTGTCAACTGTTATAAAGGGACAATGTCATTGGACATCCCATTTTGTCCTGATAACAGCTCAGTGGTTTGGGTGACAGCATATCCATTTTACAGGTGAAGGAACGGAGGCTGAGACTGAGAAGGAATTAGCCTGAGGTCCCACGGCAGGTCCGTGGCAGGGACTTGAATGTGAATGTGGGTCTCTCTCACTCTTAGTCCAGGGCTGTCTCTGCTCACCAGCACCACAGAGGAAAGGGGCTCTGACCAGGCTCATGCCCATCAGCTCTGTATTTCCCAATGTTTGGTCTTGTTCATCTAAATGGGACCATTTCAAGTTCTGCCTTGGAAGGAAAACATGTTTATTGAAAATAAAGATAGCCGGTTGTTCTGTTTGTAAAGCACAGTTCAAATCGTGGCAGATCCTTGCTTCAGAATTAGAGGATCTCCTTTTACCACAAGATAAAGCCCACATACCTTAGCTGGCATTCAGTTTCCATAGTCACTACATGTGGATGCCCCTGAACCTGGCTCCCCAACACTGATCTAGCAGGATATTTGTGTATGGTTGGGAATTATCCTTATGATCTGCTTCTTGGACGCTGAAGCTTCCCGAGGCAGGACACCCATGGGCTATTTATTTCCATTTCCATGGGCCCTGCACTGGCCTGGGTACAGTCAAGCCATTAAATGTACTGGCCCTCACCTGTGGTCCTTCGTTGGAAACATGAGTTTTAAGCCAGGCTTAGAAATAAGCCCAGCGAGGTCCACCCAGCAGCTGCCAGCCCAGTAAGGAGTAGTTTTTTGGCTATATTCCCAGGAGGGGGCTGCAGGGCCAAGTCAGAAAGCCCTGGGGAGGCTGGGAATCGGAATGTGAAAGATTCCCGGGTGTGTGCTGAGACTCACCCCTGCCCCCATGGCCAATCTTCCACCTCCCCCCAGCTCCCTGGCCCTATGGTGACAATACACCCTGTGTAATACATCCCCTGCCCCGACAGTGGCTCTTTGACCCAAGTCGGATGCTCTTCAGGAACAATTCATAGCAGCAGCAGCACAGCTGCTCTGGGGGAAAACAAGTTTTCTAGGGATCATTTGGGCTGAGTGAGGACAGGACCCTTGCACCAAACAGTGCCCCTCTGGACCCAGCCCCTCAGCCTTCCAGACAGAGATGCTCTGGCTATTATCATAGGAAAGGCAAAGCCTTTAGAGTCCCACTACCTAGGTTCTGGCCATTTCTACCACTTAGTAGCTAGGGGCTCCATCTCTTTAGGCCTTAATTTCTTAATCTGCAAAATGGGATTCATAATTCCAGCTTTTGGAGTTGCTGTATCTCATGGGAAAGTGCTTTTCAAATGTCCAGCACAGCATCAGGCACCGAGCAAACGCCTGGCTGTGCTCCTTCTCCTGAGACATGCCGTGGCTACCTGTGAAGGTGGTGGTCTCTGGGAAGAGGTGTCGGGTATATTGTACATGACATACCAGTCTAGCCACAAGCCAGTTCTCTGGTTCTGGCATGTTCTTAGGGGTTTAGCCAAAGACAAACCTATTGCTTGCTGATATAACCCATGGAGAAGTGGGTTTTATAATAGGTTCATTTCCCTACACAGCCAGATTTCCAGGATCTTTTTTTTTTTCATTCACTTATTTATCTTACAAGTATCTCGAGAGCCAAGACCACCAGCCAAGTATGGTAGGAGATGTACAGACCCTACAGGCCATGGGACCTTTTCTTCTAGAAGCTCAGTTACCATCTAAGTGATCATTGTAATGCAAGGTGAATAAGTGGGAGGTGACCTGGGAAAGGCAGGCCTCTGGGGGAGAGCATGACCACTGCCTACAGGGTCGATTGGGAAAAATTCCATGAGGAAGGTGGTAACCAAAGGAGCCCATTCAAAAGCCTAGAGGAGAAACCATCCCATTCTCCAAAGAAATAAAAATAGTCAAGAATAGACTTAGGGTATTCTAAATTGGTGTATAAACAGAATCTGAATAAAAATCCCAGCACATTTTATTCATAAAATGATTACAAATCACACCTGGAAAAATGGACATGGATGAATGTCCTAGAAAAATTCAATGTGAATAAAGGAATAGACTGTGCTCCAATGGACCAAAACAGGGAGCCCAGAAATTTCTGTCAGAGTGCACGAGGTTTAGTATGTGAAAGCATGACACTGAACATGAGAGACGAAAAGACAGATACTCCCACCATGTTCTGAAGACCACTCGGTAGTGTGGAGGGACAGCAGCAGCTCTGCACTTTGGCCCTTGTACCCCAGTAAGTTCCAAGGTGATCAGAAAGCATAAAACCATAACGGGCATAAATAACGAGGGAACACTTATATCACATTGTGATGGAGACTGCCTCCTTAAGTATAAAACCAAATCCAGGAACCGTGAAAGAAAAGAACTTGAAATCCACAGGCAAAAACCCCATAATGGCCAAGGCTGAAGGAGGGGGAACAAACTAAGGAAAGAATTTCCACACGTGAATGAGGACGAAAGGGTTAACGGTACTCAGCCGCAAAGAGCTCTCGGAATGAAGCGAAGATGGATTGCCAGTAGAAAAGCGGCCAAAGATGTGAACAAGCAATTCACAAGAGACGAAAGACCCAGGATAGCATACGACAAGAGGAACTGACAGTCAAAGGACACACATTACAGAACCAAGATGTACTTTGGGGGGCCTATTGCAAAGAACAAGAGCACTTGGGGAGGTAGGAATGGGAGGCAGGAGCTCTCCAGCACTGTTGGTGGGCTGGGACTGGATACACACCGTCTGGAGGGGAGACGTCCCAGTACCTACCAACACCTCCAGAGCATCACCTTCAACTCGGTAGCTCAGTTCTACCTGGGATTCTATCCTAAGGAAATGATCCTACAGTGCCCAGGATTGGGTATGTATAAGAAGGCAGCAGAGAGCATTGGTTAAGAGCATGGAATCTGAGTTCCGCTAGACCAGGGTTTAGGCTGTGTGACCCTGGAAAAGTTACGTAATGCCTCTAAGCATCAGAGTCCTCATCTTTCAAATGAGGGTAATAGTCATCCCCCCTTCTTAATGAGGTACGTTGTGAGGCTTAAATTTGCTAAATATTTACAAAACTCAGCAGAGAGCTGGGTACACAGTAAGAGCTGAATTAATATTAATTATTATTACTATTTTTTTTTTTGCCAAGAAGGATGTTCACCATAGTAGTGTGTATAATAGTAAAGAATGAGAAACAACCAAATTGTCCATCAGGAGGGAAGTACCAGTTAATGACTGAAGGAAGGTGTACAAACCTGTATTTATGGATATGGAAAGATGTCTGATATATTAGGGTATGATTTTAAAAAAAAAGAGTTGAAAGAGTATAGGAGGTATGTTGCACACAGCATAGGATATGTGTCTGGGTATCTAGAAGGGCATAGGTGCTTATTGTTATCCATAATACTTATGTTCTATAAAGTCCCCACAAAAACTGAATTAGCATATACTGAGTCATTGCTCCTAGGAGCACTACAGCATTAAGTTTCTCTGAGACTCTGGTCACAGCATTTTTGTCAACAGTCAATAAATCGTTCTGTGTGTTCCTGTTTAGAGACACCTGGATCAACATGGATTGCTGATTCATAAGCGCTGAACTCAGAGCTGACAGCGTGTACCTGGTGCCTGAGTGAAGCTTACCTAACATGCTTCTTTTCCATAAGGCACTTCATAGCTTTCTTGTGCTCAGGGACACTAGACAGCACTTCAGCAGGGCACTTGATGGCCATTTTAAAAAGTAAAATCACCAAAGAAGCACAAAAAAACATGAAAAATGTGGCACTGAACAGTCCATAGAAGGACACTTGTTTACAGTATGGAAGCTGAAAAAGAAGACAAAGCATCAAGTTGTTTGGCCTCATCTGGGAAAGTCAGGTGACTCAAAAATTTCCCCACTCTGCACATTTGCAAATGACTGTAAAGTGAATATTGATTTTGGGGTTACAAATAAGTTTCCATCGAGTAGGTAAATTTGCAAATCTGAATCTGTGAATACTGAGGATTCACTGTATCCTAAAAGATGATGTATTAGTCCATTTGGGTTGCTATAACAAAATACCATTAACTGGCTAATTTATAAGTGATAGAAATGTTTTGCATGCAGGTCTGGAGGCTGAAAGTCCAAGACCAAGACAGACGTGGCGTCTGTTGAGAGTCCACTGTCTGAGTCATAGATGGCAGGAGGAAGGGTCTCTCTCAGGTCTTCAGAAGGACACTAATCCCATTCACAAGGGTTCTGCCCCAGGACCTAATCATCTCCCAAAGACCCATCTCCTAATACCATCACCTTGAGGGTTAGAATTTCAACATTAGAATTTTGGAGGGACACAAACATGCAGACCATGGCAGATGGTCATGCTCATGGTAGTTGTCTAAGAGTCAGGACTTCAGGTGAAGTTTTCTTTTTCTCTTTATTCTTACTTACAATGCCTGAAATTTTTATAGTAGACACATGATATAATTAATCAAGGAAATAAAGCTACATTTATTTTAGAGAAAACTTGTAATCGATGACACTTCATTCTCAAGATAAAAACCAAAACTGAGAATAATAAGAAGCAAACATTGTTATCTATCACTTACTATGTGCCATACAGACTTCTAAGACCCCTGACTTTTAAAAATATTTGCTTCACTGTATTGCCCAGGCTGGCCTCAAGTTCCTGGGCTCGAGGATCCTCCTGCTTCAACCTCCTGAGTAGCTGGCACTATAGGTGCATGATATTGTATCCAGCTCTCTTTAATGTATTAGTTCACATGCTTCTCACCAAAAGGCTTCACAAGATGGGTTCTACTACTGTCCCCATAACTGGGCAAGAAAACTGCAGCAAAGAGAGGTCAGACAATTTGCTCAAGGTCACATCCAGTAAGAGGCAGAATCCAGATTTGAACTCAAGCAGCCTGGCTGCAGAGTCTGAGCTTTCAGTGAATGTCTGTTCATGAGCATTTCCTGGCCTGACACTGGGCTCTGGAGATGCCCAGGGGAATCCGAGCAGCCTCTGCCCTGAAGTGCGTCCCATCTGGACTGAGCGCTGGCATTTCAGCTCAGGGGAGGAGAGGCCTTCCCAGCCCAGCCCGAGGACTCAGAGAAGGTACCACCAGCCCTGCACTCCGTGTCTCCCACAGACTGCCTCCCTGTGCTCTCTGGTCCCTGAGGATTAGCCCCTGAGCTCTCTTCTCGGCATCACCCTGGCCTCCTCTATCTTGGAACTTCATGGCCATTATCTTGCTCTCACCTGTCCAACCACATGAGCTGGTGTCAGAAATTCCTTTAACCCAGGGACTCAGCACATTCCTCACACATCTTACCCATCAGTAAAAGTGTATTGAGTGCATATACAAACCAGCAAATAGAAATGCCAAGAGTCTGAGATCCCCCAAATCCTAGGCATCCCGGGTTGTAGCAAAGTAGTTGTCAAGGCTTCTGAGGCTCTGAGGGTCTCTGGAGGCTGAGCCGTTCTGCCAGGAGCCTCTGTGACCACAGGATCAGGAGGCCCAGCTGACAGAGCTGCAAGACCAACATTAGCCAGGGTGTTGTTCCTGCGGCTTCTGAAAATCCCCCTCCCTCTGGGGGAGGCTAAGAAAGGGCCCGTTCAGCTTCTCTTGGCACTTCCAGGGGGAAGGCTGGGGTTGGGACAGGCCAGGCCAGGGACATCTTTTTTAAAATAGCTTCATGCATATTCAACTGCTCCCTGAAATAGTTGGGTGGCTATTTTAAACAGCTTTCTACTCAGATGCCCACACGTAGCAGCATCTACCTTGAGCATGTAAGCCAGCCAGAAGCAAAGAAAAGGGTACAAGAGGACAAGGTTAGGAGCTTCTGGTGGCTTCCCTCCACTCCTCCCCCACCCCTTGGTGTGTGTTTCCTCTGAGGGACTCTCTTACATGAAACTGAAAGTCACAGTTACTATGACAACCTGCTGAAGGAGGATTCCCATTCAATGACCTTACCCACCAGGATCCCAGGAGCACAAATACTCCCAGGCAGCCAGACCTGGCCCTTGGTTTGCTTCTGAGTCTCTCTGGGCCCATTTCCTCCTGGTTTACACACAGTTCTAACAATCTCCCAGCAGAGTAGAAACAGAGGCCAAGGGAGGGCAGGGAAAGGCCTGGCCTAACCTCGAGGGGTTGAGGCCACCGCACAACCCAGCTGTGAGGGTGGACAGAGAAGGACACAGGACTCTGCCAAGGAAACACTTAGTAACAAGTATGGACTGAGACATCCAGACAGGCCCTGGGCCATGTGCTGGGGGGCAAAGATGGTCAGCCTCTGTTCATGCAATGAGCATAACTGTAAGTACATTCACCTGACCTCTGACTTTGTCCCCCCACCCCCAAAAGAAGATTCAAAAGAGAAGTTGGAAGCATAAAGTGATAAGTACTGGGGTTAAGGTGAGAATGCAGGTTCACAAAGGAAGGAAGCTGTCTCTGGGGAGCTGGGAGGTGAGGCTTGAGCTGGGAGCTCAGAGCTTTCCTGTGAGACAGTAGGTGGTAGCCTGTTCCAGGTGGCTGGCACAGGACACATGAAGGAACAGAGGCAGGAGGCAGCAGCTCATGGTGGAGGAGAGGGTGGAATGAGCAGAAGAGAGGCGGAGTGACCCTCTGTGCCATGTGCCTGGGGCCTTAGGGGCCCTGCTGTGTCAGAAGAGCTCTCCAGGGCCATGGCGTGACGAAGCACTCCCTGCATCATGATGGAGAACAGCAGCCAGAAGGAAATGGGAGGATGTTGAGAGCTTCATGGTGACAGGTGTGGTTCTAAGAAGGAGTTCAAGTTCATTCCACCTTCTCAGAAGATGTGTCAAAAATCAATACATACAAAGAACAGGGAGGCCAGAAACCTGGGCCCCAGCAAGAGGGCCCACGAGGGGCTGTCACAGGGCCCCTGGGCTTCCGCATGCTCAGCTGTCCAGGAGATGTGGCAAAGGACTCCTTAGGTGTCTGAATTTAGACTCACTGTGATGCCCCACAGTCTTCCAGGAAAAGTTCTGCTCAGCACATCCTGAGCAAGGCAAGGAACAGTGCTTGGCTACCCTTGAGAAAGATGGTCAGTCAGAGGGAGAGGTGGAAGCAACAGGTGGAGCAGAAGTGATGAGCCTGGCCATCCGAGGGCATCTGTGGGGCAAGGTCTGACGGCTCAGTGGCTTCTGGAACCACCAGCAAGAGTCCTGGGCCTCGGAGGCAGCCGCATCTGTCTGTTCATTTCCTCTCGTTCCTCCAAATGCACGCACCCTTTTTAGTCTGATTTATTCATTTCACTCATCCAGCTGGAGCTGTGGCTGGGGCTCATTGGCATAGATAATGGTTCCTTTCCTGAATTTTCAGGGATTTGTGAAACCCCTGAAATTCGAAGAAAACGAGTGCCTATCCCCTGCTCATTTTTCTGGAGAGATAGCTCATAGCTTTTAGCAGATTCTCACAGGGACAGGTGACCCCAAAAAAGGTTAAAAACCACTGATGGAGATGGGGATTGTTTTATTTTAAAACAAATGATTTCACTGGTGGAGAAGCAGGGTGAGAGAATGCCGAGAGAAATCCCAGTTCTGCACTGAGCTATCTCAGATGGTGAAATGGCACCGGGGACTCTGCTGGCACCCCCGTCATCACCGGGCAGCAAGGGTATGTGGACTAGGCACTGAGGGCCTCTGAGGAGGGAGCCAGATCCCCGACCAGGGGTTCTGCTCTGTTCCTCCCTCTCCCCAGCCACAAAGTCTCTGCGAGACCACAGCCCAGCCTGCACTTGGCAGGTGCCCTCTTGGTTTGGATAGATTTAGGAAGCTGGGAGAAATCTAAGGAGAGAGCATCTAGGCTAGACTTTGCATATCGAATGAGGCTTTGAAAAGAAGGGGCGGCTAAAGTTCATTGATCAGCTTTAAGAGTAGCATCAATCCCCTGCTAGAAAGCCCGCAGTAGCTGTCTGTCTCCACATAAAAGCCAGAAGTCTTATAAATGTCTTCATGACCCCAGGGATGTGGTCGCCAATGACTTCCCACATCCCAGGCCCTCTGGCCTCCATACTGTTCCTCAAAGGCTGACGTGGGGCCTTTGCACTTGCTGTTCCTGTGCTGGGGAACATGCTCATGGGTCAGTCCCTCACTTGCTTCAATGTCCCCTTCTCAGTGAAGGCTTCTCTGGCCCCTGTTTCACATGGCAACACCTCCTGCTGCCACCACTCCCATTTGCCATTCTCTTTTTCCGTTTCTCTGGATAGCTCTGACCTCCATGAAACATGTCCCTGTCCATGGACTGTGCCCAGTGCCTGGAACAATGCCCGGCCCCCAGCAGGTGCTCAATGAACATCTGCGGAATGAATGGGTGTCTCCTTCCCCTGCCCCAGTTTTTACGTACCATTTTTACACACTATAATCTCATGTGGATCTTATAAAAACTCTGCAGGGTGGGTTTAATGCTCCCTTTTCATGATTGAGAACCAGAGATTCATAGCAGCTGGAACCACTTCCTAGGTCCTGGGGTCTCGGAAACTCTGCTCTCCGTCTGTTCTCCACCCCGGAGGGCTTTGAGACTGCCCTCACCAGGACTCCTTGAGCCAGACGAGTGATTGTGTTTGTGCGTGATCCTGTCAATAGTTCAAGTTCCTAGCAAACTGGCAATCCAGCTGAGTCCAGTTTTGAAGTATCCTGGAAGTGGTCAGGATAATAACGGAGCAAATAACGGAGAAAAAAGACAATTTTATGGGGCTTTTGATGAATTGCATCTTGCTCATTTTTCTGTGTGTTTTGTCCCCCATGCCCCACCAGTGCTGGGGATTGAACCCAAAGCCCCCCACACACTAAGCAAATGCTCATCCACTGAGCTACATTTCTAGTACTTGCTCACTTTTCTGGAAGGGATTACTTACATGGTGACTTTGGACTTTGAAAGTTAGCTAAAGCCAGATGTAAGGCCTGAATGGCACCAGACAGCCACGACAGGAGGCCACTGCCATGTATATAAGCCGGTGCATTTGCTTGTGGTAGAATCCATAGGGATCTGTTCTCACCCCATACATAACAGTCCCAACACAACCTGCCTGCAAGGCAGGATGGAGAGAGAACTATGCTACAACCCCTGCAGGTGTCCGGTGCTGATTATGGAGAATGTCAAAGATGAATATCACAAAGAATGTGCCTTTAGGGAACTTACAATCCAGCAAAAGAAATGGATGGAAAACTGGTTCTGTCCACGTGTGCTTATTTATTCAAACCCTTACCTTGTTCCCAGAAGGATCCAAGGTAGAATTTGGGATTATGATAGAGTAAGTGCTGCAGCTGGGGTGGGACCTAGGCTGGATGTAGGGGTGAAGCATCATGGCCCGTATGGTGAACGGGCAGGAGGCCCTTGTGGCTGGAGTGTGGGCAGGAGAGCCTTCAACTGCAGTATGTGCTGGGAGCTGGTCCTTCCTCCCAAGTGGCTCACAGTACAGTGGAGGAAATGGGCAAGCAGGCGAAGGCTCTTCACCTATCTGCAGCCGTGCTCCTCACTCTCAGAGACTTGCTCTCAGTACATGGAAAGCCCCAGACTAACGGGGCCTGCAGCATTTCCTGTGGTGACAGAGGCAGATGCTCCTATAGGCCTTGGTCCTCCTGCATCCCTGACTTTAGGCCACATGCGTAACAGTCCCAGCAGAGCTTCCGCTCTGAGAAGTCACACCTTGTATTCAAACAGCAAGCTTACAGAGCACAGTCATATCTGTCCCCTCTCTTATCCCTCCATGAGAAGGTCAGGGGAGGGCCGATTTCCCATTATGTGGATGGGACAGCAGAGGCTCAGAGAGGCTAAGCCTCATCCTGGGAAGTGGCAGAGCCAGCATGGGAGTCCAGGCAAAGGGGCCTGAGGCACCGTCCACACAAGCACGCAGCTACTGAGACAAACTTGGGCACAAGACCACATAATGGCAGGAAAAGGTTCTGTGGCTATTGGGAGAACACTGGACTCTGGAATCAGACTGAGCTGGGTTCAAATCCTGCCTTCACCAGCCATGAGCTGTAGAGCTGCCCTAACCTCCTTGAGCTTAAGGTTTCTCACCAGTGACATGAGAATAATAGTTCGGACTTGGCAGGATTATTGTGAGAACTAAATGAGATGCTGCGTGGAAGCTTACCTAGCAAGGTGACAGAGGATGAAAGCCAACGGGTCCCAGCACAGTAGAGTCTAATCTCATCTAATCCTCCAAGCAACCTACAAAGAAGACCCTATTACTTCATTATACAGGTGGAAGGAAACAGCCCAGGGAGATGGCAAAACACTCACAGCCAGCCAGTGATGAAAACTGGCCCCAGAGCCTCAGTTATTAAACATGACCGCTGTAATTGCATCTCAAATCATTTTGTGGATGAAGCTTGGCCTACACAGCCTCAGACACTGGCCAAGTCCATGCAGGTGACCCCGACCCTTGCAGGAGGAAAATGCTGTCCAGAAGGGAGGCCTTGGAAGGTCCAATGGAGCCTGACCCCAGAGGAAATGGTCAGCAGTTGTGGCCTTGGAAAGGAAGGGCTGGAGGGTCACAGGCACCAGGCAGAGCTGCATGGCCAAGGTGGTTGGTGGCTTTGTACTAATGAAGTGGTGACCTGGAATCCAGCAGGCTGGGCTTCCCTTTCCCACTTCCTTCCTGTGCCAACTGTCACTGTCCTGCTGAGTCACCTGCAGGAAGTCAGGGTGGGGAGGCAGAGAGCGGGGAGACCTAGGTCCTCCTGAACCTCTGTCCCCAGCTCACCTCATGACCCTAAATCAGCCACTTCCCTTTGCTGGGGCTCAGTTTCCATATCTGCCAAGTAAGCAGCCTGACCCAAATCTCCAGGAGGTCAGCAAGGGCTTTTTAAGGACACAGTGCTTTCTGGAACATAGTGCAGGACAGAGGACCACCAGTGAGGGACGAGTCACTAGGCTCTATAGAAACACTCCTGTGCTCCCTCACAACCAGCCGAGTTTTTCCACAATTCCTGACTGTCACCAAGAGTAGTAGGACCAGGAGGGTAGTGGAGGGCAGCCCCTCCAAGTGCTGGCATGGTGACCACATGGGGCCACCACAAAGGGCCTACCCACAGGCCTTAGTCCTCTTCTAACTTAGTTTCATCTCCTGGCACCTCATTGGATGCATGTTCCTGACGTTTTATTGAGGCTTGGGCCTGGCGAGGACCTTTCTAGATCTGTGGGATTCCCAGCACAGGTTCAGTCTTGTGGGAAAATACACAGCCAATGTGGGCCTTCTCCCAGGGTCCAGCAGTGACCACATCCTGCTCGGGGCCATGCAGGAACCCTTCCATTCACCCACACCCACAGGAGCTGTTTTTGCTACAACAATTTCCAACCCTGTTTAGAAGACCTCTCCCTAAGGACGCCATGTTCTGAAGTCAATGCAAACTCCCTTCTGCTGTGGCCCACTAGGATGTCTGGGGTCCTGCGAGGTGAGGAGTTTTTCCAGGGCTGGAGGGCTGCCTGGTGAATGGTGGAGCAGGGTTATGGCACCCGCCTTTGCCTCCTTCCACAGGAGGGGTGGTGGCATGAAACAGGAAGGAGGCCATTGGGCACATGACTCCAAATTTAAGGCTCTTCTCCTATAAGCTGGGGTTCAGTTGGTTTCATGTGGCTTTTGAGCCCTTTCTGATGTGTGCACTGTTTCCACCTCAGAGGGCAGCGTCCCTCCTGTCCTTGGGGCTGTAGCCTTGCCACCTGGCTTGCATGGTTCCCACTTGCTGTGTCATTTTTCTTTAACTGGACACCATTTCTTCTCCTTTCTCACCTCCCACTTGTCCTCCTGGTAAACTCACATTTAAGGGACCGTTTGCCTGTCACTCCTTCCAAAATGTCCCCCCAGACCCTGTCCCATCTCTTTCGGCAGCACCTCTGTACACGTTTCTGTTATTTCATTTTTTACCCAGCTTGGTGGCAATTTGGGTGAACATCTGTACTGCTCCCGGAGCACCAGGACTGTGTCCAGGTGAATTTGTGACCTGGAAAGTGACAGCTACCCCGTGAATGTCTGTTGGAAGAAATGGCAGTGGATTTCCCAGAGGGATCCTGAGTGAGCCGCAGCCTGTTGCTGAGGCTCAAAGCGGCATGATGACGGGACATCCCTGGGAGCCCTGCCACTTAGAGGCTGTGCGTCCACACATACCGCCTGTCCCCCATTGAGCTTCAGTTTCTCCTCTTAAAAAAATGGGTTAGCCTCTCAGGTCTTTCTAGGGCTGGCCCACAACGGTGTTTCTGGAACTCTGTGAGCCACCTTTGCCGTGCCCTGGGGCATTCAGTGGGTTCTGACCTTAATTCCCTGCCCCCCTTCATCAACCATCCCAGTGCCCCCTCAGGGCTTGGCCAATTCAGGTTCTGGTGCACAGGGAGGAATCAGACTTGATGCCCACCCTCAAGGACTTGCAACCTAGTGACGAAACAGACATATGAGAGCAGCATGGTAACCACAGAATGCCACGGGGGCCTGGAGGAGGCCAGCCCCAGGCTAGCCCATGGCAGTGGCCAGAGAGAACTTCCCAGAGAAATAGGCCTGAGAGACCCAGGGAAGCAGCGTGCACATAGCAAGTGCACACGGGAACCACTGGGTGTGGCCAGCGGTGTGGACAGAAGGTGCGTCAGCTGCTTCAAGGTGCTGGGGTCTGTCGGTGCCAGTGCTTGGCTGTGCCTGTGTGCCGACATGTGAGGGAGAGAGACTGGGTGAGGGCAGGGAGGCCAGGCTGGTACCCCAAGGCCCCTGGGAAAGAGCTGCCCAGCTAAAGGCAGGATGGCAGAGGCTGGGCTCGCTGGATTACGGAATCGCTGGGGAAACGCCATCTGGGAGGGTGTTAGAGAAAGGGGGGTGTGTCTCAGCAGGGCTACATCATTCCCAGAGATGAGCTGAGAGCAGATTTGTAAATGAATGGGGACTCACAGATAGCCAGAAAGAACCTCCGGGCTGGGACAGCCAGCCTCCACGAGGAGACCTAGACAAATCAGTGGCAAGGTGGCGGCAGTGGGCTTCACACACAGCCAGACACAAGGCCTCTCTCCCTGCTCCTCTCTCCATCCACCGGCCACCTCCATCCCATTAGACTGGCCTCTGGGGAAGAGAGAGGGGCAGGTGAGCTTCCTACCTGCTGACTTAGAGGTCATGTGCTGGACAACCTGTGTCCATGAAAGAATTTAGTGCCAGGGCCTCTGGTGCTCTGTGTCTCATCAACCAACCTGGGGTCCTGCAGGCAGGAGGCCTGACGCCAGACGGACACCTGCTGAGCATGGTGCACTGCTGGAGAGAGAGCATGTCTCTTTCAAGTTCAAGTTGCCCCTAGACTCCTGAAGCCCATGGATAAAATGCACAGGCCAGTCCTCAGCTTCTAGGGAATGATAAGGGCTCTGGACTAAGACAAACCTTGAACCTCAGTTTCCTCATCTATATGTGGGAATGATATTAGTGCTGCCTCCTAGGATTACTATTGTACGATTAAATAGATGTGAAATGCTCAGTCCAGAGCTTTTGGCACATGGTAAGTGCTCAGTAATTGGCAACTGAAATGAATTCCATAAAAGGAAAGCCTCCACAAGGGGTGTGTCCTTTCAATTTATACTCCACATACTGTGTTTTTTTTTTAAAAAAATTTTTATACCACTATAGTAAGAACACTTGAGATTAACAAATTTTTAACACTGCATTTTTATTGACTACAGATGCAGTGTTGTAGAGCAGATCTCTGCACTCTGTTCGTCTTGCATGACCATGATTAATAACTCTGCATAGTCTTTTAGAGATTCAGAATGCTCTCTAAGGGAGCAAGTAACCAACATGGGAACCAGGGGTACAGGGAAGTTTCTGTACAGAAGTATGTATTATGCCTCCTATACCATCCCTTCTGCCAGAGGGGACCAGGTCACCATGGGTCTGCTCAAAGAGAAGCAGGTTGAATGTGGTGTTGGGTCAGTGGGCCGAGCCACGCCAAGCCAGACCTCTTGACAAGGCTAACAACGCTAAATTACATCCCTGCATACAGCTTCATGCCCCAAACCTTCCCATTGTTTTAGCATTCATGATGGAGTTAGAGTTTGGAAAGGAGGAAGAGAACTGGAGTTTGAGCCCGGGGCCACAAGTGACCTCTTTGTCATCTTACACATGCTCAAGTCAGACTCTCAGCCTAAGGGGTCTCAGCAGTTCAGCCTCAGTGGAGTGGCCTTGTCTCAAGCCTGGTCCTAAGCTGACCTACAAAGGAATGGCTGGGTCACATTGGCAGTCTAGGCCTGTGTAAGACATCCCAGAGACCCGTATGTGCTTTGGAAGGGACAACCAGTGTAAATTAGAAGGGGGCCCAGTAGCTGTGGCCTCTATTTGAGGCAGGATCTGGACTTGGCTCCTGTCAGTATGAGCCACAGGGCACAGCTCTGGGGTCAGATCCTTAGCAAAGTGAGCTGAACCTGAAATTCTGGTTAGACTAGCAGGACGCCCCTCAAGTCAGACCCCCAGACAGATATCCCACCCCCGGCAATAGAAGGCTATGAGGTGAGCAGAGGCAAGTCCAGGGCACCCACAGGCATGTGGCTTATGGTGAGAAAAGTCATTCGAGCCCTAAGTGGAGCTCAGTTTCCCACATCCTCCCAGGCCCGGGCAGGGTGAGCTCATGAGCTCAGGGATGGGTGGGGCTGAGCCTTCAGAAACTGATCTGAGATCCTGGAGCTGAGCAGAGCCTGGAGGAAAGAGTGGCACCCTGGTCTGCACAAGGCCAGCCGAGCCACAGATGGCCCTCACTGCCTTGTGGCTGGTCAGCTCCCCTCCATCTCAAGGTAGTCCTGCCACAGCCCCCTCCCCTGATGCATGCCACTTGGTCCCCGGGCCATTGAGAGAGGGTGAGGAAGGACCAGCAGCTCCCGCTGTGAGTGTAGGCAAAGGAGGCCCAAGCACCCAGCTGGTGATGTGGAATCCTTTCTGCGTTCAAAGGCAGGAATGGTGTCCCAGAATGAGCACTGGATTTAGGCTCTGAAAATAAGTCCAAGTCCAGGATCTTCCTCACTCTGGCCTCTGGGAACTGTCACTCCTTCACCCACAAAACGGGGTCCCAGACAGCATGAGCCGTGGAAACTCTAGGTCTACAAGAACTGGATGCGTATTAAAATGAGCTGAAGAGTGGCTTTGGAGAGGTGGGAAAAAAGAACATCTGCCCAGCCTCTGCCTCTGCCGTGAAGGCCTCTCACCTTCCAGCCATGGTCAGAGCAATTCTCAACCTGGATCCTTGAGACCACCCCGTGGACGGTCTCGCCCTGGCCCCAGGTCCTTGCGACAGTACCTAACTCGATGCCTGGAGACTTTCTCCCTCTTTGTGCTGTTTCGGCTGGCTGTCCAGACCCTAATCCTGTAGACCCCTCTCGCCCTGGAAATTGGCCATGTAGCGGGAGTGGTCTCTGGGATGAGCTGGTTGGAAAGTGTGCTCAAGGCTGCCCGCCACCACCGACCTCTTGGGACCTCTTGGCTAGAAAGCTGTCACAATCTGAGCAGTTACCAAGCTGGGCCTGCAGGGCCTGGCCGGCCCTGGAAACCTGGCCCAAGGGGGAGGCAGCACTCACTGTCACTGCACTCACAGTGGCTGGATCTGATCCCCTTCTCTAGAGATTGCTGGGATGGGTGGGGATGATTGGAGACAGAGCTGGGAGACAGTGGGAGAATGCACAGGCCCACGATGCCCATTGCAGGGTGGTGGGCCTCCAGGGAGAAGGTGGGTGGGAGGAAGGGGCAGAGGGCAGGAGGGAGGCTCTGAGACGAGGAAATAGGTGAAGCCGTTTCTCGAGGCCCACAGGAGTTCTGAGCCCTGACCTGGTTGGTGGAATGGGGCTCTGAAGAGTTCCAGCCTTGGACAGGGCTGGCTGGGAGGGCGGGGCTAGGCTGGGGGCAGGCGGCCCTGCGGGCTCCTGTGGCCAGCTGCCTAATGCACTGTGGCCATGCAGGGCCTGCTGGCTCAGCCTCTCTCTGGAGCCGAGCATCCAGGTCCCCAAAGCCCAGGAGTGCAGCAGCTGCAGATGCCTCCCAGGAACAGGCGTGGGGATCTCCAGGGCAAACAGAGGAGAATGTCCTGGCCAGCCCCCGCCCGAGGGAAACCTCCCCACAGCCACAGCAAACAGGAGGTAAAAAATATTTATTCCAAGCAGCAGTTTTCAGACTTGCCCTTTGGAAGGTGGCACAAACAGCCCAGCCTCCCGGACAGCCCTGTACAGAGGGACGTGCCCTACCCCCACCCCAGTAAAGCCAACAACCCATTAGATGGGGACTCAAGGTCAAGTTCAGCCTTTTGGAGCCCTAGCCCTGTCTTTTCAACTCTGTCCAGGCAGCCTGGCAACAGCCTATCCAGGAGGCATTAACAGGCTCCTTGCTTCCTGGAGCTGCCATCTTAAGGACCCCCCAGAAGGGTGGGATGCTGGCCCCTCAGGCAGCCCATCCCAAGTCACCGGAGAGTTAACAGCCACGGGTCCATGTTGGGTGCTAACTGGATTCTGAGCTTCATGGGAGTTCTCATGCGTCCCTCTCTTCTTTTACCAATGGTCAACACTAATTCTTAGAAAGAGGGCAAATGGAACTATCTTTCTAGAAAGAACTTCTGGATTTAAGCTCAGCCAAGGTTCTCCTAGCCAGAAGCCAGGCTGGGCTCTGTCACTAGATTTGTCTCATTGTTCCATGTGGCAGCCTCTGAGATGGGCAGGGAGCACTATCCCATCTTATAGAGAAGGGAAGACAAGCCCAGAGAAGCTAAGAAACTGGCTCAACCTCACACAGCTATCCTGACAGAGCCAAGATTAGAGGTCACCTCTTTAATGACCTAATGTCCTTTCTCTTCCTTCATGCCACTGTATTTCTCTATTGTCATGAGGATTAGACAGAATGGTACGAGTGAGCTGTGTCAGAGTAGTGTGTCCCTCTTGGTGCTTGTTCATTTTCATTACTGGTGCTGAGGGCACAGGAGGCGCAGAGTACAGTGACAATCTTCCCCCCTCACCCTGCGCCTTTCCAAGGTAGGCATCTCCAAGTGACACAGCCCCTCAGTGATGACGCTACAGTGGATCAGGTCTGTGATGCCAGAGCTTGGAATTGAGAAAAACAAAACAAAACACTGTGGCAGCTCCTGGGGGTTCAGTGGTGAGCACAGCACACACATCCTTCCAATCATGGAGCTCATACTTCAGAGAGGGCAGCCAGTCATCAGCCAGGAAATCACACCAAGAAAATGACAGTAACAATGTCAATACCTGCTGGGCTCTAACAAGGAAGGCCACGGTGCTAGGGAGTGTATCCCAGGGACCTGGTTTAGTTGGGGGTCAGGGAGGGCTTCTGTGAGGAGGTGACACACAAGGGGAAATAGAAAGGCAGGAGAGGAGTCAGCTGGGTAAGGAAAGGATATAGGCAGACTGGTCTAGGGGAAGGACACAGCACATGCAAAGGCCCTGGGGCAAAGAACTGAAAGAAGATCCTGTGCCTCAGATTGAAGCAGTCCTTGGAGACCGTGAGAAAGATTTTGATCTTCCCCTCAACAGTAGAAGGAAGCCATTGGCAGACTTAAGCAGATGGGTCTGGGATCCACAGGGTATGGATTAAAGTATGGAGTAAAGACATTTGGGGACTTGTGAGGGGACAGGAATACTGAGAGGAGCATGGGTCCTATAAAGGAGAAGCTCTCAGAAGGCCCGCCTGTGCCAGCATGGTGCCCATTCCATGTGCCTGCAGCACACTTGCCTAGCATGCATGAGGCTCTGGGTTCAATCCCCAGCACCACAAAAAACCCAAATAAACAGAAAAGAATTCCACGTACTTGCCAGTGAGGTGCAGGGAATGGGGCGAGGGGTGGGCCTGCTTGTTCTGGTGAGTGTGAGTTAAGGAGGAACCGGTGGTCCCCTCCCCTGCCCCCGCTGCCTCTCACCTGCACTGGTGTCCTGGGAACCCCATGAGGAAGTGGTGCTCCACATTGCTGAAAGGTGACTGGGTCTGATCCCAATATGAAGATTCTGTCCTGCTGGCCTGAGGCCAGGTTAGCTGGAGCAGGTCTAGACATAGAGATGTCTTTAAGAGGCCACTGGGAGGCACTTCAACTGTCAGATCTGCCGCAAACTTTGTGGAGAGGTTTTGGGTCCGGAACAGGGAGGATGTTCCAGTGCTGGCATCTCTCGCTGTCTCTCTGTCCCATTCTCCCTCCTCCCTTCCTTTGCTTCCTACCCTGAGAATCCCACATACTTGAAATATCCCAGGCCCCGCTCAGCACCCCGAGATCTCTGGACAGGCTGAAAGCTGGGATCCCCCTGAACAGGGTGAAGGGTCATCAGGGGGAAGGCCTTCTCCTGTGTCCACGCAGGAGGAGGGGAGGGGAGAGAGGCAGGAAGACCAGCTCCTGAGTACCTCCTTCCTCTCCATCCACTGATGCATGACATGATCATTTAACAAATGTCAGGCACTGGACTGTCACCAGGGGCCAGTCCTCCTGGTGCCAGGCCAGATTTGTGTCTGGGTGGCTCTTAGTTCTCCTGACTAACCTGCTTCTGGCTACATCTCAGCCACCTCTGGAGAGGGTTTGGCCCCAGCCAGCTGGGTTTAGAGACAGACATGGGCCTGGGTGTGGGAGGGGCCCTGGGGACATGCAATCTCTGCACTCGCGATTCCTCCACCTTGGGCACAGACTAGGGTGAGCTCCAGGGGCCCCTGCTCCTCACACCTGGTGTGACTCTTGTACACCATGGCTCTCGTTCTTCCCCTTTCTCCTCTCCATCAGGGCTTGAGCAGGGTGCTTCTGGATGGTCTGGCTTTTCCAAAGTGAGCATTGTGACCCCGCTTCCCCAGCTCAGTGCCACACACAATTTAGACTCCCAATCAAATCTGATTTCTGGTTGTGCAAGGAGTCCTCGAAAGTACCCTGCCAGATAAATTTTCAACTGTGCAGAACCAACACCATCATTTTCTTAAAAAAAAAAAAAAAGAAAGAAAGAAAGAAAGAAACTAGGCCCAAGTTCATGGTTTTGGTTTACTTTGAGGTGTGGTGGGGAGAAGCACTGGGTGCCTGAGCAGGAAATCCAGCCTGCGGTCTGGGTCACTGTCTGCTAGCTGAGCAGAGCCCCAGCCCTCCCTGCCTCGGCTTCTCCTCCTGTGAAATGGGGATGAGGACACTTTCCTTTCTGGGTCACTGGGACGAGGGAGGCGGGAAGCGCCTGAGAACAGAAGGTCCTGGCCCCACAAGTGTCTGCTTCCTCCAGGCTGCGCAGCACCTTCCCAGCAAAATACATGAGGGCCCGCTAAGGGAAGTGTCCTCGCACTGTCCCCTCGCACCTGAGACCACCCATCCGGCCTCGGGGAGATCCCAGCTGTTCCTGGCCCAGCTGTTTTGGCTCTCACTGTCCTGCGGTTAAAGCCTGCCATTCTGGGAAGTCTTCCTCGGGCTGGGCCCACAGGGAGGGAGCTGAGCCCCTCTGGGGCGGGGAGAAGGCGAGGTCCGGAGGGGGACAGGGACGGGGAGGGCCAGCCTGGGAGAAGCTGGATGAGTGCTGGTTTGTATTTTTCAAATAACTCCATGTCCACAAAGCTAAAAATGTGGTCTGGCCTTACATATTTTATATGCATGTGTGTTCCCAGTACATTTCCTTCTAATTTTTAAAACCATACGTAGCGTCAGGGACATTTAATCCATATGGTTCTGATTCCTTAACACTTAAATCATCCAAATGTTGTTTTGTAGGATCTATTTGCAAATCTCTTTACATAAGTTTTTAACTCATTCTTTCTCCAGGGTATCAAGGCGGGGCCCCTGGGCAAGGCCTCCTCCTCTTCCTCCATCCTCACTTTCCACCCAAACTGGCCAGATGTCTCGATCCCCTCTGCCGTGGGCACCAGCTGCTCAGGCCCTGCCCCTGGGGATGGGGGAGGCAGCAGCAGAGGAAGGATAGACGGAGGGGTCCAGACCTCAGCTCCACGTCTTCCTGAGATGTGATCGACCCCCTTCCCTCACCTATGAAGGAGATGAGTAAAGGTTGTGGGGGAATTTAAACAAGGAGATATGTGAGAAGCCCTTGTGGTCCAGAGACTAGGGCCTTCCCATGCCCCCACAGGAGAAGTGTAGGGTGGGCAGAGGCCTGTTGGCCTGCAGGGTCCTTTCAGAGGAATTTGGAGGCAGCAGCATCAGCTTGGAGACACTGAGTCCAGTGAAAGGAGAGCAGATGCCACCATAGGAAGGGAGGATTGAGACCAGGACCAAGCAGTGATCTTAGTGGCCAGAAGACGGGAGGTAATGCCAGGAGATGCACAGGCCAGATCTCAGGTGGGAGTCTGGGAGGACAGTGGGCACCCCAGCCTGCCCTGCATTTGGAGTCTGCTCCACATGTGCCAGAGAGGTGGGTGAGGACCTTAAAGGACTCAGCAGACCATGGAGGAAAGAAACAAGGAAGGTGGGTCCCCTACATAAAAGGGCAGGGCTTCCCACCCACCTGTCAAAGCATGGCCTGGGGGGGGGGCTTCCTCCCACAGGCTCCCAAACCTGCAGACAAGGCCACCACTACTCCTTGGCCTGGAATTGGGACCCACCCAACTACCCTCACCCCGAGTCCCCCACTTTCTCCTCCCCGTCCTTGGGCCATCCCCAGGCCCTCAATACTCTTTTAGGTTTCTTCACCTGCTCCTCGTGCCGTGATGGCATTTCCTGGCTTTTCTGCTATAAACACCGACTCACTCTTCAAAACCAACCCACAGGTTGCCTCTCTGAGATCACCTCCTGGGACGTGTTGGCCAGCAACTGGCCCCTTGTTCCTCTTCCTCCTGTCACTGCCCCACTCTGTGAGGCCGATCTAGGATGAGCTCCTCAGGACCTGTGCCTGGAGCTGCAGGTGGGGGGTGGGTGGACAAGGTCACTGCTGTCCTGGAGGACCCTTCTTCTGCTGAGGCAGGTCCCCCTTGTCCTGTCAGCTTTCCGAGAAGCATAGAAATCAAGGATGGCACCCTCAGGACGCTGGTCAGTAGCTGTGGGATGGGAGACAGATGGGACACAGGATGTCCAGGTGTGGCACGGCTCCTGGGAGCCTTCCCCCCCTCCCCCGGGCAGGGGCCCGTTGGCCAGCTCTGCTCTGGACACCACAGGTGTCTGTATCCATGGAGCAGGGTTTGTTTCTCTGGCAATTCCAGAAGGAGCAAATCCCAGACAGAGCTGCCTCTCTGGGACGGAAGAACAGATGCTTAGTCTAAAATTAGGCTGCTGACTGCGACTTCATGGAGGCTTCGGGAGCGGGTCTGCTCCTTACAGCTGTCAGTGTGTAGCTCAGGAGAAGAGGGGCCCCTGCTCCCCGTGAGCACACTGCCCGCGCCAGCAGAGCCGGCACCCTACCACTCTACCTACCGTCTCCCCCATCTTGACCCGTGAGGTCCCCAAATCCCCTGAGGGGGCACAGGGGGACTGGCCCTCAAGGGCTGCCTCTGTCTGACTTTGGCATTGAAGGCTTCCCCTAGGAAGTTAGATAACCTGTTCCGTGTCCTCTTACTAGGGAGGGTCTGAGCAGGCCTGGAACTCGGTGCCAAATCCAGGCCACAGTTCCAAGAGGCCCCTAGGAGCTTGGGGGTGTCCAATCAAAGCTGAGGGGGAGTTGAGCCGGAAAGATTGCTGTCCACCTCTTCTTGGTCTCCTGTTCCCACTTTATTCTGGCACTTCTGACTGTCTCACTGCCCGCCCAGGCTGGACCCTGCTGGCAGGGAGGAGTGGAGTCCAGTGGAAGCCTACTTTGGGGAACTTGTTTATTTCTCCCCAAAGCCACCGTTCCTGACATGCTGCCACCCCAGGGCCTTTGCACCAGCAGTCTTTGCCCACGAAGTCCTTACCCATAATCACATGACTTCCAGTTGTTGCTCAAAGGCCACCTGTTAATGAGTCTTTCTCTATCTGCCCTACTCAGTGGTGTAAATTCTAACTGAAAGCCAGCAGCCTTGAGTCTCCAGAAGAGCTTGGTGTTTCATTCTGAATCCAAAGGCTGGGAGAGACCCATGTCCCAGCTCAAGCAGTCAAGCAGAAGTGTCTTCCTCTCATTCAACCTTTTTGTTCTAGTCAGGCCCTCGGTTGACTGAATGCAGCCCACCCACTTTAGGGGAGCAATCTGCTATGCTCTACTGAGCCACATGTTAATCTTATCCAGACACACCCTCCGGACACATCCAAAATGTTTGGACAAATGTCTGGTCACCCCTGAGTCAGTCAAGGTGGTGCATAAAATCATCCATCATGTGCTCTTCCCTACCCGCAATGGCTAGGGATCCTTTACCTTCAAGCCCAGACCTCGTCACCAAATCCTGCTTACCCTCCCCTCCCCAGTTCTCCCCCACCCCTTCCAGCCCACCACCCTTGGGACATTGCCTCTGCTCCCAAGTTCCCCTGACTCAGCCTTTCTCAGAGGTACTCAGCCAGGGGCCCCAGGATGCTTTCGGGGATTCTCATCCTTCCAGTCAGAGGGCAGGATGTGGGTAGTCAGCAGGAAAGCCTGGGGAAGACAGCTCTGGAGGGCTTGTTTTCAGACCAGAGGCTCTGGCTGACTGTGGTGAGAGCCTGGAGTTCCTAGGGATCAACAGAGGCTCCATCCACACATCCAGGCTCTGGGGCAGAGGCTAACATATACTGCACCACTCAGAAGCGTGAGGAGAAAGCCTTCCAGGTGCCCTGTTTATGGAGCACCTACTAAGCTCTCTCAGAGCTTTCCCAACCTACGGGAGGACTCGGCCACCAATACTTTGCTATAATGTGATCAATGGCTTGCTGGTTGTGCCAAATAAGTTACAGGAACATTGAAGAGTGGTGGCGCTTTACATTCTGCTGAGGTTGGGAGTCAGGAAATAGTAAGAAAAACAGAACATTTGAAGGAGAACTTCTAGGGTGAGTTTCCTAAATAGTCATGGGGAGCATTGGGCAGGGAGGGGGGCAGGAGCAGAAGGAAGGGTATCCCAGGGAAAAGGAACAGCAGAGCAAAGGCTTGGCGTATACGAAACACGTTGTGTTTCGGGACTCGTGAGCTGTCCTGCCAGGCCAGGCCATTCCCTCGTTTCTTCCAAGTGGGAAGACTCCAAGGCTAAGGATGGAGGATCAGTCCTCCCTTCCTGCCCCAGAGTCTGAAAGTCTGGGGTGGGGGTGGGGCCTGAGCAGGGGCGGGGCTAGGCACATCTATATCCCTTTGTTGTGATTGGGGGCAGGTCCCTGGAAGTAGCCTGGAAACCAGCCCCATGGCCTCCCATATGCCTCTCTCCTTCCCAGGTTTCTGCCTTTATTTGCTGTTATCATAGATGTTCCCACGGTGTGCAGGGCCTCTCTGGACCTGGACGGTTAACTCAACGTGGGATTTGTATTGCCATGGCACTTGCTCCTGCCCATCCCTTGCCCTTCACAGCCAGGCCCTTCACCTTGGGCTGGCCACCTGGATGGTGTCAATCACTGTCAGATGAAGGTCCCACAAGGGGAGAGGGAGGATTTAAAGCCATCCCAGAACTCCCCCTCACCATCTTGCGGCTTCTAAAACTTTCTTCTTAGACCTGTTACTGTTTGCCTTGTGGTTATGTTTACGGGGTCTGATTTAATTCTTATTTCCTCCCATTCCTTCACTTTATGAGCTACTGAAATGAACTAAGCCTTATTCACCAGAGTATCCCCCAAAGAGCTTGAGGTTTGGGGAGGGGCTTCCTTTATTGAGCACCTATTACATGCCACCTCTGTTCTTGGTACTGAAATGCATTTTTCTCCTTCAATTTCATCAGTTCTCATTTAATCTTCTTGATCCTTCCCTGACATGTGTTCTCCTGTGCATTTTACAGCTAGGAAAACCTAGGCACTTGGGAACTAAGCTGTAGTAAGTGTCAGAGCAGGACTGGCACCTCAGACATTGATGCCCTTCTGCTAGTGAGCACAAAGCCATGTGCAGAGTAAATGTTTGTTGTTATTGATGATCTTGCAAGTCCCTTGGCTTGGGGGAAATTTGTTCTCACAGCTGCAAGGGGAGTGTGGCTTGACTAATCTGATTTCCTGGAACCAAAGGCCCCGCCTTCCCCACCTGCGGCCTGTGCCTGTGGGAGTCCCCAGAAACACTGGTGAGAAGCCAGAATGGTAGACCCAGGGCTTAGGCTGGCCCCAGTCTCAGTGAAGGGAAGGAAGCTGCTTTTCTCATTTAGGGAAAACCAGGCAGTGAGTTTGAGGTCAGCTGGCCTCTTGCACTTGATGTTTACAGGACAGGATAGCCAGAGGGGCAGAAGTGTGTTGGTCAGCATGCTCTGTGACACTCCTGGAGCTAAGATGTGGTCATGCACAGAGACGTGGAGTCTAAAGGGTTAACAGGTCCATGAAGAAATGAACATACATTGAGCGGCATCAGCCAGGACCGTCTGTGCAAAGTGATGGATGCTCATGGAGAAGAAAGCAGCCAGTGACTGGGGACCAGGGACCCTAACAGGGGCCTTGGTTGCTTAGCTGGACTGGAAGGCTGGGCAGGAGCCATCCATGCAGAAACAGGTGAGGGGACCAGAACAGGGAAACGTGTGTACAAAATGCACTCGTCAGACTCAGGAACAGGGGGAGATTCTGCATAGTGGGAGCATAGAGGGAATGGGGGTGACGGGGAGGGAGGAAGACTTGGGTAAACTGAGGCTCTGTTATTAAAGGTGCCAATAGACAGGGTGTGTTATCTAGATAGGGTCCCACTCAACGTTGTCTTAGAGAGTTTCCCCTGTATACAGAAAGCACCAAAAGGGCAGGCTGGACAGAGCACCAGGGAGACCATTGTAACTTATTGGTGGTAGAGGCCTGATTGGGGACAGCTGGAGTGGACAAGAGATTCTGGCTTCAGACTTGGTGTGAGAGATGCTCTCAATAATGAAGGCAAGAGAAACAGGAGGAAGAGAAGTCTGGGTTGCAATATAGGCCCAAAGTCATCATTTCTACTGCTGTTTGAATCCCTGTGGGTGCTGAGTACTCTATGAAGGGCTCTATTGCTGTATCTTGTTAAAATGTCATGTCACATTTGATTTGAAGAAGTTAAGATCAGCAACATCAAGTTCTATGCCCAATGCAACACAGTAAGCGTGTGGCTGGGGTCTGAACCCAGGTGCATGTGGCACCAATATACGTGCTGTTACCCATAGCGTCAGATTAAGCGCTGAGTCATGAAGCTGGAACCACAGTCCTCAGGCAGGGGGAGACAGGTTGGGACTGAGTCCAGAGGGATCCCAGAGAGGTGCTAGCCACAGACTGGGTGAATCTCTAGATCTCTGCCCTGAAAGACAGGTGAGAATCCTGAAAACACACACACACACGTAAAACAAAATGGTCAAACCACACAAAGCCCTAGGGCCAGGACAAGACAGCCACAGGGGATGAGAGAGGGGATGGGGATGGTTGGTAGGAATGAGACCCAACATAAATAACTCAGAGGAGCCCACAGGGCCTATTGCTCATCCCCATCTTGAAAATGCTCTCAAGACTACTGTGACAGCCCCTGGATCCTTAGGAACAATAGTGTATTCCAAAAGTGTATCTGTAATTTGGTTGTTAGGAACTGCAAATAAAATTTCACATGGAGACAGCCTTTGAGATGGCAGATCAAATGCTAACACTGCCCTCTTCTCCAATCTCTTTTAGCCTGTTAAGTCTCTGCAGTGTGATGTTGGCTTAACAGCAGAACCAAGCCCTGTGTGTGTGTGTGTGTGTGTGTGTGTATAGGCGGATTTGTGCACACAGCATTTCCATGGAAACAGGCATTCAGCATCATAGCCTGGGACACCTGGACCACAGTCTTTAGCCCTAGATGTGGGACTCTGACCTCCCCATCTTGAATACCTCTTCTCCACCTTAAGCTTGGCAAACAGCAAGGTAGCGCTTAGCAAGTTTCATTGCAGTACCTATTTACCTGTTGATCTCCATCCTTGGATGGCGCTCCTAGGACACAGGCTTGTGTGTTGCATGTTCCCAGCACAGGGAAGGTACCTGATTCATATTTAAGGAATGAAGGAATGTGGGAAGGCCCTAGGGCCAATTGCTGGGACTTTCTCAAGACCTGGCCCTGTTACATGCAGGGGCTGGGGCTAACAGGAAGGAAATGGCAGCTGGCACAACCTGACTTCTAAATTGTGTGCCATTCAACTACTGGGTGGGAAAGGTGCCCCAGGCTCCAGGGTTGGAGTGGTGGCTCACAGAGCAGTGTCAGGCTCAGGCAGTGAGTCCCCAGCTTGCATCCCAGAGCTCAGAGGCCAGACTCCTGAAGACCTTCTAGCCTCCAGGGAGAACTTTTCAGCACCAGAATTGGGGTGGGGGCTGAGTTTTGAAGCCTGGACAGTGACTCTGGTTGTGGAAGGAGTTAGTGAGGACTCCCTAGCTGTCACTGCTGGTCTGGAGGATGGCCACAGTTGGAGGGACCTGTGTGGCTTGGCAGATGCAGGGGAGTCAGTGGCTGTGTATGGCACAGAAAAGGTGCTCAATGAGCTGCACTTTCCTTCTTCCTTTCCCTTCCTCCTTGCTGTGGCCAGTTAAGGACCCTATTTAGGGGTTGGCAAGGGCATGTCCTGGGCTGCCTGGGGGCTGCACAAGAGGTTTTCCCAGGGAAATAAGAAGGAAGACAAATCCCAAGCCACAGAAAGTTGAAACAAAGGAGCAGTTCAAGGAAAGTACGTTCTCAGGGATGCCTTCTCAGGCCAGGTGCCTTGGCCCAACCCCCTAAGCATCCAGTCAGTCCAACCTAGCTGAGAATCCACCTTCCATCCCAGCCCCCAGCCAGGGACCCTGGACCCTCAGCCACAATTCTGAGCTGGATAATTCTGCTCCTCTCATGGTTAGTTTGTCTTTGGATTTGTCCCCTAGAACCATTCATCCACTTATTAAACATTTGCAAAATCAGTCCTGGAAGGGAAGAGAAATCAAGTTGGAAAGTTCCCTCTACTTCCCAGTCTGGAGGGAGGGAAGGTCCCTCCCAACTGACTGCAATTTGCAGACAGCACATCTGCAGAGGCACAGAACCATTGGGGTTGCTTGTGGCAGCAGAGGAGAGTCCATGGGGCAGGGTTACCCCTCGAAGGCTAGAGGGACACTCAACCTAGGCTCAGGCTGTCATCTGAGCCTTTGTGGGAATGACATCATAACAAAGCACCACCTCCTCTGCCTGGAGCCATTTCTAGCCCAAACAGTGGACAGGACAGTGGGGCCAGGACAGGAGTGGAGTAGATATAGTGATTTGTCCGAGGGGGCACCCCTCCCATTGATTTACTCAAGGGCAGGTTTGTTTGAAGGTGTGAAGGGCAGCGGGAGGATACAGCCCCAAGGTAGCCACACAACAACTCCCAGGAGTTAACATTGCTGCAAGGTGGTATGAGAGGGGAGGGGCTAGGCCAAGTGCCAACCGGCTGAGCTGCAGGACATGCAGCTGGTCAGTGTGGCCCTGCATGCTACATCAAAAAGAGTGGTCCTTCCCTTTGGGGCTTTGTCAGAAAGGGGATGACTCAATTGGAGCTGGGATTGGGCCTGAAGAGCTGATGGAAGTTGGGGAAGATCAAGGTGGAGAGGCTTGGCAATGGGTGGGGGAGTGTACAGTTGTGTGAGTGGGCAGACCCATGTCCAGTTGCTGTCACTCCTGCTTTCAGTCCCTGCAAGCTCTGGAACCATGGCTCCCTCCTCCAGGCCCTAGGAGTGTAGTGCCACTTAGAAAGCTGGGCTTCTCTTATTAAAGCTGGTGGTCTTGGCAGGGTCTGTTTGTTCTGACCTGACTTTGGAGGGAAGTTGGTGGCTCTGCTAGAGGCTGGTATTTGAAGGCACAGAAATCTCCAGGGCCATTAGCCCTGTCCCTTGGGCCCAGGTGAGTTTGCATCCACCACTTTGGAGTCAGAGGAGCCTGAAGCCTCCATACAGGCTGGAAGCCTAGTCAGTATACTGGACAGTGACCCCCCTGGGTCCTTGACCTGGAGGAGACTCCTTACATTTTGCAACCTAGGCACTTGCCTCACTTCAGTCCTTTGCTCCCCGGCCCCCTCCCCCCATAATCTCCTGAAACTGTTTTGGGACAGGCTGTCTGTGCCTGGAGTCACCCACCCAAATGGAGTCAGCCTGGGTTCTACTGTGGCAGAGGGCTGACCACTGGGAATCACTTGAGTGTGTGAGTTTCAGGTAGGTAGGCACCTGTGAACCACAGACCACCATGAGTCTGAAGCCCTTGGCCATTGTGCTGGCTGGGGGCCGACTCAGGATGGCTCAAAGCGTGCTGGGTGCTGGCCAGAGCGCAGACCAGAGTGACTCAGGCCCAGGCCCTGGGATCCAGCAACTTCTGGTAAAGTCAGTCCTTTGGGAAGTCCCGGGGTGCCTCCCACCCCCACCCAGGCCTGAACCCAGGGAGGCCCCAGCAGGCCCGCTCCGCCCGCCTTCATTAAAACGGATTCCCGCCTGGGTAGGCGCGGGCTTCCCGGAGTGGGGCTGGCACCTGGGAGGAAGGCAGCCTGGAGCGGCGCACTTTGGGGACTGTGAAGGACGCCCGCCCGGCCCCGGCCCCGGTGCGACCAAGGCGTGGCGCTGAGCGGCACGGCCCCGGCGGTGGCCACCGGGGCTTCCCTGACGGTCCTCCCCGAGGGCCCGGGAGGAAATGACAGCGCTGAAGCCGGGGCGGGCGCGGAGGGAGGGGCGGCGCCCGGAGTGACACGGTCTGTCACCGAGGAGGCCGCTGAGCAGACCCTCCCCGCGGCCGCCAAAGCCGGGGATTCCCC